>NW_027518685.1:15929642-16591428 GCF_043159265.1 Tasmannia lanceolata | reverse complement strand
GTATCACAATGTTTTGTGTTTGGAGAAATCTCAAAATGCATTGGAGAAAGCCATATGCAAATATTCCTGGAATCAGATATCTTAAAAAGAGGCCAGCCATTTTTGCAGTTTCTGGGTCTTGACGGAGCAAAATTAGTATGGATTCTGAATAAAACCACAACACAGATACAATTACAGAAAATAAGAAGGAATTAACGATAGAGGCTTGTAGGTAAATCCCTAACATTCTGTACTGCTCTGCACCAAATCCTTGGCCACAAAGAGTTTCAAGTGCCCCGCTTAGACCAACCTGAAACAAAAACGCATGAGAAAAATCAATGTGAAAATTTATATAGAGAAATCCACTGAAAAGAGGTAAATTTTCTGCTGCATGATTTTTAATCACATTCACTACATCCTACATAGAAAAATGAGTCCAGCAACCCAAGCATCATAACAAACCATCTAATTTAACTGATGTTACTGATGTTGAAAGGAGAAACTAGTTGTTGGAAAAACAAAATAAAAACAAATGTAATGATAGGGTACCACTGAAAGCTGAAATTAGCTTCACAAAATCTAGAGGCGGTGTCATGTATAAATGTTTCAATTGAGGAGGTATATGCCAATCTGGAAAAGGCAGTAGGACCATGCATCACAGCAGCAAAACAAATAAGAGATAACACCCAGACAAGAATATAAATTTTACAAGTTAGGTTATAAATCTCTCTATGATTATGAGATATTGTCTTTCCTAGACCATGGATTTGCACCATCTTGCTTTAACAGTCTCAGTGGAGGAGGTGGTTTCAGTTCTAAATTTTGAATTAAATCAAGTCATCATTGAAGTTGTTATCAAGCTTGAATTTCACATTTCTTGCTCAGTTCAATCGAAATTCATCTTTTGACGACTTGAATCACTATGATCAGATCGAGCAGTGGATTTCAGGACTTGGTTTGCAGTGTTTACAGAATCTTTGACTACAGTGATCAATCATATTGCTTTGCATTAAAGGACTGGCCCCCTTGCTTCTTACTGAAAAACCCTTTTCAGTACCTCATAATTATAGTTTTACATTTTCACCGAAACCAACACGAAATGATAGAAATGTTTTCACTTCCATCCCACCAAAACATATGCCGGAACAGAAATGAACCATAAGAGTATTATTAGTTTATTATACCAATATGGGTTACATAATTTTATGTACATGAATTGGATGTGAAATGTTGTGCACGTATTATGTATAAATATTTATATACATTACATGTAAAATGTGTTGTACTGGATTATCAGACATACGTGACAGTGCATGTCACTAGCTTTTTTCTTTTTCTTTTTTTGAAAAGGTATACTTTTTACTGATAGCTGTAAATATTACATCGATGGGAGACAAGGTGTCCCACCAAAGATAAAACTATACATCGAAAAAACCAGGGAGCCTTCTGGACCCATTTAAGGTACCCAGCTTGATACCCCATTACAGTTCAGTCACTAATAGACATCACTTACTAAAACCCAAGAATTTCCATTCAGATCCACGCACTCCAGTGCCACCAGGATCTAAGTTGCTTCCTGTCAGTTCCTTGAAGACCAAATATCAGCTGCAATAGTAACTCTCGGTCCCTTCCCGGTCTCGTTGTCTTGGCCAAGGATTGAAATTTTGGTCTCGGTTTCGGTTTCGGACTCATCCGAAGATGAAATTTCGGTGAAAATCTTATAATTTCAGCTGAAGTTTTAAATTTTCGGTTTCGGATTTAAATATCGGTCCCGGCCAAAATCCGAAATTTTGGTATTTCGGCTGAAATTTAAAACCATACTCTTGGAAGAAGCTAACCTCCAGCAACTTTAATTTTCTGATTACCTCAGGTGCGTACACCGGCAGTGTCTTCCATACCAGTGAAGATAATTAGTTACCCGTGCTATGACATTGAACGAATCGCCTTCAATGATTGATGGGCCCGAGCCGTTTACCGAAACCCATAGCAATGCTTTAGCTTCAGCCTCGGCACTCACCAACCAGTCCTGAATAGGATAAGAGTTTTTGTCCATTTGAATCTCAAAAGAGCCCACCTTTATCCGCCTGACCCGTGTTTACTTTGCTGCCATCAAAATTTATCTTGACCCAGCTTAGGAGTGGAGGTGACTACGTCGAACTCACTTTCTTTCTCTCTTTTCTCATACATTACCTCCTCATTATTCCACTCCTTTTCTGACTAGCTTTTTGATATTGTTAAACCATTATGGGCAATTTTTATCTGCTTATATGGTGATTTTTTTTAGTATGTATTTTGTGCCTATTCTAGTACTACTTGAAGTTTCATCTCAGATGTCCATTATTTGCATATGTTTCCATACATTTCTAAAATTTTACAAGATTTCTACCAAAATTTCAAATCCAAACCGAAACGTTTTCATTTCCATGCCGAATGAAATCGAAACTGAAATTTAAAACCTTGCTTTTAATTTCTCTCCTTTCAGTGGATTGATCAACTGCCTGTCATCTTTCTAGCTATAACTCTGATTTGGCTATGAATCTCGCTTCACAACTATAGCAATTTTACATTCCAGCCTGATTCAAGATGCTAGCTCCGCTTAAACGATCCTGCTCACAAGGTGTCAAAACTATGAAAAATACTAGTTTACGAAGATAGTTCTCAATCTTGAAAAAAAAAAAAAAAAAAACATTCCCTGCCCTTGTTCGGTGTATCTTCCTACAATGTCCGAATTCACCAGCGCATGTTCGTCATTTCGTCGTTTAAGTTTTCCCTACCACCTGTCTCTTGAACATCACAGTTGCTGTCTCTCTTTTTACAGTTGTACCCTAATTACATGTCCTTCCCCTCCTTTTACGTGTCAAAAAAAAATATCTTGATCGATTTTCATGATATACCAAAGATAGTGTATGATGTTTCCAAATAAAGATTCTGTCTCCTTTCTTGCGGATAAGAATAGATGGAGTTGAGTAATGAGAAACCAGCGGGCCAGTGCAGTGGGCCACTCGCCGGGACAAATCTGCTTGGAAGCGCAACACCGTTGCGTGGTCCATACTCTCTTGTCCTAGTTCTTCTGACGTATTAGGGGAGGTACTCCTCGGAGCAGGTCTATCAGCGCAAGCTTACTGACGACGATTACACTCTGGGATAACTAATTAGTGAAGGTCTTTGAAAGCCAGCTCATCTCTGCCAGAGAAATTGGGTTACGAAGACCAACACGCAACCTCTATACCAATACACGCTCGCTTTCCTTCTCAGGTTCAGTATCCTGCCCAGCTGGCTGTTAGCCTGGCTTTGGCAGTGCTTTATTTCATAGGTTTCGCTATCCCATTCCCAATGCTATTCCTCCGTAAGGAAGACTTGTTAGTTCATCTATTCCTCGGTGCCGCACACACCGTCTTTCTCTCCTGAAAAGTAAGCTGGCTAAGCAAGAACCCTTAGGCACACTCCATTCCATAGGACAAGTATTGTCTCTTTATCTATCTCCTCTCCCAGTCCTGTAAAGGATGAAATGTTGAGTTCCCTAATGCCAAACTGTGATAGGACCCCACTGCACAATATCCTATCAGTTCAGATAATTTTCGATTAATATACTCCCAATTCCCACCTGCACAATATCCTATCAGTTCAGCAAGCTTACACATTGGACACCCAAATGGGACTCCTGAAACTTCCTGTCAAATGTATGACGGTCGCCTGAACATCTTTCTCATCTTATTAGCTGAAGCCCTTATTTTCATTTGTTATTGTCTTTAATTTGTATGATTTTGATTGAGATGCTATTTATTTATTTTTTCAATTTATGAATATTTCATAAGAACTCAAGCAATGTAATCCCTCATAGTGGATTATGAAGTACTTTTCAAAGATTACAAAAGCTAATCTTAATTATAATAAACCAACTAGTTTTTTCATTAATAAAACCAACTGGAACATTCATATTGTCTGTTGAACATACCATATTTGCCGGAAGCTCCTTGGGCGGATGGGAAACCCGTTTCCCCTAAAACACATTTCTAGCAGGTAGGAAACTCATTTCCCTTCAAAAGTGTTTCCCGTGTTTCAAAAACGTTTCCAAAACATGATAAAAAAAAATGGAGAAATATTTCTGAAGCGCATGGGAAACATTTGAGAAACTTATAAATCATGTGTGAAACTCATGATAAATGTAGGCGCGGCACTCGTAGAAAACGCATGTAAAACTTGTAGGAAACATGTGTGGAATACATATTAAAAAAAAAAACAATAGCACATATTTTAATAAAAATAAAAAGAAAAAGAAAAATTCAGATGGGAACTTGAAACTAACAAAATTTAAATCTACAAAACCACATATTTTGTGTTTTCCTTGTGTTTCATGTGTATTTTTTCTATGATTTTCTATCATTATCTCGTTTCTCGTTTCCCCAATATTTTTTTTCATGCATCTCCCACCCTTGTAACTATGAAACATTCGCAGAGCAGATTTATCTAATCAGACAAGATAGTACCAAACAGAGGAAAACCCAAAATCTAGGGGAAAAAAAGGCAAAGAGAAGATAATAGATAGATAGAGAGAGAGAGAGAGATACCATGAGGCCAAATCCAGTAACAGTGGCCCATGAATTACCAAGTGTGGAGCCAGCGAGTTCAAGTTCGCCGAGGTGGCCAGCGAACATAACAGAGACCATAGCAATGCAGTAATAAGAGACATTGACAAGCATCATGGGGATGGAGAATAACACTTGTTTTTTGGCTTCCTCCACATCCAAAAACTTTCTCCACCATCTCTTTTCTTCTTCATCTCCTTCTAAAGGACTTGCATTAGAACCCATTGCCATTTACTATTCCTTCTTCTCTGTGAATGCTAAATGGGATAGTTGTGAGAAAAAGAGAGACGATAAAAGCATGCTTTAAGCATTTATATCCCACCTCTTTTTTAAGATCCTTCCACCCCCCTCTAAGTGGCCAATAAAAGCATGCTTTAAGCAATTTATATCCCACCTCTGTTTTTTAATTCTATCTTATTCTCTTCCTCAGTCTTGGTGCGAAAGAAAGACATCCCAACAGATTTTACACACGTTTTTTTTTTCTGTATGAGCACTCATTACGCTGTTTCCTGTTTTTGTCTGGGCGCTGATTAATTCCCCAAAGAGGCCGTTTCACTTTCACCTATGTCGTCCACCTCACACAGCCGTTGGATATATAATAAGCAGTGGAGATTAAAAGAATGATAATTTTATCTTGCTACAATTCTAAGGGTGAGGATCATCCTATTACAGTTGGGACCCAGAATATGAATAGTTTGGACCATTAAATGATAAGGGCCCACTTTTTTTAAAAAATATATATATCACATCTAGTTGTACCATTGTTGTATAAAGCGCTGATTAATCCTAACCACCCATGTTTTGGGTCTGATTATCAATGTGTATAGAAAGTTTTTAGGGAGAGTCAGCCACCTAGGAATGAGAATGGCATATTATTCATGTGGTCCTACTTTTAAAGCATAATTGCCAAAAGGTCCCTAAAACAAGCAGACCTGAACTTGATGGGTTAACATCCCCACCTCTGATGGCTATTACCACCCCCCCCCCCCCCCCCCCCCCACCCCCCGCGGCGGCAAAAACCTCACCAAACTGTTTTACTTGATTCAAGATCCTAGTTAATGAGAAATTACTGTTTGGGTGATCTAAACCATTCATTTGTTGGGCCCTAATATATAGGGTGCGCCATTAAAATCATCTCCATAGAATTAACCTAACCCTCCAATTTGTGGAGGTATAAAATGGACGAGGGTTAGGATCATCCTATGGAGAAGATTTTCAGGGCACGCCCTATCCATATGGGTGCCCAACGAATGAATGGTTTAGATCTGAGAATTGCCAACGCCTTAGCCGCTATTTTTAGGAACTTTTCAACACGGAGACCCAAATTGCAATTCAGATTATTTGACTTGAATTTTGGGTTTTTTTTTTTAATTTTATTTTACAGCATGCTTTTTAAAAAATAGCCCAAATTGCACTTGAAGTGCAATTGGGCATGTTTATGAACACACTCATTGACTGTGAGTATGCTGCTAAGCTCTGTTTTCTCGCAAAATGTGATTTATGTCCCCGATAGAGCCAAAATCAAGAATCAAAATCCATCAAACATTCTAAATTTTAAGCATTAGATTTTCATAGATGATTTATGCGGTACAATCCAACCTATCAGTTCGGGGGGTCACGATCACCCATTTTACTAGTTGTGAAGTCACAATCGGGTCCAGCGTAACAGCGTGTATAGCGTGTATAGCGTGCTCTCCCTCTGACCAACCCCAGATCTTTTAATTTTCAAAAGCTAAACTCCATGTACAAAGGAGGGCAATACTGCAACAATAGCTGGCATAAGGTACTGTCAGCACGTGAATTTAGCTTTCTCCTGCTACAAAACCCCAGTACTACCATGTTTTGATATTTTCACTAACTCGCTTGTCTTTTAGTATTTAAGAATCTCTCATGCTCGGTTTGGATGCCGGGTTTTTTTTTTTTCCTGGGATTTATGTGGGTAAAGGTAGGAGACAAAAGAGGGGACAAGCATTAATTAGAGAAAGATATTATGTTGAGTGGAGAGAGAGGGTAGAGAGAGAAAGAGAGAACACCCTTTTCAAGATAAGATTTTGCTGATGTCAGCAAGAAAAAGCTGATGTGACCACTAAACCTTTACCCACATAAATCCTGGGAACAAAAAAAACCCAGCAACCAAACAGAGCATCAGAGTTTATTACAATTACCTTAAAATTCTCACAAGCGGCAAGCCAATTAAAAAAGAAAAAGACACGCTGCGTTTGTGCAACTATTAAAACATTGGTTTTGCTGATAGCATTTCCCTACCTTTTATTACAGAGACTTTCTATGGTGCACGAGCGGACTTCACTCCCTTGATATTTGATCCAACAGCAGCCTCTTAAAAAGTGGGATGTTGTTGGAATAAGAGGAATGCTAGATTCACCCTTGCAAATAAAGGGTCAAAGGGCGCCCTCATTAGTGTGGGTTGTTGTTGGAATAAGAGGAATGCTAGATTCACACTCGCAAATAAAGGGGCAAAGGGCGCCCTTTGCCCCTTTATTTGCAAGGGTGCTCTGTTAATCTAGGATTCCTCGTTGGATCAATTATCAAGGGTGGTACTTTTGTCATACCACCTACACTAGATTTCACCCTCGGGTACTGTATAATTTCTCTTTAGTACGGCCTGAGCCCTCCTCTTTAGAAAGAAAAAGACCAAGTCAATAAACTCAGTTATTGTCGCCACGAGTATCTCAATCGAATCGGGTAACTCAACTCGCTCAATTAAACCCTCTTTCCGAAAGAACAGTGGCGCCCAATCCAAACCGTTCATTTGATGGGCCACAAGGTAAATAGGTTGTACCCCATAAATCATCACCATAGGGACCCTCTGATCTGCCGAGGACTGCACGTTACATAAACATCTATAGATCATACAGTTCGGATCATCCCTGTGTACTCTGTTTGGTTGCTGGAAGTTGGGTGGGGGATTAGGAGAAGAAGTCAAAGGGGAGAAGACAAGAAGATTAGATTGGGAGAATCCAAATTTATTTTGCCAAACTTCTTAACTCTCTTCCTCCCAAATTAATCTACCCTTTTGATAGAAACGTTAAAATCCCATGTCACTGTGTTTTGGATTTTTATTTTCAAGTCATTTGATCACCTTCATGTCTTTGAAGATGGAGAACTGCCTGTGCAATATTAATCTTATTAAATGCAACTATTACCATGGTTTAATAATTGCACAATGAGGTGATTTGCAAAATTTACTCAAATGTGATAGACTTTTTGCATATTGTTATACTGGGACTCTTTTGGTAAACAAAGCAAAGTAGGAGGCTTCTTTTGCAAATTCCCTTTTTTTTAATAAAAAAGAAAGGAAGTAAAACAATCACTTGGGAGTTGGGAGTGCCTTTTTATGAACTGTTTGTTTACTTCTAGATTATGACAACCGATTTTGTGGCCCCAACCAATACCAAAAATTAAACTAATTTTGAGTCCAATAATAGGTTTGAGACTCCATAATCGGTTGTCATAATCTAAAACAAGCATGTCCTTAGAAGATCCAAACCATTATTTGTTGGGCCCCAGGGTAAAGAGGCCTTGCCCGGAAAATCATCCCCATAGGAAGATCCTAACCCTTAGATCTATACACCAACAACACCGTGTATGTTTCTATAGTTCGAAATTATCCTCATACGAAGATCCTAACCCTTAGATCTATACTCCATTTTAAAAAAAAAAACATTTTAAATGCATTTCAAACATATTAAACACATTTTTTTGGCCAACCTTACCCCCACTAAATTAAGTAAATGAAATTTTTTAAGGGAAATGATTTATGCGCTCTAATGTTTTGATAAACATGCGCTCCACTTGCTTGTCGTGTAGTATTTGAAGGGAGGAATATTACGGTTGTCAAAAAGCTCTTAAAGCCGTTAAATACTACACGACAAACAAGTGGAGCGCATGTTTATCAAAACATTGGAGCCGTGAAATCATTTCCCAATTTTAAATGCATTCTTTTGTGTTTTCGATTTTTGACTCTGTTTTTTTTCATGTATTAAACTCGAATTTCCACTGTCCCGCTTTTTTGCCGAATCACATTTTGCTAACTATGGTGGGGCCCCCTTGGTCGAAAATCTAAACCGTTTAGTTTTTGGGCCGAACATATGTAGGTCGCACACTGAAAATTATCTCCATAGGATGATCCTAACCTTCCAATCAGTAGAGTTAGAGGGTTAGGTTCATCCTATGGAGATGGTTTTTAGGGCATAGTCTATTTACGATGGGGCCCAACAACTAAATGGTTTGGATCTCGTGCACCCCATATAATATTACTCTTTTGTGGGGAAGTGATACATTCGCCCCTTTCTTTTACATACAATAATCCCCTCCTGTGTATTTATGACTACTCTTTTACATTAGAGGGGTTGTCCCAAGTAAAAACGGGGTCACATGTCATTTCCCTCTTTTGTGTCATACAATAAGTGATCCCTGTTGGGCCCAACTGTAAACGGCATATGGCATCTGCCTGTACGGGCCTACCTTGTTCAAAGAGTAGGAAAAAAAATCTTGGATCCTCAACTTCTTGTCTAGAGAACTCGCATCGAGCATTATCTATGCTGAGACTGCATCTGAGGTATGGACTGATCTTAAGGAACCTTTCTCTCAGGCTCTGTTCACTTGCGTTCCCGGGAAAGCAAATCCCTGGAAACAGACTCCTTTTTTCTTGACAAGACATAATTCTGGTGTTCACTTGCTTTCCTGAGAAAATAACAAGCCTGGGTGGAATATGTCAAATTATGACATGGAATTGCCAAAAATGACGTGGAAATGTCTCTTTTCTCACTAGTGTGGGAAACCAAATCCCATTATTTTGGTCGGATTTGCTTTCCCGGGAAAACTAGTGATAAAAGGTGGGCAAGCAGTTTCTCGGGAAACATTTTCCTGCATAGATCCTGCGCACGTGAACAGGCGCGGGAAACCTTTTCCCACACAGTTTCCCTGGATTTCTTTTCCTGATGCCACGTCAGAATCCCAGGAAACCTTTTCTTTTCCTTTCCCGGGAAAACAAGTGAACAGAGCCTCAATGTAGTTTTCACATACTGAGAGATATTATTTCACTACATCAAGAACAAATGTTCGTGGATGCTTATTGTCCTCTTCCTCCTTGCTCTTGTAATCCACTGAAATCTTGATTGAATATTAGTAGCAGGAGAAAACAATGCAATTCTTAATGGGACTAAATGAAGGGGAGTGGTACATTCCGCCACTTTGTTCCTCAGACCACCCCACTCTAGTCTATTTATGACCACTCTTTTTACACTATAGGGTGTGGCCCAGGGAAGAAAAGGGGACGAATATATCATTTCCCTTAAATGAATCATTTACTGTTGTCATTGGTCAGTGCCCAGGTATTACTCATGGTCATGGACCCTTTGCTTACTATTAATAAGGTGATCTCTATTGTGTTACAAGAAGAAAGGTAACTAGATGTCTTCGCCGCCTAAGCAGCCAAATATGGTTTTAATCAAAACTCGGAAATCCTTCAAAAAAGTTAGTAAAGGAGGAAAACATGAGAGACCGACCGGCAATCGTTGTGGTTGGGTCTTTCATATGATCGACGAATGCTATGTCATTATTCAATGATGATCCAAAATGTTCATGGATAGATTGATTATAATTGAACTTCAATTCCTACAAATATCGATATAACAAAGCAGCAATTGATGCCATGAACTTGTTTAAACCCCGAACCGAAAGGTGGATTATACCACACTTAATGATCCACCTTGATAGGGAGATTGCCGGATCGCTAGCTAGATGCTTCCCAGTCTCCACCTCAAATCTTCTCTATATGACTTTCACTCGTATCTTCTCCTGTAAAACTAATTTTTAAACTTGATCATTCACAGACAGTTCCATCTTCTCCCATTTTGTGCGCAGTGTAATCACTATGAGAGCACATGACTGGCAAATAAGACCACAAATCAGACCCATCCAGAGTCCCTGCATCCAAGTAACCCAATTGACTAATTTCATTAGATAACAAAAATAAGTCCATCCGAAATGAGCAAAAAAGAAAAAATTGCATGGGAAACTCAGAACAGCTTCCAGTCAAGAGTTCTGAGTAAAAGATATTGGCTATGGTGGTTTCAGCAGTGAAGATTGCAAAGAATCTGGATAATAGTAATTCACTAATACGGGCTATAAAATGGAACATGGAAGTACTGATTCAATATCTAATGATCTGGAATTATATTTCTTAGGCTATTTTGGTTAAGAAAATTAGGTTCAAGACCATAAGAAAGTCATTTTGTTGCATTTGCTTCAAATAGATAAACATTGAGAACAAAGGAAGAAGAAAAACATGACAGCCATGTCAAAGTGAGTGTTATGTGAATTTTTTACGTACATAAAATCGGGAGTAAAGAAGCAGAAATGTTAGACAAATGTCTGTTGAAGTATTTGATCCTAAGAAATCCACATTCATAACTAACCTTAGCATATAGTTCAAACTTGAATGCAAGAAGGATAGCTATTGGCATGCCGACGATATAGAAGGCTGCCAAGTTGGTCCATGCAGCCAAGTGCTGCCAACCACATCCTCTAGCCACTCCTGCAAATCATGCATCAAATATAAGATAAAATTTGTCCATCTGAGAACAACATATGGGGCTGGTGCCAAAAGTAAATAAGAAATTTGTGCACCTGATAAAACTCCCTGCACAGAATCAAATAATATGGACACTGAAAGCAGTGGAGTCATCGAAGCAAATTCTTTCTTTATCAACTGGCTGTTACTGAAACAACTGGCCCAAATATCATGACCTAAGGCTAGAGTTAAAACAGATGCTAAAGAAAGAACAACAGAAAGCTTTAGTGTCACTGCCACGGCTTTCTTAGCTTGATCAATGTTCCCAGCACCCAGCTCATTTGACACGCGAGTACTGTCACAAAAACATCCACTCACTAATTGGGTAACAAATGGAGCATGTCTAAGTCTAACAGACCCCCGTATTACTAGCAAAGTTTAGGCATTTAGTGGAACATACCTCACTGCTGCACTGAAACCATAAGTAAGCATGAAGGTAACAGCTCCGGTATTCACACTGTAGATACCATGCAGATAACATTCAGTTATTTGGGCTCATGTTGCCACAATACTGTAGTTTACAAAAACCATCATTATCACGGTTACTGTGACAATGCAACAAGTGGGTAAAGAAAGCGTACCACATTGCAATCAGTGAGGTAGTGTTTTCTGAGTTTGGCATCAATCCCGCCAGTATCACCAGGAGTTCATAAGCACAGTACTCCAAGCTGGGATAATATGGAACATCAAATATTGGCAATTAGTGAGTAGACTTAATAGCAATGAATATGGAGAACCACCTATGGCGAGCAATGGAACTTATGGAGAATGCTTATGTTGTGGGAAGTAGTCTTTTTTTTCTTTTTCTTTTTATTGGTATGGGAAGTAGTCTTATTTCTAGACATTTAAACGATCAAATATCTTATCAAGAAACACCAAGTTGGATGTGTTACCAAGAACATCATTAACAGATAAAAAGAAACAGAAAGATGTCTACCATAAACACTAAAAAAGAAGCACAATAGCTTTGGAATAATGTCCACAATTGTGGAACTGACAAATTATATTTATATGGTTATGAAATTATTGTGGCCAACTGGCCACAAATGAATCGTGATGCACTTGGTACCATCTGTTCTAATAATAGCATGTGATCCTCAATAGCACACCGTGGTTTCAAAAGAAGGTTAAAGAGAAAAAGTGAAAGCTTCTATGTATTTGAAGAAATAAGCAGGGAGACGAAGAACGAAGGGAGAACAAGGACACAATGGACAACTGAGAAGGTTAAGGGAAAAAAGAAGGAATTGTTAGAAGAGGTGGAACAGAGGTGCCAAAGAGCGGTATGGCTTATGGACCAAAGGAATTCCAAACACACAAACAGATGATAGGGCAATGGATACACCAAATAAGAATTTATCAAGTTGTACACCCACAACATATCATTATGTCCTTGTAGGTCAAAACAACAGTAATCCAAGAAGGAAATCTTAGAGAATAGAGATTTCAGAAAGAAATGGAGTCAAATAAGGGTAGGAATAGGATTATAGTTGCAAGAGAAAGAGAAAAATGAACAGTATACATGAAAAGAAACCCCCTGTTCTTCATAAAGAAATTTGCAGGAGCTAATGCATTACTCTCATACAATGAGTGTGGAAGAAAAGAAAAGAAAAAAACTGAATTCCGTCGTTTAAATGAAGAGACGTTACAATGAATTAATGTGCAAAACAATAACAATAAAATAAAATATAAAATGAGAGTGCAACCTAGAGCAACACTGACAGCAAGAGGTCATGGGTTAAGGTCAGCTTATATATATATATGAGAAATTATATGATGGGTGGCCGTGAAAACACGTGAAGTCTGGAAAGTATGGTACGGCCCACTCCATATGATGATCCAAACCGTCCATCTGTTAGGCCAGAACTTAAATAGGTTGTGCCCCAAAAATCATTTCCATAGGATGATCCTAACCCTCCGATCTGTAGAAGATTCCATAAATCATTTCTATGGAGTGGGCCATACCATACTTTCCAGACTTCACGTGTTTTCACGGCCACCCATCATATAATTTCTCTCTCTCTCTCTCTCTTTATATATATATATATATATATATATATATATATATATATATATATATATATATATGTGTGTGTGTGTGTGTGTGTGTGTGTGTGTGTATGTATATGTATATATGTATGTATGTAAGCATGTTTCTAACAACTGCTTATCTGGTAGATAATGGTAGAGAATAGATGCTAGTATTCAGTAATGCATACACTTGACTTTAGCTACCTTAGTGACACAAGCAACTTATAGAGCAGGAAAAGCATGGTTTTTTCTTCTCGAGCAAAAGGGAATGAAGTCTCTAATGGCCATCTTTTTTTCTCAGCACAACTTAATTCATCCAAGATAAATATTGCCTGATGAAACATGTTCACACCAGTGTAAGTGAAATCAACAGGAACTTACAAAATGATATTCTAAAAAATTGTTACTTGCACATTTTAAAGGTTCATAAGAGATTCACATGGAGTAGAAAAAAAAAATCTAATATGTTCCAAAAAAAATAAAAAATAAGAGATTCACATGGAGTAGACCAATGAAAGCTAATATGTTCTAAAAACAATTATCTATTTTGATAATCTAGAGTTTTCTATGGAATCCTTAATCTTTTTATGGTTACTCCATTTTCTTATGCATCCAAATATGGACAGCTATCTGAGCTAACAAACCCTAAAGTATTCAAGCCTCCATGGAGGTGAAGTGGCTCAACGGAGTTAGGGAGGACAGGAAGAGGAAAAGGAGCCGTAGTCACTGGTAATGAGGCGGAAGGGGGCTCAACAGAGTCGGGCCGGATCAAGAAGCCCTCTTACAAGCTTGATTCACGTTTCTTACAGGACCGAATCGTAGACCCTCTATGAGCGAGTTGTGAAACTCTTACAATGTTGAAGAAGACTATAAACCTTGATATGGCCTCTTGTAGGCTTGATTTACAATGAAGAACACTCCCTCACAATCTCACAAAAACACAAATAACCTAGCTCAAATCTTTGAAATGTTATTGAGAAAAAAAAATGAAAAATTATAAATACATGATCTATTTGCATACATGGTAGAAGAATGAAAAAAGACTCGAAACAAGAATGCCACTTACCACACCATCACTGCTGAGGGGATTGCCAACTTCATGTTTGGAAGTACATACTGGAAGGACTCGAGCGAAAACCCTTCCCAAGTGGTTCTGAATTTCTTCGAATATTTCACATAGAGTGTCAACATAAGAAACGATATCCAAAATGATATTGCAGCCGCTAGCGCTGCCCCCTTGAAGCCCAGAGATGTGTGATGAACCAATAAGTATGTTATCCCCACATGGACAACCAATGGAATAAGTGAGAATATGACCAATGGTATCACAATGTTTTGTGTTTGGAGAAATCTCAAAATGCATTGGAGAAACCCATATGCAAATATTCCTGGAATCAGATACCTCAAAAAGAGGCCAGCCATTTTTGCTATTTCAGGGTCTTGATGGAGCAAAATTAGTATGGATTCTGAATAAAACCACAACACAGATACAATGACAGAAAATAAGAAAGAAGTAATGATCGAGGCTTGTAGGTAAATCCCTAACATTTTGTACATCCTTGCACCAAATCCTTGGCCACAAAGAGTTTCAAGTGCCCCACTTAGACCAACCTGAAACAAAAACACGTGAAAACTTATATGCAGACATCCATCGAAAAAGCGGTAAATATTCTGCCACATTCACTACAGCCTAAATAGAAGAATGAATCCAGCAACCCATCAGCAAGAGCATCAATAATGAACAATCTATTTTAACTGATGTTGAAGGGAAAAACATGTTGGAGAACAAAATAAAAACAAATGTAATGATAGGGTACCACTATTTTCACAAAATCTCGAGGGGGTGTCATGTATAAATGTCCCAATTGTAGGAGGTATAGGTCAATGTGGAAAGGAAGTAGGACCATTTGTCACAGACTCACAGCAGAAAACAAACAATAGATAACGCCCGGAGTAGAGTAAAATTTTACGAGGTTATGGATCTCTCTTTGATTATGGGATACTGTCTCCTACTAGACCAAGGATTTGCATCATCTTTCTGAAATAGTTTCAGTCGAGGAGGCAGTTTTCTACTCTGACTTTTTAATTAAATCAAATCATCATCGAAGCCGTTTTTAGCTTGAATTTCACATCTCTGCTCATTTCAATCAAAATTCGTCTTGTCTAACAGCTCGAATAGATATGATCAGATGGATCTGTGGATTTCAAGATTTGGTTTGCACTGTTTACAGGCACTCAGTGATCAGTCATATAGCTTTTCAGTTAAGGAAAGGACCCCTTGCATCTACTGGAAACCACTTTTCGGTACGTCATAATTCCTCTCCTCTCAGTGGACTGAGCATCATGTTCCAGTCATCTTTCTAGCTCTCACGCCATTTGGCTCTGAAATCTCACTTTGCAACTATATCAATACAGAAGCTTCCAACCTGATTCAGGATGCTAGCTCAACTTAAAGGATCCGGCTCACAAGGTGCAAAACTATGAAAAATACCGGTCTAATTAGTTACTCAATCCTGAGACAATATCTGCCTCTGATCTGTGAAAATATGTCAGTCAATCATAATGGATCAATTTATAGTAAAGGAGGTAGTCTGGTACAACTGTAATTTACCGCTCTATTATAGTGTAAACAGAGAGAGAGAGAGAGAGAGAGAGAGAGAGCTCCTACTCATTTTCTATCATGGTTTCAGATCATTCTGATATCGGACTACCTCTAGGCCTTATAATTCCATTAATTGCTCTTTTCTGTATTACTATGTTCATCATGAATCCCTTCTCAATCCCTCATTCTCCTCCTGAACCTGCATACTTCCCATTCGACTATTTTGCCTCCATTCGTCTTCCATTCTCATACTTATTTTCCTATGTCCCCTAAATCTCTTTATCATGCATGCCCCTCTTTTGTCTTCCCTAGATCTAGATCTGTATTCCTGCATAAAAAAACTCATGCCTTCAATTTTTTTCTACATATTTAACCCCATCAATGCCACCTTGTATGGTTAGAATTAAGCTTGACTCGTCTAATTTCCTTCTCTGCAAGTCAAGTAGTACCTTCTGTGAATGGTCAAATGATGATGGGATTGATCCCGTCCCTCCTCAATTCATAGAGGAAGAGGATAAAAAGATAGCCAGGGCATGACCACTAAGACGATTCCAAACCTAACATATTGAGTGATCAATCCCTTGTTGGGTGGCTCAACATAACTCTAATACCTGAGATACTTTCACAAGTCTTAGGAGTTTGTGATGAAATAGCCTCAATTAGCGAGATTGTCACAGATTCCAACAAAGCAACAAATTTACTTGAGTAACTCGGTGAATAATATAACACGTTCCTTGCCTCCATCTTACTCAAAGCTAAGTCTTCTTCCTCACTATGAGAGCATGTTTCATAAAAACGAAGAAAAGAACAAGGTGAAGGTGAAATTAAAATATTAAATGTTTCTTCTCCCAACCAAAGCCAAATGGCCAACATTATATATATGCAGTTAGGCCGTTGTGGAGGAATTTCCAAGCCAAATGGCAAAAAATATAGGAATTCCCAACAGAATTCATGTTGGACACTTGGTGTCATTCCAACTGCCAGTTATGCCCATGGCGCATCTGGGTCAATCATTTGTCAATTGTGTGTAGAGCCTTATCATGTGGTAGCCCAAAGCTATCACCACTTTGATGCTAACATTCAGGGTCACGACTTCTCTAGCCTACTCCTTTGAGACGATGAGCCTATCAGATCCTTCAGCTTATCATTATCCATGATGGGTATGAAGATCAGAGCATAGTAGGTGCCCTGTAATCTCTCATCTTTACTAGGTCAAATATTGCATATGTCATGAATCAAGTGAGTCAATTCATGAACAAACCGCATACAAAACATATGGAGGCTGTGAAAAGAATTCTCCACTACACCAAGAGAACTCTAAATGATGGATTTGTGTAGGGAAATGTTATCAGCACTACTGTATTTTGATGAGGGCACTCCTCACTTTATTAAAAGTACGGTATGGCCCGCACCATGGGATGATCCAAACCGTCCATTAGATGGGCGACAGCCTAAATAGGTTGTGCCTCAAAAATCATTTGCATAGGTTCATCCTAACCCTCCGAACTGAATGTTAGAGTGTTGATCCTAACCCTCTATAATCGGAGGGTTAGGATCAACCTATGGAAATAATTTTTGGGGCACAACCTGTTTATGCTGTGGCCATCTAATGGACGGTTTGGATCATCTTATGGTGCGGGCCATACAGTACTTTTAATAAAGTGAGGAGCGCCCTCATCAAAATTCAGTAGTGCTGATAACATTACTCTTTGTGTATTAAGAACAGTCTACACGTCACCAACCCATTACTCATAATGAATTCTCTGATACAGACTGGACAGGAGATCAAACCACAAGGAAACAACAGGATACTGCATATTTATAGGGAAGAAATTTAGTTTTATGGAGTAGAAGTCCAAAACAGAAAACTGCATTGAGATCAAGAGTTGAGGCAGGGTACATGGCAGTGACAGTTGTTACAGATGAATTAACATGAATAAGAAACATAGCCATGGAATTGGGAAAAAAAAATTAGGAACTGCTCTATATAATAACAACCAAAGTGCATTGGCCATATCTTCCAGTCTGGTTCTTCATGGCCAAACGAAACATATTCAGGACCGACATTTCATTCCAGAGAAGACTAAATATTAAAATAAAAATAAAAATTGAAGGTTCATTTGTTCAAATGATCAAACAGCTGATATTTTTACAAAACCTTCACTGAGGAAAGACTACGTTCTTGAAGTACAAGCCGCCTCACGACTTGACCATGGTAAGCTAGCTTCGGGGTGCAAACAATTGTGTGGTATATTTTTAATTTATTGTCCTATTAAGGTTTATATATAAAACAATGATTCTGAGCCCTATGTTTTATTATGGGACTTTTTCGTGAGATCAGTCTGGCCTCTACGTTTTGTCCTTTCACTCATTTTCTGTCACCTACTCCTCATGATAGCTCTTTGACAGTATACTGGTCAATTAGCTGGTAGTTAACAAGCGCCAGATAACAACGCGAACGTGTGGTGTTTCTACAGTCAGTTTTGATCTCAGTGGTTTCTCAAAATTTACGACTGGAGCTTCTTACTTGCCAAATCGTACTCAATGGAAGATAATCTGACCATGAAACCGGAAAATCATATATTATGGTGGTGAGAAATTATATACCTCCATGACTAGCGCTCATGCTCTTGGCAATCTTTTAAGCATTTCTGTTAGCTGACTGCTTCCTTTCTGTTTCAGACTAATGTATGGCTATCATTAGGATCCTCATTATTAACTCACTAGACCCTTCACAAGTGTTGGGACCATTAGACAACTGGGACATATAAAAAAACTGTCATTCATCAATTCAGACATGATAATGCTTTATGTGCAAGGAGATCTCACTGCATCATAGCTGCACACAAGTTACCAATTCTTCTCCAAGTCCTTTTTTAGCTCCACCTTCCATTGATAAGATCAGTGTTTAAAAACGTGGATGGGGTCAAAATGCGGCCAAGAAAAATCCTTATCAACTTGGTGCGGCCAAGAACGCGACTGAGTACTCGGTTGACACAGTCATAACTCAAGAGAGTCAAAGGAGTTTTTATTGACTCTGTAGGGCAAAACACCTAGTGCGGCCAAGGGAAAAGGGAGTCAAATCAGGGGGGCCCATGATAACACGGAGGAGTTTTAAGACTATGGATAAGATGGTTCAAGCTTTCATAGTGCATCATTACTTACCAACTACCATTAGCATAATAAGGTATCAGTCTTCTTGGGTTCTAGATTATGTGACATCTATCATGGATAGCCCATTCTATTACTCTTCTTCCAGGACCACCTGCTTGGACTCTGTTAAGATTTCTAACGTTGCCATTCTTAATGTCAAGTTGTGATGGGTTTTTTAATTGTTTTTCTCCTTGCTATCAGTATGAGCATTTGTATTTTTTTTCTCTGAAAGCATCCATTGATCATTTCTGGTGGACAATGTATTGAGAAAAAGGCAGCACCTCCTTTCTACCTGGCAATAATCATACGATTCATTGAACATAAATCATCAAAAAAGGGATTGCCCTTATACTCAGAAGGCCCATAAATCAACCAAAATGATACAGGGGATTTATGAGATGAGAATGAAAAAACTCTCTTGTCATGTAGATTATGCTTCTTTCATAAGTTGATCTATCTACTTGAAAATATAGGTAATAGTCAAAAGAAACTCAGTTTTCAGGATGTGTGACCTACTGGGAAGTCCTTTTGTTGGACTCCTCTGTATTTGAATCTACTAGGGGTTGGATCTATGGCACAATTGGTTGAGGTTTTGTATCACAGCCTTGAGGCTGTGGATTGAATCCCAGATTACCTACCAAAAAAAAAGGGAAGTTCAGTTTTCAGGAGCTATCTAATTGGATCATCGACCCTCATTGAGATACACCCATTACAAATTCACATCCAATAAAATTGTGGTTATCATGGGTCTGAAAATTCAAAGTATGCTTCACAGTTCATGCATTGAAGTGTAATGTACGGAAAGTGCTTATTCTATATTTGGACCATCTAATCAAAGCAGAGAAAACGGGTCAGGTTGGACCACGGATAAATGAAAGAGTGAGTTGGGAGTAACCTGAATATGGAATCATCCATTTAAACTAATTACCGGAAAAGGAAAAGACTATTCATCAATCCAAGCTAGCTAATTCTCCCTTTCTAACTAGTTGTTTCCAGCTCATCAATTTGTAGGAACAAAAACTTGTCTTGGGCACATCACTTGTTACACATATGGGCTATCAACCAAAAAACACAGTACAAATGGATGTATGTTCAGATAAACCAGGCTGTCCACTGGCGAGCATTGCCATGGATGACCTTGGTATGAAAATCAAACCCACCAGACAATTGTAACCATCAGATCAATGATCGTTTGCTCATTGTACGTGGACATTTCACCAGTATCTTCTCAACCATTCATGTGAAGGCCCTTAATTTGACAATTATGATAGTTTGATGTATTGTGTTCCATCCACAGCACCACCCACTTTTGGACATAAAATATTGAGTACACCTTGACATGTACTGTGGTGACGAATGATGAATCCAAGGACCCCCTAACCACTTTAGCAAAAGAAAATCAATCATATTCAAGAGAACTCGAAAACAAGTTTATGCAGGCAATCCACAACCAATTAGCAAAATAACATACTCAAATTCTTGGATACCAAGTAGTAGCAGAACGTTAAGAGCAAGGAAATTTATGATTATTTTATTTTATTTTTTGAAATGGAGGAAATTTATGATCTTATATGAAACTAATCTCTTAGAAACTGAAAAAAAAAAATGAATTAAAGAAAAGATCATCAACATTGATCCCAAGTATCATTATAAACATTTCAAAAGAAACATCAAGACCATGTAATTGTTCTTAGTAGATTGCAAAGGACTTTTCACGAATTGTAAAAAATGATCTTAATTATAATAACCTAACTAGTTTTTCAATAATAAAACCAACTGGTATATTCAAATTCTCAACAAAGTCACGACTTGTCTAATAAGATTAGAACCAAACAGGAAAAAAACCCAGAACCTAGGAAAAAAGCAATCATGAACAAAAGAGAATTCAAATCATGGTGTCATGTAAAGGAAAAGAGAAGATAATAGAGAGAGAGGGAGATACCATGAGGGCGAGTCCAGTGACAGTGGCCCAGGAATTGGCGAGGGTGGAACCGGCGAGCTCAAGTTCACCGAGGTGGCCGGCGAACATGACAGAGACTAAGGCAATGAAGTAATAAGAGAGATTGGTAATCATCATGGGGATGGAGAACAACACCTGTTTCTTGGCTTCTTCAACATCCAACAACTTCATCCACCATCTCTTCTCTTCTTCATCACAACTAGAATAGTGTTGTTTCTCTAACAAAGGACTTGCACTAGAACCCATCTCCCTCTACTATTATTTTTTATCTTCTCCTTCTCTGTATGGTAAATGAGAGAGAGAGAGAGAGAGAGAGAGAGAGAGAGACCCCTTTATAGCCTTCTCTACTCTCTCTCTGATGTGAAGATTTTGTAATTTGTAGGCTCACCAATTTCTAATTGCTGTTCGTCATAGTAGGCGGCGCCCGCCCGGAATTTTTAATCGAATTTAATCCTGAAAGTGTTGGGAGGTATAGAGTGTCTATTGAGCGAGAGAGAGGTAAAGGGGTGGGAATAGTAAATATGGGGGAGGGAATTTCGGCTCGCTAAAATTATACGAGCTTGTCGTTTTTCGGTCGCCGCGTATCTTCTTTTTTGGTCTGTGTTCTCACTTGCCGCGGAAAATGGAGGGGAATGAATGATGGACTTTTTGGGCCATGTCTGTGGCGACGATTTTTTTCATGATGAATTTGTTTTTTTAGGGAAGTGATATGTTCACCCCCTTTCCGTCCCTGGGCCACACCACTTCCAGTGTAAAACGAGTAGTCGTAAAATACGCTGGAACGGGTGTGTCCCGGGACGAAAAGGGGGTGAAAATATCAATTCCCTTTTTCCCATGATAAATTAGTTTATCCTGGGTTGGGGTGCAGCTTGGGTAGGGCTCAGTCCAATGTTGGCTCGGGTTGGGTTAACATTTCCTCGGGTTGCGTTAGGGTTAGGGTTGGAGAAAAACCAATCCGATCTAATTTCGGGTTGAGTTAGGATTGGGTTTGGGGTTGGGAACCTGATTTAATTTCGGGTTGAATTAGGGTTGAGGCCCTGGTAAATCGACCCAAACCGGGGGCACGATTGAGATTAGGGTAATAGGTGACTAAAAATTGGGAAAATGTCTGCTTTGTTTCCTGATTTTCAGTCACTTCTCACCAGACCCAACTTTCTTGATTTTTGTTTCCTGATTTTTATCCCTTTCATTAGTCCTACCCCTCTCTCGCCACTTGGAGTCACTAGCTTATCGTGGAAAAAAATAATTCATGGTAGAATGTCAAACTTTAGTTGCTACATTTGCTGGTCTGGCTTTCTATCCTTATCCGCAAGCCTGTTTTTTTTTTTTTGTCTACTGATGTGGCTTCATCATCATTTTCCATCTTGCGCAAGCAGAAATTGGACATAATATACTGCACATGGCGTCTGTCAGTAGTTCTTGAATAATGTGCGGATCAACAAAACACACGTTAAGATAGTAAAATATACCGAAAAATTCTCACATTTTGTTTACACCTGTTTTCAATTTGAAGTTGGTCACGAGAGAGATCGAGTTACCTGATGAGGACCTGGTTAGACAAGGTTAAGGGATTTACAGGCCAGTCGTCACTTTTCTAGAAAGGTGGAGTAGCGGGCGATCTGAAATAAGGGAGCGTGAGAAAGATGGAGCCATAAGTGAGTAATTATTAGTATTACAAGCTCCCTCTCTAAACACTTTACAATGGAGATCGGCTACTAGAGAAATGGCTATAAAAACTAAAAAGAGACGAACGACTCATAAGAGGTCCTAGAACCACACAACAAGATGTGTTTAGCATTTATATTTTACTTTTTGCACTGTCAGTTACTTTTCATATTTGTAGATTGTCTGATCAAATTAAGGAAACACGTTAGCTCAACGGTTGAGGCTTTGTTTCTCAACTTTGAGGTCTCAAGTCCGATCCCAGCTTACCAATAAAAAGAAAGAAAAAGAAAACATGAATCCATCTTATTAGGTGAGTTTATCTCTTTAATTCCCTATCCCTCGAAGTAGCTTCTCTTTGCGTTGTTCTATTAGTTGGTTAATCGATCTCGAGAGTCATTTGCATTTTGTGTATGTCGATGGTGTTGTTTACATTTTGTGCGCACCAATGCTTTCTTGCAAGTTGTTCACATTCTACGTGTGTCTCCATCCCCACATTTGGCATCGTGCCACACTAAAAAAAAAGGCATTTTTCATCTGAGTAAAGCCCTTAGAGCCCAAAGTAGAAGAGATGCTCCCCTCTTCTTCTCATTCGCTTGAAATCCAAGGGAAACTAAGGTTTCAATCAAAACCCTTAGAGCCCTTAGGGCCCAATTCATAAGAACATGAATTATAAATAGTGGCCCCCACAACAAATGTCTAAATTGTGTAAAATGGCGGGCTCCAACATGCTATAACAACCATTCTTTGCCCCCTTGGAGCAAATTCCTTGCTCCGCCCCTGCTTATGGTGATTTTTTTTTTCTTGTATTTTCTGTTTGGATCTAGTTGAATCCGAACCCAACCCGATTTGAATAAAACACGTGAAATGTATTAGCTTATGGTTGAGAGATTTAGAGGCAGGTTGGGCTAGGGTTGGCCTCAACCCAATCTAACCCGACCCGTGTTGCTCCCCTACTCCATGCTTGGCTACCATGATTTTTTTTCCCCAATTTAAACTAGTGTCTCCAAGTGGTGAGAGAGGGAGGGGTAGGGCGGGTGAAGTGTCTAACAAAGAGGAAAAAGTCAATCCTATCTCAATCTTGCCTCTCAAATGTCTCTCCTTCTACCACCCCCTCCGTTAGACCTGGCAAAAGCGACACGTGCTCGCGGGTCGACCCAACCCACCCGCAAATTTGCGGGCACGGGTCTAAGTTTTAGTGACCCGTCAAAACTAACCCGCGAGTGACCCAACCTGCAAAAACACGGGTCAGGTCGGGTCAACCCGCGGGCACCCGCATTTTTACCGTATTTTTTAATTTTTTATTGAGAATGTTATCAACAATACTGTTTTTTTATGAGGGCACTCCTCACTTTATAAAAAGTACGGTATGGCCCGCACCATAGGATTATCCAAACCGTCCATTAGATGGGCCATAGCCTAAATAGGTTATGCCCCAAAATTATTTCCATTGGTTGATTCTAACCCTCCGATCTATAAAGGGTTAGGATTAACCCTCTAACATTCAGATTGGAGGGTTAGGATCATCCTATGGAAATGATTTTTGGAGCATAACCTATTTAGGCTATGGCCCATCTAATGGACGGTTTGGATCATCCTATGGTGTGGGCCATACCATACTTTTAATAAAGTGAGAGTGCGCTAATAAGAAAACGGTAGTGTTGATAACATTTCCTTCTGTTTTTTTTTATACGAATTTGCTAGCAAACTTCTCCTATGCCACTTCTCGGCATGCGGCCATCCTGATGCAAAGATGCGCACATGACAAATGTTGCTAGCAAAGAAAAAAAAGTAATCATTACGAAAAATAGTAAAATAGCTAACTTTAGTTTTAAATGAAAAATTACCTGGAAATGGTTATAAAGTTTTAAAATTACGAAAAAAATACCAATAAAATATAGAAAGTTATGACAATTACGGAAAAAACTGATGCGGTCAAATTCAGAGAATTACAATCCCCCGTATTTGCGGTGACCTGCGGGTTGACCCGTCCCACCCGCCGGCCACGTAAATTCTGACCCGCAAAAATGCGGGTCATGAGATGACCCGACCCGTGGACCTGCACCCGCATCACCCGCGGGTTGACCCGGCCCGACCCACCCGTTTGCCAGGTCTGCCCTCCGTACACCTCTCTCACCACATGGAGACACTATTTTATCATGAGAGTGGTGAGAGAAGATGAGATCGGGGTAGAGATTTGCGCGCGGGCGGGGTGTTGGGGGTGGGGGGGGGGGGGGGGTGGCGGACGATTGAGATGAGGGTGATAGGTTGCTAAAAATTGGGAAAAGGTCGGCTTTGTATCTTGATTTTCAGCCACTTCTCACCCCTTGAAGACCCAACTTTCTTGATTTGGTCTGTTGATCTGACTAGAGACAAACACCAGCCTAACCGGAAGATCAAGCCCTTTGATCCATCCTCATTTATGGTTCCTGCAAGAAAATCTGTAACCGTTGATTTCTAGAGTACTGTATCTCACCGTTAAATTAGGCATGAGATCGAAACCGTGTTGGCCATCACATGATGGTCTACAAGATCAACGGTTCCGATTTTACACGAATTCCTCACATGCAATCAAAAAATAGATCATAAGGATTAATCTCGATGGTGAATATCTGCCGTCAGATTCGAAAATCACGACGATCAAGTTGGTTTTATATTCAGTCTTTTTGGCCCCCACATGAAAGCAGTAGACGAACTCTTGAACTGGAATTGTCGTTAGGGTTTTGAAATGCGATCGAATTGCCGTTAGGGTTTTCCTCTCCAAATCCAACCGCTCAATCTCACATTGAGTAAAACCTCCAAAGCGTAAAAATATTTTCAGGTCTGTTTATAATCCTCTTCTCGTCTTCGTCTTCGTCTTCTCTTAATTTCTTATAACCTGATTTTATACGAAGTACCCTATGTAGAGGTTTCTTTTGACTCTAATCTCTGCTTTATGTGTGAATCATCTTTTATGCAAATGGGTTACCATCAACCTTAGGCCCTGTTTGGATTGCAGGATTTTTTTATTGGAAAAGTTTGGAGAAAGATTTTTTTTTCCCCCCAGAATTTCTTGCTTTTCCACTGTTTGATTACGAATGAATAAAATTTCCACTGTTTGATTACGAATGAGAAAAAGTTACTTGAACTACCGCAGTTCAAGTTTTATTTAGAGGGACCTTCAATTTATAATGATATCCCTCTAAATAAGCCATAACTAAAACATTTCCTTCTAAATCGTGGAAATGAAAAAAAAAAATCTGAGGAAATTTTTTTGTAAGAATTTTTTTTTCCCTGCCATCCAAACAAAGTCTTAAGGAAAATACAATTTCCTTCTTCAAGTTTGGATATTTCTTCTATGATTACCCTTTCATGGAATCTACTAATGTTTAGTCATCTGGTTATGCCACTCAATATGCAACTATCCATGCTCAATCCATCAGTTCTCCCATTCTAATTTATGTGGAAAATAGATGAGTTATATACACCCTTACACGGTGTATATAAATTGCATTGATGGGTTTCTTTGTATTTTCTAATTTATACATAATTTCTTTGTAGTTTCTTGTTTGTAAGTTATTAGGTTTATCTTTTATGTCCTTCGGTTTACATAACGTAAGGGTTTTCTTGTAAATTCTGTTGATGATGGTTTTTATAAAGGCGAGGAGGCACGTTGTGAGTTGGACTTGAACTCTTAATTTCATTGATTAGGATTTTCCATGTTTCTTCTTCTTATTTTCTCTATGTTCTTTGATCATGCATGGTTTGGCAATTTACAATTATTTAGACTTTTTAAACTTTAATCTCCAATCCCCAAGAAGTTGGAAACTTCACTTGGGCCGGTTGTGAAATCCACTTTATTGATATAATAAGTGTGCTCTTCATATTTCATATTGCCGCCAATCTAGTTTTTTTATGAAAGAATGAAACATATTGAGGTGGATTTCCATAACATAAATTAGATATAATTGTTACTCAAGAGGGTGGATCTCACTTCCATATGTTCTGTCATCACATCAATTGGAATGCATTTTTACGAAGGACATGACACGAGCTCAACATGATTGGGGTAGATGTGGAAAGTGAAAAGGTCACTTTTAGGAGTTACTGTTAGTCTTCCCGAAGATCTTGGAAAAAAAAAATAGATTGTGATATTCCAACTACGAGAGATCTGCTTCTTAGTCAGCTGCAAATGTCTTGTAAAGATTGACTTTTGATATTTGAAAATATAAGCTCTCTTAGTTAACAGATGTGAGAGTGGTATGTTCCCTGAATTTTTGTTATACAAAAGTTTTTATTTTGATCGAACGAGATATAGACAAGATTCACCTAACCTCACTTACATAATGCACTGTCTGAGTTGTGGTTATTTTCTTCTAATGGTGAAAAAAAAGGATTTTGTCAACTATTGTGTATCCTTTTGTGTACTATTTTTTTTCATGTGCTATGGCACATAATCGTTTGGAATTTCCATTGGACTTTCTGTAACTTCTTTCCAGTTGATGAAAATCTTTACTTTTTCATCATTTCGTGTGTATTGCTCTCTCTCTCTCTCTCTCTCTCTCTCTCTCTCTCTCTCTCTCTCTCTCTCTCTCCTGACAGAAACTCATTAATTTGGAACACACATTTTGGCTTTCGTTATATTTGAAACTCAAATTGATATCTAAGCATACTGTGTACTAGTTTGAATATAATTCCTTCAATGCACAATGATGGGCACCTTTTTGTCTCCTAAATGTGTGAACTCTTTATTTTCCAGATACTGTATCTGAAGGATTCTAATGGCCAGTCCCATTGACAACAACGTATCATCTGCAAAAGCGGTGCTATTGGGGGCTTTGGCTTCTGGTGTTAATGTATGTATGGTTTTTCAGAAATTATAGTTGAATTGGCTCTAGCTTCTATCATATATTTTCATTGCTTTGCTTGGTAATGGACAGTTTCATTTCCATGCAATCTTCTATTGGTGTAAGGAAGCTGATTCACTTTACTTGCTGGATTTCAGGGTCCCACATGGTCAATGATCAAAATTACATTTTTGACACTTGGTGTTTGTCTTGCTGCAATGCTGGCTCTAGCATTCTCATCAAGTGATTTCATTATGATAATACATGTTCTTTTGCTTGTTGTTATAAGCGGAATTTTGCTTGTACTTCTTAATCGGTAATTATTTCTATCCCCACTCTTAAAGTTACGAAGTGTGAAGCTTGAAAAAGGAGTGAAATTTTGTTTGAAAACAATTCTCTCTGAGATCCACTGTCTGTAATTTAAAGACATCACTATTTCCATCCCCAAAACTTTCCACACCCACAAGATCATGCGGTTTTGGAAACAGCAGCAGTGTTATTTGATGTTCATCACATCTAAATATATGTTTTTCTGGCATGGAAATTCTCTACATTATTTGTTATACATGGACATTTACCATTAAAAAAACGACTTATTGGAGTTATGGTCTTCCCCTTCCTGTTAGCTATGATCATATTATATCTTGCTTGTGGTTTCGCCTGAAAGAAACTTAAGTTTGCAGCGAACTATTTTTAAATGTGTGGTTCCTATGTTCAGTTTATTGATGTCTTGATAATGTTTCACTGCCAACATTTTCTCTTATTGAGTATTCATATTTTTGTCATGTTTTCCTTGTTTCAATAGTATTTTGGCTATTATACAGTTGAGCAATCTATGTGATTTGTCTTAAATTATTTTACGAGTCTTGTTCAGGGTGTGCAGGCAATTCAAAATACTAGCTAAATTTTAGGAACTAAAATACTTATTCTTTTGATCATGCAAAATGCAAATTTGTTAATAAGGATGAATTGTACCAAGTGAATGGCTAGGATCACCCATTTGGTGGTGTTTTTTGGGTCTTTGACCCATCCACAATTGAGCTCACTTGATGAGCAGTCTCTATCATGTGCATATGTTCCACATCTAACAAATTAGAGTCACTAACACGGAGAAGAGAAAAGAATGCCCAAGCACTGAATGCTTTTTTTTTTATATACATAGACACTAGATTGTGGTAACAAAATTCCCGAACTAAAAATCTGATTGAGATAATGGGAAAGAAGTCATTTGGTTGGATTTGTATTGGGATCCAACTCGGTTGCTGGCATTTGACTCTTCCAACATTGGATTTCAGGTCATCTTCTCATCCTTTATTTTGGTTTTGCCTTTTTCTTTCCTTGAGTGTTCCTCCTCTCCTCCCTTTCCTGATATATTTTATGTTTTTCCACTTCCTATTACTGTTGAAGAAGTTTGGATGGAAAGAGGGAAGAGGTCTTGGAGTTGCAGATCAAATTTGTTCTTTGATATTATCTTTTTCGATCTCTTCCTTGTTCAATTGTTCTTTAGTATTGTAAGCTTTCTGCTATTTTATGTGGTTCTAGGATTATATTGATTGGAAAGTGTCATTTTCTTTTGTTCAACATGCTTAGCTTGTTGAATTCCAGGCTTCTCCATGCTTCTCGTTTTTGCTTCCTTTTCCTAGATGCGTCTGTTGTAAATATTTTTAGCTCTTCTTTTAGTTTCAGAGCCAGGTAGCTTGTCAAAGTTTTGTATTTTATGTTATTTTCATTTTATTTTTTTGCATTGCTATCTAGATGCATAATTATATATTCTATAGGGTTTTATTGAGTTGAAAGAGTTGTTTTCACCACATGCTCAGGTTTTTAAACTTTTGCGGGTCTCCATACTTTGTGTTAATTTCTGGTTGATTTCTGGTAGGGTTGTGTAGTTTTGTGTAACTGTCTATTGAATGGAAGTCCTCATTGGTTTCTTTATAATACAGTGAATAATTCGGAGTTCTATATTAAAAAATATAATATGGTGAAAATGGTAGAAAGACTAATTAGATGGGCACCTATTGATCATTGCAAGAGAATAGATATGAGACAGTAATATTTTTTACATATCCCTACTTCTAATGGGAATGAAATTTCCCAAGTTTGGTGATGTTTATTTTTGGCGTTGAATGATGGAGCTCTAACTCAATTAGATGGTGATCTATGATATTAATGCCCTATATCATGAACTTAATGTCACAGGTTTGAACCTAGCTTTATAAAATGCGACACTGTAATGTCATTTGTTGAGGAGGTGAAGGAACATCCTTTGCCCCTAAAAGAGGATGATGTTCCTCCCCCTCAGTGCACCCTGCCTTCACACCCCCCTTCTTGAGGACCCTCCACCCCTTTTTGTGAATGCTATCAACGTTGCTCAACGCAGTTATGTGAAGATTCAATCATTGACAAGGAGGGTGGTCTCAACTGATTTTGCTAGCTTGAGGTCACTGGTAAAATCCCATTGTTCTTTGCACCTTTTTCTTCGTGTGAAATTGGAAACTCTATAGCATAGAGCATCTTAATTCCATTTAGCGGTGCCCTATATTTTTAATGCTCTTTGTCATAGGTCATGGGTTCAGTTCTAGCTTACATTACAAAAAAAAAAAAACTCTGATGTATTTTGTTGAAGATGGGTTTCGACCACCTCTAACATTATCATTGTGGGGAAATATGCTGATTGTCCTCTTCTTTGGTGTTCGGGGAGTTGATGATCTTGAGTGAGTTGTTTTCTTTTTCTATGTTTTGCTGTTGTGGGGCTGCAATCACCACGTTGCGATGTTCAGTTTTCATTAGGGACTTTATATTTGAGGAATTAGGTTTTATCTCATGTTTTTCAAGTGAATAATACTGATGGCAAAGATACAGGTAGGGTCTGCCGTTTTGATGATCCAAACAACTCGTTTGCTGGGCCCTAAAATGGATGGCTGTATATAGAAAAAATTATCTGCCATTGGACAATCCTAACTGTTCGATTTATGGAGATTTTTATACCATTGACTCCCTTTTCGGTCACTTGTCCAGCCACAATTTGAAGTGTTTGGATAGCCCAAGGTCGAAGACTTTTGCAGCAAGGGCTGACCGTGGCGGGGACCAAAAAAATATTGGTCTGGGTCATTGAACAAATGGTCTCCACCTGTACTTTTCCCACCCTTTTTTCATTGGAAAATATGGCTGACCACCATACATTTCCTCTTTGACCTTATCTAGCCGCTAAAAGTAATCGATGCCCTCCGTGAGATTTTACTGTGGAAAAGTTTCTCTCATGACCTGCCTTTAGAGCTGATAAATGAAGTCATTTTTCAGTTGAACAGGGTTAACCATGTATGGGTCTATTTCAATTAAGTGGCTTAGTAGCTGAGTTATTGAATCAGTACTCATGCTGGTTTTTACATAAGAACCAAAAGAAAGTTTGGTTCCAGAGATAAGATAGTTACACTTAGGAGTAAAGGACTGTTGATCTCTTTACTCATAGGTAAATCTTGGAAAGTTGCACTTAGGAGTAAAGAACTTGTGCCTGGACCTGTGGAATCAAGCTAAGGTAACTAGTGAATCTATGTATGGAGCTGGGTGAAGTGATGCTCGTATGGCTCTAGATCATGAAGGAATCTGCCTATCGATCTGCTAAGATGATGCCTATGATGCTGCTGGTACCGTTGCCACTACCTATGTTGCTGTAGTCTGTGTCCAAATTCATAGGTTCCGAAAAATACTGAGAACTTGCCTTAAGGTTTTAAAGTTGGGAGGTCTTCCTTTTCTGTTTCTTATTTTCTCTTTTTAGATGATGTATTGATGTTTTGAAATGTGATCTGGGATGATCGTGGCAATCTTCCAATGTTATAAGATGGTTTGAGGCGGTCTCCAAACTTGGAATGAATTTGGAAAGAGCTTTATTTTTGGATCTGGATGTTGATTGGGGATTGATCGAAACTCCTTGCAGATAGATTGAGGTGCAAGGATGAGAGGCTCATTACCTATCTTGGGATGCTTTGTCGTTTTGCTCTCTTGAAAGTGCTTTGGTGGGTGGAGGGGTGAAAGAAGTTGGCTTACTAGAAGAAGAGCTATCTCTCTTTGGAGCAAGGTTTTTAGATTTTGGTTTCGGTATGTGCTTTGATTGTGATGGAACTGGAAATATATCGGTTTCGAATGAACATTTTGGTGGGAATCCTTTAAAATTATGGAAACATATGCAAATGATGGGCATTTAAGATGAAACATCAAGAAGTACTAGAATAAGCTCAAATACACAAGAAAAAACCATCATTTAAGCAAAAAACCACTCATAATGTTTTAACCGTAGTTATCAGGGTGGGAAACGAATTCGGGAAACGAAACGTGAAACAGAAACGGGAAACACATGAACAAAATACAGGGGAAACGAGAAACGAGAAACAATAGAAAATCGTACGAGAACCGTCTTAGGAAATGATGTGTTTTTTGCAAAATGATTTTTGAAAGTTCCACACATGTTTCCTACACCTTTCATATGCACTTTCTACGAGTGTTGCATATGTTTACAATTTGAGGGATTTTTTAGGTTCATTGATCAGTGCTTGACGGAAGAACTTCATAAGTTTCCAAAAATTGAAGATACCGATCAAGAAATTGAATTTCAATTATTTGTAGACACGTATCGATTGGTTGAACCCTTGATAAAAGAAAGAGATGCTGTGTATGAATCACTCACTTATTCTTCTTAATTATATGTACATGCAGGATTAATTTGGAAAACTGCATTTACACATTATTTACATAAGTTTTCCATATGTTTCCCATGTGTTTCAGAAACATTTCTTCAATTTTGTGTCATATTTTGGAAACGTTTCCGAAACGTGTTTCCCTCGTTTTAGGGGAAACGAGTTTCCCAACCGCGAGAAACGCGTTTTATGGGAAACGGGTTTCCCACCCGCCCAAGTAGTTTCCGACGACTATGGTTTTAACAACGTTGAACACCTAATGAAATGTACTGTCGTACTTGTCTAATAATTCCGTACCTATCGATTCATATAATTGTTTATACATAATACGTACACATTTCATATGCATTTCATATAAATATAATTATGTAATATATATACTACTAATACACATATTATGCGTTTCGGTTTTGGTATGTGTTTCGATGGTGATGGAAACAGAAACATTTCAAATGCTTTGTATCAGTTGTGATAGAAATTTAAAACTATGCTTTGGATGTAGAATCACCCTTTTCAAAGTTTCGCTTACTACCATGTCGGTGTGCTTTATGTCCGCGTTTAAGATCCATGGATCTACAACAGGGCGGTTGAAGAAGCATCAAATATTTTCTTAGAGAAGGAAAGGAAGAAGAGAGCTAAATGAAGCACCTCATTGATTAAAGGAGTTGGCATAAATTATAAGAGAACAGATCCTTGGTTTGGGCAACACTAGGTTGAGGACAGGGCATAGTTCCACGATTTGCGTAACCCAAAATGAACGTGGTTAAATCTTAGGAGGATCTTTGGTTGGGTTAGTATCCTTAGATCTTTCTTCCGTGATTTACCTAATCTCTTTAGGATTGTGTGTGCATTAGGAATTGCTACAAAATATTGGTTGAATGGGTAGTATGGGAGTTTAAATCGTAAAGATGTTGAGTTTGAACGCTTACTGTTGTTTTTGTGGTCAATCGAGTCCATCTTCATTTCTCCCTTTGAAAAAGATAGAGGTTGGGTGATGTGTAAACTTTCGCTTACACATCAAGAGTGAAAGCTTTCGCTTGGACAGTGGTTCACAAAAAAATTAACACGTGCGACCGTCTCAAAAGGAGGACTATTCCGATGGCTAGCTGGTGTGTGATGTGTAAGAAGGCGGAAGAGACGGTGGATCATCTGCTACTCCGGTGCTCTTTCGTGCACCACATATGGATGGAAATTATCAGATCTTTCGGCGTCAAATGGGTCTTTCCGAAATCGATCAGAAGATTGCTCATTAACTGGACGGGCAGCGTTTTTGGTGAAACACAACCTACTTTGGAAACTACTTCCATACTCTGTTATATGGAATGTGTGGAAGGAAATAAACAATCGCATATTCGAAGATAAATCCAAATCTCTGGATCGAATTTGCACTGAAATTAAGATGGAATTGATTTCATGGGCTAAGAATTCTAAAGGTGGTATTTTCGGAGTTGGGGAAATCTCGAGGAATTGGTCCGCAATAATTTGGAAAAGGAAAGCTAAGCATCGCATAACTCCAATATGGAATCCTCCACTGGCGGGATGGATTAAGTTGAATTTCGAAGGAAGTTCCTTTGGAAATCTAGGTCCGGCTGGTATTGGCGGTATTTTTAGGGATGAAAAAGGGAGTATAGTGATGTCTTATTCGGGACGGATCGGAATTTGCGACGCTAACGAGGCGGAAGTGAGGGCACTATTATTTGGTATCAAGTAGTACTCTACTTTTTCTTCTAAGCCGCTGATTGTAGAAGGGAATTCGTCGAATGTCATCGCATGGGCTTTGGATAAATCGAAGGGTCCCTGGCGGCTTTGGAACTACATTGCGAAAGTAAAAGATCTACTTCACTCAATTCGACCAACTATAAATCACAGACGACGCACGGCGAACGAAGAGGCAGACGAGTTGGCTAATAGGGGAGCCACCCTACAATCGACGTGTATTACAATTCCTGGAAACGTAATGGGGGAAGAGTTTGAGTAGAGGTAAAGTGATTAGTTTGTACTTCCTTCTGTAATGGTCGTGCATTAATAGGCCTGGGCACTGTGTTGGGGACATCTTGTCCCCTTTTTGGGTTTTTCATTAATAAAGTCATCTTTCAAAAAAAAAAAAAAATAGAGGTTGGGTGTGTTATTGCCAAGGATTTAAATGTCGGTTTCGGAAACCGGCCACAATTTCGGTCAAAATTATGTAAAAAAAGATAATATTTCGGTTTTAATAAAATTTCTAACGAAACAAAATCTTTAAATTTCGATGGAAAATTTTAAAATTCCGGTTAAAATCTCATTTCGGAGGAAATTTTTGTAAATAAGGATGAAAAACGAAATTTCAAAATTTCGGGGAATTTTTGGCGAAATCGTGTAAAAACCCGTTTCATTGTGAATTTCATTTCGGCCTTGGCCGGAACCGAAATTTTTGGTCGAAATTTTGGATTTTGGCCAAAATTTAAAACTATAGTTATTGCAACGGTCTCCTTTTTTATTATATCTTTCTTTTCGTATCTTTTTTCAAGTTTGTGAGCAGCTTTCCCATCACTATCCTTTGAGGGTACATATTCCCTTCATCTGTGGACACTTTCTCTTGGATGGTGGTGGGTGATACATTAAACCCTTGTGGCCTTCTTAAAAAGTCCTTTAGACTCAAAAGCATGTAATTTTTATGTAATGAGGAATCAACTAATGGCATACTCATCTGGTTAAAGGTGGGCTCACAACTTGTTCAATTCTTCTCAATATCTTTGGCATCTTTTAGTTCCTTCCGGCCTTCCTATTGGATCTCTTATTGGGGTAAAGGTATTTTTAGAGACAGGGGCAGAATATTTTGGACAATTACTACTTTTGCAGTACTTGAGGGCATTTGGAATGCATAAATAGCATTGTAGATGGGGTTTCAATGCGCTGTGGATTTTCACTTTGGGTATCAGATTTCTATCAATTCCTGCCTTCTCTTAGAAAGGATTTTTTGGCATTTCATTTATTGAATTGTTTTGGGAATGGAGAGAGGTCTCTTTTATCTCTCCAATATAGGATGTAGTTGTTGCAAGATATGTCTCACCCCTGTTTAATTCGCTGAAGTGAACCTTGATGGTTGCTCTGAGGGCATCGGAGTGTTTAACAAGATCAACTGGGAGGTCATCAAAGACTTCTTTGGCCCTACTGGCATTGGGAATATCTTTAAAAGCACTATTTGTATGGTGGCTTCTTTATCTAGTGAGGGGTTTGAAGGACTGCTTTGACTCTATCTTCTGTAATTGCTTCTGTGTGTAGTTTTTTTTTGCCTTTTGCTCTTTTGTATTTTTCGTTTTGTTTGCCTTTTCTATTGTTGGTCTCGTCTCATCCCCACTCTTTGTTTCTCCTCTAGTTTCTAATAAAATTTTTTGTCATCTTTCGTTAAAAAGAAATAAAAGTACCAGATCTCTTTAGCCCCAGGTAAAAGTTGGAAAAGATTATCGTTTGGAGCCGATCAAGTGAAAATCAGATGATCATGATGCATGCAGTTAATCTTAAAGAGCTCAAGATAAGTTGATGCGGAAGCATAACTGTTAGGTCTGGAAGTTTAGGAATATTGTATGCTCTAGTTTATTATGCTCTCTGTCTATTATAATGTTGATTGGATCTTAGTGGAGATCTGAAGGTTGATCAGACAATAATGAGAATTTTTTTTGTTATCTTTGCATGGGGAATCTGCTTTATGCTATGTTAAAAACTTTAAACTTCAAATCATTTAATAATTCACGGTGAATGGTCATGCTCAGTTTTTATTCATTTATTGCTCAACACATTGCCTTTTGGTCTCGATGTAACTTATTATTCCTCAGAAGTCTTTGAACTTATATTCACTGGGATAACTTCTGCCTCAATTCATATCAATTTAAAAAATCCACCCTCAGTCATGCTAAGCTTACTATCAGAACTGTTATTAAATTGATTAGATAACTTGACAGGCAAATCTTTGAGCTCATGTTCATTGGGATTACTTCCACCTCAATAATTTTTTTTTGAATGGTGAAAAGATTTCATTACTGTTTCATTGGCAAATTTTTGCACTCTGTACTGTTTCATCTTGTGGGACATCTTGTCCCCTGATTTCTAATTTAATTTGTTACCTTTAAAAATAAAAATAAAAAGATTTCATTACCGCCAACGAGACCAAGGAGGTCCCAAAGATACATCAGAGGAGAGAAACAAAGAGAAAATAGAAGTACAATGAAAATAAAAGGATCTAGGGAGGAAGAAAATCAAACAACTCTAGACTCTCTTGAAACTCCTTCCCTTGCCAATTTGTCCACCTCCTCATTGGACGTCCGCTTAACGTGGAGGAAGGAGATCGAGGCCTTCCACCTCAATAATATTGATTGTGCTTAAAGAATCCACTCTCAGTTGGAAGCTTATATTGCCAGAACTGTTTTAAATTAATTATAGAATTTGTAGTTATACATGTATCAGCAACTAGTGAGGGATGCATTATGACTGCATAACTTTCCTATGAACTGACCGTATATTTGGAGTCAGCACAGAAAATAATTAGATGTTCAGATGCTTGAATTGGTGCAACTCTTTTGGAAATATTACTCCATCGGCACTGGCTGGGCAGGATATATTCTGTGAGCCGCGCTTATCTAGCTTTATGTTGGCTATATCTCTTCAGTAGATAATATTTATGTTTAACTTCATGAAGGGTTTATGTGATGTGCATTGCTTGCATAAGAAAGATATTTCTGTCCTCTGTAGACTCTGAAATGACATAATTTCGGCCTCTCTTTGTGACACCAAAGTCATTAGATGCATCGGATAGCTTCATGATTTAAAACCAATGTGTTAAGGGCATACCATTAGGGGCATTTTTGTCTTTTGCATTGTATTAGAAGGTAGCATAATATGCTAACCTGAAACCCTAATCTCTCTCTCTCTCTCTCTCTCTCTCTCTCTCTCTCTCTCTCTCTCTCACACACACACACACACACACACACACACACACACACAAACAACATGGTACCAGAGCCCTAGGGTTTTTGATCCGTCTTGCTTTCTCTTCCTTAGTTCTTTTTATTTATTTTCCTAGAGATTTGTGACTCAAATATGAAGTAAAAGGAGACGCTCTTCTCTACTTCGACATCAGCCCTTTGAGGGCTGCCGTCAACTATTCTTGCTTGGGGTGGATTGACAAAAATCCCTTTAATGGTATATTGGTATGCCCTTAACACAACGGGTTGCTGGATTACAGCCGGATTACATTTTACACTTACCTTGCAATTTAAAATTACCCATTTGCACCAAAATTGCAACTTTGGGTGCACATCCAAATGCACCCTAAATAAAATCTAGAATCTCTGTGAAAACCTATTGAGTAGCAATTATCCCATATTTTGTTGAAATGGAACAACACTAATTAGTTATTGATTTCCTTTAGGGGATCTGTTTTCTACTCATGCTGCTTGATTCTGAAATTGCCTTCTTTTTTCCATTAATAATATTTCTGGGACACAATTCATGAGATGCAATAGATTGCTTTTTGGGAAAAAAATTGTGCTTGAAAAAACAAGTTATTATAATAATAATAGCAAATTAGGCCTAACAGTTTACACTGGAGATGTTTCTTATGAGGTTCCTGTGTTTTGTTGCTTCCTTTGCAGTTTTCTTGCAGAGACAGGTCTTGTATCAATTGAACAACAAATGGAGGAGATGGGTATTGCAACAAAAGATCAGATCGAACTAAGCAAAAAGAGCTAGCAGAGTTAGCAACGTCACCTTATATATAGCATTTAAAACAGAGGATCGGTTTTAATGAGAAACCTCTCAGCCCATTTTATATCACCTGGAGAAAGATACGTACAATTGACACACGCTAGACAAGAAGAAGCTTTAAATGGATATGGGAATTATTTCCATTACATGATGAGAATAAGGTGAATGCTTGCATTTTATGCTGCTTTTGGTGCTTCCTTCTCCTTCGGCTTGCTCCTTTTGGGCTTCATGAAGCAGAAACACGAGCAACATGGGCACTGAAACAAAAACTTCATGGCTCTGTTAACGCTACTCTGAACATTCAATACAAAACTCTGCTTTGGTTTCCTTCTCTTGCTCGAATGTCTTTATAACATAAGTCACCCACCCCTTGGATTGAGAAAAGTACGGAATGCAGGCCGATGTTTACTGAAAATACGGATTGCGGGCACCTTTTAAAACAAGGGGCTAAACTTCAAAATCGGGTCGTCAAAAGACCCTGATACCCTTCTGACATCGACAGAGTCCTACTTTTTCATTACTGCCTCTTAAATTGGCCCGATTCACGAGGCTTCTTTTGGTTCGTTTAAATGTGTATTTGAACCGAGAGAACCTTGGGTTCGTTTCTATCTTGGCCGTTGGAAATAACGACGGATGGATCTTGACACGTGTTGGAAAACTTTTTAGAACGCCGATTGTACTTTTTGGAACACTGACATTATCTATTCTCACTTGTCTTTTGGCTTAGAACGATAGATGTTATCTTTTCTCACTTATCTTTTCAACCCGTGTCAGGCATCCATCCGTCTCTGGGTATTTCCGACAGCCAAGATAGAAATAATTGGTATGCCGGCGGAAAATAATAGGTACGCCGATGGAAATAATGATTACAGAGAGGAACATAATGGGTACGCCGGCAGAAATAATGTGTACCCAGATGTAATTATGGTTACAGAGAGGGAAATAATGGTCACGCCGGCGGAAATAATGGGTACGACGGTAGAAATAATGGTTACAGAAAGGGCAATAATGGTACGCCGGTGGAAATAAAGGATACGCCGATGGAAATAATGGTGACAGAGAGGGCAATAATGGGTACGCCGGCGAAAATAATGGGTACGCCGATGGAAATAATGGTTACAGAGAGGAGAATAATGGGTACGCCTGCGGAAATAATGGGTACGCAGATGGAAATAATTGTTACAGAGAGTGGAATAATGGGTACCCGCGGGCGGAAATAATGGTTATAGAGAGGGAAATAATGGGTACCCGCCGGCGGAAATAATGGTTACAGAGAGGGGAATATGAGTAGTACGCCGATGGAAATAATGGCTATAGAGGGGAATAATGGGTACGCCGGTGGAAATAATGAGTACGCTGATGGAAGTAATGGTTACAGAGAAGGAAATAAGAATAATGGGTACGCCGACGGAAATAATAGTTACAGAGAAGGGAATAATGGTTATAGAGAGGGGTATTATTAGAAGACACCACCGTTTCATATTGATGTCCACGTGTCGTGGATCTGACCGTTTATTCATATTGGCGACGGCCAAGATTTAAAGGAACCCAAGGACTCTGGGTTCACAGAAAGATTTCAATCTAAACCAAACCGACTATGTATAGAGCTGCTAGCATTCTAAAAAGTTTTTCAACACATGTCAGGCATCCATCCGTCTCTAGGTATTTCCGATGGTCAAGATAGAAACAAACCCAAGGTTCTGTGACTTCTGTCGGTTCAAATACCAAACGAACCAACAGAACCTCGTGAAACATGCCAATAATGAAAAAGGAGGCTGAATGACGTTTCTGTTGATGTCAGAAGGGTATCAGGGTCTTTTTCCAACCCGATTTTGAAGATTAGCCTGTTTTTTGTTCTTGTTTTAAAAGGTGCCCGCAATCTGTATTTTCACTAAACATCGGCCCCATTCCGTACTTTTCTCCCTTGGATTCCATTCCTTACACTTCACAAAAAGCTGATGCCTAGTGGTCCAGCCCCTACAGTGAGGGTTTGGTTGGGCCATGATTAAAGAGAAACAAACATTGGTGGTGGGTCCTGCTGTCCATTTGAGGTGCTCTTTTTCTTCAAAACAAACAAATATATCCTGGCTGGCAAGCAAGAAAGTGAAGGGATCATGTGGTTTTTTTCCTAGGTTAGGGGTTGAGTTTGTCTCTGTTTTACTTTTCCAAGTTGAGACATTTGAGAGGTATAAATCCACTCATATTTATTTAGTATTAAGTGAAACTTTTTTTTTGAAAATTGAAGTATTATTATTATTGTTATTATTAAGTGAAACTAAAATCTGTGTTTTCTCATTTGTGTTTGCATTATCTTCTTGTCTGGGAATTGTATGGTGAAAATACACTTTAGATCCACCATGTCCCAAAAATCTCTCCAATTGGACAGTCATATCCATGTGGTTCAGTGTATTTCGAATCCATTAAATGTGGACCTCTCCCTAACACTTTGTGGTTGTCTCGTAGGGGCCATTACTTGATTGGAATCCGAGGTGGGTGCCTCTGTTCCAGTCACTTGTAATTTACTGATTTAGTCCCGTGTTTTCCCTCTGTAACGAGGATGAAAAGATCACATCTGCTTTTGTAAACAGCGTGGGAGTGTTTGGTGGTAAGACTTAATATTTATTGGTGGTTTGCCTTTCTATTTTCCATGCCAACTTCTGTCTTGTGGAGGTAAACCCCATACTCATGTGTTTTTCTATCTACAACACATTCTCTCTATATGAGGAATGCTTCGGTATGATGACCTCATTATAATAAATGGGGTGTGCCCACTATGTCGTAGTGGATCCCACCGTTGATGATCTGAACTGTCCATTTGACAGGTCTTGCTTTGAATCTTCTAGTGCCAGAGGGTCATGCCAATCGCCCTCTTAACATCAAGTATAATGTGTTTTTACTTTTCATTTTTTACCCATTGAAAATGGAAGGTCAAAAACTACGTCGAGACAACTGCTTACGTTTAAGAACAAACAGTACACTCTAGGATTGCATGATTGGCTTGGTTTTTGGGGTACAGGAGATCCAAAGTAAAGACCTATCAAATGGATGGTTCAGATGATTCAGAGGTGGGACCCACTATGCTCTATGCATCGCTATATTACGAGGGGTCACATCACAGCAACCAGCCCATATTTAGTGACCAATAAAGGAAGTTAGACATGACTAAAACGGTTGATTTTTTTAAGTTTTATAGTCAAATCAAGGTGGAACCTACCACGTGAATGATTCATCTCAATTAAGTCGTGCCTGACAGGTTTATGACCATGGTAAATAATACAATGCATCCACATACTTGAGATTGATCTCCGCACTTTAATATTTTGATAATGGCCATGCTGATTTCATTTATTTTCTGTTCATCTTTTTAGGGCTGTTAGAATACTCAAGATGCGAACATTCAATCTGAAAATTGTTAAACAAAGTGAGTAATGTCATTATCAAAATATGGTAGTGCGGATATCAGTCTCCTATATAATGTCGCCCAATCACTAAGTGTAAAACAAAGTGAGTAGTGTCATTATCAAAATGTGGTAATGCGGATATCAATCTCCTATTTAATTTTCTAAAAGCTGTCAAAATCTAATTAAGAGAATTAAGAGCTGGAGCCCAAATCTTCAATTAGCACGATCATGACACATTAAATGGCTTCGTTTGGTTGCAACTTGCAAGTAAAAACAAATTCCATTAAAAATTTTATGGAAAAAGGGAGGAGACAACGGAGGAGACAAGCATTTATTAGACAAGGGTGTCATTAAGAGTAGAGAGAAAGAGAAGAGAGAAAGAGAGAGCACCATTCCCTACAAAATTACATGAGAGACTTCCAAGGTAATGCTGATGTCACCTTCCTTTTTCCAAAAAAATCCAATATATTTTTGTTTTTGGGTTTTGCTAAGGCACTCGTTAAGGAGCATTTAAAGCACCTATTTTCATGCACCCCACGCTTATATCGTCAAAACACAATTATTATTGGAGAAATGATTGTAATCCAGACTTTATTTCCACAATTACAATTTCAACAAAAGAGGCTTCAGTGGGCTAGGGTTTGGTTTTTACAAAAATACCCTCACCATGACAAAATAACAAGAGTACCCCTATCTCATAAAAGATAACGAAAATACTCCTACTTATATCTCATGAAAAATGACAAAAATACTTATATCTCATAGAGAGTGTTAAATACACCTATCTCTTCTAATATAAAAAAATACTCATATATCATGGAAAATAAAAAAACCCTATCTCATAGAAAATTATCGAAGTACCACTCACTCATAAAAAATATCAATATACTTAGACCTCATAGAAAACAATAAAAAAGACCCTATCTAATGCAAGAGAATTTATATGGTGGACGGCTCTGCACGTACATGCAACCCGAAAAAAATACTGGTGGCCGCATTTTTTTGGTGATCCAACCATTCATTTTGTTGGGCCCTGATGTAGATAGTAATGAGGGTATTTTTGTCAAAACCAGACCCTCCCCCAATGCACATACCTCTTGTATTGAAATTGTATTTCCGGCATATAAACAACAAATTTAATGTTTCCCTAGATAAATGAAATTGTGGGAAACATATCTCTAATATTAAATGTGTTTTGAGCAAAACCCTTTGTTTTTTACTAGCAACCAAACGAAGATAGAAGATCAAAGGGAATTATCAAACCTTATTCATACGAAGCTTGTAGACGTGAACTGGCAGAGGATCAAGGGCTACAATTTGAGGATCACCAAAACAAAATAGAGGATCAAGATGAAGGGCTGAGATTGCACTATAATACAAATCAATAAGCTAAATCAATGGTCCACGTAACTGTGTTGGCCAGCCCCCAAGTAAGTTTTGGACACAGATACCCAATCGGGATCTGGGTAGCCAAGAAATCATGTTCACAATTGGCTATAGTGGGCCAGACCCATTTGGATCCATCGGGACAGGTAGTCCTTTGGCATACCTGCCTCTAAATGTGATTGATCTACGAGAAATCAATGGTCGGATTGATCTAGTCCAGATTCTTCTAACATTCAACACGTGTTAAGCAACGACTGGTCAGGATTCGTTGAGAAACAAAAATTAGAGATAAAGTTGGCGAAATAATAACAACTATCAACTTGCCAACAAACCTCATTTAATGCGAATAATAAGACTCGATTTGATTGGGCAGTTAGGAACGTTCCAAAAGACAAAGGGGGAGAAAAAAAGGACCCTATGTGGGTCTCTTGGGCAGTTAGGAACGTTCCAGAAGACAGGGGTAGAAAAAAAGGACCCTATGGGGGTCTCTGAAACTTTTTTTCTTCTAAAGATACACTATTATGACGTGTGAAATCTCTATAGTGTGGTGCACTGACCATGGCATAGTGTGTCCCACCTTTGATTGATCCAACTGTTCATCTGCGAGACATCGGTTGGGATCTCTTAAACCCATAAATTATGACAATTATGGAAGAGTGGTGATAATTTCACCACCACCCGCCCCCCCTACTTGCACGCTCACCTTAGTACGTGATTTGACATAAATCACGTTCTAAAGGGAGCGTAAACATAATGCAGGGGGAGTGAAAATATCATCTCGCTTGTAGAAATGTAACATCACCACTACCGTATTTAGGATCAACCCCTATAATATTCAGCGGGAGGGTTAGGATCAACGTACGGAAATGTTTTTTGGGGCACAACCTATTTAGGCTATGGCCCATCTAAGGGACGGTTTAGATTATCCTATGGTGCGGGCTATCCTGTACCTTTTAATAAAATGAGGAGTGCCATCACCAAAATACGGTAGTGGTGATATCATTTCCCTAAGTAATTTGCATTTCTGTTGCTGTACCTGAACCTTTGACAGTATGTAAGTTACGGGTGACAATATTTAGCGACAAAATACAAAAAGAGGAAGTCTAAACTGAAGGGCACCCTTCCAATAATAAGATGAAGCGCCCCCATCGTTTCTCATCACCGAAATGCATTTATGACAGGGAGAAGATTTTCTTCCCCACCCTAAGATAATGCTCCCCACTTTTAACGTGAATTGTGGACAGTCTTTAACGCTTTTTTATGTCAATTCACGTTAAAAGCGGGGTGCATTATCTTAAGAGGCGCGGGGGATATCGCCCTTATGGCCTTATGACAGCACTGGAAATTGTAAAAATAAATGCGCTTTGATGGTGAGTAACCAATGGGCATCTGATTTTTCAAAGGGCGCCCTTCAGTTTAGACTTCCTCAAATAAAATTATTACATTTAGAATTGATTTATTGGTATGATTTTAAGGCTCTATGAAATTCAAAGCAAGACCTATGAAGAAACGGTTCAGATTAATGATGGGTGGGACCAACTATGCTGTATTGGGGCCCACTATTGAAAGCAAGACCTATGAAGAAACGGTTCAGATTAATGATGTGTGGGACCAACTATGCTGTATTGGGGCCCACTATCCCCTCGCCTAGTCCAAGACGTTGTTCAGGTGTTAATTTCCCATCTCCACCCTATTCTCTCCTTTCCCTTATTAACTACAAAGTCAGGAGTTCGTTCATTCAACAAATTACGAACTGCAAAGAAGGCACGTTGAAAAATTAGATGCATCAAGAGATCCTAACCAACGTTTTAAATTTCGATCGGTGGAGACCAAAATCGAATCTCTAATATTCGAAATGTTACTTTATTTCGAGCGAAATTTCGAAATTTCAGACCACATCACCAAAAAAAATTGGATTTATTGATTATTTAATATTTTTCTAAAATTTCGGTAATTTCTGTTGAAATTTTGTACCAGATAAAAATATTACTTAATTCGATTTCGTTGGATTTCATTAGAAATCTCGAAGTTTCAGTTTCGGTGAGGACGGAAACACATTCCGAAACCAAAATTTGAAACCATGATTGATAGGGTCCGGACTCAGCACTGAGGGAGTCCGGACTCAACTGATAGGGTCCGGACTCAGCACTGAGGGAATCCGGACTCAGCAATCCGGACTCAGCACTGAGGGGTCCGAACTCAGCATCCAATTAGCTTCTGGCACGTGGCCCTCACAAGGACCGTTGGAAGGCCAACACCTGTCTCCCCTAGGTGTGACACCTGGACCAATCAGGGACCTCCACCTGCCCTCCTTAGGCATGAAACCTGGTCCATACAGAGGCCACCACCTGGCTCACAACTACCACCTGTCTTAGACAGGTGGCTCAGAATCACTATAAATAGCCTTCACTTGTTCTAAGGTGAGGGTCCTGAAAATCTGAGAACCAAAACTCTAAGCTTTTTGCTCTGACATTGCTCTACACTCCTGCTCATACTGACTTGAGTGTCGAAGCACCCGTCCGGAGTATCACTCCGGGTTGGTCCTCTGACCCTTTTCTTTCTTGTCTGTACTCTGTGCAGCGCAGGACTCAACCAGCCATTCAGCCGTGGCTCGTTAGCCCGGACCACCCAGTCCTACCATAACCTGTTACCGATTTTAGGCCTAACAGATTTGGCGCCATCCGTGGGACTACGCAACAAAAAGCTGTTCGAAAATCTCACCCAGATAAAAATGGTAGGACAGACCGGCAAGCGAGCACCTCCGACTTCTCGGGCTACCCGGGCTACGGCCCCCCGTGAAGGACGAAGTGAGCGTCTGGCCTCACAGGTGGAGGTCGGGGCGGCCGTGGAGGGGACTTCGCCCCACTCGGACCGTTCAGACCCCACCCCGACCCCGAGGGAGATGAGGGCCCTTTTTCAGGAAATGACCGCTGTAGTTGCGCAGTTCAGGAATGCGGCTCCCGCACTCCAGCAACACCCCGTCGAGGTTTCTCGACCTGTTCAGAGGGGAGAAAGCTCCCGCAGAGAACGCGCGTCTCCACCCCGCGACCAAACTCGTCACTCCACTCGAAGAAACCACCACTCGCGGGACAGGAGCGTGCGTCCTGAGCCTCGTCGACAGCATCGCCGGTCACGATCTCCTTCCGTGCAGAAGCGGGGCAGCAAGAGAGACCCTACGCACGGAGAGGGATCGCGGCACCGGCGAAGGAGTCCCCTCAGCCAGTCCGGATCCGCAAGGAGCCCATCAGCCGTAAGAAGTAGACCTGCCCGTCTGGCCGAACAGAGGGATGATCCGATGTTGCTAAGAATCCAGAAGATCGATAACAGAATCGAGGAGCTGGCTAGAGATCATGGCCGCCCTGCTTCAAGGATCTTTAGTAGCAATCCCCCTTTCACAGATCGGGTACTCGCTGCGGCAGTCCCTTTGGGCTTCAAGATGCCACAGATCCCGCAGTATGATGGGACCACCGACCCCGTGGATCATCTGCAGACCTTCAGGACCACGATGCTTCTCCAAGGGGCGTCGGACGGGTTCCTTTGCAGGGCACTCCCCACCACATTAACCGGAGCCGCAAGAGATTGGTACTCACGGCTCAAGCCCAAGTCCGTTGACAATTTCGACGACTTCGGGGACGACTTGGCCCGGCATTTCATGAGCAGCAGGAGGCCTCGAAAGACGACGGCTTCACTAATGGCCCTGAGGCAGGAAGACGGTGAGGCCTTAAAAGCGTTCGTTGGCCGGTTCAACAGGGAGGCCCTTCAGGTACCCAACCTGGATCCCTCCGCGGCAACGAATGCTCTTCTGGCCGGAGCCCGGTCCACCGACTTCCGAAGAGCAGTCGCCCGGCGAAATCCGCAGTCCTTGGCAGATCTGATGACCGGGGCGGAAGAGTACATCTCCGTCGAGGAGACTCTCGCTGCCCTGGATTCCGTCAGCAAGAGAAGACCAGAGGAGAAGAACCCCGCCAAGCAGCGTAGGGATGACAGACCTCAGAGGAAGGAGAGCAGTCCGTCCCGGAAGGAAAGGAGCTCCCCCCGGCCTCGAAAGGAGAGTAGCCCCCCGACGAGGGAGCGCTACACGCCCCTCACCGCGTCTAGGGCTCAAATTTTGGCAGCCATCCGGAAAGAAGACTTCATCCGGTGGCCGAAGAAGCAGACGTCGGAGGCAGGCACCCAAGACATGTCCAGGTATTGCCGGTTCCATAAGAGCCACGGCCACGACACCAACGCCTGCATTCATCTCAAGGAGGAAATCGAGCAGCTGATAAGCAGAGGGTACCTCGGGAGGTACTTAAAAAATAACGACAATAGAAGGGAGCGCCAGGACAACCCGAGACCCAGAGACAGAAGTCCTCGAGACGCCCAACCCCTGGGCGACCGCATCCAGGCTCCAGCCCCGGCCGTTCTCCCTCCTCAGGTACCTCAACCTCAACTCCAACCTCATGGTGTTATTGGTACCATTTCAGGAGGGCCGACCGCGGGAGGGACCTCTTCATCGGCCCGCAGAACCTATGCCCGGCAGGTCAACGCCGTCCATGCCTGCAGCAAGAGGGCCGAACCAGAAAATGAGATATCCTTTTCGGAGGCAGATCTGGACGGTCTGATCCTCCCGCACGATGATGCCCTGGTCGTCACAATGCTAGTGGCGAACTGGGAAATGAAGAAGATCCTGGTCGACAACGGGAGCTCCGCCGACATCCTCTACTACCACGCCTTCGAACAGATGATGATCGGAGCTGACCGTCTGAAGCCGGCCAACTCAGATCTGTTCGGATTCTCGGGAGAAGTTGTCAAGGTCGAAGGGCAGATTGAGCTTCCAGTTCTGATCGGGGAGCCGCCCTGCCAGTCCTTCGCAATGGTGACCTTCCTGGTGGTTAAGGCCAAGTCGGCCTATAACGCCATTCTAGGACGCCCTGGCCAGAACCTCCTCCGAGCGATTCCCTCCGCTTATCACCAGAAGATGAAGTTCATTACGCCAGGAGGCGTAGGTGAAGTCAGAGGGGATCAGCCCCAATCAAGACAATGCTATGCGGCAGCACTGAGAGGGAAGAATGCGTCTGAGTCTCTTCCAATCGAGCTGTACGATCTGAGAGACGAAGCGCAGATCACAGTCAACCAGCCCGCAGAGAACCTCATCTCTATTCAATTGAGCATCGATGACGAACAGAGGGTTGTCCAGATCGGCTCTGCCCTGCCAGAAGCCGCGCAGCAGGATCTCGTTCAGTTCCTCAGGGCCAATGCAGATGTCTTTGCCTGGACTCCTTCAGACATGCCCGGCATTGACCCGTCGATTAGCACCCACGAGCTCGGTGTCGATCAGACCTGCAAGCCTGTGAAGCAGAAGCGTAGACACTTTGCACCGGAGAGACGGAGAGCCATCAGAGAAGAGGTGGAGAGGCTTTTGAAGGCCGATTTCATTCGTGAGATCCAGTATCCGGACTGGCTCGCGAATGTGGTAATGGTAAAAAAGTCCAACGGGAAGTGGAGGACCTGTATAGACTTCACAGACCTGAACAAGGCCTGCCCAAAAGACAGCTACCCACTTCCAAAAATAGACCAGCTCATTGACGCTACAGCGGGTCACGAGCTGCTCAGTTTCATGGATGCTTTCTCGGGATACAATCAAATCAGAATGTACGAGTCTGACATCCCGAAGACATCATTCGTTACCGACCAGGGGACGTATTGCTATCGGGTGATGCCTTTCGGACTGAAGAATGCGGGAGCCACTTACCAGCGTCTCGTCAACAAGCTGTTCAGAAATCAGATTGGCCGGAACATGGAGGTCTACGTTGATGATATGCTAGTGAAGAGCAGAAGTGCTTCCAACCACGTCTCCGACCTCGAAGAGGCCTTCCAAGTCCTGAGGGAACACAACATGAAGCTTAATCCGACCAAATGTACGTTTGGCGTCGGAGCGGGCAAGTTCCTGGGCTTCATGGTAAGCCAGAGAGGAATAGAGGCGAACCCGGAGAAGATCAAAGCGGTAATGGAGCTGACTCCTCCCAGCACTATCAGAGAAGTACAGCGGCTGACCGGGCTGGTGGCAGCTCTGGGGCGGTTTATCTCAAAATCCGCCGAGAGATGCCTCCCTTTCTTCAATGCGATCAGAGGTATAAAAACCGCGCCCTGGACTCCGGAATGTCAAGCAGCGTTCGAGGAGCTGAAGCAGTATTTGTCCTCCCCTCCCTTGTTGTCCACGCCGGAGCCAGGAGAAGAGCTGATTCTGTACCTCTCAGCGGGACCCTTGGCGGTTGCAGCAGTACTGGTCAAAGAAGAATCTAATCAGCAAAAGCCGATCTACTATGTTAGTAAGGTCCTCCATGATGCAGAGACCAGATATCAGAGAGTAGAGAAGCTCGTGTGCGCCCTCATTACGGCGGCCCGGAAGCTAAGGCCGTACTTCCAGGCACACACAATCAAGGTCCTGACAGGACAGCCTCTCAGACAGATCCTCCACCGGCCAGACACTTCGGGCCGGCTTGTCAAGTGGGCCGTGGAGCTCAGTGAGTTTGATATCAGGTTCCTACCCAGGCCGGCGATCAAAGCTCAGATCCTCGCTGACTTCATAGCCGAGTGCACAGTTCCGGACCCAGACCCCGGGCTAGTAGCAGTTCCATCTCCAGAAGCAGAGCTGGCCGTGCCAGATCCTCGGGACGTTTCCAGAGCATCACCGCCCCCCGGGCCTGAGACCGTCATCCCGCACCCAGTTTTTGATGAAGAGCCGCTCTGGGAAGTTTACGTGGACGGGTCATCGAACAAGACAGGGTGTGGTGCAGGGCTAGTTCTCACTGGACCAGAGGACTTCGTCCTGAACTATGCCTTGAGGTTCGGTTTCCGTGCGTCCAATAATGAAGCAGAATATGAAGCGCTCATCGCCGGGATGAATCTTGCTGTGCAGACCCGTGCTCAGAGGCTAAAGGCGTACTGCGATTCACAGCTCGTCGTCTGTCAGATCCAGGGAGTATATGAAGCCCGTGAAGAGCGAATGATCAAGTACCTGGGGAGGGTTCGCAGTCTTGCCGTTCATTTCAAGAGCTTTGAGGTCGTCAGAATCCCCCGAGCAGAGAATGTAAAGGCAGATGTGCTATCAAAGCTCGCAGCCTCAGGTTACACCGCCCTCAGGGAAATTCGCATGGAGTTCCTGAAGAGGTCCAGTATCGACGCCCACTCCTTCGTGGTGATGCAGATTGACGATGAACCGTGCTGGATGGATGAGATAATCAGGTATCTGCGCAGCGGAGAGCTCCCGGGAGAGAGAAAGGAAGCCCGTAAGGTCGTGCAGAGGGCAGCGAGGTTTTCACTGGATGGCGAGACTCTATACAAGAGGTCGTATACCCTCCCGTATCTGAAGTGTCTTCGCCCCAGTGATGCCTTGTTAGCCCTGCAGGAAACCCATGAAGGAATCTGCGGAGAGCACCTCGGGGGCAAGGCCCTGGCCATCAAAATCCTCCTGAGAGGTCTGTACTGGCCTACGCTGAGGAAGGACGCGCTGAGCCTTGTGAAAAAGTGTGAGAAGTGCCAGAAGTTCTCTCCAGCCGTCCACCAGCCACCCGTTCCGATGGCCCCGATCATCAGTCCTCTTCCCTTCGCAGTATGGGGGATGGATATTCTGGGCCCCTTTCCGCCGGCCTCAGCAGGCCGTGAGTTCGTCGTTGTCGCCATTGATTATTTCACCAAATGGGTAGAAGCAGAGCCTCTGGCCAGGATCACAGAGCAGAATGTACAGAACTTCTTCTGGAAATCGGTGGTGTGCAGGTTTGGAATCCCCCGGGTCCTCATAACGGACAATGGCAAGCAGTTCGACTCGAGGAACTTCCGAAAGTTTTGTTCTGACCTGCACATAGAGCAAAGATTCACATCTGTGGCACATCCTCAGACGAATGGGCAGACAGAGGTGACGAACAGAACCCTCTTGCAGGGGATAAAGAAGAGACTAGATGGCAAGGCCGGGCGTTGGGCAGATGAACTGTATCATGTGCTCTGGGCGTATCGGACTACTCCGCGTACGGCCACAGGCGAGTCGCCTTTTAATCTCTCCTTCGGAACAGAAGCAGTGATCCCGGTTGACATCGGCGCCCCCTCCCCAAGGATCGTCCATTTCAGTGAGCAGCTCAACGGGGACGGACTCCGTGCCAACCTTGACTTGCTTGAAGAAGTCCGTGAGGAATCTCAGATCAGGTCGGCGGCCTATAAGCAGAAAGTATCCAGATATTATGACGTCAAGATCCGACCAAGAGAATTCCGCGCTGGCCACCTAGTCCTGAGGAAAGCCTCCGTTTCCCAGCCAAGAAGCGTGGGCAAGCTCTCTCCGACCTGGGAAGGACCGTACCGCGTCAAGGAAGTCATCCGCCCAGGAAGCTATCGGTTAGAGTCCCTCGACGAACAGATACTGCCACATGCTTGGAATTCTAGAAATCTTCGGATCTACTATCAGTAATTTTGTTTGCCTTCATAGGCTTGTAAAGAACTGCTGTAATCATCCAAATTCTGTAATGAATAAAATAAGTTTCCCAAATAATTGTCCCTCTTTGAGTAACTCATTTAGCCATCAGTATATAGCAGCAGTGGTGCACTCCGGCTCATCCTAGTGGCTTGGAGATCAGTTCCAGCCAGGACGCCCGCAGTGGAAACCACCTCCAAATATTTCCTAAGTGTTTGAGTACCAAGCTTCCAGCTCGGCTCTCGCAGACTTAGGACGAGCAGCAGTGGTGCACTCCGGCTCATCCTAGTGGCTTGGAGATCAGTTCCAGCCAGGACGCCCGCAGTGGAAACCACCTCCAAATATTTCCTAAGTGTTTGAGTACCAAGCTTCCAGCTCGGCTCTCGCAGACTTAGGACGAGCAGCAGTGGTGCACTCCGGCTCATCCTAGTGGCTTGGAGATCAGTTCCAGCCAGGACGCCCGCAGTGGAAACCACCTCCAAATATTTCCTAAGTGTTTGAGTACCAAGCTTCCAGCTCGGCTCTCGCAGACTTAGGACGAGCAGCAGTGGTGCACTCCGGCTCATCCTAGTGGCTTGGAGATCAGTTCCAGCCAGGACGCCCGCAGTGGAAACCACCTCCAAATATTTCCTAAGTGTTTGAGTACCAAGCTTCCAGCTCGGCTCTCGCAGACTTAGGACGAGCAGCAGTGGTGCACTCCGGCTCATCCTAGTGGCTTGGAGATCAGTTCCAGCCAGGACGCCCGCAGTGGAAACCACCTCCAAATATTTCCTAAGTGTTTGAGTACCAAGCTTCCAGCTCGGCTCTCGCAGACTTAGGACGAGCAGCAGTGGTGCACTCCGGCTCATCCTAGTGGCTTGGAGATCAGTTCCAGCCAGGACGCCCGCAGTGGAAACCACCTCCAAATATTTCCTAAGTGTTTGAGTACCAAGCTTCCAGCTCGGTTCTCTCAGACTTAGGGCGAGCAGCAGTGGTGCACTCCGGCTCATCCTAGTGGCTTGGAGATCAGTTCCAGCCAGGACGCCCGCAGTGGAAACCACCTCCAAATATTTCCTAAGTGTTTGAGTACCAAGCTTCCAGCTCGGTTCTCTCAGACTTAGGGCGAGCAGCAGTGGTGCACTCCGGCTCGTCCTAGTGGCTTGGAGATCAGTTCCAGCCAGGATGCCCGTGGTGGAAACCAACTTCAAATATTCCCAGCTCGGTTCTCGATGAAGCACAGAAATAATACGTACAAAAAAATAAGAATACTGTACAGACAGTTTAACAAAAAATGTATTTGTATTCAGTATTCATATTCGCATTACAAAATTGCTCTCTTCGCCGAGCTGGCTTACAAAGAATAGGCGTTACCGACTGTGCAAACAAAAAAGAAAGAAGGCTGCTGCTCAGGCCTCCTCGTCGGCCACCACCTCGGTGACGACCCCTTCGGGAGTGAGGGCTGCGAGCTCGCCACCCTCCGCCGAGGAGACGGCGGCCACAGTCACCTCCGCATCCACCTCAATAGGCCGGGAGGAGTCCGGTTCGTCTTCCTCCTCATCTTCCTCGTCCTCTGGAGGTGCATACGGGACGGTTAGCCCGTCCAAGGAGATGCCGGGGTGAATCCTCTTCACCTGCTCGGAGCAGAGAAGGAAACCCGCCCTGTAGGCCTGGAGGCCTAAGTCGAAGTGCTGGGCCTCCTTCCTCTCCTCAGTTTCCTTCACGGCCGCCTCCACGGCCGCCTTTTCCTTCCTTCCGGCCCTCTCAGCCGCACTCAGGAGATCCTGCACGGCCCGGTTTTTTACCCTCTGCAGCTCGTCCTGTAAGCTGTTGAGCTCGGCCTCTTTGATCTGGACGGCTTCATTGAGCTCGCCGTTCTCCTTCTGGAGCTGGGCCTTTTCGGACTCGATCCTTGTGATCGTCTCAGAGAAGAGATATCGCTTCTTGGCCATATCCCTTGAGTACACCTGGAGTTGATAGAGGGCGGAGCTGATTGCCGCTTCGCAGGTCTCCGGCACCTCTTTTTCGACTGCTAGCCGGTCGCGGGCGAGGACACCCTTGTACATCAACTCTGCGGCCACCCGGGTATCCCCCAGGCCGGTGTCCGTTTTCTGCACGGCCCAGTTCGGGCGGAAGACGTTGTCGCCTCCAACCGTTGCCGTAGCCGGCATACCCAGTACTGCCCCGCCGTGCTTTGACCCCGTCGCCGCTCCGGACTTGGAGCTCTGACCCGCGGTGTCTGCCCGGCTAGAAAGGGCAAGCTTATGCGTCGCCCGGCTGCTTTTAAGAGGCTTAGCCAGCGCGACCATCGGCGGGGTCGACTCCGGCACCTTCCTCTTCTTGCCCTTTGGTTGGGGCTGCTCCTGCGCTGGGGACGCGCCCGAAGACTGCTTGATTCTGTCCAAGAGGGACATCTGCTTCACCATTTCTGCAAAAGAGAACGGAGCGCAGTCAGCAATATGAAAGTTGAAAAATACTTCAGAAAAATAAATGCTATCCTATAGTGTCTACGTACGTGCCGGCGTCGCACGGCTGACCCCGAGTGCGACCAGCTCGGCCTCCTCTTCGAACTCTGAGCAGTGAACTGGACCTCGCTTGAGCTCTTCTTTGATCAGAGCGAAGGTCATATGGTCATAGTCTTCGAGAGCTGGTTTTTTACTAAGGCGGCGAGTGTCTGGCGTTCTCCATTGTAATGAGAACGGCCACTGCGAGCCCGGCGCGGTGTCCTTTACATAGAAGAACCTGTTCTTCCATGTGTGAATGGAAGAAGGTATCCCAGTGATCATTTTCATTTCAGGCCTCTGGCTAATGTAGATCCAGCCGCCGTCCTTATGCCTCTTCAGGTGCGCACACATCCTGAAGACGGGCACTGTGGGGTTCCTACGGAGCCGGACTTCAAGAAGGTACAAGAAGCCGATCAGTGTCCTCCAAGAGTTCGGGACGACCTGTGTAACTGCCAGCCCGTAGTAATTCAGTGCATCCGCAAAGAAGGGGTGGAAGGGGAGCCTAAGCCCGGCCCGGAAGGCCTCCTCATACACGCAGAGGTCTGCGCTATCGTTGCTGGCCCGATCCCCTTCGACAGCCGCCCTCAGAATGTACCGGCTAGGAATACAGTATTTGTCCCTGACGATCTGAAGCCTGTTCGGCCACAGATGGTTCACCTCGTATAGGGCCCCGATGTTATACTGCGGGTTGGCTTCCATCTGTGCCTCCGCTATCACCTCGACTGGCATGCGCGACGATTGAGGGACTGCCACTTCGACGTCCTCATCATCGTCGCCGGTTTCTACCCGATCCGGTCCGTCCCCACAGGCCGGGATTGTGTCTAAGTCCACACTCATTTCCTCACCGCTCTCCTCGTCTATTATGATCACTAGCTCTTCGCCCTCAACACCGGCCTCCACTATAGGTGAGGCCGGAACCGCCCTCTCTGATGCCTCGGACCCCGATGCGGTACTGGTCGAACCGGACTCCCTTGAACTGGAGTCCGTCTCCGAACTAGTGCTAGACATAAAAAGAAAAAAAAAGAAGAAAGAAAGGCTAAAAGCTAAAAAAGATTACCGAACTGGAGTGTTGGACGAGGACCTCCGGGCTCACTGATCCGAAGCGGGCAGAAAACTTGAGCAGCCGAACAGAAGAGGAGGAGAGTAAAAGATGAAAAGTAAGAAATGAAGAGTAAACTCCTGTATTTATAGAGAAGCTGGGAAGAGCGGGAAAAATCCCGCCCATTTCCGCCAGCCGGAGTGCGCCACGTCGCCTTCCGCATTAAATGCGCCGCTCGCATTAAATGCGCCGCTCGCATTAAATGCGCCGCCTGCATTAAATACAAGGCACAGGTCCCAAAGCGCCAGAAGACAAAAGACCTGTCCGGCTGTCCGGACAGGATATGGGGCATTCGAAAGACAAAGACCTGTCCGGCTGTCCGGACAGGATATGGGGCATTCGAAAGACCTGTCCGGCTGTCCGGACAGGATATGGCGCGTTCGCTAGACGACAAAAGCGCTAGACGACAAAAGACCTGTCCGTCTGTCCGGACAGGATATGGCGCGTTCGCTAGACGACAAAAGCGCTAGACGACAAAAGACCTGTCCGGCTGTCCGGACAGGATATGGCGCGTTCGCTAGGCGACAAAAGCGCTAGGCGACAAAAGACCTGTCCGGCTGTCCGGACAGGATAATTCAAAAGACAAGAGACCTGTCCGGCTGTCCGGACTGGATATGGCGCGTTCGCTAGACGACAAAAGCGCTGGACGACAAAAGACCTGTCCGTCTGTCCGGACAGGATACGACGCGTTCGCTAGGCGACAAAAGCGCTAGGCGACAAAAGACCTGTCCGGCTGTCCGGACAGGATGATTCAAGAGGATAAAAGACCTGTCCGGCTGTCCGGACAGGATAATTCAAAAGACAAGAGACCTGTCCGGCTGTCCGGACAGGATATGGCGCGTTCGCTAGACGACAAAAGCGCTAGGCGACAAAAAGTTTCACCAGTAAAGACCTGCCCGGCTGGCCGTTCACAGCCTTAGCCGAGCAGGACCCCAGGACTTCCTGAACCAAGGACGTCCAGGACCCCTGGCCGCCCAGGCCCCTGGTCAAAAATTCAGCCATGCTGGATAGTCGAATGCCTTCTGCCCGGCCGTACTCCTTCAGGCTAAACGCCAAGGCCAGGCCAGGGCGCCAGGAGTCTCCTGTCCAGCCACTATTTCTCCTAGCTGAGTCTGAGCCCGGCCTCAGCTGCCTGGAGGTCTTAAGGCCGGCCCGACGCTGTCTTTACCTTCTCTTTGCTTCTTCTAGCCACTTTCATGGCTTGAAGAACCAGGGGGCAACTGATAGGGTCCGGACTCAGCACTGAGGGAGTCCGGACTCAACTGATAGGGTCCGGACTCAGCACTGAGGGAATCCGGACTCAGCAATCCGGACTCAGCACTGAGGGGTCCGAACTCAGCATCCAATTAGCTTCTGGCACGTGGCCCTCACAAGGACCGTTGGAAGGCCAACACCTGTCTCCCCTAGGTGTGACACCTGGACCAATCAGGGACCTCCACCTGCCCTCCTTAGGCATGAAACCTGGTCCATACAGAGGCCACCACCTGGCTCACAACTACCACCTGTCTTAGACAGGTGGCTCAGAATCACTATAAATAGCCTTCACTTGTTCTAAGGTGAGGGTCCTGAAAATCTGAGAACCAAAACTCTAAGCTTTTTGCTCTGACATTGCTCTACACTCCTGCTCATACTGACTTGAGTGTCGAAGCACCCGTCCGGAGTATCACTCCGGGTTGGTCCTCTGACCCTTTTCTTTCTTGTCTGTACTCTGTGCAGCGCAGGACTCAACCAGCCATTCAGCCGTGGCTCGTTAGCCCGGACCACCCAGTCCTACCATAACCTGTTACCGATTTTAGGCCTAACAATGATCCTAAGCATCCAACAAACACACGTTCTAAAATGAAAATATAACAACTAGGAGAAAGAAAGCGCACCCCTATATTACTAGAATAATAAAGTATACAGATTAAGGCCTACAAGAAACAACCCTTTATTACTAGAATAATAAAGTATACAGATTTAGGCTTACAAGAAACAACATCCTAACTTTTCTTGGTAAAACCCTAAACGTTGGCTTGCTAGATCAAGGGTTATGATCATCTAATAAAGGTCGGTAAGGTGGCAAACTGTGGGAATTGTGCTAGCCGTTGGATCTATGGGCTCGATTCCGTCAATGTGGCACACCTGAGGCCCAAAAAATAACACTAATAATTGAGCCTAACAATAGTGATCTACACTTGTCATTGTCAATGGGCTCAAGTAGGCTAACGCTCACTCATGCATTTGATTTTAAAGATTGATCATTACAGAAATTTTCCCGCAGTGTTTTACTGAGATAGGTTTTTTTTAAGAGGTATATTACAGAAAGGCTCAATTGTTGACAAAAGAGGGAATAGGATGAAGCGAATATCAATTTCCTTTATTCCTTGAAAATGTTGTATCCGATATACAGTGGCTGATTTTTTTATATTTTTTAGGTGATTGATTTCCTAAAGAAAAGTTAATAAATAGTCATTAGTCCTTACATAGCAGGAAAAACGAAAAAAAAGAAAAGAAAATGACTAAAAAAAAGCCCTTTCTTGTGGTGTTGTGAAAAGGACAAAAAAAGAGTACTTTATACTGTTCATATATTTGCGAGGACAGAAATGCGCCTCCTGCCCATTCCACCAGGTTTCTTGCCAGTCACAAATCCTAGGCTAAAAGTAAGACTTAATCATTTTTATTTTTGGGAAATGATATTTCCACGCCCTTTGATGGATAAAATCCCCCCCTTTAACGTTTTCCATGAGAATGGTTCACCACTTGATGATAAATTCACCCCCTTTAACGTTTTTTCTTACCTTTGAAAGTTAACAGATAACATTTAAAGGAGGGATTGTATCTGTAAAGGGGGAGGTCGGGGGAATATCATTTCTCTCATCTTTTTGTCTTCTCATTTTCAGCTTTCTTGTTCAACCTTTTACCTCATACCTTTTTCATTAGTAACTCATGAGTGTTGGAATAGTGGTTAATAGTGTTCGAATAGTGGTTCATGTGTTTACATAGTGTTTCCTAAGTGTAAATAGTGGTTAAAACTGTGTAAATAGTGGTTCATAAGGAATAAATAGTGGTTCCAACTCTACCATCAGTGGTTCATGGGTGTACGTAGTGGTTAAAACAATATAAATAGTAGTTCAGGGTTGTAAAAAGTGATTCATTGGATCGAATTCCATCTAGTTAAAATTGGTTCATTGGATTGAATTCCATTTACTTGAATGTGGTTCAGGAGAGTTGGAATGGTGGTTCACAGTATTCGAATAGCGGTTCATGTGTTTATATAATGTTTCTTAGGTGTAAATAGTTGTTCAGAGGATATAAACAGTGTCCAACTCTACCATCAGTGGTTCATGGGTGTACGTAGTGGTTAAAATAATATAAATAATAATTCAGGATTGTAAAAAGTGATTCATTGGATTCGATTCCATCTAGTTTAAATTGGTTCATTGGATTGAATTTCACCTACTTAAATAGTGGTTCAGGAGTGTTGGAATAGTGGTTCATGTGTTTATATAGTGTTTTCTAAGTATAAATAGTGGTTTAGAGGGTATAAATAGTGGTTCCAACTCTAGCAATAGTAGTTTATAGGTGTAGGTTGTTGTTAAAAAAAAAAAACAACCGAAAGTCAACTTAAGCTTTGACTTCGAAACTTCTGTTTTGTTTAAAAATTGAACAGAAACGTTGCAAGGCGCCTCAAAAGTCAATTTCAAAAGAAAATGAACCTGAGTCGACTCTGAAACTACTGTTTTGCTTAAAATCTACTCTAAAGTCGACTTCGAACCTTATGTTGCATATCATAATAAGTAAAAGCCTTTTGAGTCGCCCAAATCATACAAAGCTATATATTGACACGCCCAAATTTTGAACATGTAAGAAAACAATGAACTTTTCCTTCTACGTATATTCAATTACAGAAAATAATTAAAGACATTAAAGTGGCCATTCATATTGTTCCATCCATGTAGATTCAATTACAGAGAACAATTACAGAAATTAAAGTGGTCATTCATATGTTCCTTCCATGTACATTCAATTGTAGAAAACAATCAACGACATTCAAATTTTCCTTTCATGTACAATGTTGGCAAAGTCGTATATATTGACACGCCCATACACGCCCTCTAAGAATTCATCGAGTAGAGTTCTTCTCATAGCAGTAATATCAGCATGCACGAAGTCAAAACTTTCATATCTGCTCAGGCATTCCATTTCCTTCATAACAAATAGCCTACAATCAAAGCTGCAAGAAATGAAGACTACATGAAGTTAGAACTGAAGAGATTTCAAAGTTGTAGGGACCAGTTGAAATTAGTTTACATTACTGGTTTTTTTAAATGGGTCGTTGAGCAGGTCCATCCACTTGAAATGCACTTATATCTACATCTTTCGCCTACCATACTTAACCCTAAAATTTATGTCACATCCCTAACTTCGAACCACTAGTATCACACCACCTATTCTAAACACCCTAAGTTATTTTTGCCAACACCGCACTAAAACGATCATAAGTTTTTTGTGCAGTTCGACACCTTCTAGTTTGACCAAATGTCCAAATGGGCTACTTTTTTATCAAATCTTCATGCTCTTTCCAAAGTTGGACTGTATGCAGTCGTGAGAAAAGGAAGGATAACATCTAGATGAAAGATAAATAGCCTGCACAGAAATGCATTATCGTAAAAGCGTAAACACTTACAAAAAATCGCTAATGAATGAATAAATGTACGAGCTGAAGTCATAGTTACTCACCATAGTGTCAGTGTAGCTTTACTTACTTCGCCCTTCTCTGCAGAAACAAAACCATTGTAGTATGTGAACATATATTATACCGGAGTAGATGCATACTAAAGATAATAAAATATAGACACTTTCAACCACTAATTACAAATTTCAACCAATAAGCCACTACTACCACTTTCAACCACTAATTACAGATTCCAACCATAAATTTCTCATTATACACAGTTTGCACATGTATTTCGACACTTCGGATCACTACATTGACACTTTCAACCACTAATTACATATTTCAACTACTAATTTATCACTATAAACCACTATTACACCTATTAAGACCACTATAGTAACTCTTAACCAATTACAAATAATAATTACAGAGTTCAACCACTAGTTTGACACTTTCAGCCACTAAATAGAAGATTTCAACCACTATTACACCTGGTTGTGAATTATCATCCATTATTTACACACTGTATAAACACTAAAAAAGACACTTTTAACAAGTAATTATAGATTTCGACCATATTTCAAACAATAATTACAGAGTTCAACTACTATTTGGACACTTTGAAGCACTAAAACAGATTTCAACCACCTTATTTCACATTTTAACCACTATTTACACACTATAGACAATTTGAATCACTAAAAAGACATTTTTCAACCACTAATTATAGAATTCAACTACATTCCAAACAATAATTACAGAGTTTATGAACTATTTGGACACTTTCAACCACTAAATACAGAGTTAAAACCACTAAATACAGAGTTTCAACCACTAAATAGACATTTTTAACTACTAACTTGTAACTGTTAACCACAATATTACACCTGCTTTCTCATTTTCAACCACTACTTGAATATTATAGATCTTTGAACCACTAATTACATATTGGTGGTTCAAACAGACACTTACAACCACTAATCACATTTTCAACCACTAAATAGACACGTTCAACCACTAATTACATATTTCAACCAGTTATTTGTCACTATTACACCTATTCCGACCACTATGGACACACACTTTGAACCAATTTCAACCAATAATTCAAGATTTCAACCACTAACTCCTCACTGGAAACTACTATTTCAAAACTATAAACTACTATTTTATAAATTGAACCACTATTTAAGAACTTTCAACCTCTATTTGAATACTCTTAACCACTAGGGTTCTCAATAGTAGTTCTCCACACAGAAAAACCTTAACAGAACACTAAATAGTGGTTCCAATTGGTTTTGCAAAATCCTAAATAGTGGTTCACATTTGCAAAACCGTAACAAAACCCCTACATAGTGGTTGAAATTGGTTTTGCAAAACTCAAAAAAAAAAAAAAAAAACCCTTTAATAGCGGTTGAAATTTGTCTTGCAAAAAGTAATAATAAAATAATAGATGTGATTAAAAAGGAAGAGAGAGGTAAGTCTCAAAAAGTAATAATAAAATAATAGATGTGATTGAAAAAAGGTGAAAGACATTTTCGTCCTCAAAATCCATGAACAGGAAAAAGCACTCTTCTTTGGTCATTTTCAAATCACTACTGCTTTCTTAATATTCGTGCAAAAGAGGGGGTTTTTTTTGTCATTTTTCCAAAAAGAAAAGAAAAATGTACTAACTGTAATTGTGCAAATCCTTGAAGATAAGTAAAGTCGATTAAATTATTAAAAAAATAAAGCAGATAGAAATCGTGGGCGGAAAGAAAAAATGCCCACATTGTCTCTGTAGTCGTTAGCATTTTGAAGGAATTTCAAATACCATTCCTTGTTTGGGTGCTAATATTACATGGAATTCCTAAGAGTAGACATGTTTCCTAGGTAATTATTACATGTCTGCCTATCATTCATGTCCCCTTTTACTCACTTCCAAATCAAATTCTAAAAAAAAAAGATAGAATTTTAGTTGAAAAATCTTAAGAATTGATCATTTTTTTCTGTCTTCTCTCTCTTCACTCTTTATATTGGTAATGACACCCCGACTTATTCCCCTAATTTCTGAGTCTATGTTGTGCAACCAAACGCTACTGTAATTCTATTCCACTATTTTCTAAGAGGTAATTCTAGATAAATCCAATGTATGTCCTCCTTTTTGACTAGAGGTGCAACTCGGGTTGATTTTTGGGAATTCGGGTTAAGCTTTTACCTTAAAATCAGGTGGGGTTCGAGTTGATTCCTATTCATTTTTTTAGCAAAAGCTCAACCAGACCCGACCCAAGTTGCACCCCTACTTTTGACTTCTTATTCTACTACTCTCCGAGCCTACAAAACCCTTTTGTAAATATCAATTATTTTTAGTTAAGTTACCTTGTAGATTAGTGATACTAGTCAATAGGGAGGAGATGAACATATTACCTACCCAGAATTTACCTCGTAGACAAGTAGTGTTTGGTTGCCCACCTCATCAGGTAGTGGGATGGGGTGTCATTACCAAAATAGAAAGAGAAAAGCATCATTCTCCGAGCTAAGTTCCACATTTTATGAGAAATTTGGCTTGAAAGGTATAAAGAACTTGTCTAAGTAGTCTCCAAAGATTTCAATGCTACATTCAATATCAAACAAGAGATTTTGCTGACATGTACCCAAACGCAAAGTGAAACCCCTAAACTTTCCTGCCTTTTGTGCAACCAAACACTCCAGAGTCGGTGGGACTGAACAGAAGGGTGGACGTATCAAAACGAGGGGCGTGGACTGAAACTGATGTAGCGTAGACCGCAAGAAGAAGCCATCATCTTTTTGTTCTTTCAACATACAAGACAAATGGAGGTCTTTGATTCATCCACTCGTCACTTTTTTCCCTTCTCATCCTTCAACCAATTCTCGCAGTCGCTGTTACTGTTTACACGTGTTCCAGTTTCGTTTCACATTGATGGATAGTCTTTGAGAAACAAATACAGCCTTCCTGCATATGTTTCAGCTAAAATCGAATTCTCCATGTAAGAGAAGCTGTTTTTCTTCGTTTGAACTCTGTTGTTTTGGGTTATTGGGGAAACTCTCTTGTTCTTTTGCTTCATGGGTGGTAAGAAAAATATGCATCTTGAAGTAATTAGTTGGGTGATGGGTTCCTTTTATTTTACCTTTTGATTTGTTAGAGAAGCTTTTGTCTCAATTGAATGGGTTCTACTTGTTTGTTCTTGGTATTCATTTTTCTTAAATGTTCTTAGCTTGCCATTTGATTCAAAGGGTCGATTATTTAGCTAGTTGAAATGGATATATCTGCTTGCAATCTGTTTCTGTGTTAATTGCTACTTTCTTATGATGTCTTCTTTTCTTTTCTTTTTTGAAAAAAAAATGCTCAGTCATTAGCATTCAATGGTTGACTCAGACCAACTAAGCTCTAACATTTAGGAATCAGCATAATGTTTTATGGGTGTGTTTATTTTTGAGAAGAAAGAAAGGAGTGATTGATTTAATTGTAGATTATTGAGGGAACTAAGTGAAGAAAGAAATCTTGAAAGGAGACCCACCACATTCTAGAGTCTAGACTTTGCTCTGTTCACCCAGAGAATACCTAAACGCCCACTAATAAGGTTTCATGAACAATTGATGCCAACACGGCTCAAAGATAGATATTATTGTCATATGTGCTCTGAAATTTGTATTTGGGTGAGACATTGCACGATGGAAACATTCATACTTTCCCCTAGACAGTTAAATAATAACCAATTAGGCAACTGGTTCTGGCAAAAGGGCATCAAGGAATAAACATAATAAAACCACCAGATTAAAAGAGAGTAAGCATTTAAAAATCTACTGTACTTTGATATAGCGCTTACTTACATCGAGGCATTTGCCTGCTTATTTAGTCTCCAAATATGGATTTTCATATTTTGGGGAACCCATAACTTACTCTGTCAATGTCATAGTCGAAGAGTGCATCCCTCATTGAAAATAATGGATATGTCCATAATTGTTGAAGCATTGGATTTATCATCAACCTAATGCTAGGGGACAGTATGGATGAATGAGCTCCTGTTAGAATTCAAGCTCAATGCACAAATATTACTTGACCTGGATATTTGAATCGATAAGAAACAATATACAAATCCACTACTAGTTGGCGATGTATGAAACAAAAAGGTTGCTGTATCACTTTCTATTAATTGACTTTAAGAGTGAAGAACTATGGACCTCCAAAGGTGTCTGGTACTGGCAAAAACTGTCTTGATCATTTTGTGAAGAATAAAAGTCCCGAACCACTATCAACTTGAAGCTGACAAAGCCAGATGATTGTGTTCCTCAGAATCCCATGTATCTGCAAGACATAAAACCTCAAACAGTCCATGTGGTGGAGTTTATTAATGAAACAAAATGCTCCATGAACTAATTAATCTAAGGCTTTGTATGGGAATTCCCTTTTTTCTGAAATGTCAAACAAGCTGAGACTGTTGAGTCCCAATTTGGCTGGCAACAGGATGGATGTAGCAGATTGTAACATTCACTAAAAAAGATAGGACAATCTTCACAAAAGATGGGCCAAATACAACCTAGTCTTGTTCTGGATGGATGTGAAATTGTAACAACACTGACCAAAAAGTTTGCTTGGTCTTCACAAATGAATGAGCCAAATAAAATCTACTTTTTTCCTAACTTTATGTTTAGGAAAGGACTGTTCCTGAGTCAAGGATGTAAGAAGAATGGATGAAATAAAAAGAGAGAAGAGAAGAGAAAAAAGAAGGAGAAGGGGGTTCGTTAGGGTTTGGAGTGCTCACCCTACAACTCATATAAAAAAAAGATTTATATTATATTTAAATTATGTGTGTGTGTGTGTGTGTGTGTGTGTGTGTGTGTGTGTGTGTGTGTGAGACGCCACATACATGTAATGTAAGATGGATCCCATCTTAAATACGAACCAAGAAATATAAACTAACCATTCAAAAAAATGAAAAATAAATATAAACTATTATATATCTTAATACCCACGCCAAGCTGGTGAATAGGTGTTGAGCATTCCCATCTTGGAAGGGGGCAATTGATGGTGGTTTCTTCTAAGGGCCTTAGTAAAGACATCTGCCAATTGAAGCCCAAGTTACAAAATAACCTTTTAAGTATGTGAATAGATGCTTGATTGCTAGAGAACATGGGCATAGGCCATTTTACATTGAAGCCCATGTCACCAAGTAACCTTTTAACCCAATTCAATTCACAAATGCTCAAAGCCGTTGCCCTATACTCCTCTGCACTGGAGCGAGCCATAACACTTTGTTTCTTACTTTTATAGCTTACTAGATTTCCACCCATCAATGTACAATATCCTGAAGCAGATCTCCTATCATTATGTGCACTTTCCCAATCTACACCAATATATGTTGTGATGCCTAGATGTCCATTGATTTTTTTTTACAAAATTCTATGACCTGATGATTACTTGAGGTATCTTAGAATACAATGACCAATCTCCATATGAAATGTTTTTTAAGTGTCCATAAACCAACTAATGGAACTAACCACTATGTAACATCAGGATGAGTTATGGTCAGATATATCAGCGTGTCTACACCCTTCTGATACCTACTCAGATTATCTTGTGGTTGGCTAATATCTCTAAATAACCTGTGGCTGTGATTAAGTTTCATGGGAGCGTCAATAGGTTTAACACATAATATTGCCAGTCTCTAACAGTTCTTATGTATATTTTCCCTATGACAATAATATTCCACAAGAGAATTTGCTCACCTATAAAGTATCTCAAACGACCAATGTATATTAATCCCTCTTACACAACCTTTGCCGCTTCCTTCTGATCCCTTGGAATCATAGATCAGAGGAGATCTATTACTCATAGAAGAGGAGATATTCATTTCAATCTTTCCGCCCTTCTCTCTGAAGAATTTCTTCCACATTGTTTAGAGAAGGCCGGGTCTGATTTCCATGTATATGGGTTTGAATGGGTTCAAACTCCACATTCAAGCTTTGTAAGTAATTCAACTATCCTCTTATTCTTTACTAATTTTAAGTCGTTCCGCATCGTGCGTACAATGAAATCTTACATCTTCAAAAAGAGGTTTGTTTCTTCCCACAACCCACAAAGATCTGCATACTATTCATAAAGCGATTTGTTTCCCTGGCGTAACTGTGAAATCTCATAGTACAAGAAAAATGAAGTATTTTGGTAAGTAAATGAAAAAAACATAGTAATGTTAGATGTAGTTGCCATGATCACCAAGTACCAGACCAGGAACTGAGGTTGGTGGAATCTTGGAACCTGTTGCACAACTCCAAATTGGTCAGATGTGATGTCAGGCCACACCATTCTCATTTATCTTACATAAATTTGTTCCATCATTATGTCTCAAGCACATTTGAGGCCAATGGCTGAAATATGCTTGATGAGAGCAGAAATTGTAATTTGTTGGTATACCATCTAAACTAAAGAATACGTCAATATCTAAATTGGAGGGAACTCTCTAAAAGTTGCTTTCATGTCACATCAAACTTGGGCATACGTAATGTTCTTTTAGAAAATAAACTTGAGGACTTGATCTTTAGCAACCTTAACTTGTCAGATTACATTTTTATCTTGCACTTTATTGATCTTGCATCACTGTGAATAATTTCTTCTATGAATAGGCCACATAGATACCGAGTTTTTATCCAACAGATCTCTTAAAGGAAGGCAGGCTTTCAGTTCTTGATCCTTGTACACCGGTTTTGATTCCATGGACATTCAGATTAACTTTTCGTCTTTTTAACAGGTACACTGCATTTATGAATACCAAAGGCAATTCCTTATCTTTACGACTGTTCAATCCAACCTAACGGTTCTGCCTCTTCACCAATGAGTGGATTAAATGAATTATGCACTCAGGAAGCCTAAGTGTACCTACAAGTCATTTTCATATTTTTCTTAACTAGAATACTGTTTCTCTGAGTTAGTTATGTCCACTTCAGTCATTCACACTGATGCAATCATTCCTCGAGAAGATCCGAACGACACCCAAGAATTTATTATTGAGGTGAGTTCTGAAGATTTGTCTCTTGCTTGCAGGTTGCAACTTGTGAAAAGTAATTCTACTTTGACTTTTTGAGGAGCCTTAAGGTTTTTTAACTGATCTTGAGAATTTGTTTTGTTCATTGGTATGGTGTTTCAGGCTGTTAATGCAGAAATACAGTTGTGGACATTGATCCACTCCAACGGCCCATTGGATCCCGGTGTTCAGGAGTTGTACCGCAAAGCCCGATCTAGCTATGAGAGTGCTATATTAAATGACCATGACTTTGCAAAACTTCATGATATTGAACACGCTATGTGGAGGCTTCACTACAAGCATATTGATGAATTTCGTAGTAGGATGCCGGCAGATTCTGCTGATACAGAATTTACAGTGGACTTTGCAATACCCCCAGAGGCCGCTGATAATTTTCTGGAAGGATTTAGAACTTTCCTGTCAGGAGCAACTCAATTTTACCACGAATTGATCACAAAAATCAGAGAATGCTATGGGGTTCCAATGGAAGTTTTGACTGTTAAGAAGGTCAGCTTCTCGAATTGCATGGAATCGACAAAAATGCAAAAAATTCAATTTTTATGCCACCGCTGTTTAGTTTGTCTTGGTGATCTTGCTCGATACGATGTAATGTATGGAAATCATGACAGTAAGAACTGTAACTGGTCAGCTGCAGCCACCCATTATTTAAATGCATCAATCCTTTGGCCAGATAGTGGAAACCCTCAAAATCAGGTAGAATATATAACTTATGGTCTTTCCTTTTATTATATTCCTTTTTTTCCTTGTTATGTTCTTCTCTGTACATTGTTGGTGCATTTACTGAATGAAAAATGTGTATTTTGACCGTGGCCTGGAGGTTTTATTTATCTAACCCAGTAATCCACAGTTGGCTGTATTGGCAACATATAGAGGCGATGAGGTATTGGCTATGTATCACTGTGTAAGAAGTTTGGCTATTAAAGAGCCTTTCCTCAATGCTTGGGACAATCTTATTTTACTGTTTGAGGAGGTAAAATTTTTGTATTATTGCGTTCTTTTGGTTAAAGCTTCAATTCTCTGTTCTTTTCAACTTAATTTACTCCATCCCCACCTACAAGCTATTTAGAGGATATACTTAGTTATGATTCACCCCAAAAATGAGAAAATTAAATGGTATTTTATGCATTTTTCTAGTGCCTTTCATTAGTCAAATGAGCTTGTTAATTGATTGGCACTTTTAGTTTTTAAGAAAACAAATCAGTAATTAAATCCATGAAGTTAATAACTAAAACTATTAAGTTTCTCATGGAAATTCTTCCCCTGCATAAATAGATATAATACTAGTACTGACACACCAATTTCAACATTTCGGGCTACATGATTCCTTCAGTTCACAAGCCTAGTGTAGTTGAGACTCCACCTTAGATGGCTATCTATACACTCATTGTATCTATCAAATTGCTTGCTTAATGAGCCTCGTTCCTAGTGTCATTGTTGTGGCATTTCCCATGCCTGATATTGTTAAAAGTGATAACTTGAGCCAAGTTTCTTGAAGAAGATGGGATACAAGGAAAGGAAGAGCTCAAGGGCTTACAGACATAAATGGGAGACATAGAAAGCCAATTCAAGACCCACAACTTCTCTCTCCTTTATTATCATAATATGTTGAACCAATTACAAGAATAACCCTTTTGTATAGTACATTAAGTATAGGGCATGAAAAGTAAAATCCTATCTAATTATCTATGCTTAAGTTGGTGTATCTATGCGGTTTTTACAGAGGCATTTTCATTTGACTCATATAAACTCCACAATGATGCATATAGGTAATCTATACGTTTTTTAGTGTATATTCGTGCTTATTCTAACACTTCCTAAAGTTTTATCTTAAATGTTTCTTTAATATTACAAGATTTTCTCCAAAAAATTTATCTTAAAACTGACACTTTTTCTTTTTCCATCATGACCAAAGCACATACCGAAATCGAAGCTGGAAACCTTGCATGAAACCAAGTCCATTGTGTCACTTTGACAGATGTCATGAAACTCCTCATCCATAGCCATTTTACAATAGTCTTGCTTTGATGCTTGTATATTAGGTAGAAAGGACAAAGTGTTGGCTAAGTTCAGCAAAAAAAAATTTTAATGGAAAAGCACGATGATCAGGTGGATGAGTTCGACATTTAGAACGATGCAACAATCATCCAACGGGATAGTTTATAGGCGTAATACGTAGCACATGATCTTGGTGAGGCTATGTGTCTTTCTTCACTTTTCATCAATAAGTGATTAGAAATATTGGAGGTGGAGAGAGAAGCATTAAAAGTAGAATAAGTTCTTTCTCGGGAAAAGAAGTTAGATTTGAGATAGTGGGCCGAGATGGCTCTCTTTTGAGAGGGAATAAAAGTAAACATTTTTAATGAAAATAACATGCCGTGACACATACATACAGTGTTGACTAGGGTCATAATAATGGTATTCTTTCTAACCATCTCCATAATCAACAAACATATATTTGGCAACACTAGGGGAAAGTTTGTCCCGGTCATGTGGAGGAAGATGAACAAAACAGACACATCCAAAGACATGTAGTAAAGAATAGTACGGGGTTTCCCAAAAAGACAATAATAAGGCGATTTGTTATTTATATTGTATTTATAGATGTCTTTTCCTTATTTATATTGTATTTATAGATGTCTATTCCTTATTTCTTGCTAATCAGAATTATTAAGCTTGCACATAGGAATGATAGTACTTTACATGGTATCAGTCATGATTGTTATGGCTTTTTGCTGCTAGACTTGATTGAAGCTGGAGGTTCTCCCAATTGCCTCGAACAACGAAACTATTCCTTGGATTTGTGCATTCTTCAGTTTGCTTCTATTAATCTTGCATTGTTTTCCACACATTGGAAGCTTCTACTGGCACGGATTGCTCAAATCATATATTTTGTGATCTTACAGAATAGGTCATCTCATTTGCCCTCCCTGTACAGTGAGGCCACTCTCAATTTCTTTAAACCATCTGAAAGAACTGTGGTAAAGAAAAAAGCAAAACCAGGTGATTGTTACTCAAATTGCAATATGCTGGAAGCCATTGAAGGTGTTGTTTCGTCCGAGGAAACATGTTTATGGCACCTCATTGTTCAGATGATAAGCATCTTTTACATAAAATCAAGGTAAGCCATTTCATTGTTCGGATGATAAGCATCTTTTACATAAAATCAAGGTAAGCCATTTCATTGTTCGGATGATAAGCATCTTTTACATAAAATCAAGGTAAGCCATTTTATGGCACCTCATTGATTTTTCTGAGATTGAGAGTGTTAGATCTGATCAATTATATTTTCAATCTACATCTCTCTTAACTTGCCAGCATCTGCCCAATGTTTACTTGTCATAGGAATTCTCATATAAGTACATCACATACAATCATTCTCCCATAAATATGAAGTAGTAATACACTACGTTGCTGTACCATTCCTAACATTGTACTTCTGAATCTAATTGGATTAAATTTCGGCCGAAACATCTTCAGCTGAAATGAAATTTACATGAAATCATCTTTTTACAAGATTTTGGCGCAATTTCAGTAAATTTCTTTTTTACCCTTTTTTACAAAATTAAATTTCCACGGAAATTTTAAGAATGTCCTCCAAAATTATAAAAATTTCCACCGAAATATTAAATTTTAGACATTTCGGTGGAAATAAAAAAAAAAAAAAAACAAAATTATTACAATATTTTTTTCATGATTTCAGCCTAAATTTCCATCGAAACCGAAATTTAAAACTTTGATTGTTCATCTGGAGTCATTGCATATATGGGTCATGAATTCAGAAGGATCTTTTGATATATTGCAGTTCGGAGGACTTCACTTTCACTTTTGCCTCTACTATAAGTGAACTAGACACACTGCTTTCACATGATGATTCAAAACTAAAGGCAGTTTTGGAGTCTTATCAGCATATGAGATCTAATGCAGTTAGAGCTAGTGATTTTCGAGTGCTACAGTTTGTCTGTGCACTTATTTTTACTCTTCATACCTTAGGAAAGAGCCAGAAAATAGAGAGGCCAAAAAGCATGGAAAATATGGAACAACCAGCCTTGATAGAGTTGGCATTGACAGCAACGTTCATATGTATGGGCCGCCTTGTCCACAGATGTGGGATAACCCATCCAGTATATCATAGTCCTCTTCTACCAGCTATACTGGTATTTGTGGAGTGGCTAGCATGCTGGCCAGATATATTGGCTATAGACAAGGTTCATGAAAAATCTACAAGTGCACTCAATTACTTTTTCGGTGTTTTTGTAGAATTTCTCAACAAATTTGGTGATAATGAGGAGAATAGTAATAAATCTGTGGGTGCAACTGAGTTACCAGATTATACTGCCCTGTGGGAGGATCGACAATTACGAGGTTTTACACCTCTTTCTCCAGTTCATGAGTCATTATGTTTCATGTATGATAATGGCAACAAAAAGGAGTTTGAAAAGAAACATGAAAATCGTGTCCGCATTCATCGTATCTTGCTTGCAGCAATGAGGATGGTAAACTGGTCAAGTAGACCTCATAAATGGATTCTCTATGAAAAATCGAAAAACAAGTTCCATACCATAGAATTAATGAAATCAAACAATAGAGAATCGGAAACAATGGAGACAACTGTTGATCTGGAAACAAGTGAGTTGCATCGTCCTCCTTTGTGTAACACAGTTGTACCAGTATGCGGATCTGCAGAAGAAATCGGGCTGCAGGTTGATGAGAATGCTTATATGTTAGTAAAGCTTGATGTACATCGCAACTCTATTGATGTAGAAGAGGATGAAATAATTGTTTTCAAGCCTATCATAAGAAATAATTCTGTACCATTTCATGTGAGTAGCAACACAACTCCACAAGTGTTAATTGAAGGCATGCGTGACCAGTTGGCAGCTGCCGGTGAATGCGTGCCTCGTGCGTCCTCATTACCAATTGGGAGAACCCAGGTATCCAACGATTCATTGAGTTTCCATTCAACCGCCACAGATTTCAATCGCAATACTATTCCATGTTCTGATTCAAGCACTCAATTCTGCATGAACGGACTGGCAACAGACCAGTCTAGGCTTGGGATAGGGGAATATGGAACAGATAGTTTACTATCTGCACCCTCTCTCAGCACATGGGCCCTTAAACAAGAGAATTTGGGCATTGCAAAACAATGCATGACTGACTTTGGCGGACATGGCTGGGGTGGCATTGAGGACATCTCTTGTGGATATTTGGGCAACCTCTCAATCAACAGAACCTCAGAGAAACAGTCAGATAGGAATGTATTGCCTTCCACGGCTTATTGCAATTATGATCCTCTGTGTAACTCTCCTGCTACCCCTTACTATTCACCACCTTACGTGGCCCCACTGCCATCTGCGCCATTGTTACCTATAGATGAGATCTCATGTAGTGGCGATTCATCATCAGGGTATGCTAGATACAAGGACGACCCGGATCATTTGAGACAAGATACTGCAATTTTGACACAGCAGGATTCAAATAACACTAAAGGAAGGTCGAACTTTATCGGTGCATCCTTACCCGTAAATGACTACTTCAGAACTCCGGGTCCATCTGGATGTGATCCTAGCCATCAAGAGTACAACAAATCTGCAGCATTATTGCCTTCAGCAAGAGCAGAGGGTGCACCATGGCCTCATCGATATTGGGATAATCCGTATCAGGATCAACTCAATAACCGTATCTGGTTAGACAAGTTTTATTCACCAACCCATCTCGGAAGGTTCCAAGATTTCGATTTCTCTAGGTTATCAGCATACGATAGATGGCAAATGAACTACTCAGTTGGGCTGCCACCTCCTATGCATTTTCCATATGGTGTTGATGTAGAGAGGGAGAGAAGAGAGAGATTTGTTTATGGTGATTACCAGAGAATAAGTCCTTATGGGTATAGTGGTGTGATTGAACAAACGTATCATCAGCAGCAGCAGCAGCAGCTTCTGCTTCTTCAATATCTCAAAGAACAAGAGCTGTGTATGCAGCATCAACAGTCGCAGAGGAGCTCCAACTGAAGTGAAGTGAGATGTCTCACTTAAGAAAAAAAATGGGAATTTGACCTCTTGACAGATGTGGACGCAATTTATGGCCACTGTAGCCAGCATTCTCACGAGGGCGAGGTAGCATGCTCAAATTCTCATTGATACTACACGGTTTTCATATGTATACATATCTGATAACTGTTTATTGTAATATAAAGAATGAAGTTGGGTTGGGTCTGTTAGTTAAGCCCTATTTCCTCTGACAAACTCTGAGTTAGTCATGTTTGGTAGTTCAAATGATTCAAATACTTATGCTTGATACCTCGAATGAAAAATGACTTGCAACATGTCACCATCTCTCAAGTATAGCAGGAAGATCATATCTGAAATCACTTGTTTTGATAATGACACTCCTCTCTTAACTTTATCCTTGTATAATTGGCTGTTAGAGTCTTACAATTCCCAAAATGTTGTGGACGGGCCGATGAGAAGTGTAAAATAGAGAGGAGCGTCATTATTAAAAAAGGGGAGTGCGGATATCACTTCTCATAAGGCTCATGAGAAGGGTTGTAGATGCATAGAGGGCTGATGTTGTTAACCAAAAACTTGTGCCATATTTTCTTGTTTGATATAGTATTGCCTTTCTAAATATATTAGACAGGCTGATATGTGTGGAAGTTCCTAATTTAAGGGTGGGAATACAAGCCCCCCTCTTGCATACTGATCTTGGTAAAGTATAGCTTCACTGCCTGTTTACCCCATCAAACTTTTATATCATTCTTCCATTGATGATTTTGAACTGCTTTATATGGTCTCAAGCCTTCTGAACATTCAGCCACAATCACAATTCCACATGAAAGATAAAGTAACTGTCAATTTGCAAGCCATTTGATCGAACGGTTAGGATCACTTGTGGTGTGGGCCCAACAATGACCATTTCATATAGGTACATTTGATGGTACCATTCCCCTTTCTCTATTACTGTAATTACATCTCTAGAGATGAATTGACTTACAGGGAATTACCAGCCTCCATCAAATTGTTATTCAGTGTTTTAACATTTGCAACTCATCGTCAGGTGGCAACAAACTTGAGTAGTATTTTTTCCAGTTTCTACAAAGAGAACAACTAGGCAGAAAGTACTGTCAGGGATCAATGGTGAGGATCACTTCTAGGGTCCTACATGGGGACATGCATCTACAATCGAGACCGTTGATAATGTAGAACATTATGAGGCTATTCACATGGTCTTGATCCTTAAAAACCATTAATTACGATTTAAAAAGTTGGTTTCCAAAACATCTTAAAACAAGTTCCAGTGGCATTTGTTTCCTTTTTCTTTTTCTTTTTTCTGAAGTATAATCTTAGTTGATGATCTGGAGCTAACGATCAGCTTGGCATGGAATTGAGATGGGCGGTGGTAATCAAATGTATTGTCATTGTGCAGTGATATATTCACCCTGTTTTCTACGATGGGCGACCCCATTTAGTGTATTTATGAGTAGTGAGTAGTGACTACTTTTTTGCACTTGAAATGGCGTGGTCCAGGGATGAAAAGGGGGCAACTAGATGATTTCCCTTGTTATTTACAGTCTGCATTGTTTCTTGTCAGGTGTTCTTATTCAATTGCTGCTGTCTTCTTTTTGCCTTTTTATTTTCTCTCTTTGATTTGGTGGAATGGAGTTGGTGAAGAAGATGCATCCTTTTCACTTTCTTCCCAACTCTTATAATCAGATGATTTTTGTGGGGCGGCACAATTGGTTGTCATAATCTTAAACGAAGAGGACCTCCGTTTTGGCTTTTGAGTCCAAAACTGATTATGGGACTCAAAAACCAAAACGAACAGGGCCCTAGTGAAGTTTTGCCCCAGCATTGTGGAACTTTGGCATACAATAACACTGCCAGTAGATGATTCAAGGAAAAATATGTCCAATTTAACACAAGTAGAGCATGTTAGAGCATATCACTGACAGAAGTTTCTGAATGTAGCTTAACAGATTATCTACCTCACATAAACTTGTGCCACGCTATTCAGAGGAATCTCGGAATTTAATGCAGAATGGTTGAAATTGCAAGCACATAGCTCTATTTGGTAGCTTTAGCAGTAGCAAAGCCATGGTCAGCAGAAAAAAAGCAAGCTATTCTCATTTCCAAAAATGCCATTTGTGGAAAGGAACCACTCTTTACCCTGTTATTAAAAGAAAAAAATATATATATCCAAACATACTCATATAATACAAATTGAATAATCGACGGTCACGACTGGTTATGCAGATTGACAGTTTTCAGTTAGAATTTCTGCCTGAACAGGTAAAAAAACTAAAAACTAAAAAGACAACTAGCTGGTGTCGTAAATGCTTGTTTTGAATTTACTTGGGTGCACCTGAAACCAAAAAGGTCACACTATAAGTTCTTGGAGATTGAAAAATTCTGGGTCTTCTAAATAGTTAAAATTCGAAATTACAGAGAAAGGAGTTCTGTGATTCCACCATTACCGCAGCCTTACGAGTTGAATACATGTGAAGCAATGTCTTTTCAATTGTAAATAATATACAGGGTATGCTCTCCATCTCCTAGGCCGGAGGGAGGGGACGGCGACAAGTTGGGCATTCCATCTTTATATCCATCCATCTTTGTAAGCAACCAGAATGGAAGAAATGGTCACAAGGAGTTACCTGCAGGAGGATTGCTTATCTGAGTTCTGATCTGCGGAGAAAAATCAACCAAAAGAAGGGACATAAAAATAGAAAAAAAAATCATGAGATGGATAGTAGTACCATGCAGTCATTGGATTGCTGTGTCAGATCGATGGAAGTCATACAAATGACACAGTCAGTAGCATGAGTTGTATCATGATCTAACCTTCGATAGTAGCTATATTTCTCAGGTAGGATCTGCCAATAATTGCATAAAAGTGAGTTTCTTAAGCAATGGTAACATGGGCTAACTATAGCATTTCATGTGCGGTCCAACACCTATAAACCAGTTAGTTGATAGCAAAGACTTTGAGGTGCTACCATTAAAAAAAAAGGTGCTATAATTTACAAGGGAAAGAGAAAGTCGTGCAACTGTAAGTAGCTAAGCCAATGTTTTGAAAATCGCAATCGAATCCCAAAACATAAAAGGGTCAAATCGTAAATCGTAAATCACACACACACACACACACATAATTTATGGATTTGTTAGGCAATTTCGCGGAAAGCCATTTCGCGGTTCACTTTTGCAAGAGAGAACAGCCACACAAGCTCACTTTTAGCAGATTTTTTCTTACTCATTTAGTTCATCTGAAGTGGCTGTTCTCTCCTGCAAATGTGCGCCACGAAATTGCCTGGCAAATCCCACATGTAGATTATTAAAAATTATAAATAAATTGGAGGATAGCCAATTATTCTTTTTTTCATCCAAATCCATTAATTTACATAGAAAATACCATGGTTAGTTATTCAACGTCACAATACGAATTATTTGCTAACAAACTTGTCACATATTAATCATCAATTTCTAATCTAAACCTATGCATCTTGGATCATAATCTTAAAAATAATACAACAAGATCATATCAATTCTCAAAGTATAAAAAACAAATGACAAGTATCAGTTATAAAAAAAATAATTAAAAAAAAATGGTAAGTCATCGATGTTGACTTCAATATAGTTGTCTCCCTCCTTTATGTAAATAATGCCCTGAAGCACATGCATTGTGCTTGACCGGTTCAAAATGTTTGGTTCGTTCGAACACCGCTTCCTTTGTCTCATTCCTTATCAAAAGAGTAGAAGGGAAACGGGTCTTCCAAAAGAAAGTCTTATTTATGGCTCAAGACCCGAGATGAAGAGAAATCCTGGGGAAATCACAAGGATGTTGCCCTTGATACGAAAGGTCAAGAGAGGGGACAACAGGGTCAGCTGGCCAAAAAGTTCCAAAATTCAAACTTGAAAGGAAAACAAATGGTAAGGAACCTTCTGATCAACTTTTTGGGTCAGAAGCTTAGCACTCAGCTCTCTTTTCCAAAATTTGGCCTGCATAGGTTGTGTCAGACGCTTCAACAACTGATGGGACGCCAAAACTGGAGAAGAGTTTGTAATTCCCTTCTCTAGTTTTAGCTTTTTGGACAAGAAGACACAATCCTAGGAAGAAATGGGTTCTATTATGAATATCAAAAGATTATGTCAGATATGATTTCTAGGGGAAAAGTGCATGAGGAAAGGAATAATTACTCCCTCGGTTTTTGGTACAGGTGGCTTTTCCACTGCCTCTTTTATTGTAGGGTGGTGACGGCTCCTTTTTGTCGATTTTATGATTAGCCTTCTTAGGGAAGTAATCTAGTCTCGTAATAATTGCTTTTTTCGAGAATTGGTCGTGGGCCCAAGGATACGAAGTTATGGGCGGTTTATTTTATTATATTATATAATGGTAATGAATACTAATTTAACTGGCCTGTTGGTTTTCCTCATAAAAGGTAAGTACAATCTTTATCTAGTTTCAGAAAAATGGTTGCTTCTTCTTCTTCTTCGGATTCTCGAACTTACAAGAGATTACGGAGAGAGTTTCTGGATTGTTCCGAGTGGTTTCAACATCACCGGTGGGCTCGTAGCTTGAAATACAATAGGGCAAAAGCCTCGGTGGAAGCTCCCACCGTCCCTGAACAAGTTAAAGGAATTATTAAACGGCAATGGAAGCAATTTCAAGAGGATTATAGGATGATTGCCGAGGATTTTTTCCCTTTAACAGGTACTTACAATGTAAAGAATATATGTATACCGGTTTACAAACTTCCTTTTTTCCGAGGCTGTTTGGAGCACGCGAACAACTTGAGAAGGTTAGAATGGGAGGAGAAGCAAACCCTTTGCATTCGAAAGATATCCGAACTGATAGCAATCCGGATGGATCCGATGGAAGAGGTCCCCTACTTGCAGTTCGCCTCAGATTTTTTCTCCGAAGATACGGAATTGGATTTAGACTTTGGGATTCTATTGGTGGAGTTGAGCGACTGTGCGTGATAGTTTTGTGCCAGAGTAGTTTGGATGTTTTGTTTAAAAGGGTCTTGATAGACGGTTTTTTGGGAGCTGGAAATTAGTTTATGACTGGATGGATAAAATGTAAAGATGGCAAGGAAGTAGAATGAGATTTTTTGGGATAATAGTTTATAAGGATGGGACTTCTTGGGGAATTTTAGTTTTCGTTTTTTTGGTAAAAGAAGTTAATGTTGGGAAGACCTGAATGGTGGTTGAATACTGTATAGAATCTGAGTGCTGCTTTGTATATCTCTTTTGGACTGGTGCCGGCATGTCGGTCCAGTCTACCTTAATATTTTGTAATGCAGGATGGGACTACTGGTGCCGATTGCTATCTTAATATTAATGAAATATGTCAATTTTCAAAAAGAAAGAAAGAAAGAAAGTCTTATTTTCTTTTCTTGTTTTTTTTTAATGGCGGCAAAATTTTATTTTTTTCGAAAAGCAAAGACCGAGATGGTCAGTACAAAGGTTTTATTTTCTTTTATACAAAGCTTATTTGGATAAATCATACACACATTGATACCAAGGTGGACTCTATGAACGACGACATCCATCAGCTTAGTCGGGGCAATGAAGATGGGCTAATAAGCTTGAAGATGAAGAAGACAAGGTAAGAACGACAACCATGTAGCTTGCTAATAATGCCATGCTTCGGCAGAAATGGTGTAATGATGATGTAGTGAAGAGCCTTTGCGCCATCAAAACATGGGAACATCGCAAGTAGTTGAGGATTCAATTCCTTCTGAAGAATGTAGAGTATTTGGCTCGAAAGAAAATGGTGTGCCTCAAGCACACACTAGATTGATTCATGAGTGAAGTAGTTCACAACACTCATGCTCTTGGTTATCGATTCCATTTCATTCGTCGTTTCGTTTTTGGTCAGTGGAATGGAACGTTTCGGCGTTCGTTTCGGAAAAGAAGCAATATGGATTTCAAGGATTGGACGTTTGAAGTGTCCAAGTCAATTGGAATCTCAATGGGAGGATCGAGCACCATATCAAAAGAATCAACGAAGGAGTCGTTGAAGGCGGCGATACACGTGACGAGGACGTAGGCGAAATCAGGAGGATTGTCATGGGATAAGAATCAGTCTCCATTGATACAATTTTATAGGCTCAAGGAGGTTCAACAAAAGCTTAGAGGAGTAAAGAACATTCAATAAGTTTAGAGTTGTTTAGAAGACGCCTTGAAGAACTAGAAGTGTGCAGACACTTGTACACATTTGTGGGAGTTCTATAGTATTCTTGAGGATTTTTTGTAGACATGTACGGTGAATTCTAGTAAATCTATAAGGTTCAATGATGGTCATGGGCAATTGGATGATTACCAAGTGGCACAATCTGGACAATTGGTATGAGAGGAGAGATCATATAAATAGAGGTGAGTATTTGGGGGAAACTGAAGCTTGGTTTCAGTTGGAAGGTGCAGCGTGGGGTAGCAATAGAAGTTTTTTAGGGGTTCTCTGTTGATGTTCTTTTTCTTTGTTTGTTTAGGGCCTTTGGAGGGGACTCTACTGGCTGTCATGTTGTATGTAATGGGGTGGGATCACTTGTCCCCAATCTTTGTACATCTTGATATTATGAATACATATGTCATTTTTTCAAAAAAAAGAAGAGAAGTGAGCTCCTCATTTGCAAATCACATTGGAACCATCTGGACTTTAGAACATGAAAGCGGTCTTTCTTGAGACAATACAAGGCATATTTCCATTCACTTATGTGCTTCCTTGTGTGTGTCTAAGTCTCGTACAGCTAGGCAGACTCTGGCTAGTGTTGGGGCGCTGCACGAATGGTTTCACAAATCCTACTGAAGCAGATGTGTATGCTCTCTTTACGGGCATCATATGATGCGGCTAAGAATTAGTAGACCAAAGTGGATTCTCTCGTGAGGCTAAGAATTAGTAGACCTGTAACATTATGGAGGAAAACCAAAGTGGATTCTCTCGTGACCACTTACCATGGAATAGGCACTGTTTAGAGTAGGTGAAATTATTAAAGCTTTCTTGAGTCCTATTGGTTTCACAAATCCTACTGAAGCAGATGTGCATGCTCTCTTTACGGGCATCATATGATGGCTTTGTTGTAACCCTAGGCCTTGGAGGCTAACTCATTTTGTGGATAAAATTCTAGACTAACGCAGGAGTACGGAATTTCGTTTCTAAGTTATTAAAAGGCCAAAAATGTTGCCGATCGTTGGCGAAAGAGGGTGTACAGAAGATTGCCCTCACCTAGGGGCAATGTCTGCCACTTTTGTAATCCTGCTCCTTTTCTAATATATTTCCCTTATTTTACGAAAAAAAGAGAAAAAGAAGACAAATTTATCTAGCATATGGGGTGTGAAAGAATATATCAATCTATCTATCTATCTATAGGCCAGAATATCATATTGAAAAGATTTAAGAGTTGATTGAATATATAGAATATACGAAGATAGTGCGCTTAGCTTCAATAGAATAATATGTTTTTGATATCTAAAATAACAAACCCTTATGCACAATAGGGATGTCCATCAAAGACACATTTTATGTACCTTCAAAAGTAAACTATATTTCTGAAAAGAAGTACAATAAAAAATAATAAGAGAACATTCAAACCTGGCGAGGAATGAACCATCGAGATCCAAGATAATGTTGAAGGAGAAGAATTGATGCTTGGAGTCCCATGAAAACCCCCAAGCATACACACCAATTCTTATCTTGCTCAATGCGCATAAAATTACCGGGGCAACCAAAAACATATAATGGAATTGCAAGTCGCGTGACTGTCATGCCTAATATGTAATGGGGATGTAATGGTTTTCTGGTGTCACGGATGACATTAGTGATTATTTGAGGTATCCAAAAGGAATACACAATGAGAAGAATAGGCCGTAGAAAATTGTGCAACTCATACATGACTAGAATGCCTCCCAAAAGAATGCCATCTGCAAATAATATAGCAGTGTTAGAAATGATGATTAATCAAGCAAATTATATTTCAGCGTCTTAAACTTCATTAACTTGAAGAAAAAATGACAACAAAAAGATCATCATAACTGATAAGGGGAGGAACCATAGAGAAAATAACTAAGATGGCATTTAGATAGAAGCATTATGGAAAGAAAACTATTTACTTCAAAATTTTCTGGAAGGATCCTGGAATTATTTAATTATTGGCCAGATATCTTTCCCCGGAAAAATTGGCCATTCGACTGAGAACAAGCACAAGGTGAAACTTTTTGCTTAGTAGCTAATACAATTGCAGATATTTATTTTGTCCTGAATTAATGACTCATCAGGAGCATATGCTATCTATGAAACCAGGATCCTTCAAATTGGGTGGAGTACCTGACTCAACAGGAAGAGCTAAGAGTGTGGGATACATGTCAGTTATGGCTGAGCCGTATCCTCATTTTTGGCTCTTTTTATGTTCCTATTGGTTAGGTGTCTGGTCTTTCATATATAAATAAAAGAAGTATGACCTCTTGAGCATAAATCTTTCTGTTCTTTTTATATTCCTCATCATAAATATCTAGATTTGAAAATTCCAAGAATGGTTTGTTAAAGCAAGCACCAGTACATTAAAGAAGGTATATAATAAAGAAAAATATTGTATGCGGAAGACTTTAAGTAGAGAGCAAGTAATTGAGTACCTATAAGAACTTGATAGACGGTGTTGCATCAATGTTGACGGTCATTACTAGTCTTCAAATATCGTATTCTGCAGTTTTGGTAACCGTACTCCAAAGACACAACTAGTACCAACACGAAAATGAAAAGAGCAAGCTGTAGGAGAGATTGTGACAGATTCTTTTTTATATTGTTCTGTAGTTATTGGAGTTGAAGCCAGGGTTTTAAATTTTGGTTTCAGTCATCAGCGAAACAGAAATTTTTTGGTTTCAGTATGAAATTTGGGCCCAAATCTTGTAAAATCATGGAACATTTTGGCAAGAAATCATGACCGAAATCCAGAAAAGATTCTTCACCAAAGTTTTTCTTTTTAATTTTTGTCCCTTTTTAAAAATATCTTAGATGAATCTCATTGTTCTTCTCTTATCTGTGAGTGGAGTTGCTTTTTGTCAGGGTTTATGTCTAAATGTCGACATTTCAACAGAAACTTTACTTTTATTAATCTGAAAAGTGGCATGTTTCGCATACTTCGACCCAACATAACGAAAGCCTGAAATTTGGACGGAATCCCAAAATTTCGGGCCAAATCTGGTATTTTTCCGAATTCAAATGAATTTTGTTTCAGTAACAGCTAAAATCGAAATATTTTGGGCAAATGGAAATGTTTCGGCTGAAATTAAAACCATGGTTGGGGCCTCTTTTGAAATAACCTGCACTTTGGAGATAAGAAAATGTACAAGGCTAACGGGTACAAAAGCAAAGTTAAAAAGGCCGACGCAGAAATTTTCAGGGAAACTTTGGCATATGGCAAGGAAGTTAAACATGATGACCATGAATTTGATAACACCGAGAATGTGATGGGTGATTGTGACAGAATTGGACACGAGAAATGTTTCTAACAACTTAGAGTTTCAATGTTTCATATTATATTTGGTGATATTATTTGCAAAGCTCTCCTAAATTCCTAATCTGTAACTTACTAGATTGAGTCAAATAGTGATTTTATGTACTATGCAACTTGTTACAGTCTGCTTATTCGTGAGTATATGTACTCTACTCACAATTAAAGTAGAAATTATTCTTCATAAGATCATAGTTGGCAATTTAAAATGGAATTATTAAAGCGAGTGAACACTTGAAAAATTAATATCAAGAAGTTGAACATAAATTAATGCAAGATTGGGGATGAGATTTCCTTAGAAATAGAAGATTAATCGTACTAACTGAGTGGAGAATGCAAAATATCTAGACACTGCGGCTGAATAAGGGTCATTGCAACTAAAAATTTTCCGCAGCAATATTCAAAGTCACACCAAGATTTAACACTGAAAACACTCATCTAACTCAATATTGGCGGCTTCAACACTCAATAAAGAGGCATAGAAAAAGAACTAACTGATAATATAGTAAGTCAGATTGGGTAATTTCTTGATGCATGTAACATATAGAACTGGTAAGGAGGTGCAGGGAGAAAATCTGATTGATTTAATCCCCTCCTCTCCTTCCCCGTTGGATGACAGACAGACCAATTGACCGTTTATTTTCAGGCAGTTTGTATACTATCTATTTTCAGTATATTAAAAATCAACACAATCTGGTTGCAATTTGTTGAAAAGGGTAATGAGGAATGATATTTTACAAATAGAATTTTAGGAGAATTTGGGTGTTGCAATGAAAGAGAACGGCTTGTTTCTGCGGTGTGATCTGAGGTATTGGATGTGGCTAAAATATAAGGAGATTCACGGATTGCGACAATTATTAAGGAAAAGAATAGGGTACAATCATTAAGCATAAGAAAACTTGAAGTTTGAAAGAAAAATGGTCAAGTTGGGTGTTAACATTCACCTAAATGTTAAGTTGCTAGCATGCTCCAAACTTAAATGTGGTGCAAGTTAGCAAAATCCAAGGAAGATATGAACATATGGAATGAGGAGCGAAATTTTAGAGAGAAATTAATGGATGATTATGGGCTTTAATGGAGAATTGGATGAAGTTTGAAGAAATATTTGGGAAAAAAATATGTGAAATCCTGGGTCTGAAATCTGAATTCTGAAATAAGAAGATAATGAAGAAAAGACACAGTTAATAAAAGGTAGGAAGAAAATCATAGATCACACGTCTTAGAAGTCTTGAAAAAAAGTATAAAGAGATAAACGAAGGAGAAGAGCTATTGATCGACTTTTACCGGAGGGCCATGTAAAGTTTAAGAAATCCTTACACTATTGATATAGTGTGGACTGTCATTCATTAGTTATATGTATCAATGTATAATGAATTTACATAAATATGTGCAAGTGATGTAAACAAAAACATTACTTGAAGTAGCAGAAATGAGAAAGAACAAAGAGTGAGACAGAAAACACAAACACCAATTTTCATCCCTTCACAACGACTGTTGACATACACTATCAAATGAACTTCAATGATCTGGGTCCACTCTCCAAGTTTAATAGACCCAGCAAAATACCAAAAGTTGACCATCCTTAGAATCAAAGTATTCAATTCTTAATTAGACCTCCCAATTTGTGCAAATCATCCAATTTGTGTCATCAAACAGACCTCATAGACAGATCACTGTCATAATTTAGGTTGGATTGAGTGGGTAACTTCGCCTTACTATATTGATTCCTCTGCAATTTAGGTTTAATTGAGTGCATATCTTCCTATTAATTTCCAATAGTCACCCCCACTTTTAGGACACCTGACTCAGCATCAACGATCACTGTCATAATTTAGGTTGGATTGAGTGGGTAACTTCGCCTTACTACATTGATTCCTCTGCAACGTAGGTTTATTTGAGTGCATATCTTCCTATTAATTTACAATACTCACCCCCACTTTTAGGACACCTGATCCAACATCTAAACCGAAGCTGTAATTTAACCGGTCGACATCACACCTTCAATCGATCTTCTCTCTGTATTGATACATCCTTATTTCACAATTACTTTGACTTAGAAATGTCTCGAGTATTCTTCTATGATTTTCAGAGTTTTTTTAGTTTCATCATTATTAACAAGTTCATCAACTTGTTCAACTTGGACAATTTTAGTATTCTCTCCAAGTAACAAGTTTTTAGCTGATGTCAAGTTCTTTTAGGTTCACCCTCATCACATGAATAAAAAACAAAGTATCGAGCCAGCTTTCCACACATGAAAACCATCCCAAATATGGTCCAATCATGAACTCATTAGGCTTGCATTTTAACAAGCCAGCACCACCTAATAACTGTCAGAAGAAAAACCAGAGAATACAGTTAGAAAGATAAACTCTCTTGTTAGACCACTAAGGGTAAATCCCCCCCATTTCAGTTGTGGATCCTCGGTGACTCGCAAACAGGACACAACGTAGCTGTCCTGCTCTATAAGAGCGCTAACAAAATTAATTTATGCTCAGTCTTTGGATTGAGCAAAGCCTTTTTGGTTTTGTCAACAATGTAGCATGCCTAGGAGGAAAGAATTCGCGCTAATTTCATCTGATCAAGGGTCTCTCAAAGAGGCAAACAGGCATATGCAATTGGCCTGTTGAAAGGTCGGACTGCAGGCCCATTGTCACCAAAGAGCCATTAGACGAAAGGTTAATCTGCCCTAATAAGTTGAGGAGTTTTGTACATCCATAGGGATTAGTCCAGCCCTAAAACGGGGTGGGGATACCCTGTGTCTTTAAAAAAAAAAAAAAGTTGAGGAGTCGTGTACACAGCCTCCTCTGATCAGGCAGATTGCATATCACTACTGACAAATAAAGTAGGTTCCAACTTCCAACATCAAGTTTCATAATATTCAATTGAACAGTTCAGAAGTTTGTGTACATGCAATTATCTATATGCAACCATTTAAAGAATATTACAACACTTCCATATTATATTGCACCCTTCTAGGTGAAGCGATTTAATAGATTTTCCATGCTAACAAAGTAAATTTTCACAGTGGATATCATTGAGTAGCATAAATGCAAACAAAGACCTGTGCAATTTGATTCTCGAAATCAACTTTATGTCATGATTTAACACTGACAGATTTTTCATGCAAACAAAGTAGAATTTACATAGGGGGAATGTAAGTGGAATAAAAGTAAACCAATATCTGCTCAATTTAACCTTGCAACTAATTTAAAAATACGTTCTATCTCATCATGTCAATAATGCAAGCCACATACCATCATGTTGTCTTATAATCATGAAAAAGTTTATATTCACCATGAGTACTTACAGAAACGACTATAGAGAACTGATAGCTCACGTCTCATTGTTTCCCAGCCTTCTCCAGTACTCATTGGTCTACCCGCTTTCCATATTGCAAGAAGATATCTCATCTCAAAGATGGAGAAGACCACAAACTTGAAGAAGGCAGCCGTCGCAAAAGCATTAAAAAGTGATTCTGGATCCAATTACAAAAATTTACTTAATGCATGTGAACCATGAGTTGATAAATGTGCTTATCATGAATAAAATCTTTGTTAAGACATATAACTTTAGAAAAGTCATAGTTGCAAACAACAGCTATAACAGTTTTAAGCAGCAACTAAAATTGCAAAAAAGCATATACAATATAATATCAGGATCAATGCGAGCAGAAACGTCATGCCAACCCCAGAATAGAGAATATAAGGACATTCACTTGAATTACATGCTCTATGAAAAACCCGGTATGTCAATGCAACTGGAAAGCAGCATAAGGCCAAATTCAAGCATCAATTGTCAAAAATCCATGTAAAACCCAAGTTCAGGCATCAATTGTCAAAAACCCAAATTCAAGCATCAATTGTCAAAAACCCAAATTCAATGATCAATTGTAAAGTTGTGGTAGTAATATTTATGGGAAAAAAGATAACAGATGTCTAAAAATGTCGTGAATAATTAAGTATTGGAATCCAAAATGTGTCCAACACGAGTACTTCACACATTCAGAAGAATCCGTGTAACATGGCGGCCACATCTTCCATCATAGTTAACAAAATACCTGCCCCCATCTTTTACAAAATGTGCCATTATCGGTACATCAGAATATTTGATTCTTTCTTTTATAATAATGCCATTACATTTGCATCTGAATATTATAGTATTTTTTTAATGGTACAACTTAATATAATATAATACCTACCAAAAAAAAACTTAATATAATAGTAACATCTGAATATTAGATTCTTTCTTTCATAATAATGCCGTTACATTTACATCTGAATATTATAGTTTTTTTTTAATGATACAACTTAATAAAATAGTTACATCTGAATATTAGATTCTTTCTTTTATAATAATGCCAATACATTTACACCTGAATATTATAGTTTTTTTAATGGTACAACTTAATATTATAGTTACATCTGAATATCGGTCCTAACAGTTCTCCAAGTAGATTAGGTTGTGTAAGGGGTTACAAGGGACATGAAATCCATACTGTTAGCTTAACATCGCAGGGTGGAATTCACACAACTAATCAAAACCAAAAAAAATTGCCAGAAGTGTTTTTGTTGAAGTGACAGCAATCTTCAGAGTTCAAACTGGTAATGTATCTTCTGATTGGGTATATGCACTTGAACAGGAACACGGTATTTAGTGAAGTTTATTGACCGATAGAAAAAATGGTTGAAATCAAATTTAAAATCGCATCGGGGAGCATGGTTTTAAATTTCGGCTGAAATACAGAAATTTTGGATTTCTGACAGGACCGAAATTTAAAAATTCAGCCGAAATTATAAGATTTTCACCAAACAGAAATGTCGTTTTCAGCTGAGGCCGAAACCGGAACCGAAACCAAAATTTCAATCCTTGTCGGGGAGGCCTTTTAGAACAGGCTGATGGCACCACTCACTGAAAACCATTCAAAAAAGAAAGCACCACTCACTGCACTCACCAACTAATATCCCAGCGGTTAGATGTACAAGACAAAGATAAGCATCCATGATGGCTTGTTGCCCAATCATTAGAATTGAAATTTTTGAAGCCCCCTGATGACAAAACAATATCTAACTAGTTAGATACATATTTCAAAAGCACTCTGAAGAATAAAATGCATTGACTGATGACACAGATGGTACTAAACAAGTCTCATAAATTAAATCTTACAGATTGAGTGTTGCTATGTTCCATTTGTCGAATCAGCAGAAGAACTTGCAGAAAAGAGACCTGGAGTTAAAATGTAAGGCTTCCAAACGAAGCATCCAAATGATAACAAATTAATAATGAGAAGACAAAGCCACGCAGTCTAGCTTTATGGAGGATACAAATGTGACCATCAAAGTATAGTTGACTGCTTTGTTGTAGTAGACCTCAATGTTGACTGAGGTGGCATTTAAAACAATAGGTGGAAAGCAATCCCCATCATCATCCAAGGCAGGACTTTCCATCAATCCTCCCAAATGGTAACGCTCATGATCTCCATCTAGTAGTATGTAAAATGAGACTTAGCTACTGGAAATAAATAAATAAATTTCAGCATAACTAGTATAGAATAGTAAAAGGCAAAGACAAGAAATTTGCTTCAAATTACTCAATGAAAAAGCTCTAAACTAACAGAGCCAAAAACAATCCAATGCTAGTAAAATGGAAAATAATTGTTCCATGCATAGTTGTAGCGAGTCAGAAGATGGTCTAGATGTTCCAAAAAGATGTGGAGCAAAGAGACTCACTACAATTACATTTCATCAAAAGCCCCAGAAGTTCAGTAGATGCCAGAACCAGATGATGGATTATAAAATCCTAAAACATCTGAAAGAAGTGGAAATTGTGGAAATATCATTCAAGATAGACATCTGAAAATATATTTAACTTTTTAAGTTAAAACTTTCATTTTAAGGATCAAGTAATACTGATTTGAGTTTTTAATTTCACTTCTCTGTTCAATTTTATAATAGACGTGCCACTTCACCATACCGAAATGGAAAATCATTTTATTCACTCCTTGGTGTAGAGATATACATAATATCGCATCTGTGTTGTGGTGTTTTGGTATTTACTTATGTATAAAGGGTTACAACTTCCATTTCATGTATATATTCTTAAGTGAATAAGAAGGGGCAAGCAGAGTGTACAACAAGCAACCCATTATCACGAAGTTTCATTCTCTTTTCCTTCTTCCTTTCCCTTATGATTGGTCTCATAACTTCCATCCAAGATCTGCTCATTATTCCTTGGAATCCATAAGATCAAGCCTCAGATCTACAGTTGGAGGGGTCAAAAACTCAAAATTCACTTGTTCTAAAAACCAGGAGAATCCTATACTTTGTCGGTTGGATCGGGTGTTAATATCCAAAGATTGGGAGGAGCACTTTCCCCTAACTATACAGAGAACCCTACGTAGGCAAATTTCCGACCACTGTCCCCTTTTGTTGGAGCTAAATGATTCTGATGGGGGTCCGAGGCCCTTCAAAATGGCCATGTCAATTCGTGAGATAACATGATTTCATGAAAAAGTAAGAAATTGGTGGAACGACAGCAATGAGGTGGGTTGGAAAGGGCAGAAAGCCGAAAGCATTGAAAAACAAAATAAAGGAAAAGCAAAGAGTATAAAAGAAAAAATTCAGAAAAGAGGAGATTTTACAAGCAATAGAGCTCCTTGATAGAAAGGAAGAGGAGAATGTTTTGGAGGAAAGGCAAGAGAGGATGGCTCTTAAGGTGGACCATGAAGAGATATTGCGAAGAAATGAAATTAGTTGGCATCTAAAATCCCGTGCTATTTGTTTCAAGGAGGGGATCAGAATTCCAAATTCTTCCATCGGATGGCAAATGCAAGAAGGATCAATGGTGAGTAAGAAAATCAATACATGAGATCGCCTTAAAAGAAGAAAATGCACCTTGCAAACTGGTGGATCTTCTGCAAGATGGGAGATTTGTTGGATCACTTGATGGTGCAATGTCTGTTCTTAAAATATGGAAAATGGTGATGAAGGAAAAGAAAATGAAGATCATAATCGTACAAAATGGATTCCTCCACCTATAGGATGGTTGAAACCAAATTTTGATGGTAGTTCCAAAGTTAAGATACTAAATTTGCAAATAGAACGATTGTTCATTTAAAAAAGAACAAAACCACAAATCCATCAATCTTGTAGGTAACAAAACTTTTGGAGAAACAGTGAAAATTCGGAGAAAATTATGCAAATAAAAACAAAGCAAACAGCTCTTTCAAATAAGCTACTATCTATCCATTGCTGCTGTTAACTTACCAACTCTAAAAGCTTAAGCTATTGGAGAAAGGCGTTATTTATCTATTTTACTTTAACACTCCCCCGCATATGTGGCCCACTTGGCAAACGCGTGGCACATGTGGTCCCACTTTGGGCCGACCATTGCATGTGGATTTTCGCTATCCGGGAGGTTTGAACTCGAGACCTTTGGCTCTGATACCATGTTAACTTACCAACTTCTCCAAACTTACCGACTTCCCCAAAAGCTAAAGCTATTGGAGAAAGGCGTTATTTATCTTTTATAATTTAACAGCTGCTTCAAGACAGACCTCTCTGACGCCCCTTCTAAAATTACCTACAAGTTCAACTGTTCTGGCTAGGACATGGGAAATTTCATACACATCCTATAGAGCAGAGAGCCAGAGTAACACAGACAACAAGAGATATTCTCAAAGTTATGCCAAACTTCCTAACTTTCCAAACCAAGGATCATTCTAAAGGAAATCTAAGGAACCAAAACTGTGAAACTCTTTGTGCCATAATATTTGGAATATTCGCCAAAGTGGTATCGAACCAGGTCATGTCAATTTAAAAAGTTGCTCTGTTTTGTAAATAACTACTTTAATCAAATAAAAGAAAACAATCAATTCCATGCATATGCTCAACAAAAAATACAAGAGAATTACCAGCATAAAAAAGAGAGGACAGACGCATAAAAAAAGAGAGGACAGAGTCGGCAGACACACAAAAATAGCAATTTTGCTCAATTGGGAAATAATTTTAAGTTCCGTACCACTTTGGCCCGATGAAATACGTGAAATTTGAGCTGCAATCTCTAAATTGCAGTGTCTTTCCACATCATTAGTAAGTGCTGCAACACGAAAGGATAAAAATTACTTTCAATTTATATTCAAAATGAATCTAAAGCAAGACTAAACAGTAGCATTACAATTTTTCTTCCTCCTAATCTTTTCTCGAGGGGACTCCTGGAACACCTGAGATGAGAAAACTCCAAGCTGTTTGAAGTAAGAACACAGAAGAAAATGAATCAGACATACATTCCAAGCTGCAAAGATGACCCGAGACAAGATTAAGATTCCGCTTAATAATAATGAAAACCCGTTAAATCATTTGCCACATGCAAAATATGGGATAATGGGATATTGAACTCCACCAGAAAATCTTAGATTTCACTAACAATGAAAGATAAACCTCTTCCGCTTCAATGAAACCCATCCAGCCATATCAAATCTTCCTCCCAATATAAGAACCTCACAAGAATGAAGAAAGACCCACAATGCAACAAAAACCTTACGTCATTCAACAATCTGGAAAAGGGCGTCCTCATAACGTCTCCAGTTTTTTGGAACAACCATATGACTACTGGCAGAACCAACCAGGTAATACCATTCGAAAAAAAAAAACCAACCAGGTAACATTCCTCCACAAAAATCGACACCTTCCCACCTAATAACTCCTCCAATCTCAAACAAATTATGAAATACTTGAAGCTAACATAGGAAAAAACTAAAACATAACAAAAGTTCTAAAATTACTGGAATTTTAAAAAATACAATTTCTGAGGAAACAGAGCATTTCGCCCTGTATCGTCATGTTCCATCTGACACATACAAAATGACACAAACAAAACAGAACAACACAGATCGGTATAGAAATAATTTTGACAGGGACGTTTCATACCTGGTTTCTATATCGGTTTTCCTTTGCGTACGAAACGTTTCATTTGAAAATGGACGAAACAAATTGGGATTGATAACCGAGATCGTGAAGGAAAATAATTTGGATGATCATTTAGCTAACTTCGGAGTCCTTCAAAGATGTAATCAATTACCAGTACACCTCTTCTTTTTAGTTTCCCTGGTAGGCCCTCTCCTTGGGGTTTGTAGGTTTGGATGTATCTTTGGTTTTATAAGCTTTCTTTTTATCCATTAATAATAATAAATAAATATGAAAAAACAGATGCAAGTTACTAGTTATATTAATCCAAGGCATGTATGTTATCATGATGGGATTTGTTTTATTCATCTGGGATAAATAACTGTGTATTAGGACATTTTATGACTCATGCATGTGTGTAGGAGTCACGAGTCGGCAACAAGCCATATCCACTTCTCAAGTAGTGTCAAATGCCTTGCACATTGCACATCTAGAATGAGATTTTGAACCAGCACTTACATCACCTTGATTGAATGGTTGATTAAGAGCTATTACTTAGTAGGTATGCATGTGCTAGATGAGAATATATGAATTTCTTGCAAGTCATCGAATGAATAAATGTGTAGGTTGGAGTATGCGACAATAGTACGAGTACAAAGATGTTAATGGGGGCAAACTCCTTGTCACATTGCAGCCAACTTAACATACCACATGTGATGGAGATCACTCACATACAAGAATAGAGCAGATCCCAATGCTTACTATTTTGTAAGAGAGGCCAATTTTATAGGTGACACGCAACTATACTTTTTTTTTTTGAAGTATGATAGCTTTATTTATAGCTGTAACTGAATTACAGGGTTCAAAATCTAGTACAGCATTACTTCTTTTTTTTTGGAATGGTAGCCAATTTCATTAAAAAAGACAGAGATCATGGGGAATTGAGAAAAATACGTGGTTCGTTCTTAGGTGAGAAAAAATACGTACTTTTTATTACAGCAATACTATAATAAAGACAAACTAAAAGGTGGGGAATTGAGAAAAATACGTAGTTCGTTCTTATAGCTTAACACAGCACAATTAAAGTGCCATTTACAGTTATCACAAAAATGTAACATTAAAAAAGTCATAACATGTTAAAATAATGACAACTTACCAAGTTATATGGATTGGATAAAAAATAATCCTCTTCTTGACCCAGCTCTGCATCTGTTCCACTACAGCATAAAAGCATCAAACAGTAAAAATTAAGTTGCTATTGGCTCTAAAATTAGATGAAAATCAAGGTACATCTCTAGATAAAATGTCAATGGAAAATGTTTAGTAAGATCATCAAAGTAAATAGTTACATGTCAAATTCGAAACGTGCAATTACAAATTTATTTGGAGGGTAAGTGTATCACAGCACTTCATACAGTAACAAGTTGAGCAAATTAGATGTAGTTTTCAAGTAGAAGAGAACTCAAAAAAACAAAGTAATGACGGAGTTAAGAAAATAAAGTCAAAAGAAAGTGCAACATGCATCTTTTACCATAACCATTCAAAAAACAAAAAAGCATGCATCTTTTACCAAAATAGAGAAAAATCTGGTCCAACAACTTGGAGACTAACACAGCAAGGAACTTGCTACTGCACTTTGTATTGCCTTGTGAAATGGATAGAGCAAGATCTGAAGTAAATGATTCAATCACATAAGAATGGGACATGCATTTTTCATAAAAACCAATAAAAAACAGCAGTTCAACCTGACAAAAATTGATAAAATATCCTTACAACCTATAATGCATTTGGATCATATCAGCATATAACCGAATTAGAATAATTTAGACAATCTAAAACAGTTTGTTCTCCACACCCAACACCATATCTCAATTCAAAATCCCGAGTGGAGAGATGCTCGTCCACTACGAAGTTTTTCATTTTTTTTTTTAAATAAATTAAAATGAAGTTATTTAAAAAAAATAAAGTTTTCAAGTTTAATAAATCCAATAATATATTTCCGGAGAAACTAAAAAAATATTTTTAAAATTTTGAAAAAAAATGTGAAGTTTTGCTAACATAGATTGAGTCTTGGACCATCGATTATCCAACAAAAAGATGAAATAAAAACCAGATGCTTGAATATTCTAAAATTGTAAAACAATAGGTGAGCCAATATAGAGTTAAGCCTATACTAGATTTAACATTGACTTGCATAGTCAAGATACAAGCATTTTACCTATTGGCTACCATTCGAAGTTGTCTGAAAGGCCATATATATACACCTTCCATTCTGATCTGAGTAACTCCAAAATTATGCTCATTGTCCAAGACATCAGGGAAAATAATTGTCCCCTGTAACACATGTGGAAAAGGAACAAATTTTAAGCAATTAAAGTTACAGCAGTAACACGGAAAGATGAACACAAGGATCATCTACAAAAAAATCAGAAGAACAACCATTACAGGTTTAGAAACAGGAATTATAAATGGTATTCAGCACGACATTTTTTTTTCATTTCTGATAGGTGAGCTATAATTATTTCACCCACCCTAACCATAATTGACCACTTGAGAAAGGCCACATTCAGTGTACTGTATATAGAGAAGTTATTTCCAGACTATTGGTTCTAACTCTAAATCTATGCAAGAAGTTCAGATGCTGAAGGACAAACAAATATCTAGTTAACTGTTCCATTCCATGTAAACTGTTTTAGAGAGAAGGCCGCCCAAGTGAAAGTAATTTTGGGGGATACAATGTCTGTGGTAAAAGCTGATGTCTCGATAAATCTTCTTCTTGGACAACTTGAAAGGTTTATGACACATTTTTAAGCATGATATTTGGAAGACGATCTTTTCTTTGTTTTTCTTCCTTTTTTTCCTTCTTTTTTCTTCCTTAAGTTTCACACTGTGCACACTGGTCCAAACGAAGCCTACTTGGTAATCTAATAAACCCTTTTTTTTTTTTTAAGTGGCGGATAAATTTATAATGAAGATAAACCGAGATGGTCAAATACAAAGATGAAAAACAAACATATAGCCGGTAACATGAAATAAAAGGGATAAAAGAAGGATATAAGAAATTCAAGGGGGAAGCTCATCGAAGAGGACAAGAGCATCCTTTGAAACCCCATCCCGCGCAAGCCTATCAGTGCAGTCATTTGCCGATCTCCGTACATGCCGAAAGATAAGCGAAGATGATCCAATGTGGTCCGAGATTTCATCAAAAAATCTATCAAATCTCCAAGGGTGCGATGATGTTCCCTCCAACCAATGAATAACATTGAGGGAGTCCCCTTCAACCCCTAAGTTCTCTAGCATCTCCTGGCTCACCAACATAATGCCTTGATGAGCAGCCCGAACTTCCGCCTCCATTACACCCGCTACACTAATTGGCCTAGCAATGGCCCAAACAACCACACTCATCTCATCATGAAGAACACCCCCCCCCCCCAAAAAAAAAAAAAATCCCAGATGGACCGGGGTTACCAAGACTAGATCCGTTAAAATTTAACTTGAGAAAGCCGGCAGGAGGGAGTTCCCACTTCGGCAAGACTTTTTGTCTTCTTTCTCCACCATTGCAAATCTCCTTCCATCCGTGCCAAAGGTCGAATGATAATATGAATATAAAGGGAGGGAGGGTTTTCACCCAAGAGATAGTTAAACCCACTACTTTAACATACAAGCAAGGTTTTAAATCTCGGTTTCGGTCATCAGCGAAACCGAAACGTTTTGGTACGAAATTTCGGAAATTTCCAAAACGTTTCGGCGAAGTTTGTTACTTTTCCGACTCAATGTGAATTTCGTTTCGTTTTCCACCAAAACCGAAATATTTCGGCCGAAACGAAAATTTAAAACCATGCATACAAGGAGTGACTTTTAGCCGTTCCCTTGAAAATTCTTACATTCCTCTCTTTCCACAAACCCCATAGCATTGCTAAGAAAGACATATTCCACAAAATTTTACCCTTTTTACTCCACGGGACCAAAGGCAAACATAGAAAGAGCTCCATCAGTGTTTCAGGGAATACCCATGTAATGCCAAATCTTTTGAGAAGGTTCCCCATATTGCCAAGGCCATTTTGCAATATATGAATATATGGTCAATTGTCTCACCGGCCTCGATGCACAAAGAACAATGATCAACAATCCCCATCTTACGCTTGCGCAAGAAGTCCACAGTTTGAATCCTACCCAGAAGAGCCGCCCAAGCAAAAGTACCCACCCTTGGAGAAGCATGCATCTCCCAAACTCTAGCCGCCATGGAAGATATAGGACTTGCTATAAGGAATTGATAAGAGAACTTGACAGAGAAATCACCAGATAAATTCCAGATCCATACCATCTTATCCTCCCCATGTTGCTTAATATAATCTGATTCCAAGAGTTCCAAGAATCTAGTTACCATATTCAATTCTCAATCAAAGAAGTTCCTTTTAAGAACAGGCCTTCATACAACTCCATTCTCACTCTTCTCCATTTAGTCGCAAACAACAGTGTCCTTAGAAACTGCCATCAAGAACAAAACAGGAAAAATAAGCTTCAAAGGCCGATCAGAACACCAAATATCATTCCAGAAACTGATTCTTTCCCCCGAATAAACATTGGATCTGATACCTTCCAAAAACATTGTGTGGAATTCCATTATCTCTCTCCAAACAATGACTCCCTTACAACTGAATCTATCAACTGCCACCCAATGACCACGAGACACACCATATTTCCCAATAATAACTTTCACCAAAGATGAGAGCCCTCGCGACGAAATCTCCATAACCATTTGCCCAAATCTAATAAACTTAAGACAAATTCATAGGTTTTGGTGTGAGGAAAATTTTACCAGCATCCTCAGTTGTGATGTTGGGAAAATTCCACGTAGATTGATTTGTGGAAGTAGTCATCATCGAGCTTTATGGGATCCGATAATTTAGAAGGTTGAAAAGTCTCTGTTTGGAAATAAAGCACCATTTTTCTGGGCGGCAGAATCACTTTAATCAAGGCAGTCACTGCAAATCCCTATATGTTTTACATGTACTTGTTTAAACGACCGGTTAGTGTCAACAAGTGCATCGAAAAGCTACAACAGAATTTCCTGTGGAATGATCCGAGTCCAAGAGAAGATTTCATTTGGTGGTTGTGTGCAAGTTAAAGTGCTCTGGTGGTTTAGGAATCAGAAACGTGAAGGTTATGAACAAAGCCCTTCTAGGCAAATGGATCTGGAGATTCGGCGAGGATCGTAGACACCTCTGAAAAAAGTGGCCTCCGCTAGATACTCATAGGCACATGGGAGCTACAATGTGGAGAGGGATTATCTCAGGTCTTCCTCTTTTACAAAGAGGAGTTCTCTTTAGAGCGTGCAAAGGTTATAACTCAGATTTTGGTATAATTTGTGATGTGGAGAGGAGACCCTTAAAGCTAAATTCTCATAGACTCATACCACTTCTTCATGAGAATGCCTGGTCAAAGAGGCAATTCAAAGAATTCGTGTTGGTATAAGCTGGAGTGTTCAGTTTCACATGAATTTTTTCGACAGAGAGATTGATATAGTGGTCAGTCTTTTGGAGCTCTTAGAATTAGTGAATGTGAGGTATGGAGAGGTTTGGAGGATTTGGACCTTGGCACCTGACAGCGTCTTCTCTGTTTATTCTTTCTTCAACTGCCTAAGGCCAGCTTCACACACACACCCCTCGTCGGCAAACATAGGGTGGAGAACATCTGCCCCCTAGAGTTTATGCTTTGGCCTGGACATCTTGTCTTAACAAAATCCTCACAGTGAACCACTTGTGTAGCCAAAGGATGATCATTGTACCCTTTGCCTCGAGGTGGGGGAATCCGTCAACCATATTTTTAATTGCGAAGGTTTGCTTGGGCGATCTAGTCTTATGTGTCTCATCTATCCGATTTGATGACCTCTTTGAGAGCTGGTCCTTCGCCCCGTGGACTAAACAAGACTTACGGTCACTGCAAACTCCACCTCTTTGAGAGCTCTATAGAGTTTGCTCCTTCTAGAAGTTCTATGGAGCATTTGGAAAGAAAGAAACATGCATGTTTTCAAAAGAACTTCTACAGATATTCGCAAGTATCAACAATGGATCTTTTCTCTTATTCTGCGATTGACAGGTATCTTGTCGAACTTCATGGCAGTGACAAAAAATACGCTAAGAAGATCGTGGGATGAAGTGAGATTAAGCAAGGTCATATCCAGCACTACATCCCCTAGATGAACTCCACCCCTTCCTTGATTTATTACGCTCAAATTTGACGAATCCAACTTCAGGAACCCGAGACCGAATGGGGTTGGGGGTCTTCTTCGTGACAATGGTAGAACCACAAGGTGGGCTTTTTCAGGGCGTTGGGTTGGTTGGACATGACCACCACGGAAGTGCAAGCCCTCTTGGTTAGGATTCACTATAGTGATGCTAGTGATTTAGATCGTAACATCGTTGAAGGTGATCCCTTGTATGTGATTAATTGGATGACCAAAAGAGAGGATTGCTTCTAGAGATGAGCAGATGCGATTGAGGAGATCCTTGCCGAAATGGAGGATCATTTAATCAAGTTTCAACAGGTTTGGAGATCCACAAATTCCGAGGCCGGTCAATTAGGGCAATCCAGCATCAACAAAAGATGCCTTGGAACGTTTTGAATTTCTTCCTTCGTGACTGTTTCTTGCTAGTAAATTTTTTTTTTTTTTGGCATTGCTTGTACTAAACATCTCAGCCTCCCGCCTTTGGCCCTTTTCTTTTGAATTTATGTCATTATTATTCAAAAAAAAAGTGAAACCCTGACATGCTTTAAGATACATTTCTGTTAAGCAAGAACATAACACATTACTCAGATCATGTACCTCAGAATGCTGTCCCAGATGATAGTTCCAAATTGAAAAAGGTCGGTCTTGGTTGTCAATAGAATATTAAAATTGCTTACTGTGAAAGGACCAGTTACTCCAAAAGCTTAAGCTGTTGGAGAAGGCGTTATTTAATCATTTACACTTTTAACACTTACTATATTTTGTTTACTGTTTTCACTTAGGGCAGGTTTGGATGTAGGAATTTCAAAATTATGGAAAATAAAACTGTCTTGGAAACTTTTTATAGGTTTCTGTTTTCTGGATTTCCTTTTTTTTATGGTTTGGTTTACATAAGTCATTTTTTTGGAAATTTTAAAGTCTCATGTTTGGTTCCTCCCCTTTTCGCGATTGTAAGAAATTCCTCTCATCTTCTTCACGGCAAGCAAGCGGGTCCCCTCCTTCTCCACCCTGTATTCTAAAGAAATACAATGTCTGTCTTCTTTGTGATCCTAGTAGGAAATCATGGCCAGTAGAAGTCAAAATCAAGGTGGATCTGGAAATAGCATGCTCTAGAGGCAAGTAATCTGGCAAGCAAGTGAAAATCCCCTCATCTTCTTCACAACCACATACCGCCAACAACATGCTCCAGCGGCTGCAACTATATCCAGCATGCAAGGTCCCACAACAGGAAATGGAGAGTATTAGGGTACAAATTAAATACTGATGGGAGAGAAGAGAGCTCTGAGTCGCCTTCCAGTGAAACCCTAACCTTTGCCACGCACTATTATCGTGCTTCGCAAAACCCAAAATCAGGATTTGCCGATTTGAGGAGAGAATGAAGAAGATACCATTTCATTTAAACAAAGGAAGATGGCGGGTTTTCTTTTGTCTTTGTTTATTAAAGATTGTTGTTTCCCAAAAAAGTAAAATCCTTATTAAATGAGATCACCAAACCATAGAAAACTGACGCGGGAAGGGGTTGGAAGGTCGGGGCTAGAGATGTTTGATTTTATGCCCCCTGATAGATCTTCTCTTTTGCTTATTGTATTTTTTTTCTTTCACACCCTTTGTATATAGCTTGCTTGGGCAAGAGTAGTACTAGGATGGGTGACCTCCTGGGAAGTCCACGTGTTGCACCCCTATATTTTTGCCATTCAAAAAAAAAACCCTTTGTATTGCTTTCTCATCTTGTACTCTTTTTGGAGTGGACCATCTCGGTCTTTCCTGGCTTTAATGAAATTTTTACGATTAAAAAAAACCATAGAAAACTCATTTTCTGAAGAAAGTTTTTTTCCGATAAAAAGAAATAACTACATCCATACAGGACCTTACTGTATGTGTTGGAATGGACAACTTATGAAATATACTGTCGTCTTGGTGTTTGCAAAATACTTAAGCATAAGATCAGTTTCAACTCAAGTTGTGACATGTAGTTCAAGTGGTAAAGGGGAGGTGATCTAGGCGGACTTAAATTTGCTAGCTGAATAAGAGATCCTCCTACTCCTTGAAGATTATTATCTTCAGGTAGGGAGATTAAAGCTTTGGTGTCTTGTTTGGAGAGGTCTTTATTGCCTCATATTCACAGGAGAAGCAACTCAATAGTGAATTGTTTTGCAAATTTTGGTTGCAGGTGTGTAGAAACTGCACCTCAGATGTACATGACTGATGTAAAGTCATGGTGCTCTAGCACATTTTATGTCTTTTTTGTTATCCCCTCTACTGCCAGAGGCTGTAATCACTTCTATATTTCTCTTTGTTTTCTTCAATACAAAAGTTAACTTCCTCAGAAATTAAAAATTAAAAATAAATCAGTGCGACAAATAAACCCACTTGGGTGTGTATTATTTACTTGCATGGGAGCAACCTCACCTCAGAAATTATGTCTATACTCTTAGGATCATACAGCTCTTAAAGATCTTGCCTTAAATTATAACAGTTTATCCCTAGCAGCGGTAATGCAGATCATTGTGTTAGAAATGGGCCAAATGGCATGTCATGTAAGAGATCAAGCAAATGGGAGATGGAACGAATAAAGATGAATTTTGCATTGAAAATTTTCGCTGCTGATATCCAAGGTTTTCAATTTCAATTTCAGTTTCGGTTTTGGACGCCATGGAAACGGAAACATTTCGGTTCAGTTGGAAATGCCGGAGGAAATCCTGTACAAAAGCATATTCAAATGATAGAATTTAAAGATGGTACTTCAGAAGATGCTAGAATAAGTACAAATATACACTTAAAACCCATCACATAAGTAAGAAAACCATCCATAATTGTTTAAAAAATCGAATACCTAGTAACATGTACTGTCGCACATTTCTGATAATTTATTACATGCCAAATTTCGCATGTAATTCATATAAATATTTATACATAATACATGCACCACATCTTGCATGCAATTCATATAAATATAATTATGTAATACATACTAATCTAGTATCCCACTATTACATTTACGATTTTGGTTTATACATTTTGGTTGTTTCGATTTTGGTTTCGGTGGGGATGGAAATGGAAATGGAAACATTTCGGTCATTACCTTTTAGTTTTGGATGAAATTTAAAACCATGGTGATATCCGCACGACCATGTTTTGAAAATGGGGCAAATTCACCTTGTTTTGCACTGCTTAACCAACTGTAAAAGGCTATTACAGTTCCCAAAAAGCTCTCAGAATCCAATTAAGAAGTCTATCTAGAACAAGGGGAATTCACCCCATTATAAAAACATGGTCATGCAGATATCAGCAGGCAAAATTTGTTATATAATATACAAGTACATAAGCAGGCATATTAAAGAACAAACATCTATACCACAAGACATAGCCCTATATTGGATTCCAATCATAGGAAATATAATTTAGAAAAGATGCAATCAGCATCTTTATTTAGAAAAGAGAGTAGACCTTCAGCAGCATTCTCCATTTTACTAATTCAAAATTTTAAGAAATTTTGCAATCTGAAGTAACCAGGTAGCATAACAGAATTTATTATGGCATAGAACCCATATTAGGGAAGATGTCATCACATACACCCATAGAATACACGCTGTTTTTCTTGTAACTTCCTACTTTACATGTACAAATGCACTTTGTGTCCATTTTCAAAAAAAAAAAAAACTGCACTTTGTGCAAGGAATTTTGGAATTTCAGTTGTCATATCTGCAGTATGAAAGGAATACAGCAAAAATAACAATTTAAATCGCTCAAACATAAAAAAATTAAAATTTTAAAAGACCTGCCTCTTCAAATTTATTCTAACAATCCATACCAGAAGTCCCATAGGACACTTCTACATTAACAAGCTGAACTTTTTTTTCGAATAGATTGTAAGCTGAACTTAGTCTCAGTTCCAAGTTCCAACAAATATTTTGTGTAAGAGAGAATTTTAATGATCATTTATAGGGCAAATCTCTATAATATGGACACTTTTATGAGCCAGAATGACTAATATAGGCATCAAATGACAAATAGAAATGGAATGTAACGGCCTCCTTACCTGTACATAATGTACACCAGTTATCTTTGTCGGAGTACTCAGTAGTTCAAAGACAGATACACCATTAGATTTTCCAAAATCAGGAAACCTAGAAGAGCTATTGTTGGTCTCTAGAAAGCTCCAAGTTCCTGCATCTCGCAGTTTCCCGTAGGTACCATCAGAAAAACCAATCATATACAAGCCGAAACCAGAGAATAATATGAGAGTAGAATCCTATGCACTTTTGTCTAGCGGGCTTGACAGAGATTGAGCAAATTAGGAAGGATAGAACTAAACATGAAAAGAACTCACTGCACAAATGTAAGTTCCTGAGCAATTAAGTCAACAAGGACATATGCCTTTTTGGTGCATATGCACCCTATAAAATGCAAAGCACTGAATGAAATGACCCAAAACTATGATCACGGGTTGCTTTCAGATAATTAAAGAAAAAATGATTGATATTAGGTGCACTCCTGCTTTAGTGGAAAGTACTGTTGACAAGTCATGGAATAGGTTTACAGTTTCGGTTTCGGACATCTGAAACCAAAATTTCGGCCAAAATTCGGTAAAAAAGAATTTTCAAACTTGTGCTGAAATTTCGGTAATTTGGACCTAAATTTTGGGAAAAAGTAAATTTCAGCCGAAATTGCCGAAATTTGGGACTCAGGCCGAAATTTCGGTTTCGGTCGAAATTTAAAACCATGGTCATGGACACATGCAACAGTTTTAAGATTTGAACTAAATACGTTTGGAGTACAAACCTGACACCCAATTAGCACCAAGGACCCAATTTGGTGAGCTTTCATAGCATGAAGAACTTGACAATTTTAAGGGCAAGAAATAACAAACAAACAGATGAATAGCATCTTAAGAACAAAACACACGAACCTCTGTAGCTTCCTGTAATGTTCCAAGGAGAGTAGGGACCCAGGTCACTCTCATCTCTTCTAGTAAATAGCCGCTGCAAGAACCAAAAAAGCTATAAATACAACCGAAGTATATAAACTCCCCGCAGAGGAGGAGGGGGATCACATATCAGATGCAACTATGTGTCAAAAGTGGGCAAACATGTTTCCTTTTGCTTCGGCAGAAAAAGATACTAATTGGAACTGATGAACAGAAAAGCTCTGGGCATGTCTGACTGTCTGAAACATCTAAATAAAGAAAATGAAGAAAGGAATTACTGAGACAAATACTGCCATCCAACTATGCAAAATTCCTTTAGATCGCTTTCTATAATCCTATTGGCCAGACCTTTGGCCCCTACTTATAAATACCCCTCACACCACCTAAAACTCTTGAGTTTTGTGAAATCAAAAGGTGAAGCCCCCTCTTGCGTCAATGTACCCGCGCCCTCTCTCCCCTTTCTTTTTCGTCTCCTCTCTTTCCCTTCTTGTCTCTCTTTTTCTTTCTTTTACTTCTCTTATTCTTCTCCTTCTCTCTTTTCTCCCCTCACATTATTCACCTCTGTCCCTATCCTTCTCCCTTCTTACATCCTTTTCACTTCTCCTCTCCTCTCTCTTGCACCCCCAAGGTTGGGTTTATAAGCCACCCCCTTCTGCTCTTATCTTTCTCAAACCCTCACGATTGGCTAAATAAGCCGCCCCCTTCTACCCCTATCTTTCTCCGTTCTTGATCTTGATTCCTTTCTTAGTCATGATTCCTTTCTTGATCTTGAATCTCTATTCATCTCTCTCTTTTTATCTTGGCTATGAATAGCCCTTTCTTCCCTCTTTTCGACTTGCTCTCTTCCCCTTAGACATTGCCTGCAGCGGACTACCAGCCAAATCAGCAACCTCCTCCATTAACGGCAACTTTGAGATCTTCTCCATACTTTGATCATCAAGACTAAGATCAAATCTATTGTAGCTTTAAGAGCTAAGAAACTCATTGAAGAGGAACCAGAGTTGCCGCTTTGATACCAAATCTTATGCATCGCACATGGTTTTTGTTACTTGTGTATAGAGAAAATCAACTTTCGGCTCATTCTCTCTCGTTGTTTACAAAGAAATCAGCCTCCTTTTGAGTGAATGAAAAGAAATCAGCTTCATTTTCTCTCAAACATTACATCTTTCAGCTCCCAACTTCTGACTTCTAGTTCAATGTGCAAGCAATTGTCAAACAAATTGACCAGCCCATATTCTCTCTGTTTATTATTCTCTCAAACCCTACATCTTCCAGCTCCCATTTTCCGACTTCTCGTTCAATGTGCAAGCCATTGCCAAACAAATTCACCAGCCCATTCTCTCTAGTTGCAGAGAATCCAATTTCTCTCTCTTGAGCATTAAGTCCTTCAGCTCCCAGTTTATGACTTCTAGTTCAACTTACAAGCAATTGTCAAACAGATTGATCAATAGTGTTTCGAATCTCAAGTCCCTATTCATTTATGAGACTCAAAATTACATTTAAATTTGAGTCCAATAATTCATTAAGCAGTCACAATCTGTTTTCATAATCTTAAACGAACGGGGCCCGAGCTAAATTTTTGGAACCTAGTGATAGCCCTGGTCCACAACTACTAGGTTTGTAGTTGTTTAAAAGGAAATACAAATCCAAACAACATGAACATCAAGCATTTTAAATATCTAGATTCAATCTACAAAAAATTATCTCACATTCAAGAACATGAACAATATGCTACTCTCTGTATCAGACTACTAGATACACATAAAAATAGGCAAATGTTTACTCTATGGTCTTAGCAGGAACTAGTACAATCCATTAAAAGGCAAAGATAAAATCAAAACCTAGATGAGATTAAGCATAGAAACAAAGGAACAAGACGCAAAAAGAAACCCACCTCATCGCCCCACGAACCAGCCCTCTCCCTGAGAGGCCTCAGAGCTGTTGAAAACCGCAAAAACAAGCCCGAAAGGACAAAGCTACAAACAAAAACATCCGATAGAAAACCCCCAACACCCTTTATTTTGGGCAGTGGAGAATAATCCAAATTCCTGACCATCTCACCACCTGAATTCAATCCCAAAATGCCTCTAAAATTCTCTGTTTCAACAAATCCTTAGTAATCAAACAAAACCCAGAAAAACCCATGAAGGATTTGGAGAGAGATTGAAGGCAACGGTTGCTTCAAGTGGAGTCAACCAACAACCAAATAGGGAGGAAAATGGGGAAGAAAACGAGAGTCTAACAAACGAAATGCACAAGGAACGTTTCACCCAAATGTCATATAATTTTTCCTAATTCTTATTATACACAATGAAATACAAGAAGACTTTTGGACCAACAAAACCCAAAACCAAGGTGGGTTTTTACCTTTTATCATCTCTTGAAATAAAAATCGACCAGAGCAAAAGGCCCAGCTTTTGATTTGGATTTAGCTAACGATGCAGTCAGACACTCGCAGACCCTTTCTGATTGGTGAATAAACGTATGGCCCACTCTTAAGAAATAATGATGAATCCACTAAAATAATCTCGCCGTGGAAATAGAACAATCTCAGTTTTGATTGGCGGTGTACAACTGGCACTCATAAAAATAAAAGGAAAAATAATTGACCCATAAATACGAGGAATTTATGGTGCATGTGAGTATTTTAGTTTGGTATTTACTATTAGAAATGAAGAGACATTGTTTACAAAAGTGAGGAAATGAGTCTTCCTCGTTTGATTTGCAGAGGGGTACAGCACCAACTTCAGAAAACCACCCTCTTAAGGACCAACTTACCAACCCTACTTATGATGTATTACACGGCTAACTTAATTTGGTTACGACCTACCCTGCCATAGCTTAAAAAAATAGTTCTTGATGAGTGGAAAGGTGTTAAAAAAAGAAAGTGACATGCAGGCTCCTTGTTAAAAAGTAATAAGTGGGTCCCATGCTTTGCCTCATTTATGTGATTGGATCCGTTGGGATCGGAAGAAAGCCATGAGTGGGATCTTTTGCTTTTACGTGGACCCCCTCACCCCACAGTCTCTCTCTGCAAACTCCCTCTCAATGCTGGAGCAATTTGGGAACTATGAGATCTTTCCCGAGGGATTTTTCCATCCGACAAACTCCCCCTCACGCGGAAGCAACCTGGGAACTACGAGATCTTTTCCGAGGGATTTTTCAATCATCGGATGCATACCGGAGTCGCCGAGATCTTTCTTGAGGGAATTTTCCGTCCTCAAAAGCACACAGGGGTTACAACACCCCGGCTCTAATACCACTTGTTGGGACTTGGGTAGTTTGTACCCTTAAAAGCTAGTCGTTATGAGGGTGCGCAAGTTCTTATAAGTCCATCCACACACATGTAGGGGTGCAACTTGGGTTGGGCTCAACCCGAACTCGACAGGTTCAACCTGATTTTGGCTCGGGTTGGGTTGGCATTACCTCGGGTTAGGTTGGGTTAGGGTTAGGAAAAGCCAACCCAATTTAATTTCAGGTTGGGTTAGGGTTGAGGCTTCGGCAACCCGACGTTCGCCCTCTAATTTTATCTTGATTTTCTATGGGTTATTGTATTTTTCTATTTAGTCCAAGGGAACTCGAACCAACCCAACCCAACCCGATTTTGGTTAGATGGGTTGGGTTAGGGTTGAGAAATTTAGTGGCGGGTTGGGTTAGGGTTGACATGTAGAAAATCACGGATCAAAGCACTAAATCTTTGATACACCCGAAGAAAATAAAATCACAGCAAGAAGCAATACCCACAATGGACAGGAGAAGATGGGGAGAGAGGGAGAGATTTTATTCCAATACTTTATTCACAAAAACTATAAATTGTACATCCTCTTTTCTATTTTCCTAAGATGAACAGAGAACTTTTTTCTTTTCTCTGTACAAGATCCTCTCTTCACAACTCACGTTCTCTCTCCTCTGTACAAGATCCTCTCTTCACAACCCGAGTTGCACCCCTACACACTTGCACTTATCCGACGTGGGATCTTTTGCTTTTACATGAAACCCCCCCAACAATAAGCACTTGACTTACTAAGCATCATGTCAGGATTTCGCAACGGTTGATTTGTTTTTAGTCCTCTATCTTACAGATGGGATGTTCGTTCTGGATAAGACTAAAATCATGTGGGTTGCCTTCCGATGTTCTTCAAGATCAAGGATTTTTACTTACCCAAATTTACAATTTAACATTGATTGTAAAAATAGACTTTTTATGCAGTCATCCTCCTAATAAGGCGCTCTCTCGCTCTCTCCTGATTTCAATACCAGGTACATGAAAAACCCTAAAACTACCCGCTGCAGGCCTATGGCAGAGTGGCAGCCAATCTCAATATGTTTCGATTGATCATACAGGACTAGACTTGCAACCATACATGTCGTACTGACATTGGTACATTACCTATGTCAATATCAATACCTATATAGCATGAAGATTGTAATGTATCCAAGTGACATTGTTTGCGGATACAGCAAGGGCATGACACCTTACCTCATTAAAATGGGACGTAGTTAGTTCTACTATAACAGCATGAAATCAAACAGTCTATGTTTAAGATCATCCCTCTTAGATGTTGGGTTTCAAATATGCTTGGGTCAATCAGGTGGCCCGAGCTTGATTAATAAAAGCCTAACATGTCATCAAATTAAGTAGAATCAATGCGAAGCTCTGTCTTTTTATTCAGTAGTTCTTTCTAATGAAAGGCCAAACGCCTACATTATATAAGAACGTGGAAGAAGGGGTTCTATAGAAAGAAGGGGTTCTATAGAATACGGGACCCCTCGGCACAAACAACAAAAATTTCAAATCAGGAAAAGAATGCCATTGGTCTAATCTCAGCCGTTCGTTGGCTGATAGGCACCTGAACACTTTTATGAGAAAAGTATGGAATGGGCGTGCTAATTACCAAAAATTACAGATTTTAGGTACCTTCTAAATTAATCATCAAACATGGGTGATTTTTAAAAAGCAGGTGGGAAAAGACCCTAATTCCCTTAAGACATGTCGTATGTTTCTCTTCCTGATAAATTCACAGCCCAACGTCAATCATTATCTTTAAAGTAATATTTTATTATTTATCACTTATCTTTTGTCTGAGAACTGCTACGTTACTGAATATTTTATTATTTACACATTTCTTTTGATTGAGAACAACGATGTTATTGAACATTTTATTATTTCTCACACCTCTTTTGGCTTATAACGGCTATGTCATTGAATATTTTATTATTTATCACATCTTTTTTGGCTTAGAACGGTTACGTTATTGAATATTTTATTATTTCTCATGTCTCTTTTGGCTGAGAAAGCAGCCGGATTCTTGAGTACGCCGTTAGATTCAAGAAACACCCATCGATCAAAGATATCAAGTACGCCGCCGTATTCTAGGGTATGCTACCGGATTTTCTGGATTCAAACATGTGTTCCAAATGTATCGAGTACGCCGCCAGAATATCGAATACGCCGTCGGATTCTAGAGTATGCCGCCGAAATATAAAGGGGTACGCCGGTGGAATTCAGGGGTACACAGGCAGAAATAATGGGTACATTGACAGAATCTCATACAAAGAGATGTCGGTATTATTAGAAGATGCTACCGTTCCATATTGATGTTCGTGTGTCGTGGATCCGACCTATGCATATTGGCGACGACCAAGATTTAAACGAACCCAAGAGACTCTGGGTTCAAAGGAAAATTTCAAATCCAAACTAAACGAGCCGTGTATAGAGGCGTCGACGTTCCCAAAAGTTTTTTAACAGATGTAAAGCATCAATCCGTTTATGGTTATTTCCGATGACCAAGATAGAAACAAACCCAAGGTTTTGTCGTTTCAAATACACATCAAGACGAACCAAAACGAGCCTTGTGAAGCGTGCCAATTTTGTCGGTATTAAATACGGTAATGAAAAAAAGGAAGCTGCAAGGAGATTTGTGTTGATGCTAGAAGTATTGGGGTCCGTTTTTGAAAAATCACCCGTGTGTGATGATTACTTTAAAAGGTATTCGAAATCCGTACTTCATCGTAACTATTACCCCTATTCCGTACTTTTCTTCACTTTTATTTTCGTTTTTTTTTCGTGGAGTACGGATGCCATTTATCAGATAAACACAGTGAAAAAGCGGGTGGAGGATGATTAGGGTTTGAAGAAAAAGAAGAGATGGGAAGGGTTTTTGTAGTGGAATTGGATGGTAAGGTTTACAGATGCCAGTTTTGTCGTACCCACTTAGCCCTTGCCGAAGACCTCGTTTCTAGGGTTCGTCTCCGTTCATTCATTCATCTGTTTCTCTATAAGTTCTTTCCATTCAATATCCTGTCTCTTATTCTTTTGCTCATGTACCGTTTTTCTGGTCTTATGTTGTTGATGGGTTATCGTATACATTACGAAACACATTCGTTAGATTGCAGGCTAGGTTTTTTTTCTTCTTCTCAAAGATAAGAATATAGTATTCTGATACTTTTTTTTTGAATGGTAAAGAATTTCATTAATAAAAGAGCACAGACAGACCAAGATGATCAATACAATGAACAAAGGAAGAATGAACATATAAAATTGATCTCACAGAGGAAGAAAATAGAAAAGTTCAAACGACTTTCTCTAGCCTGTCGGCATCCGAATCAGCCGACCTACTCCTCACATGGTTGAAAGATATGGATGGACCTAATTTAAACCCTAATCATTGTAGATTCCTAGAAGAAAAATTGATGGGAACCATCATAAAGTTCAAATTTTAACTTCTCTGTGTCTTTTAAAAATCACTTAAGTTATTGGAGTTACGAGTGTATTAAGTCATTAGAGGGTATTTTAGATTAAAAGTGTGAAGTTCTGTTTAGGGTTTTAGACCTTTCTAATTCTCATATTTTTGATATATATTGTAAGCCTCATGACACTTTTCTGTTAGCCACGATGGAATGAAAATGAATGATGATTGAACAAAGATTTTGAAAGCTTGCACTTATTGCACCCTTATTTTTGTTTGGATGGAACTATTACCATGCCCTTTCTTTTTTCTTTATCATATATGCTTGTTACCTGTGGTGAAAGAATTTGGTGCCTTGAAGGGAAGAATTAGTACAGCTTTTGGATACTACTAAAACCTTGTTCTTGCATGAGTCCTTTTTTAATGCAATTGCCAGTGTTTCAATATCACATGTTGTATCAGTATATGCTGGATTGTAATATTGTAATCATGTTTGACTTTTGTTTATTTTCCACCCGTAGCAGGCTTTCCATTGTCATCGAGGGAAGGCATACCTTTTCAATAACGTGTGAGTTCTTTACAATTCTGCTGTATGCACGCTATTGTCAATTACAATCTGCTTATTTGTGTTGTTGATGATGGGTCTTGTCTTTGGATGGAAACTTCATTTTATTGGTGATTTTGTTGTTAGTAAATTATTTTAGAATACAACCATGTGACTTTCCACTAGGTGACATTCAATTTAAGCCATGTAGGGAAACTGTGTTGGTTTCTAGGTTTCACAAGTGTGTCTAGGTGCACCTCAAGTCTTGCCTTGTAGCTATGAAGCCAGATTGGAGGCGGTGAAGTTTTTTTTTTTTTTTTTGAATGGTTTGGAGGAGGCGAAGCTAAAGCACATTTAGGCACCACATTGAGCTTTGAAATGCTATTTCTTCCTTACAAGCTATCTTCACATTCTGACAATAATGATTTTGATACGATGCTGTGGTTTCTTTATAGTTCTTCACTTCTCATTTAATCTCAAATCACCGTTGTTGTTTAGAATTTCATTTGAAAGTTTCTTGTAAATGATAGCGAATGCCCAACTTTCTTGAGATAGATAATCTCAGTGTGTTTTGTCATGGCATGGATAACTGGATTTTGAGATAATTGCACTTTGATCATCACAATGAAGAGTATGAGAATCATTCCTCAAATGACACTATTGTAAGGAGATTTCTCAACTACGAGCTGTGTAGTGGTTGATGTTATGGCTCTATACTCTCCTTTTGCATTGGATCTGGCCAGTGTTCGTTTTTTTCTTACCGCTCCAACAAACTAAGCAATCTTTACCATAATAACTGTTCTCCTTATATTTAGTTCTACTGCCCAATCAGCATCTGAGTATCCTTGCACACCATCTTTCTTTGTCTTATGAGTTTTATAAAATAATCCATAGTATAATGTACCTTAAATATATCTCATAATCAGTTTAGCTGCCTACAATACTTCTCTTCCGGATCTTTAAGACACTGAAAAACTTGATTAATTGCATAGATGATGTCATGTGTACTAAATGTAAGATACCATAGAGCCCCTATAACTGTGTTACGTATGAGGATCTCTAACTTTCTCACCTTCCTTTAACTGATCTTGCTATTAAAAGTTGTTAGCGTACTATCATGTTTACAATTCAACATGGGGAGTCTATTGAAGAGATCTACAATATACTTTTCTAGTGGCAATAACATTTTTCCCTTGTCCTTGTAATCCCAACTCACCAAGATCTTTAATGTCAAAAATCCCCTTTTAAGTTATTTGTCTTCTTCTGAATTTCAAGTCTATCTGATTATAATTTCATCTTTGTAAACTACTACTAACACCATATGTGTCTGACTGTATTTGATGAATATGGAATTATCTGACATGCTTCTCTTGTATCTCCTTTTTTCGAGTGCATAATGTAAGCTATCAAACCATGCTCTGGGTGTTTGCTTCAATCCATATGTTTTTTTTTTTTGAGTGGCCAGGGCTTGTTTATGTTTATTTTTACGAATATACTATCTCTCATATGGTTGCAAGCTATGGCTCTTACGTTGTCACAAGGCTCTGCGGTAATTCTAGGAGTCGTTGATGGAGTGGCCTGTGGAAGTACTGCTCTGGATGTTTCCTCCTTAAGCTAATGGACAATGCTTGAAGGATTATATAAATGAGACTCATCAAACAAGACATGGTGATAAATTATATTCATACGGGAGGAAAGAGAATAAGTGACCATGAATGCCTTGACCCTTGAGCGAACGCAATAGAAAGGATGACCCTTCCATAGGATAAAATTGTTATAAAGAAATTTGATAGTGACTAATTGTGGGAGTAGAGGTTACCATTAAAAAGAATTGTGGGAGTAGAGGAAAGGAAGAACTGAACAATAGAAAGAAAGAGGTGCCATCAATGAAAGAAAAATGAATATATGGAAGAAAAAAAAGGTGTTCGGGAAATAGAAAAAAGAAGAAGAATAGGATGTAAAACAATAGATAAAAGAGCAGTGAAAGGCTGCGGAAAAGATAGGGTAGGAGAGAAAAAGGTGGCAAGAGGAAAAAGATAAAGAAGTGCAGCCCTAACACTTGAATGAGAGCTAATTAGGGTCTGGATGAACAGAGAAGGGTTTTTGGATAGGGGAGTGTTTTTTGATAGATGGTGCTAATCTCTTAGCTTAAGTGAAAGATAAGTGGACCCTTGCATAGATTTAAAAGGGCATTTAAGTGATATGCTAACATGCACCTCACTTGAGACTCACAGTCAGAAGATATCTGAGAGAAAAATTAGGCAAAAGTGAAAAAATATGAGTTTGAATGAAAAATGGTAGGCTTGCTAATGTAGGACCAATATGGAAAGGGAATGAAGCTCAAGAAAATTCTACAGATCTGATTTGTAGGGCAACTAGTTGTCTAGTTGTCTACAATGGGCTATATAATGGACTAGTTCAGATCTAACAAAGTAAATAATTGACCAAACTGAACTGGCTGGTATTAACACGATCACCTATAGGGTTTAGATTTACCTTAGTCAACTTGAGCTGGGTAGATCCTTTCGCCTTCTTCATGAAATTTTTTCTGAAGGATTCATTAGCCGACCCCAACTAGTTTGGGACAAAGGCTTAGTTGAGTTGAGTATGATAAAAGGAATATATGAACGATTCAGTTGTAAAAGTAAGGGATCGAGAGTTTAGATGATGTAAGGGATTGAGAACTCGGGGATTTGAATGAGTTGCAAACAGTCCTAGATTATGTAAAAACTAAAAACCAAAATATTAAAACTAGAGATCTACTGGTAGAACTTGGGGAAAGAGAACTAGAAGATTTTGTAAATAATGGAAGAAAACCACTGGAGAATAAAGATGATAGATACGTTAGCATCACACTAAATAGTTCTGAAAGGAGAGGCCCCATCTTGCAAGTTCGGCAGCCCTCTTCGAGGGGTTTATTAAAATTAAATTTTGATGGCTCTAGTATGGGCAATCCGGTCAGGTAGGCATATATGGTGTCCTTAGGGATTCAATTGGTGAAGTTTTATGGGCATATTCAGGACCGATCGGTATAGCAGATCCAAATGAAGCTGAGGTTCGCTTCATTCATCATGGTACCAAGAGGTTAGAGAGAGTGAGTTGCATAGGGTGATAGTGGAGGGAGATTCCCTCAATGTCATCCGGTGGCTTCGAGGGTCGGCTGTCCCTCAGTGGCGTTTTGCGCATCTCTTTGATGAAATCTCCGATTTAACTGTAGGAGTGTCGATTGTTTTCTTGCATGTTAGGAGATCTACCAATAGCGCTGCAGACCGATTGGCTAGGGAAGCTGGAGTTAAGGAGAATCTAGAGCTGTTTGACTTTCTTCCCCTGTGAATCGGATTTTTTTTTTTTTTTGTCCTTTGTATCGCCGACCTCTCTCAATCGTTCTTTATTAATGAAATTTGCTACCATTATAAAAAAAAGCATCACACTAACCAGTCCACTGCATGATACTAATGGAACCCTAGGCACCAAAGGGGATGAAGGCATAACATCTTGAAGTAGAAGGAGAAGATAAATTTGTTGGAGTCACACCAACGAAACCGAAGCCACCCCTAGGACATCACATCGAAGGAAATCAAGGCATCACACCAAGACTTGCAGACATCACATCCATGTTTTTGCAAGAGAGCAAAAGAGTATTTTCATTCATTCATATCATATTGTAGTTTGCCCAAAGGCATATAACATGTCCATTTGTCCGACAACTTTTAAAGTTTTCTAAGCGGCTAAAACTCTAATAAGGGGCTTTCTTTAACATAAGCAAGTAAAAACCCTAAGTCTAGGTGTTTCTCATGTAATTACTCATGAAAATAAAAACTAATAATAAACACTAACGTGTGGGTGAATAGTGCCACATGAATAGTAAACTCTATTCTAGATCAAACTAACCGATCCCCATGACATTGAGCTTCTCAAAGAAACCAACATGCCCCTACAAGCCAAGGAAAAACCCTTAGGTACTTCTAATTGGACCATTAAAAAAAAAAAGGTACTTCTAATAGGTCTCACTCTCATAATGCCCTCCCCACCCTCTTGAAGGCTGTCCTCCATCATTCTCCCCCACTAAAAAAGATTTGACCATGTCTCACTGAAGAATCTATTGAGTAAAGAATCTGGTCTATCTTCTTTGCCGCCTTGAGAGCTCCGAATAGGTCATCCATTTGAGTCATCACTAATCTCCTCATAGAGATCCTGCTGCCATGTGACCACATCCGAACGAAAGCTCTGATCCAACTAACCCTGAATTTCCAGGCTATAGATCCATCGAAGAGCCCATACACAGGGGGTCCCACCTGGGGGCAGGGACCTCAACTTGCTCCCTGCTAGAGAAGATATCTCTCCAAGCACGCCGAAGGTCGTAACGAGAAATAAATCTGAAGGTAGGAAGGATCTTTACCTAAGAGACAGTTAGCGAGATCGCCTTCGTGAAGATGAATTGCGAGCTTTTAACTGAACTTCTAAAGATCTGATCATTCCTTTCCTTCTAAATCACCCAAATAATGGCCAAGAGCACCGCTCTCCACAAAATTCTCCCTTCCTCCAAGGGGCAAAAAACCAGCACTCCAGGAGATCAGCAAGCCAGGAGAGAAAGACCCAGGACATACTGAATCTCCCTAGTATGCAGCTCCAAATGTCTCTGGCTAACCTGCAATGAAGAGGCATGGTCCACAGCCTCCCCTGCCTCCTAAAATAAAGCACATTGAAAAATAATCAACATGTTACAGTTACGCAGGTGATTCACAATGAGAATCCCATTAAGAAAAGCAGTCCATCCGAATGCACAGGCCCTCAGAGGTGTAGGAATGCTTAAAACTCTGTCCGGCTTCGAGGAAGGAGGGCTAGGAACAATTTAGTTGTAGAACGATTTGACCATAAGCACCCCGAACAGCTCCAGATCCAAACCTTTTATCTTTACTATATTTCTGTATGTAACGGGAATCCATGATTTCAAGAGATGAGTCACCCGATGACCTGATCAATCTCCCTATTAAAAAGGTTTTGCTGCAGTTAATTTTCTAAGAAACCCACCCCTCCACCTGTTCGTAACAATCTTGGACAAAGGCGTCCTTGTCAGAGGCCACAACAAACACATCCTGGAAATGCTAGTGTGTTTATTCAGTGCTCTCAGTTACATTTAAGAACCAAATACCAATGAAAAGGATGACCCCTTCATAAATGTTGGCAAGAGGCTATGCAAAACCCCTCTCGGAAGGCAAACAAGCTATATTGACAACCAGTGGATTTATATACAATATCAGCTCAAGTTAGACAGGTCACTCAAATGTGAGCCTGATTTTCTTCTATAGTTCACCTAACTTCTATTTAGTTCTACGTTGTGGATATTTTTGTCTTTTTTCGCAATGTTCAAAGCCCATTATGTGCCATTTAGAGCTCTAAATAAGTCTATTGGGGTTTACTTTATTTGATATTTCATTTGTTTCAGGGTGAATATCAGTGTTGGAGTTCATGAAGAGAGGATGATGCTTTCTGGAATGCATACTGTAGCGGACATATTCTGCTGCTGCTGTGGGCAAATCGTTGGATGGAAATATGTAAGATCTCATTCAACTCATTAGCTAGGTTTAAGTAGAGTTGCTGGATACATTTTATAGGAAGTTGGCTCCCTCAAGGTATACTGTTATCGTACGAGGAATAATTAAATTATTCGCCATGTGTCGCATCTTGATTGGGAGTTGCTCAGTATTTTCTGACTACCAAACCTCTAGCATTGTGGTTGTTCTCACTGCTCACTAAAATGTCATTCAGGAGGCAGCCCATGAAATCAGTCAGAAGTATAAAGAAGGGAAATTTGTTCTGGAACGGTACATTGTTTCTTCTTGAATTGGCTTGACATGTCTCCGTATCTTTTTTCTCGTGTTTTTAATAAAAAAAATCTTTTTTCTTATGTTGCGGGGGCTGTGTTCTCGACCGACCAACAAACGGCTAAATACTAACCCACTAACTGCTTTGGTTTGTTGGAAAGGGGGAGGATAGTCGATGGAGTTGACTCAGAATTTTATCCCGATTCCCGCACAAGTGAGAGTGATGGTGAAGATGCCTAGTGGCAACTCCATTTGTTGTACAAAAGGTAACATGTACTCATCAATTCACAGTTACTTTTAGCTAAAGATACAAACATGTTCCATTCTATCTCGTTCAATGAGAGTAGATTCTGACGCATGACTCATTCATAACAAGGCCTAACAAATAAACGGTTTGGATCACTGAACAAGTGGACCCCCCTTGTACTTCTACTGGCTCATATTTTTTCTTTGAAAAATATGAAGAACCCTCAAATTATATATCACAAAAAAAGAAAGATGTTTGCTTACTTGAGCACAATCCTAATATATATAAAACTCATTAGGCAGCCTTGTTTTTTGTTTTTTGTAGTTATTTTCTTTTCAAAACCAAATTAAATTAAAAAGGCTGAGGGGTTAATTGGATTAAAAAATAAACATATTCTGTAATCATTTTTTATGAATAAAATTTCGTTATCATGTCTCAAAAAAAATAAAAAATAAATAAACATGTTCTATTGTAATATTCTATTTTGTTGTATACACAACAAAAATAATATATTGCAAGATTATTTTTTACAACAAAAATATTTCATAAACTATTTTTCTCCTTTCTCGCAGTATTTATAGAGAAGTACTAGCATGATGCCCAAGGAGACACTAGGGCTGGGGTGGCCACTCTCCATGTGCGTGATCATTACTCTAGCCCATGTGCAGGGCACACAGGGAGCGGCAGCTGGCCCTGCCCCGACACCCTCACTGTTGTCCTCAAACCATTTTCATATCTGATATTTTGCAGTGTATGATAAAAGAAATATCATAATATAAAATGTTTTATGGTGGATCTAGTTAGCGTATGTTGGATATCGTAGTATATGTCTGCACCCTCTTTATGGGTGGTATTTATGTCTTTGCATGTATCTGAGCTACATATATATAAATAAATATGTGCGTGAGGGAGAACTCTCTAATTCACGATTTCTCCCCAAAACCTTCTTCTCTTCTCTCTTTTACATGTTCGATGTAGCCGTAACATGGTATCAAAGCTGTGTCGCGATTGAAGATGATCGTAGATCGCGATTGAAGGTACCTCAACTCATAAGCCCTAAAAATAGAAACAGTTCCTCTCTAAACCTAACCTAGCAACCGCCCCTGGTTGCCCCCCCCTGGAAACTCAGCAGCTTCACTGTTTGCCCCCCCTGGACAACCCAGCCTCTTATTTCCCTTCAAACCCTATCCCTACTTCCATTCTTCACAAAAATCATTCCCTCAACCTCTCTTTATTCACCTTTACCTCGTGTTCATGTTCTAAACTCCTTTTAATTGATCCTTTCATCTTGTGGTTGGTTCCGAGCTCTTATTTCATGATTTTCTCATGATTATTGTGTTGGCTCGGGCTTTTGGTGATTCGAGTGTGATATCATACCCTTTTTTTTTATGCTGATATTGTTCGTTTACTAGTGATTGGATGGTGATCGGTTGTTGGTACTCGTTGCTATTGGTTTCTCCTTCTTGGATCGTGACTACGTTCGTGGTTTTATGAGTTGTGATGATCATTGGTGATTTCTGTGCCCTGATTGTTATTCGTTGTTCGCCTATTGGTTGATGTTTATGTGGTGGTTGGTTCTTTGTTGGTTATTGTGGTGGTTGCGTGTGTAGTTGGTGGCTGTCGTTATTTGTTTCTGCTATCTACATATTCAGAACATTGAGATATACTTTGGGGATTCGATATGGCTTTGCCTTCCACCTTGTCTACACTATCTGGCTCGTTTCCTGTGACCTCTATGACGTCCATCAAGCTTGATGGATCCAACTATCCCGCCTGGAGTTGATCTGTTCAGCTTTATCTCCGAGGGCAGGGCAAGTTGAGTTTTATCATCTCGGATCCCGTCAATTCTAAGGATCCCTCCTACGCAAAGTGGAGTCAGGACGATGCCCTTCTTCAGTCACTCTTATGTCAGAGTATGGAGCCCAAGATTGCTGGTCATATGTTGTTTCTGCCTACATCTCGTGCAGTTTGGCTACGTGCTGAAACTCTCTATTCGGGGACTAACAATCTCACTAGGATTTGTGATGTTTACATCGGCTTCTTTAGCGCGAAGCGGGGTGAGAGATCTGTTTCTGAGTACTATTCTGATTTTGTTGGCCTGTGCGAGCAGATAGATATTTATCATCCTCCATCTACCGATCTTGCTGTGTTAGCCCAGCAGAAAAATGAGCTACGTGTTGTTCGATTTTTGGATGGACTGAGTCGTGATTTTTTGCCTATTCGTCAGCAGATCTTAGGCCGTGGTACTTTACCAGACATGGATGCTGTCTTCTCTCGGGTTCAGCGAGCATTGCGTGTTGAGGATCATGGGGATACTATTGGTGAGCAGTCTGCCATGGCCGTTCAGTTGGGTTACAGTCGAGGCACAAGGGGGCGTGGACGTGGTCGCAGAGGTCGTAGTCGTGGTTTTGGCCGTGATTCAGGAGGGCGTAGCACTGGTGGTCGTGGAAACCGTTATTGTTCCCATTGTGATATGGAGGGTCATACTATTGATTTTTGTTATAATTTACATCCAGAGTTGCGACCATCTCGCACAGCACATCATGTTTTAGGGACTCCCTCCGAGACTCCTACTGATCCTTCTGACACCTTAGTTGTCTCCCGCACTGAATACGAGGCTCTTCTACGTCTACGAGACAACGGGAAATAACGGGAACCAACTGCAACTCTTGCGAAGGAAGGTAGCACCCCATCCTGCTCTCTCAGTCATTCTAGTTCATGGTTCATTGACTCTGGAGCCTCTCATCATATGACTGGTAACAGTAGCCTACTTAGCCCCTTCCAGCCTAATTCTTCTTCGACATTGGTTACTTTGGCTAATGGGGCAAAATGCCCTATTTCTGGTACAGGGGATACATCTGTTGGTTCTCATTTATCTCTTTCGTCTGTTTTATGTGTACCTAGTTTCCCTTGTAATCTTCTTTCTGTTAGCCAACTTACTCGTCGTCTTAACTGTTCGGTAACATTCTTTCCCTCTTATTTCTCTTTTCAGGATCTAGCAACTGGGAGGAGGATTGGTTGAGGACATGAAGTGGATGGACTCTACTACCTTGGCGGTGATACTGCACCTACATCACTGAGTACTTCGGTTGATTCTTTCATGTGGCATTGCCGTCTTGGTCACCCTCCAGCTGATCGTCTGCAGTATTCTTCGGTTGTGTCTGGTCCGGTTAGTCCGTTTCAGTGTGAGTCGTGTCAGTATGGAAAACACCATCGTGTTTCCTACAAGTCTCGTTCAGTGAGTCGTGTCCTACGTCCGTTTGAGCTGGTTCATTCTGACGTCTGGGGTCCATGTCGGACTCCTTCTATATTTGGAGGTCGGTATTTTATTATTTTTGTAGACGTTTATTCAAGGATGACTTGGTTATATGTAATAAGAGATCGTTCTGAAGTTTTTAATATATTTCGCTCATGTTATGCTGAAATCTCTGCTCAGTATTCATATTCCATTAAATGCCTACGCACATATAATGCACATGAGTATTTCTCTGTTTCTAATGGTTTTAAGGATTTTTTATTGAGTCGTGGAATTATTCACCAGTCATCGTGTGCCCATACCTCTCAGCAAATTGGGGTTGCAGAGAGGAAAATTCGATATCTTGTGGACATAGCGAGGACTCTTCTTTTCCAAATGCATGTTCCTAAATCATATTGGGTTGAAGCCACTCTCACCGCCTGTTTTCTGGCGAACCGCCTTCTGTCATCTGTTCTCGATAATCGATCTCCTTTCTCTGTCTTGCATCCCTCTGGGAATCCGTTTCCCTTAATTCCCAGAGTGTTTGGTTGCACGTGTTTTGTTCATGACCTTACCCCGGGATTAGATAAGCTGGAACCACGAGCGATTAAATGTGTTTTTCTAGGCTATTCTCACACTCAGAAGGGCTACAGGTGTTATAGTCCTCAACTTTATCGTGCTTATGTTTCTGCTGATGTTTCATTTTTTGAGGATAAGCCCTATTTTACTAGACCTATTTCTTCTCCGGTTCCTGACCCAGAGGTTCCGTTGCCGTTGCCGTTACCTGTCCCGTTGCCCGTCTCAGTACCGATTTCGTCATCTGTAGATTCCCTTAAACCTCCGCAGGTTTATTCTCGTCGTCATCACCATCCTGCTTCTCAAGATGCCCCTTCATGCCCTCCAGCCTCATCACAGCTTGCTAGCTCACCTGATGCTTCTGAGGTAAGTAATTTACCTGTTGAAGCTCCGATTGCCTCTCGTACATGTTCTCATTCGACTCATCATCCTATCTCTAATGTGGTTTCTTATGCTTATGTTTCACCCTTGTACAATTCCTTTTTGTCATCTCTATCTTCAGTTTCTCTTCCTCCCTCTGTTGTCGAGGCTTTGGCTCATCCAGGTTGGCGATCGGCAATGGAAGCAGAGATGTGTGCTATGAAAGAGAATCACACGTGGCAGTTGGTCTCTCTTCCTCCGGGTGCTCAGGTGGTGGGCTGTAAGTGGGTCTTCATAGTGAAATATTTACCTGATGGGACGGTAGAAAGGCTGAAGGCTCGATTGGTTGCCAAAGGGTATACACAAACATATGGCATTGATTATGTTGAGACATTTTCTCCTGTGGCCAAGAGTCCTTCTATCAGAGTTCTGATCTCCCTTGCAGTCAACAGGTCGTGGCCTCTCCATCAGTTAGATATCAAGAATGCATTCTTGCATGGTGATCTGCAGGAAGAGGTATATATGGAGCAACCTCCTGGCTTTGTTGCTCAGGGAGAGATGCGGAATGCTGTATGTAAGTTACACAAGGCGATATATGGTCTAAAACAATCTCCTTGTGCTTGGTTTGGAAGATTTAGTGAGGCGGTGATACGATTTGGAATGAAACAATATGCTGTAGATCACTCAGTGTTCAGCTCTCAGGGCAAAGATGGTAGGATTTTTCTGATTGTGTATGTTGATGATATCATAATTACAGGAAGTGACAGTGTGGGTATACAGAGGCTGAAGGAGTTCCTTCAGAAGGAATTCTGCACCAAAGACCTTGGTCGTTTGAGATACTTTCTAGGGATAGAGGTAGCATATTCACGTATAGGGCTATCTTTATCACAAAGAAAGTATGCACTAGATATATTGGAGGAGACTGGCCTTCTGGGAGCAAAGCAAGCTGAGACTCCCATGGACCCGAATGTCAAGCTCTCATCTGATCAGGGGGAGTTACTAAAGGATCCAGGCCGATACAGACGTTTAGTTGGGAGATTGATTTATCTCACTGTCACACGTCCGGATATCGCTTATGCAATTGGCGTGGTGAGTCAGTATATGAGTGCACCACGGACATCTCATTGGTCGGCGGTCATTCAAGTAGTGAAATATCTGAAGAAAGCTCCTGGTAGAGGACTACTCTTCAGAAAGCATAGTCACATGAAGATTGAGGGATACTCTGATGCAGGTTGGGCAGGCTCTCCTGCAGACTGGAGGTCCATAAATGGTTACTATACTTTTGTTGGGGGTAATTTAGTGTCTTGGAAGAGCAAGAAACAGGAAGTTGTATCAAGGTCAAGTGCAGAGGCTGAGTACAGAGCCATGGCATATACAAGTTGTGAGCTGATTTGGTTGAGGTCATTCTTGTTAGAGATTGGGTTACCTGACTCGTCGCCTGCGTCTCTCCACTGTGACAATAAGTCCGCCATTCATATCGCCATGAACCCAGTCTTTCACGAGAGGACAAAACATATAGAGGTGGATTGTCACTTTATTCGTCATCGGATTCAAGAAGGGCAGATTTGCACGGTGTTTACAAGATCAAATGATCAAATAGCGGATATGTTTACAAAACCATTGAGTAGGGTTCGATTAAGTGATTTATGTAACAAGCTGGGAATGTATGATATACTTTCTCCAGCTTGAGGAGGAGTGTTGGATATCGTAGTATATGTGCACACCCTCTTTATGGGGGGTATTTATGTCTTTGCATGTAACTGAGCTACATATATATAAATAAATATGTGCGTGAGGGAGAACTCTCTAATTCACGATTTCTCCCCAAAACCTTCTTCTCTTCTCTCTTTTACATGTTCGATGTAGTTGTAACAGCCTATAATCTTGTTTTTTCTTTTCTGTAACACAATGCTGGGATTGTTCAACAAAGGTTCTAAGTTTTCTTCGATTAAGCCATATGCACAAATGTGAAAGGCTTACTTTTTTCTTTTTTTTTTCTTGTCTACCAATGCTTCCTGGATGCTTAACACTACCATTACTTTTACTTTGTCTATATCATTCACATGGGGCCCCACATTGATATGAACAGCTCATGTGGTAGGTTCAGCATGTCTACAGTAGTTTTGTCCTTGATTTCAGATCATTAAATGTTTGTATGCACTATCCATACTATATGTAGAGGGGAGGGGGTTGGAATTTGGGTGGCTCTCAAAGTTATTTGGAAGTTAAAACCTTAAAATGTAAAGTTTCATTTAACTATTAAATTATCTTACAAAATGTAAATTTCTCCATTATTATTATATATCGTACACAAGAAAATTTCTATATAGTTACTAGATACCATATAGATGTAAATTTCTATATAGCCAGCTATTAAATGCCTTTATTTTTAAGCTATGGCTGTATTATTATTTTTTGAATGGTAAGCTATGGCTATGGCTCTATTTTTGCCTCATAAAACTTGAATCATAAGAGTGTTTTCACATGACACATAGTTCGTGCCATTTTCTTGTTTTCATAAAGTATCTTTGATTCCACAGCTAATGGCCTCTTTGCATATCTCTAAAAAATTAGTTGAATAAATCTTAGGCAATTGATATTACCCCCTCCTATGACAAACAAAAGGGGTGAAAGTGCTAAATACCTTACAGTATTAATTTCGTTATAGCTATCAAATATCTCTATAGTTTTTTTTTAAAGATTATATTTATTAAATATCTTGTTATTAAATACCCCGCATAACAAACACATTATATCGAATGAATTTATATAATAGGAAAACATGGGTAACTCTTTAGCTATCAGATAACTTATAAATGTACATTTCTCTTAACTATTAAACATCTTACAAAATGTAATTTTCTCTTTACTATTAAACAGCTTACGTCTTTAAATTCTTTTATAGCTATTAATTATCTGAGAATGTAAATTCCTTTATACATATATGGTATGTGGGACTCAAGGTAAATCAATAAGATCATATCCGAATCATGATAGTTTAAGTGTTAAACTCATAAACATCTTACAACTCTCTCTCTCTCTCTCTCTCTCTCTCTCTCTCTCTCTCTCTCAACAGTCATCTACCATTCTTTTTTTCTCTAAAAAATCTCTATATGACTACGAAATCTTGTTTTGATTAACAGAGGTTTTGCTACAGTGATTCAGGCTGTTGGTAGGCCGTTCAAGAGTTGTGGGTCCTTGCCGCTGGATGAGTGGTAGCTCACTCTCAAAACTCCTACTACTCAACTCCTAGTCTTTGTGCTTGCTGAAGCAAAACACATCCATGTAAAACAAAGTGGGTATTTTTGGTTTATATTTTCAACCATTTGTAATACTTGTTTTTCATCTATATATGGTATCTCTGTGTTTTCTGTATTGGGTAGGTCTGCAATGTTATCCCTGTTTTTCATCTTTCCAGAACTTTGTGAATCTGAAGTTTAAAAACTCATCTCAACTCGTAAGTTTGTCGAGTTCAGTCATCTCGATGGCTCAGGCTCAGTCAGTGGTGACTAAAAGAAATTGAGTATATTTTACTAGTAATTTGCATCCACTTTTTATGAGTATTTATTTTTCTTATATATTAATCCATCCAAGGTGTGGTCTGTAGTGATTGAAAGCGGAAAATTTAGATATATTAGGTTGTAGGGGTGGTTATTCGGTTTAAACCGAACCGAATAGACTGAAATTTGGTGACCGGTTACCAAATTTCTGTAACCGAAACCAAACCGAAATTATCTGAAACCGAACCGAATTGTGGGAGAAAAAGAGGGAAAAAAAATCAAAATCTCAGTTTGGATCGGAGGGCTAGGATCAACTGATCGAAATGATTTTTTGAGCATAACCTAATTAAGTTGTGATCAATCAAATGGACGGTTTTGATCATCCTACGGAGTGCACATACAACACTTTTTTTTTGAAAAAAAATGGTTTTCATCCATAATTTCGGTTAATCGAATTTTTTTTTTGAGAAATCCGAAACCGAAACCGAATAACCGAACTTCCAAAGAAAAAAAACCGAAACCGAACCGAAAAGAAAAAAACCGAACCGAACCGACATTCGGTTTTAACCGAATAATGCTCACTCCTACTGGTTACCGAGTTATATGCGAAATAACTCGTTCTGTAAGCAAGTTGATTCAACTTGGAAGAGTTTTGAGTTGATTTGATGAATTTTAGTACTATGCTTAGAACCTCATAGTAGGCTCCCATAATAGCAGATTCTCCAGGAAACAAAATGCCATGCCTTGTTAGTCTTTTTGATCGATTCACCATGATAGAAGGCCTCTCTCCAAATCTAACAATCAAAAGACCAACATGGAGGAGGCCAAATCAATAAGCACTCCAATGATGTATTCGAAGAGATAATTTCCGATTTAGGTTTCCAACCGTTTTTGTAAGTTGTATGTATTCGAAGAGATAATTTTCGATCCTATTATAGGAATAAAAAATGTGTCAAGATCATGTCACTCCAGTATTTATTTTCCACACAGAATCCCGTTTTGAAAGTGTTTTCCATGTAAGATTATGTTCCTTTTAAGTTCAGATTGGATAGTCCATCAAAGATTCATCCGACTCTAAAATAGAGAAATAGTATGATGTACTCATCATCCCATCCTTGATATTTGATCCAACAGCAGCTCTATCAAGGGTGATACCTTTATCGTACCACCTTTACGTGTTCGTAAGGCCTTTCATCATATAATTTCTTCAAAAACATAGATGGGCGGAATTAATGAAGAAACTATTGGAATCACTTTCCCTCCCAATGGGCGGTACGATGATTCTGCTTCTGCTTCAGTTGTAATGAATTTTTTAGTTTTTTCATCAAATTTTCCATCAGATATGCTTGGCCCCTTCTTGGATCACCCCCTTCTAGAGTAAAACAAGTAGTCGTAAACATGGTTTTAAATTTCAGTTTTGGTATGTATTTTGGCCCTAGCTGAAACCGAAATTTCAGCTGAAATCATGAAATTTTGGCCGAAATACGGTACGGATTTTGCCAAATTTTGGTTTCGGTCTCTAAGCAAGGTTTTAAATTTCGACTGAAATCCAGAATTTCGGACCGAAATTTCTGGTTTCGGTCGAGAAAGAAACCAAAATTGTGTATACATGAAACGGTATAAAATTTCGTTTCCCCGTAAACTTCGGCCGAAATTTTAGGGATTTCACCCAAAAAGTATATTTTTTTACATTAATAATACTTTCTGGAACTGAAATTTTCTATAGAATTAAATATTGTTTTATCTGATTTCGTGGATTTCGCCCGAAATTTTGAAATTTCTGCCGAAAATTTCAGTTTCGGTGAGGACCAAAACTACCCCGGAAATCGAAATTTAAAACCTTGGCCTCAAGTTCTCAACCGAAATTTAAAACCATGGTTGTAAAACACTAAATCAGGGTGCCCTTAGAAAGTAAAGGGGGTGAATATATCACTTTCCTAATCTTTTTTCCATTCTGTTTAGAGGGGAATCAGAACGGTAGCACCAGTGGTTTCTCTGAGCCGCTCCACAAGCAACACAACGTACATCATGCGCGCAAAAGAGAGTCAAACGTGTGAGCCCAACCATGAATTTGTCACCTGTTTTAAAATAATATTGGTTGGGTAACTGTAGGCCTGTAGCCATCCATTTACAGATTATCTTCCATTTACAACCGTCCATCTGTAGACATTTGATTGGGATGTCAAAAGCCTTTTATAACTAGCCGGCAGTAATTCAAGGTGGAGCCCGCCTTTCGGCAGCCGATACGCGTCACACCGTCGTCATGGCGTGCACTTAACTTACTACTTACTAAAACAAAGGGGTGCGAATATCAATCAACTTATATTGATCCTGCCTAACATCCGCGGCAACCTCGATCTTTTGCCGCGGATACTCGAAATTACTAAATTAACCCTCGATGTCAGATGATCTAAACATTATCTAAATTAACCCTCATTTTGATACCGTACGAGGAGACGAAACGGACGTATATCCTTCCGTCACGAGGTAGGCACAGGGACACGTGTCCATACGTCATTAGATAAGGTGAGAACGGAGTCAGTGAAGCGTATACTTAGAAAGGACAGTGTATGTTCTTCCCATGCATGAATGTAAAATTGTCTAACGGCCGTTAGACAATTTTCTTGCCGTGTGTCACCGATCAGCGCGGGACGAAATGGCCACGTGACACGTGTCTCTCGAAATCCCGCGTGCCACGTAATCACCGGACAATAATAATAGTAAGGAAATGAAAACACGCTTGTGGCGGGACAGTCAAACCGCTTGTTGACCGCTACGCTAATACTTTCAATTTTCTCTGGGGTTTTAGAAAACACGACCTCTAATTTTATCTCAATCCAAAAAATAGACTCGTCACATGTTGTTAACAACAATTTTCTCTATTTGTTTTTCTTTTCTTTTCTTTTTAACTCAAAATTCAAGCCTAACCGAAAGCTTTCTCATGTTTTTTTTTACCTAATTTTCTCAAAAAGAGAAAAGTGTTTCTACATGCACAAAGATTGGTTCGTATGGGTGGTCCACCTCTGCAGGGTCTACAAAAGCAACCAATCGGTGGCTTTTTAAGCCACTTGTGCTTAGGGAGCTCCCTAAGTACGTGCTTAGAAATACTTTTCCATGTAGGGATTTGTTCAGTTTCCCTCTTAGTTAAGCAAAAAGATGAAAATTGAAGAATATTCGTTCTTTCAAACAGGTTTTTCAATTGAAAATCATGGGGCTGGAAAAAAAAAAACCAAAAGAAAAAGAAAAGAAAGTGGGAAGAAAAAAAATCCGAGAAAACAAACTCTTCTATTAGGTACGAGGAAAGAAGAAACAAGGAAAGGGTTCCATACTGGATTTATTTTTATTATTCTTTCCATTATCTAAGTCTGCTGTTATCTCTTTCTAATACAAAAGGATATTTGGAGGTCAAATTTTGCACAATTTCTGACATGGGGTTTTCTTTATCAAAATTAAGTCGTGCGAATATTAGTAGCCTTTCTTTTTTTATATAATAACGGTATATCGGTCTTTTACAAAAGTCAAGTAAATGCGCGTTGTGGTGTTTGTGAAAAACACTACGAAGAGGTAGTATTTTGACTAATACTTGAAAACAAGACGTAGTTTTATAAAATAACGCATAAATACATGCGCTTTCTTTTGGCTCCTCCCCACGCTCTCGCGTCCTCTATAAAAACTCCCCTCTTCCGCCTCATCTTTACTCACTTCAAAACCTTCTCCCTCTCTTTCAATCTTCTCACGAGAAATTGATTTTTTTTCCTAATGGCGCCAAAGGGAAACGGTAATGGCGGAGGGAGAGGAGGAGAGAAAGAAGTGCATTTCAGAGGAGTGAGAAAGAGGCCGTGGGGTAGATATGCGGCTGAGATCAGAGATCCCTGCAAGAAAAGCCGTGTTTGGTTAGGTACCTTCGATACGGCTGAGGAAGCGGCTAGGGCATACGATTCGGCCGCTCGAGGATTCCGTGGATCCAAAGCCAAAACCAACTTTCCGTCCTTGGAAAACCAGAGCCCTAGCCAGAGCAGCACCGTCGAGTCCTCCGGCCGTGAAATCTTCTCTCCGCCGCCGATTCCGCCTCCTCCTCCGGCCGATCTTCACCTCCGTCATCTCGCCAAAGGCGCCACCGTTCGATTCCCCTTTGATCAGCACCATTCCTCATCCTTCCCTCCCGTTCATCCTCTGTTCTACTTTGACTCTATAGTCAGAGCGGAGAATCAACGGCTGAGATTCGCTGCCGATTACCATGCTGGAAGCGGACAGAGCGATTCCGATTCTTCTTCCGTCTTTGATTTGCATCATACACCGCCGAGGAGAGTTTTTGATTTCGATCTGAACTTCCCGCCGTCGTCGGAAGTTGCGTGACCTACGCCGGTGCCGGATTTTTATTTTATATCGGAATTTCGATCTCTCTCTTCTTTTTTTTGGTGTTTTCTTGAAAGAGCGCAGCAGCTTCTTAACCTATTGTTGTACTGTTAATCACTCTGGAGCGATGACTCTGTAAATAGGATGATTAACCATCTTTTTTGTGTTTACCAAGAAATCCAGAGTTTCTTTATGTTTACTTAATTGCAGATGTAATCTTCTCTGAGATTAATTCATATGACATTAATCCTTTCTTTCCTCTGTTAATTATCTTTCTCTAATATCCAAAATTTCTTAAATGTTTTTCTTTAAGGAAATACTAATTCCACCTTAATCCTTTTCATTGTCAAGTGATTTGAAGCATTTGTTGTTAATGTACGTTGCCTTCTTCTTTCTCCCGAGCGACGCTGATTGCCGCCGCCGCCTATAAATACTGTTTTTTAGGCAGAAGGGGTGGCCCCAGGAAGAAAAAGGGGGTTAATATATTAGGAATAAATTAACAGAAAAGTACTGACTGGGGCTCGTGTTTCAAGGAATTACGGAATACTGACATCGTTTAAAGAAAGAATGAAACACGGGCTAACTTCAAAATTAGGTGGTCAAAAGACCCTAATACCCTTCTGATATGACATCGACAGAGTCTCATTTTTCATTTCTTCCTCTTCAAATTAAGCTGAACCTTGGGTTCGTTTCGCAAACCACAGTTTTTGGTGAAGCCTCTTGTATTCCACTTGCTAAAATAAGAAAAGAGTTTTCAAAGGAAAGAAAAACAACAAATTTCATCTTTTGTCAAAGCCCTCCTCCGATTATTTCGAAATCCTTTGATTTTCAATGTGACTATCTTGCTTTCACACCACCAAAAGCAACATATAGAAAGGTGAAACAAATAACAAACAGAGAAGAAAAGGGGGAGTAAGGGAGTACTTGAATCGAATATAACGTTTATAACCTTTACTCATAAAATAAGGAGTAAGGAGTATACTGAACACTCAACTAAATGAGGAATCTAATTATATACCATGTCGTGAGCTCCCCCATAACCCCGGCAAGGGCTTCCTTCCATCTCGAATTCACCTCCACTAGGCGCTTAAAAGAGTTCCTACTCGCTCGAGGCGTGAGGCCCTTTATTATACAAGGGCCTCCCGGATATGAAACACTGGATTAGGTTTCTTATAGACTAAGCTAGATCGTGCTAATTGTTGAAAGGAGAAAACGTTTGTATACAATACCTCTGTAGGCACTTAAAAGGCACGTTTAGATGTTCATGACAAGGGACATTAAAGAGGCGGTCAACCAACCTTCTTTATCTTTAAGCCACCTTTTTAATATCTTTAAGGAATTCTCCACTCTGGTGTTGTCTGTCCTGGTTAGAAATCCAACCACCAAGCGACATCCGAGTGTAAGGGCCATCGGGAACTCCTAACTCTTAACTCTCTAACTCGGACTTTCTTTCTTGGCCGTTGGAAATAACTAGAGACTGATAGATGATTGACACATGTTGGTAAACTTTTTGGAACGCTGACAACCCAAAGTCAATTATTATATTTTCTCACTTCTCTTTTGGCTTAGAACGATGATGTTATTGAATACGTCTCGTTTGGCATAGAATCTTTTCACTTCTCTTTTGGCTTACAACGGTAACATTATTGAATATATCTCTTTTAGCTTAGAACGACGACGCTTTTGAATATTTTCTTATTTCTCACGTCTCTTTTGGATGAGAATGCCGCTGGATTCTACAGTACGCCGCAGAATATTAAAGGGTACGCCAGCTGAAATAGGGTGTATGCCAACAGAAATAATTGGTACGCCGGCGGAATTCATAGGTACGCCGATGGAAATAATAGGTACGCTGGTATAAATAGTGAGGACCAAAAGAGAAAGGAAAATATTCTAAGCCAAAGAGACTTATTCAATAACATTACCGTTCTAAGCTAAAAGAGAAGTGAGAAAAGACAACGTCAGCGTTCCAAAACGTATTCAATAGCGTCAGCATTCCTAAAAGTTTTTCAACACATGTCAAGCATCCATCTGTCTCTAGTTATTTCCGACGGCCATGATAGAAATGAACCCAAGATTTTGTCAGTTAGAATACACATTCAAATGAGTTCAACTACACATTCAAATGAACTAAAAGAAGACTCATGAAGTGTGCGAATTTAATATGCAGCAATGAAAAAGGAGGACTCTGTGGATGTCAGAAGGGTATCAAGGTCTTTTCACCAACTGATATCGAAGATCAGCCCGTGTTTAATTCTTCTTTTCAATGGTGCCTGAAATCCGGAATTTCTTGAAACAGTAGCCCGCATGCATTCCGTTCTGTTCTCATAAATTAATAGAGACGACGGCACGGACGGCGGAGCGGTTCCGCGAACGAATCACGAGGCTTGTTTTGAGGGGCTTCAACTAATTCCGTCCTGACGATGAATATCTCGAGATCTGATACTGCAACACGTGTACATTTCAGATCTCAGGAAGGAAGGAAGAGAGAGAAAGTAAGATGGCCGGGCCCCACACGACACGGCATTGGTAGCGGAGGCGCGGCGGCCGCATTTAGTGGGTCCGGTCGTCGCCATAGGAATCTACGCGTAAGATTTTGTTTCTTTTCTTTTTTCTTATTAGTTTTTTTATTTATGGTGATGGTCATAGGTATGGATGACATGTGTGCATGCATGGGTTGGGTACGTACGTCGTGCGGCCGCCAGGGAGCGTGACGTATTGGGAGATAGTTAGCGGTAGTTTTGTCTTACCAGTGGGACCCACATCTGAAATGGCTCATGGTGGCTGGTTACGCCACGTATATGGGTGAGAGACGCTTTAAAGCAACCGCCAAAAGAGGGAAGTTGGGTTTGGACGGCAGAAGTGGGCCACTTCCTCTCCTTTGAAAGACGAATTTGTTTCCTCGAGGTCGAGCACTCCAACAAGCCGGCCCTCTCTTTTTCTTCCCTGTTATTCTGTTATATTCAGGGTGGTGATAAATCGACTCCCCGTGTGTCTATCTCTATCCTCATTCTCTCTAACCCGGGTTAGAGAGGAGAGATAGATGAGAGTCGATTTATCATTTTGAGGGGTCGATTTATCACTGCCCTATATTTATTTATCACTCATTTGAATAGTAAAATTCCGTGTATTATAATATTATAAAAAATATAGAGGGGTAAACATCTTTTACTTTGCCTTCTCACTATTCCGTTAGTCATGGAGACCTTGGATTTGAGTGGGCCAACCGGTAAACTTTGATTGGGGTTAAAAACTAGTGGACGACTTGGATCGTTTTCTGGCTCTGACGTACTTACATTGTGCTCCAATTCTCCAAAGCACTAAAGAGGAAAGACAATTATTTTAGAGAAATGATATCCCCCTGCCCACGCCACCCCCACCGCATCGGTTCCTGTGATAATGGTTCACCCTTGAGCATAAATTCACCCTCTCTATCATTGTTCTTTTCCTTCAAAACTTAACGGATAATGTGAGGTGGGGGTAGGGGAATTTATCCGAATCAATCGTGACCATCAATTTTGGGGTGATATGTACCTACGTAATCTAGGCCTTTCATCTTGTAGCCCATAGAAGATAAATTGAGGCTTGATGGATAAAGGGCTAGGATCAACAAACCAAGTGGCCATGAGTTGGGCTTTTGTTTGCCAATCAGACTGACAAATGAGTACAAAATGTGGGCCCAACAAGCCGTTAGGAAAGAGCCTACCAATAACCCGCTTTTTGGTGCTTTTCTTTGCTATTTCTTTGACCAGGAGACATCCCGTCAGTTGCATGAATTCTTGGTCATATTCGGAGCATTTCATATTAGTCGGTTCACGGAAGAAAACTTTATGGACGGCGGCGTGACCCTCACTTCAGCTTGGTGAGTGAGTCTCACCTTGAACGGTAGTCATGACTATTTTTATCCGTTGGATTAGATCTTGGACCTAATGGCTGAGGTTGGTTCATCTTTTATACGGGTTTATATTCTTGCATTTACTAGAAGAGGTGTTTTTTTTTTTTTTTTTTTTCATTTTCAACTATTATTGGTCTTTCAATCTCGCTCGTACAAAAACAGTAAAACACACACAATTAAATTGGGTTTATATTACGTGCCTAATTAGCCGTAACAGAATTAAACAAAGAAAAAATATAGAAAGAGGTGATGGAATGGTTGATTCGAGGCAACGGACCTCCTAGTGGATCAAATCGAGAGGAAAAATGACTCTCCTAAACAAAGTTTCCCTTGTTTGCTGTAATTTTCTCTTCTTCACACCTAATTTCATTAAAATACTCTACTTAAATACAAGAATAAAAGTAGTTGTCACATGCTGACCCTCTAACCCATTTACATCACACATAGGCAATAACTACCACGCATAACTCTAAAACACAAACCCACAAGCCTGAATTCAAATCCCTACAATAACTACCTTGCTACTTCTTCTATACACCATAACATATACATATCAGTTTATTTTCAAAACCCTAACCCAACCCAACTTGAGGAAATGTCAACTTAACCCAACACGAAATTGAACCCAACCAAGTTGCACACCTAGTATATTTTATTAAGGAACCTTAATTAAAGTCGAGAAAATGTCGCAAGTTAGAGAGCTAATATTGCCACAGAAGCATATGAATGACTACATGAAATTTCAAGAGAAGGGAAGAAAAAATGTATGTTCGAGTTACAAGTACAACTGAGAGTTCACATGGTGACGATGATGTGTTGTCAGTCTCCACACATGTGAACTACTTGGTTGAGATATGGTGATGACATTTCCACACATGTGAAAGACTTGGTTGAGATCACAGATATGTGTACTACTTGGTTGAGAATCTTGAGCTTGGTGATCTGGATCGTAGATTCAGATGGTTTTTACCATGCTATATTTTTTTTGACTCGGTCTGTATGTGAAAAGATAAAAATTACCTTGTAAAGAGACCAAAATTACCTACGGTGGTCAAAGTTAAGTTTTGAATAAGGTTATGGGATTATCATTTCTATATACAGTAGCATTCTTGGCCCATGATATTCTTATTTGCAAAATTCACACAAAAATGACGACTCAATATACAAATTGTCAAACCAGAAGACTCTTTTTCAAAATAACTTTAAAGTACGTAGAAGACCAGTTTTTCAAAAAAACCCCTAATTTTTGTATAACCTTCGGCGATGATTAGATTGCCTAGTGAATACGACAAAGGATTCGTGTGGAAGTGGGTAATTTTTTGGATGACAATAGAAAGTGTTTCCATGCACTTGCAGCTCCACAATAGTGATTGAATCGACCAGCTGATCCAACGGTGGCCATAATTCCAGCCAAAAGTGATTGAGCTTATCGGATGATCCAGGCCCTTATTCACACGCTTCTCGTGTAGGGTTTCCGCCTAGTCGACCCTTCTAATGGAGGGAGTAAAAGAGAAACCATTTGGGTGGTATGATGATGTTCTGCAAAATCAATGGCCTTGATTTCAAATATGCGTAGAGATCATGTTGGTTGCGTGCGTCATAATGTTCTACAAAATCAACGGCCTCGTTTTCAAGTGAAAGTACCATGTGGGCCCCACAATTACCTGTATCTAGTCAGTCGGACATTGAGAGAGACACCTGTGGGGCCCACACTCCTGTGCCACCCAGCCGACTCTTACGGAAGCAGACACCTCTGGGGCCCACACTCCTGTGAAACAACTCCTTTCCCTTCGATATATTTCTCACCCTTCCTATCCTTTTCTCATGGCTTCTTCACGAGAAGGGCATTACAGGGGAGTGAGAAAGAGGCCATGGGGAAGGTACGCTGCAGAGATAAGAGACCCGTGGAAGAAAACACGAGTGTGGCTCGGCACGTTCGACACATCTGAAGAAGCAGCCATGGCTTATGATGGTGCAGCCAGGGCTCTTAGAGGCTCCAAAGCCAAGACTAACTTCCCACCTCCTCCTCCCTCTTCCACCCCAGCTCTCCCCTTTGATCTCAACCTCCCTTCCCCTACCCCCACCGTTTTAACGGACTTCCTCCACACTCGTATTGTCCGTAACGGAACTCCGTCCTCCGTTGAACGAGTTCCCGATCCGACACCGGACTCTTTTGTCGGCATTGTAAGACGTGGACTGTCGATTGACTTGAACGAGCCTCCCCCCACTTCGTCTTTTGCTTTTTGAAATGAGATAATTGCTTTTTTGTCTTTTCTCAGGAATCTTGTTTCGCTCTCCCTCTCTCTTTATGTCTCTTCTTCTTGCTTCTGGTTTTTATCCTCTTATGTTGGTTTGCATGAGAGAGAGAGAGAGCAGTTAGTCCAAACCCTGCTGTAAATATGCCTTCGTTTTTATATGAAGATGAAAAAAAATATACATACACGTTGCATGTTTTTTTTTTTTTTTTTTGCCTTTGTTTATTTCTGTTTGTAGTGATGGTTTAATATAATTTCCAACACGCAGTAAACAACAGTCGTTGAAAAAAAAGTTTGAAATATAGAAGTAGAAGATATATCAAAAAGAGGGCGTACAACTACCCAACATCGTCCCTTCTTGTATTTATTTATCTGAAAAATGTGAGGAACTCTCTCTTTCATTGGGTTTAAGGAAAGCTTAACCATGATATCTCAACAAACGGGACGAAGAAACCTTCAAACTTGAGAGCTTCGGGCAAGGTTCCGAGCTCGACCCAAAAATCTTTCTACTCTAAAAAGTAAAGAGATCGTTCCAAAGAGCATATGGCGAGCAAGATTGCGTAGATTTTCCTCATCTTTCTATTCTTTTTTGATAATTGCTCATTAGACTTAATCTCAGAAACAAATCGTGTATACTATTGGGTCTGTTTCATGTTTCCGCTTTTGAGACTTGTGCTTTAGCCCTCGGCATAAATGGTGAGTAGAAATGGGGAAAAGGGTTTCCATGTGCTACCAGTGTTGTCACTTTCCGTCTGGTTTTCTAGGGAAACGGAGAACCAGACGGAAGTGCGGGATTTTGAAAATTTCGTATTTAACATCTCTCCTTAATATCACGAGATTTCATTTACAAAAGGACAAAAGAGATGGGTGAATTTATAAAAAAGGAGGGGACAAGTAGTTGCTAAACGTGGAAGAGGTGAGGACAAAAGAGAAAAAAGAGCCAGAAAGGAAAAAGGAAGACAAAAAAAACGCGGTAAGTAGACTTCTTCCCATACAGCAAAGGACGGATTTGACGGCCGGCTCGTGTGGTCCTTCCATGAGACACGTGTCGATAGTTAAGACCCCAAGGCCGGCCCAGATTTGTCGGTATCAGAGCCATCACGGCGGTTTTCTAGGTCATCTCTCGCACGCGCCTCCGTCATCTTTGTCTGTGACGGTGGCGGCGGTTCGGCGGTTTTGCTAGACGGTCCTCCAACGAGGGAGCAGGAGACGGCGTTCTTCACCATCTAACGGCGCCGTTAACTCTACCATGCCATCATATTGATCCACGGATGAGTAAATGAGTGGACGGTGGTGATTCATTTGATCGAAGACATTAGTCTTCGCTGTCGCTGTCTACTTTTTTTTGGTTTGAACTGGGAAATTAAAAAATAATATATATTTTTTGAAGTATTTGATTCTGATATTTCTGGTGGCATCACGTGGGACACAACCCGAACACTTTAATCTCGTCGGAGTAGGAAAAGGACACCATCCAATGAAACGAGACGGCATCACAGCCGTACACGTGGGGACTCAATTTCGGTGCGCATGGGTAGGGATTTCCTTTGACCAGATCAATGTAAACCGCGTGAATTCTCGTACACTTGCGGGGCCCACATACAATAAGACTTCTATGGTAAGATGCGCCTACTATGGGACAATGGGTCCCACCTTTGGTGGGTCAAAGCCGTCTAACTTTGGGGCCCACTTGGATTGGATGTTTGTTAGCAAAAAGATAGGCCCAACGGGCATACTTTGGCTTAAAGACTTAATGATGGTTAAGTTCAAGGTTTATGAGAAATGAAGCCCAAGCCCAAAACCAAGACATATTTTTCCTTCGCATCCTTCAAATAAGATTTCCTAATCTTACAAGTTATATGTATATAGTCGTCGCATACAATCTCATAAGAAAACGCGATGCACAATGCACAAACATTTGACTAGTTTTCTTTATAAATGCTAAAAATATAAGCTAGTTAATCATTATATTGGAATTTACATAGCTATAGAGAAAATATAGAAATTTGCAAGTACAAAAAATACAATAGATGCGCCCATAATGGTTATGATAGTTTTATATCTTAATTTTTTTAATGGCTTCCAAAGTGGCCTTAATGCTTAGTTAATTTTCAAATAATTGTAACAATATAATCTTATTTACAAATCCAGACCCATTTTGGTGGTATCCACAGAGACTGTAAACCAGCTATTCATAAGATCATAGATCAAACAATAAAGATTATTTGAGGGGCTTAGGTTTTGGCCCATGATCCATCCATGATGGGCCTCTCTCTCTGGTCCGATTTGTCTTTATTTCCATTTGATGAACAAGGAAAGTAGAACTATTGGATATTTTTTACTCAGCCTTTGCACCCGGCTACATGTCCTTTGGATTCCATCGCCCATCTTTCGCTCTCTCTCACATAAGTTTAAGTGGCCTTGGGCCGAGTGAGAAGTTGACCGTGGGCCTGGGCTTTTAGGAATGAATATAAGAGACGTGTGGGACCACTAGACCCACGTACTTTGGGCCCAAATCAGATGAAAAGATTGATCTGTAATTGCGGTAGCCAGGGGAGGGAGTGCTGGGACGACAAATTGGTATGATGAATGACCAAATGGTAGTAGATACACAAATAATCAAAGTAGGGAACACAAAGAGGAACTAGAAAAGGTTAGAAATGAGAGTTAGGCAAGACAAGCCAATTAAGGCTTTCTCTTAGAGACTTTAATTCCCCACTTATGTATATGGCTACCAGGAAACAAGTCCTGAGCATACAATGCCTATGCTATGATCATGGCTGTACCCCAAGTTCAATAGCGAGCAGTATGCCCGTACTCGTACTTAGAGATAAAGAGAAGAGTGCCCCTACTGGTAAAAACCATTAAAGACAGCGAATTATGATTGCAATTATCTGTGCTGTCTTTAATGGTATTTGACGAATGGGGGCACCCTTTGCCCCTTATTTTGCAAGGGCCCCTGTGAATTAGCATTCCTCACAATCAAAATACAATGTGACAACACAAATTTCTTTTCAAGGTGGCAAATGGGCCATGCCGTGCCGGCAAGGCACGATACTTCTTGGCCCAATGTGGCCCATGGGCCCGGCACGGCACAATACTATTTGGCCACGGGCCGTGCCGGCACGAATAAGGTTGAGGTTAAGCACGGCCTACAGCCCGCGGCCAGGCCGTGCCGGCCTACGACAACAACCACATATGCTCACTTTTAACTGATTTTGCCTTGGCGGGCCGCTTGTCGTGGCGTGCCGTTTCATGCCGCTTGCCAAAACCCACAGCCCGGCAGGGCCCAATTCCACCTCGAGTGTCTTTTGAAGAGAAATATCATTTCACATAAAAGAAGTGTCTCTTTCGATAAAACAAAAGTTAAATATTTTAAAAATATCCAATAGAGAGGGGTCGTGACCCAACGTAACATGGGCCCTCATCAGATGAAAATTAAAGGCGGGGGGACTCATGATAGCTGTTTTTTAGCAGATAAGGTAAGGTGGTGTGGTTTCCTTGAAGTTGAGAAGTGAACAACTCAACCCTGCTGTCGTTGAGCCAATTTTTTCAAACTACATTGTGAGAAGGTTTATGGATTTTCTGCAATCCCATATGACTCTGCAGCTTTTTATTCTAAACAATAATATCCCTAGGGCCTACTGTTGGCACTTTTCTAACTCACTATTTCCACCTCTTATTTTAAATGAGGGTGGTATTTAGTCATTTCCTCTTCTTTTTCTTAGTACTAGTTGCAAACCTGTGCTATGCACGGGCTGAGGAAAGAGTATGCATTTATAAAACTTATAAAAAAATCTATAAACCATCTTGACTAAAAATCAGCAACTGGATTAAGTTTCTCGGTTTCAATAGATTTAATACCTATTTAGATTCCTAAAAATCAGCATATATCAGTAATTATAGATTTTGGAATACGTAAGTGACTTTTGAATCCCTAATTTTCAAATACCACTTAGATGAATAGAGGGATTCCTATTAATGGGGATTTTAATGGCAAAATAAGTGGGATTTTAATGACGACTTTAGTGGAGATTTTGATGGGATTTAAAAACATTTCAATTTTTTCAAACCACATTGAAATGTTTTCAACCATGATATAACAAAAATTGGATCACACATTCTCTCTCCCGCCTCTGATATAGTATTCCTTCAAGATAACCCACAACCATATTCAGGCTATCTACCAGTATCCCTTGTGGAAAAATAAAACTACTTACTATAAACCATAAAAAAAAGCAAAAATTTATAGGTATACCTGATAAGCTTCTAGCCTTTCAACATCCACAGATGCATGAAAGACCACATACTGCATATCCGTCAAAGTACAGACCGTGTCAAACTTTCCAAAGTGACCCAAAATTGCACTTTCAATGCACATCCAAATACATCCTCTTGTTAGTAACAATATGAATGCACCTAAATTAGATTCTCATACTAATAAAAAGAAGAAAATCATGCATGAAAATGCTATATATCCATTGTATTTTAAACCATATCTGGAAGTAGTATTTATTTAGCCATATCTGGAAGTTGTATGCATGAAAATGCTATATTCATTGTATTTTAAACTAGGGGTGCAATTCGGGTCAATTTTTAGGAATTCGGGTTGATTCCTATTCATTTTTTAGCAAAAGCTCAACCCGACCCAACCCAAGTTGCACCCCTATTTTAAACCATATCTGGAAGTTGTAATATATGTTATTTATTTAAATAACATATATTACATGAAAAACTTTACAAAAAAAAAAAGAAGGAAAAAGAAAAAGAGCCCAAACATTTATTCAATATTTAAATTAGTCCACCCAAAGAGATTATGTAAGGAAATATAACCGATAACATATTTTTAATCAAATTTTAAATTAAAATAAAAAAAAATAAAAAAATAACATTAATTTGATCAAGAGTTTTTCATCTAGCTTATAGGATTCCGCTTTATATATATATATATATATATATATATATATATATATATATATATATATATATATATATATATATATATATATATAGGATATGAAAACAGAATCCACCTTTAATATATGAAAGCTTCATTGGGAATTATAATAACAAAATAAAGGGGTTGGAAGTTCAAATAATAGCAGGATTTCATATACGAGCAAATTCATCAGGTCTCTCTGCTCTCTACAGAATTCAAATAATTCTCCTTAAGCTGGGGTTTGGCGGGGGCCCCTACCGGTTTATTAAATAAAAAGAAAGATGAAACATTTAAGTGGGAAAACCATCGTCCTTATCCTTGTGACACTAGGTAGGGAAACAAAGGACTCAAATGATCCCAAAATGCTAGTACCCTATGAGCAAACCGATGGCGAAGAAACGTATTTTGGCACATTGATCGGGCTGTCTTTGGAACCCAAAGGAGCCAGATACTCCCCTTTTCGACAAAGCTAAAGTTAGCATGGAAATGCCAGTCTGGGTAGATAGCTTGGGAGAACTTGATGCCCCTAATGTTCTAGGAGGTCTATCATCTTTTGACTCAACATCCTGATTCTATGACTCTTTTTGAACTTTTGCCGGTTTGTTTTCAGTGGTTTGTCCTCTGTATCTGATGATATGCCCTCAATGGGAGGAAGGCTATCATCTCGTGACTGAGGAGATGACATTATTTTTCTCATTGGCTTTCTTTCTCCTGACTGAGGGGTGGCTTGCTTTCTCATGGGTTTTTTGGGTCTTCTGAGACAAGGGAGATTTTTGTTGCTGATGTTGGAAACGAGAGCTTGGAGTCCATTTTCGAGAGAAGGGAGTTTGAAAGGGTTCTGTAGTGCTTATTACTAAGGGTAGTGATGTAAGCCTAAAGTTTGCAAAATTTCAACCCAATAGAAAAGGAAATCTTACCACTTTTTTTCATGATCTTTATATCCGCCCAACTATGTAGTAAAAAAATAATGCTATTATTATTTTCCATTGATCGCATAGGGACATAGCAAAAAAAAAAAAAAAAAAAGTCTCCTATAAATATATGCCTTGTTACATTTGTATGCAAAGATGGGTGAGAGTTGGGTTGGGCTAGACTAAAAGCCTAAGCAAGTAAACCATCTTGGGCAAGAGTTTGGGCTTTTATACTTATTTAAGATAGCTTTGGGCCTATTTCTCAAAGCCCATGTTATAATTATGTTTTTACTTTGGATGCACCTTGTTAGTTGTTAGTACCTGAGAAACCCGCCCTGCCTCATATTCAAAATTGTACATATAATAAATTTAGGAAAATGATATCACCACATACCATCTTTTTATATTTGCACTAACTATCTTGTATTTTATTATTTAAAGGGCTGCCATAGGCATTGTTTTAAATTTCGACCGAAATCCGAAATTTCGGGTTTTGGTTGGGAGTGACACCGAAACGTCTAATACCCGAAACGGTATTTTATTTCGTTCGAAATTTAGGTGAAAATTTTGTTTTTTTCCAAACTTTCAATCAAAAACCTGTTTTTTTTTTTAATTTATTTAATATTTTACTGAAATTTCGGCCGAAATTTGGTATCGAATAAAATTTTGTTTTTATCGTTTCGCTGGATTTTGGCCGAAATTTCATTCGAAATTTCGATTTCGGTGGCGTTCAAAACCCGTACGGAAACTGAAATTTAAAACCATGGTCAAAGGTCATTACCATTCCCAAAAAAGCTCTCACAAGCCAATTAAAAATGAAAAGACGAGCTTGGTTTGTGTAATTATTAAAACATGGTTGTGCTGATATCATTTCCTTAAATTTATCATTTCTATATACATTTTTTAGGTAAGCTGGGATCGAACCTGCGACCTCGAGCTTGATATAGAAAGCCTTAGGTATTGAGCCAAAAGCTCAACCCCTCATTTCTACATACAGGTGACGATGATAAAGATGGTATGGGATTTGCAACTGACCATCGCAGAAGCCATTTCGAGGACCGGCTGTTGCATGCCTTCTGGGATGATGGTCCCTAGCAAATCCCTAATATATAGTATTATATATTTATTAATAAGCCACAATTTCTCGTAATATATACTAAAGTCTTGCAAATTAAAACCTACCATATAGCATTAGATTTCTTGTCTTCCAATAGTAAATAATTTATTTTGTTCTCATTAAATAGACCATTTGTTAATTTCCATTTCTTAGGCACATGCTGCATATCCGTGGCAGTGACCATTAGCGGACACTCTTTACAATTGTTCATCAATTGTTGATAGTGTGATCTTTTGTTTAATATTACACATTTTTTATGACATAGGGTATCTCCACCCCAACTTTTAGGGCGGGATTATATTAGAAGGGTTGTAACTCCCGGGCAAAATCGCTATGTGCAGTGGAATAAAATCGCGTGGAATAAAAAATTTCCAACGATTTTGCCCTTTGCCAAGGAATTCTAGGATCTAGATTTATAGATTTTCTTATGGTGATAAAATAAAAGACATGTAACAAATAATTACCTCAGTTGTTGTTGCGAAGAAAAACTTCTACGTAATTTACTCCACGAACGCTCACGATCGTTCTAAACACCGCGAACCCACAAGTTGATTCGATAGAATCATTTGTTTTGCGCAAAGGGGATATAACAACAATTGTCCTTAATTGTATTCTTATATAAATCAGAATTTGTATATGGGAAAACACCTTTAAGATGATGGAGCTTTGCTTGTTGAATGCCTTTTGAGTTAAAAACTCAAAAGCTAGTTGAGAGAGAGAGAGAGAGAGAGAGAGAGAGAGAGAGAGAGAGAGAGTAATCCCATTTTTAGGGCACTTACTCTAACAAAATATTCCCTACGGATGCGTGCAATCACCCGTGAAAATATGATACATTTTTATGATACATATGGTATTTTGCCCAATGCATTTCTTCTTCCTAATTTGTTTTATGTTATATATAGATACTCATGATGTTTATTATCCATTATTTTTTTTGAAATTATGAAATTTTTTTAAATAGAAAAAATGAAGACATGATCGAGGTCGAGAGAGAAAATATAGCTGCTACAATAAGTGACACGGAAGAATAAAATCTCCACTAGGTAGAATGTAACCTGCAAACCAGCAAAGTGCAACCCTTTTCCTTGCCGTCTCAACCAACATCGTACACGAAAGTAACCCGAGAAAAACCCAAGAGGAACCCAAGGAAAAACCCAAGAGAACTCTCTCTCTCTCTCTCTCTCTCCATGCTCGTTTTAGCCACCATACACTTTTGTGTTGATGAGGACTTATATCTAGGTTTCTCCAAAAACGTAAACCGACTCCTTTCTCGGTTTACCTTCCCACCACAACCCACAATCATAATCAAAATAGGAAAGAGTAGTAGTAGGAAACTAGGCAACTTTCTTGGATTGTTTCCAAACCACTTGAAGATTTTTCATCGATGTCGCTACCGATCTGATGTCGCCGCGAACCACCATTGGCCGTTCGAAGTACCAGCTACACATCATCGATTCATCCTGGTTCTAACTTTACCTGTCAAAATCAACACGGCCAATGCAAATGCGTAGCTGCAAATCCGTTAACTCACTTAGTCATACCTGGAGAGGGATCTCGATCCATCCTCCTTATTGCAACAACTGTAACCGGCCTCCTCACAGCATGAAAATCCGTCTTTGCACCAACTACGAAGGGGATCTTATGTGCGCGTACACTAACCAATTTCAAACTAGCCATAGAGATCTTAAGAACAATGGCCACAGTGTACCTAACCAGGTGTATCGAAGAAGACTCTACACATGACTGCATCGGGCGCTCCATCCAATAGCATCACTGCCTTGAAGGTCTTGAGGTTGTCGATGGGATCTGTCGTTTCGTCGTAATGGTCGATCTAGGGCATCTTGAATCCCAGGGCAAGGGAGCCACTATGATGTCCTTTGTGAAGGGTGTCTCGCTTACTAGCCACAGTTCATCCGCAATGCTCTTTTCCTTCACCATCACCGTGATCTTCAAGTTCATCTCCTCGATCTTCCTATGGACCTTGGTATTCTTTGAGATCGGCTTATTTGGGCAAGCCATGGTATGACAAGCCATGGTACGGCTAGGCCGTTACTACTAGTCAAGACTCGAGACGGAGTCTGATTGGCTGTTTGTGTTCTTTTTGGAGGGCGTTTGGTCATCTCCGCTCCTCCCCAAATTTCCTCGTTACGAGGGCTCACTGTCGTCCTTCTCAATCAGTTGTTTAACCAAGATGGTTGGGGTTGCAACTTGCCTAGCTAACTCGTTCACTTGGCCAATCGCTGCCGCAACCTCTTGATATAGTGTTGATTGGGAGTCAGAACGACCTTTGGTAGGTTGAGGCCTATTCTAAGAATCACACCTTGAGATGGATCACTCCTCACGTACGTTCAGAGTGTGTTTTTTACTGGGTGGTGTTGCGATTGCTCTTCCTTGGTCCCATGCTTAGATCTTATTTTTTTTCCTTTCCCTAGACGACACCAATCTGTTGCCGTTTAAATTTGGACAGACTCCCAAAAGAGAACTTGAGCTGACTCCCAGAAGAGAACCTGCACTGAGATAACTCCGGAAGGATGGACTATGCACACAACACCGGTCAAAAAGAGGGTTGGAGTTTGACACCCAGAGGACTCTTCGATGCTTAAGTTAGGCGCTGTAATAATAGTACGATAAGACCTGAGAGAGTCTAGAATTGAACTGTGTATGCATGAATGAGACCCGTACCTCGAATTTTATCACCCTTTTATATATTAGAGTCCCAAGCCTTTAAGGAATCATGCCTCTCAAGGGGGCTTGTTTCATGAAATATCTTCTTCACAGTATATGTCTTTAAGGATTTCTAGAAGAGAAGGTTTCCCAAAATACCACATTAATGCAGTTTGCAGTTTCTTGAAGGGTCGAGTAGTGAAATTACCCTTTTGCCCTAGCTGCTTTTGAGTCTCAAAGTGCCACATGTCAGTTTCACATCGGTTGACTATTTTTACTCCGTCAATAAACGTCTTTACAAGGTGTGGTTGTGCAGTTTAGGCAAAAAAATAATCTTAAGAGAATACAAGATAACAAAAGAGAAAAGAGTTGGTTGTGACTTGTGAGCACAACTATAGAAAGCGGATGTGGAGTGTTTATCATTTAACAGAGGTGTTATTTGTTGGATTTTTTTATTAAAATTTTTTAGTTTCAAATATTCAATAATTGGGCTGAGGCTCTAAGGTGGCTTTTCCATATTCCTTGGTACTCCAAAAGTCATTCACAAAAGGACAAAAGAGTGGGCCTTTCTTGGTGACTCTTTGTATTCCATTTATGGTGGCTCTTTGGTTTTCTCATTTTTAGTTGAATGTCTTTAGTTCTCTCATTAAGGGTAATTACAAAAAATGAAGAGACTCTTGGCTAACTTCTAATAAGAGAGAAAAGAGAGAAGGAAAATGCTCTACACCATTGTTGTGGTGTGTGAAAGGAAACCCAACCAAGGGTGTGTCCCATATTTTGGTGTGAGATTAAGATCTACACAAGAAGCCTCAAAGTGTTTTGTAGAGCCCGATTTGCTTAACTAGAGAGACTCGAAGCTTTGCCATTAAAGTGTTTGGTAGGTACATACCAACACTTAGTTGTTGTTCCTGGAGACGGTTCGGTCGTTAGATCCTTGCACCGGAATAGGGCCGAATAACGTCTTAAGCAAAGCGTTCGAGGACGTACACCAGCTCTACATATTCCGAGGATCATCTATATTCGGTTTGATCTTTCCATCTTTCTCTAAAAATATATATTTGCAGTTATTCATTTTATAATTTCCCCCTATTTGTACCAACAATCTTACGACGTTATTCGTATAAGATGGATACTACAAGATCTATGGGAATTTATGTCCTAAAGCTTGAAAACTTTGACAGTTCTGATTTTAACGATTGGCGTCGAAAAGTGATTTTTGGAATGCAACTTCTTAAAATCTAATACACTGTTCAAGAGGAGAAACCCGATTTGAAGAGATTTCAAATTTTGTGGCAGTAATCTCTCATGTGGAAGGTACTTCAGTTGCTACTAATTGGTGGCTAAACACTGGTGCTAGTTGTCATGTGTGCACCAAAAATTGGCGGCTAGAGTCTTATGTGGCTTCAAAGTTGAAAGTGGCTATGGCAGATCGTTCTACTACTAATGTGCTCGGTTCTGCGACTGTTGTGTTGACACGCACGTCAGGGAGACTCTTAATCTGAAGAATGTCAAGCATGTTCCATCCATAGCTAAGAATTTAGTGTCTGGCAGTCTTCCATGTGATGCTGGTATGCGTCTTGATTTCCAAGGTGGTAAGACTGTTCTTTCTTATAACAATGTGTATTTTGGAAATGCTTACCGCACTGATGGAATGTACAAAATGAGCACTGTATCTTCTGTTGTTAAAGAAATCACTGGTTCTTATTATTCTTCTGAGTTGTGGCGCAATAAACTTGGCTATGTTAACTATAGGAAGTTGCAAGACATGAAAAGTTTGGGATTATTACCCAAATGTGGGGGTGATAAACCTCGAAAGTGTGAAATGTGTGCATAAGCCAAAATTATTAGAAAGCCCTTTCCTAAAGTTACAAGGAGTACAGAGTATCTCGATTTGATTCACTTTGATACGTGTGATTTCAGAAGCTTCACTATAAGAGGAGGTATGAAGTATTTCGTCACCTTCATCGACGATCACACTCAATTCTGTCATGTGTACTTGTTGAAGAAAAAAAAAAGGCTTTTGGGAAGTTTGTAGAATTCCGAGTCAGGATTGAGAAGCAATAGAGTCGACATGTAAAGAAGCTCAGAAATGACAGAGGTGGTGAATACCGGTCCAATGAGGCAAATGCGTATTTCAAAGAGCATGGTATTGTGGCAGAAACTACTGCCTCTTACTTACCTCAATCAAATGGAATTACTAAAAGGAATAATCACACACTCATTGAGATGGTGAATTCGATGCTCATCACTGCTGGACTTCCTTCATGTTATTAGGGTGAAGCTCTCTTGACTGCAAATTTTATCCTGAACAGGGTTTCATATTCAAAGACAAAGATCACTCCACATGAACTTTGGTATGGTTATCCACCTAGTTTGTATATTCTTAAAGTATGGGGGTGTCTTTCATATGTTAGAACACCAGATACTAGGAGACCAAAGATTGGACCACGAGCTAATATGTGCGTATTTTTAGGATTCTCAGAAGATAGTGATGCTCGAAGGTTTCTGGATCTTGGCACTAACTCGATTATTGAGGCTAGAGATGTTGAGTTCTTTGAAGACAAATTCATCAAAGATAAGAATGTTACACTTAGTGATCTGCCAGAAAACTCTCATGCATGAGAGTCTACTGAACCAGAGGAATTTGTCTTCTCAGGAGGTTATCAATGGAGATTCAACCATGTCTAAGGAAGTTGATGTGAATGATGATTCCATCATTCCTGAATCTCATGAGCCTCATTCAAAGCGTATCAAGTAAGCTAAATCTTTTGGGGATGACTTTATGACATACAGTGTTGAAGTAGATCCACAGACATTCAAAGAAGCGATGAGTTCTAGAGATACTTTACTCTAGAAAGAAGCTGTTAATGATGAGATGGACTCATTGATCCAGAACAATACTTGAGAGCTAGTAGATCTTCCTGAAGGTGCTAAGCCCATTGGTTGCAAGTGGGTTTTCAAGAAGAAGTTGCGTGCAGACGGTTCCATAGAGAAGTATAAAGCATGATTGATGGCTAAAGGCTTCACTCATAAAGAAGGTATAGACTTCTTTGACACTTATGCACCAGTTTATCGGATTGCAACAATTCGTGTTCTTATTGCTTTAGCAGCGATAGAAGGAATGATTGTGCATCCGATGGATGTGAAAACGACATTCCTGAATGGTGATCTGACTGAGGAACTGTACATACAACAACCAGAGGAATTCTGTGTTGAAGGTCAACATAGCAAAGTGTGTAGGTGTGGAACCCGATCCGAGGACGAGTGCGGCGAGGGACGCGAGGTCCCTCCTGCGATCCTCTAAGATCTCCACAATGTGAAGGAGAGCTCTGCCAGGGAACTCTCGAAACGGATGCCACCCTCACAGCATAGCATGAGTGGCGACATAAAAAGAAAGATACATCCTGATCCGGAGCCAGAGCTCGAAACCAAGATATATCTGAAAATATAACTCAGAGTCGCCATCCATGGACACGCCATGGAACCAAAACAAATGCTCTGTTTGCAATGGATAACCAGAGATATAGAAGGTCCGTGCCTGATGACGAATGGAGAAGGTCCGAAGAGCGCCCCCAATTCGCCCGAGTGCGAACACTTGGTCTCTTATGCCATTTATTATTAACCTCGAAGAGTTTTGGGCGAAAATCATATGAAATGGGAACACACCTCTCCGAGAAAACGTCTATCTAATCATGCATGTCTCGGAGAGGAAAATAAGCACACACAAAAGAACCGAAATAAATGTCACCTAATGACAACTAGGTTATGAGTGACATACCTAACTGGTGTCTAAGTTCTGGTGGACGAACACATGCATGCTACAACTAAAGGTATAGGTCTGCATAAGAAAGCAAGAAAACATAGCAAAACAAACGATGACTACACAACAAATCCTAAGACTCTAAATGATTAAGCCCGAGTCCTCGGATGGTCTGGTATTCATCCAAAGAAGCCTACGTATCCCCGCCTCCACGAGAATCAAGGCAACGTAGTTCTTCGCGTCTATTCTAAGCTAGGATGCCTAAGACACCTAGACCTCTATCTTAGACTCGATCTAAAAGACCGGACTAATTATTAAAGCTTCTTGAACGATTATTTAAATTCCAGTGAATTGTAGATTTTAGGACACCCTATATGCCCTAACTAAATGCAAGTTAGCCTTAAGCTAATGCAGGTGGTTCCTATAACCTACGTGTAACTAGGCTGTATGCCCTAAGGAAAACAATAGGATTGCTAACGTATCCAAGACCTAGTCATCAGTCGGCGATGTGAATCGCCAACTAACCGGACGGAGGCACTCCTAGCTAGGACAAACCCCTAACTCTAAAACAAACTCACAACAAACACACAACAAATCAAAGACGAACTCCTAACTCTAAAACTCTCTATCTAAGACAAACTCCTAACTCTAGAGGAAGATTTTTGTTAAAAACAAGGTTTTAAAGTTGAAGGGTTAAAGCATTTTTTATTTACAAAGTTTGGCTGGACTTGGGATGAAGATCCCAAGCTGCACTACGTACCTCGTGGAAGAGGATCAAGCCAACGTAGTTCGAAAATCGAACTCTCCTAACTACCACTAAAATTTAACACTCCAAATGATTTAAGGCTTTTGATGTTTTCAAATGTTTTTGATTTTCAAATGCGTCTAATATTTTTCCAAATGTTTTTGTTGTTTTAAATTTCTGATGTTTTTTGTGATTTTAAATGATTTCAATGTTCTTGTGATTTTAAGATTTCAAATGTTCTGGATTTTAAAATTTCAAATTCTTTCACCCTTTTGGTCAAAGGCCAAAGGGAACACACAATGCAACACCCTAGGGTAAAACCCTTAGGGTAAAAGGAAAATCTCAAACCAACAAATTAGTATCCCAAAACAAGATGTAACAATCCACGAATAAGTAAACAAGTGCCCCAAGAACAAAGAAAACAATCTAAAATCCTAAGTAAGCAAAGCTCTAATAAGACTGTGCTAGTCTCTAATAAAGAAGAACGACAACAACTCTAAAGGAGAAACCCTTAGCTACAAACACTAAAGAAGAGAGTACAAATGAGTCAGAGACTCTCTAATAACACTACCAAAACAAGGGCAAATAAGTCAAAAAAACTCACTCTAGAAAAAAAGGGAGACTAACATGAGGCTGGGTAAGCCTCCTAAAGGGGAAACTCTCTAAATGAGACAAGGCTTGTCTCCAAATAAGGGTTCTATAAATGAGGCAAGGCATGCCTCCTAGACACAAAGGTGAGCTCCAAGTATCCCTATCATCACCCTTGTAGTGATAAGCAAGGTCAGGGCAACTAAAAAGACTAAGTTAGTCTTCTACTTATGAGGGTGTTCTACAAATGAGGCTAGTCAAGCCTCCTAAAAGGATGGACTCTATAAATGAGACAAAGCCTGTCTCCTATGGGCGGACTCCTCTAATGCTAAATCCAAGGTATACTCCCTTAGAGATAAACTCTAAACAATGAGGCTTGTCTTCAAAAGAGAACTGCCTCATGAGACAAGGTATGTCTCCTAATAGGGCTCTAGATGACTTTTTCCTTGCCCTTGCAATGAATGGGCTACTTATGGGTTAAGGGTACCTAAAAGACTACGAACACTCTACCTAAAGATAATACAATAAGCAAGCTATAGATAATACACACCTTCCCAACAATGATTTCTTAATGAAATACCCTAGTACAAATAGGAAACTAATTTTGGAAAAGATCACAACTATAGATAATACACACCTTCCCTTCTGTATCAAATGACCAATACCCACTACCCTAAAGTCCATGTAGAGAAATAAGTCACAAATTACACACACATAGTCAAAGTGGAGTTTTGAACTGGGCTCTTGCAGAAAAGGTATACCCAGGTTCATGCTTTAATTTAACTACAGGCCATAATATTTAGTGAACGAAGGTTGGACTCCTAAACGGGGTCGGGGTACCCTGTGCCATAAAAAAATAAAATAAAAAGGGTTCATTGCAACTTCATCATAAAACAAATCAGCCACAACCAAACTGAAGCATTCAAAGTGTATAACAATCTTGTACAAAACTTCTCCAATTGGACCATATAAAAGTGAGATCTACAGTTTTGACATCCACCACAAGAAGCCAAACTCGTATTTATTAAAAAACCATGAACCTCAATAAATTCAAAAAGGAAATAACCTAAACTAAAACTTCTAAGAAAGTATACCCTGCCATATAACAAAGAAACAATTACAGAATTAAGACATGAGGAAGTTGTTCCCACATTACCATTCAAAAAATAAAAAATAAAAATAAAAAAAATGTTCTCACATTGCAAACATGTAATTACCACACAGCAAGAGGGGGGTTTAGCAATTAGAACCTATCCACTCGAACGAATATTATAGGCGTCCAGAAATTCAAAGTTTTAAATTTAAAAGCAAAAAGAAGAAAATAATAAAAATAACCGTGCACCTGCAAATAAAATGCAAAGTGAAACATGCAGTTCGAGGTGAACCCTACAATGTACAGTTAAGTTTTAACCATCCATAATACAGTTAGATGAAAATGACAAATGATAATCAAGTCATAGATGAAAACAGTGGCCTCCATAAATAGTAGAATCATAGTCAAATGCTCTAAGCATGCTGTGCACAAGAAATAGAATAAATACAAGGACCTTGAGACTTGTCCTCTCCGATTCTAAGATGAAAATAGCCAAAATAACCGTACTAGGACGGTAAGAAAATTAAAATGAAGCGCGGAGCTTAACGCTAATTGAAGTTATACCTTAACCATCCAGAACAGACCTACATATAAAACCATAACTGCCAATCAATCCATAAAAGAAAATTCTACAAATGACATCCAAAATAAGAAAGAGTCACATTGAGCCCCTCAAGGCATGCCATATACAAGAACAGAATAAATAAGTAGAAATATCTGGGGACATGCTCCATCAAAATTTAACATAAGGATTCCAAACTGAAAATTCGCATGTAACATGTGCTTTGCTATGGCACATTGCATCCGCTGAATTCTAGGAGTAAAACATCTTGGCACCCATATACAAGATACTACTTTATCTTTATCATTATCCAAAATCCAAACAGAAAATTCTCATAAAGCAAATGACTACATAGATGAAACTGATTATTCAAAATGCATAAAGAATGAGAACCATGAGAATCAATTCCAAAACAGGAGACTCAAAGCTTTTCCTTTTTGTGGGATAACAGCATATATTATTAAAAAGAGTAGCAAGAAACAGGAAGTTCAATGCGCCACCTGGCTGATAAGTTTGTATTGTGACAGTAAAATGCAAATCAAAATACCAAGTAATGCATGTGTAAAAACAAACGCGTACAAGGCCGGGGTCCGAGGTACGGGTTTGGGTTTGGATTTAAATGAAAAGGTTATTTAATTTTCAAAAAAAAAAGTAATGCCCAAACAGATTCCATGAGCACTGGGCACTAAAATGGAATAACAGGATAACAATGATAAGCAAAGTAAACTCCGGAATCATAGAGAATATATACGAGAAAACTAATATAATGCATAAACCCCAATACATACCCGGTAGAGAGAAAAAATGAAGATCCCTCTTTCTTTGCCCCAAATCAGGCGACTCACGAAATCCAGAATTTCACCAACGTTGATCTCTTTCTATTCTATCCAACGCCAGCAGGCCTAAATAAATTGCTCTAGTCCAAAGCCTCCTCTTCTTCTTCTCTCCACTTTTCGAAATTACTGACCAGAGGAACAGATCTGAACTAGGAAGTTTCGGTCTCAGAAAATGGGTGAAACCCAAGTATAAGAGAATCTTAAATCTGGGGATTAGAACTATGTTTGAGTAAATTGCAATGGAGAGGGTGCTTTGGAACAAATTAAACAAGAGCTTGAGGAAGGAGCTAAGGGTGATGGTGGAGATAAAAATCAAAAAGGTGTTTCCTGGATTGTTGGGCTGATGGAAGATGATGGTGGTGAAGAATTTGATGTGGGTTTCTAAGTGGCGGTGGATATTGAAATGAGGTGGTTGCTATGGGGTCAAATTTTAGGCTGGGGTTACTGAAATGGGTTAGAGATGGTGATGAAAAACAGAGAAATGGGAGGTTGAATAGGGGAAGAAGGTGAGGCTATGGTGGCCGTCGGATGAGGTGGGTTTGGAGAAGATGGTGGATAAGAAGCTTGAGAGGGTTTGATAATGATAGATGGGAAGAAGGTTTAGGCGGGTCTGTCGGATTCCGGCGAGATTCTAGCCGGAATCAATGGGGGATTGAAACTAAAAAAAAAGGTTTGCGTCAAAAACACAGTGGTGGGTCTAGAGAGAAAGAAGTGGCTGAAGAAGAGAAGAAAAGGGTGGTGGTGCTGACCGGTGGAGGAAGAAAAAGAAGAAAATGGTGATGGGATGAGGGTGGAGCTCCGGCCGGAGATGGGGTTCGGATTAGGGGTTTGCAGAGGGGGAGGAGGACGGTGAGAGTGGTGGTGGGTGCGAGGATGAGGAGGCCGGCGATGGTGGTCGGAGTCGGGTTTGGATATTAGGGGAAGTGGGGATGGGAGTGGTTGCCTCCTTCTTCTTCCTCTTCCTCTCTCTCTCTCTCTCTTTTCTCTCTGGTTTTTCTTTTTTGCTTCCGAACGAAAAAAGAAAATCCCTCCTCTCAACCCTAATTCGTTAAGCCTATATAGGGTAATGATAAATTCGATCCCTTTTCCCCCGGGACAACCCCCGTCTATGCATATTTATGACTACCCTTTACTCAGCAGGGTGCCCAGGAAAGAAAAGGCCTAGAGAAAAAAATGATATATTCTACCCCTTCCTCTCCTTTGGACAGCCCCCATCAATGCATTTTGTACATCTCCTAACTTACAGGGGGGGGGGGGCCGGGCAATGGCGGAGGGGAAAATTTTTATGGAAAATATCTCCCTCCCCTTGATCCTAGCCCTTCAAATCAGCTTTTGTTTAAGGGCTGGGATCAAAGGAAGCCTAATCTACATAGGATTCCCCTCTGGCTAATCCTAGTCCTAAAGTTCTCACTAACCTAGCTTAGGCCTTAATGGTGACTTGGAGGGGAAGAAAAGCATCTTTGCAAATTACGAAATTGCCCTGCTTCAGGATAAAACACCCCCTAATTATGCTACACACTAATCCGCATACCCCTGCTTCTGCCTGGACAACCCCTTATAGAAAATTTGAACTGGTTTCCTAAATTCCTGCACACCCCCGCTCCTGGCTGAATCGCCACCCTTATTCCTACACTACACTACTCTACAAACATCGTCCGTTTGCTAGGCAAACCGCGACGGATTCGGACGAAAATTTACGGGGACCTAAATGAGACCTTAACCTATTCTAGGAACAAATTTGGGACATTAAAACACTAATTTAACAGGGTTTCTACCCTAACAACTCTGTTAGGGTTCGGTCAAAATGGGGTGTCTACAGTAGGTTGATTAGATCTCTACGGTCTGAAACAAGCTCCAAAGCCATGACACGAGAAGTGTGACAAAGTCCTCAGGAGTGATGGATTTGGTGTTAGTAACTCTGATAAATGCCTATACAGCAAGGTTGTTGGGGATAAAGCAGTAATTATCTGTCACTATGTAGATGACATGCTGATCATTGGGACAGATATACAGATTGTTTCTTCTGTGAAAGGTTTTCTTTCATCACATTTTAGTATGAAAGACCTTAGAGCTGCCAATACTATCTTGGGGATCAGAGTTTTGAGGAAAGAGTTTGGGATTGGTTTGTCTCAATCTCATTACATTGAGAGCATGCTGAAGAAATATGGATATTTTGATCTGGCCGAGTTATCAGTTCCATATGACTACAACCAGAAGCTCCATGCCAATACTGGAAGAATTGTAAAGCAATTGGAGTACTCAAAGGTAATTGGTAGTCTAATGTATGAATAAATTGCACAAGGTCAGATATCACAATTGCAGTGGTGATGCTCAGTAGGTTTACGAGCAATCCAGGTAAGGAACACTGGAATGCAATCCAGAGACTGATGAGGTACTTGAAGGGTACTCTCAACTATTGCTCGTTTTTCTCTGGTTATCTATCAGTTGTAGAAGGTTTCTCAGATGCCAGTTGGTGTTCAGAGCCAGACGAATCTAGATCGATTGGAGGCTTTGTTTTCACCTTGGGAGGTGCTGCGATTTTATGGAAATCTAAGAAGCAGACCATGATAGCTAAGTCTTCTATGGAGTCAGAGTTTTTAGCTTTGGAAAGTGCTAGAGATGAGGCTGAGTGGCTCAAAGATCTTCTGCTAGATCTTGAAGAAATTGCGTTTGTCGGCAATTACTATCTTTTGTGATAATCAAGAGGCCAACACTGTAGCAGAAAATAAGCTCTTTAATGGAAGAAAGATGACTATTCGTCTGAAGCACGGCTATCTATCGGATGTGATAAGTCGAGGAGTCATTGTAGTGATCGATGTTCAATCATCAGAGAATATTGCTGATCCTATGACAAAAGGTCTGAAAAGAGAATTAGTCATACATACATCCTCCAGAATGGGACTTATGTCCATTTGAGGTATGGTTATTTGCATTTGAATTATGGTCATTTGCATTTGGGAATGGTCTTTTGTGTTTATATCTACCATTGTATTGTCATTATGGTTCAAAGACTTGTCAACCTAATTATGGCATTCTTGGTTCGAAGAATAAAACTCAAGTAGATTGATTTAGGATTCCTTGCATTTGATGCATCAATGACTAAGTGCATGTGTTGCACAAGGGTCTATTACATGTGTTGCAAAAGGACTATATGCATTTGTTGCAGGAATATTATCTTACTTGTTGAAAAAGGTCTCATGCCTAAATAATCTATTTGTATTCGTATCTACCATTAAACTATATTCGTGGTTCAAAGCTTAGTCTACCATCAAATATAGTTCATGGTTCAAAGAATGAAATATGAATGAATTTGTGTTTTGGTGCACTTTAATATAAATTGTTTGAGACCATTCCAATGATAGTGCACTTTACCTGTCGGAATAGAGGATGGCTGTAAGCCTTAATGAGCCCAAGGCACTTTGTGTGCGGGATGCATGACAGGTGCATGCCCTGAGGGACTCACCTATGTATGGGTAGAGGCATATCACCTCTTATGTGGTCTGAGTAGGCAAGACTGCTAGAGCCCATGCAGAAACACGAATGAGTTGAGGTTGGCATTAGTGCCTTAATGAGTCCTGAGTATTGTGGATACTCTGAGGATCGCACCTATGTGCGGGTGGAGGTTTGTCATCTCCTATGTAATCTGAAGGATTGCTAGAGCCCACACAGAAACCTGTCATGATAAAGAAGTTGGCTTTTAAGCCTTAATGTGGTCCGAAGTACTATGGGTACGAGGTGTTTGAAAGGAACACACTAAAGGACACACCTATGTTAGGGTGGAGACTATGTGTCTCTATGGAGCTGGGATACTCCTAGAGCCCTCCCAGAACTAGGACGAGCACTGTGTGTGCTATTTGTTTCAGGCAAGCTTGTGAGTAGTGTGGTAGTTCAAGGCATGGTCCACTACGCACTCGTACTCTGAAGCTAGTCATGTGTGATTACTGAAAAGTAGAAAGGTGCTGGTTCAAAGCTAAGTCCATCATGTACTTACACTATAATTCAGATAATCTATTTGGAAATTCAAGTCTTCAGACATTTTTATTATGTACAATGTGACTAGAACTCTCTGAGTTTGTGAATGATTTGAAACTTGTGGGGGATTGTTGGATTTTTTATTAAAAAATTTAAGTTTCAAATATTCAATAATTGGGTTGAGGTTTTAAGGTGGCTTTTCATATTCCTTGGTACTCCAAAAGTCATTCACAAAAGGACAAAAGAGTGGGCCTTTCTTGGTGACTCTTTGTATTCCATTTATGGTGGCTCTTTGGTTTTCTCATTTTTAGTTGAATGTCTTTAGTTCTCTCATTAAGGGTGATTCCAGAAAATGAAGAGACTCTTGACTAGCTTCTAATAAGAGAGAAAAGAGAGAAGGAAAAGGTTCTACACCATTGTTGTGGTGTGTGAAAGGAAAGCCAACCAAGGGTGTGTCCCATATTTTGGTGTGAGATTAAGATCTACACAAGAAGCCTCAAAGTGTTTTGTAGAGCCCGATTTGCTTAACTAGAGAGACTCGAAGCTTTGCCGTTAAAGTGTTTGGTAGGTGCACACCAACACTTAGTTTGTGTTCCTGGAGACGGTTCGGTCGTTAGATCCTTGCACCAGAATAGGGCCAAATAACGTCTTAGGCAAAGCGTTCGAGGACGTACACCAGCTCTACATATTCCGATGATCATCTATATTCAGTTTGATCTTTCCATCTTTCTCTAAAAATATATATTTGCAGTTATTCATTTCATAATTTCCCCCTATTTACACCAACAATATTCACACTAATAGGGCTGCACTACATGGGGATATCACGATGGGGTTTAGTTTATCCGTGGATAGACTTTCTATCCCGACCTTTGTGCTCGGATAAAATTGGTAAACATGCCAACAAGATAGTTACAGGATGAAATTATTCTAGCAAGATGGACAATCCTACGAGCTGCTTAATTATCCCGCCAGTATGATTATAGGCAATCTGTCTCATGTAGGGGTGTAAACGAGCCGAGCCGAGCTTGGCCAGGCTCGGCTCGGCTCGGGCTCGAACCGGGCTCGGCTCGGGCTCGGCTCGGTCAGGCTCAGCCAGGCTCGCGAGCCTTATCGAGCTCGGGTTATATTAAGTTCACACCCCTCATCTTCCCTGAACAGCCCTATCTAATGTAATTTGACTACTCTTTTTACACTATGGGGGGAGGTCCAAGTAAAAAATGGGGTTCCAAAAAAGAAGTGACATATTTTGCCTCCCCCTTTCACTTCCTGGATAACCCTTTTAGTGTATATATTAATATATATATATAAAATTCTTAACGAGCCGAGCCGAGCCTGGCCTAGATCGGACTCGGCTCGGCTCATTAAGGATTTGAGCCGAGCTCGAGCGAGCTTCCGAGGCCGAGCCAAAATTGACACCCTTAGTATCATGAGAAACAACCAATTACTCAAAAAGCTTAATGCCCTGTTCGTTTGAGATTGTGACAACCGATTGTCAGCCCCAAACCTACTATTGGGCTCAAAATCTCATACGAACATGGCCTTAGCCGTTAGTTGTTATTATTTAATCATTTATTTCAATATTCCCATCACTTGTGGCCCCTCTTTTTTGCAGTGGCCGTACAAGTGGATTTTTAATATCAAGGAGTTGGGTTTTGGACCCGGTATCGGGCAATAGCTCTGATACCATGTGAAACAACCAATTACTCCAAAAGCTTAAGCTGATAGAGTTGGTGTTATTTAATTTATACTTCAATATCTTAACACAAAAATAAACTGATAAATGGAAAAAAACCTGTTGGCTACATATGTATACATGGAATGCCGCCCTTGATATTTGATCCAAAGATAGACTTATAAAATTAGAAGTCCTTAGATATAAAATCAAGCGCGGAGCCCTGATTATGTGTAGCAACATGCATACACCATATAAAAAATCTCTCTCCCTCTCTCTCATTGTTTAAAATTGTCACCATATCACTCTCTTGTTATTTCAATATTTCATTGTTTACAGATTTCAACGTCTTTGTTCTAACTTTAATACAGCTTCAATTTAAAATTGTTTAATTTTGCTGATTCCCCAAAAAATATGGAATTCCCAGATTCACCGTTTGATTTTGTATTCCAATTCGAGATCCATGTATTAACACGATGAAGTTCTCTTATCTTCTTTCATTGCACTATCAGAACAAGGCATTTGCGTAAGATTATAATGGCATTTTCTATGTCTACACTTCAAGCTGTGAGTGGCTACAACTACTCCCCAAAAAAGCTTCAAACAGCCAAAATAAAGATCGATTAAAGTGCCATTATCAATTATGGGATTTGCAAGGCAAATTCGTGAAAAGGCATTACAGAGCTACCTCAGATGAATAAAACGAATAAGACAAAATCTGCTAAAAATGAGCCAGTGTGGCTCTTCTCACCTTCAAAAGTGAACAGCAAAATGGCTTTACGAGAAATTGCCTAGCAAACCTCTATATATTGATAATGGCATTACTATGTTTATTTCACACCTTTTAAAACTAGCTGTTAGAGACTACAGCACTCCCAAAAAGCACACTGCAGGGAATAAGAATGTGTAAAACAAAGTGATTAGTGACATTATCAAAATACGGTGTTGCTGATATCATTCATACGTATAGAGATGTATGTATGTATGTATGGTTAGTTAGGTTGGGTTTGGAGTAGCTAAACCAATTCAATCTGAATTTTTAAGGTCCTGGAAAGTGATCTAATCCAACTATACATGCTAGTTTACGCCTGTTTAGGCCAACCTCAACAACTAAAACCCGTATTTTTAGGGCTTCCTTGGATACCTCCACTAATTAATATTTACACACAATCCTATATATATCAAGTCTTTGTTGCGTGCAATCTTACATGCAAATAAAATACAAATAATGGTTTTCAAGGTAGCCTTAATGTCCCATTCATAAATAAAATAAAAATAATATTATTTGAAAAAAGAAGAAGACTGATTTTGACTGTATACAAAGAGGCCATTAAGCTTCTATATATGAGTGATAGTTGATGGTTTGTTAGTGAATAGTGACCATATAGCCACCAATAAGAGAAAATTAAAAAGGCGTATGGACGTAAATTTTTACATTGAAATTTTATATGGTGTTGCCTTAAATTCCAGCAATTTTCGAAAAGTACAGCACGACCACTTCATAGGATAATCAAACCGTTCATTTGTTGGGGCACAACCTATTGGATGTGCCCCGAAAATCATTTCCGTTGGATGATCCTAACCCTCAGATATAAAGAGGTTTCTATAGATCGGAGGGAGGGTTAAGATCATTTTATGGAAATGATTTTAGGGGCACAACATATTTACGGTGTGGCTCCACAAATGAACGGTTTGAATCATCCTATGGACTGGATATTTTTTTTGAAAATACTATACTTTAATGGCACACACCATATAAAATCTATTTTACAATGCTTGTCTCAAAAGATTCATTCCTTGATTACATTATTCCTAAACAAAATGGAATTATCACATGATAAATTAATAAATAAGACTTTGTCAATAGCCTGAAATTGTCAAATGTTCATTTTAATAAGGTTTCCTTTAGAGCAAGTTCCCTTTAAATATGAGATAAGGTTCTACAAAGTTCTGTATTAAGAGGACTTCAGTCTTGACTTTGAGAACTCTCTTAGCATTTTGGCTTTTTTTGGTAGGTTAGGTTGTCTAGGCTTCATCAGTAACTCAATACAGTGACTGAGAGTTTATGTAATTATTATTTTAATGAAGAAAAAGGATACGGTAAAAAGCATGTGATTGGATGATCTCCCCATTCAATGTTTATTTTAATTTTTTTTTGAAGGAGACAGACAATAATGTGGAGTTGTTTATTTCCTCCCCCTTAGAGTGTAAAAAGATTAGTCATAACTGACAAGTACACTAAGGAGTGAGGAGTGGGCGGCGGGCCGGGGGGCGATGCATTACCAGTAGTAGTGGACCCCACCTTTGACTTATCTCAACCATCCACTTGGTAGGCTTCTCATGATCTCTAGTAGCCAAAAAATAATGCTGATTAATCAATCGTTAAGTATTATTAAATGGGTATCTCAACCATCCACTTGGTAGGCTTCTCATGATCTCTAGTAGCCAAAAAATAATGTTGATTAATCAATCGTTAAGTATTATTAAATGGGATTTGCTAGCGCAGAAGGCATTTCACGAATGGGCTGTTGCATGTGAGAACAGCCACACAGGCTCTCTTTTCAACAGATTTTGTCTTATTCATTTAATTAGTCTGAGGTGGGTGCTCTCACATGCAACAGCTCATCCTTGAAATGCCCTCTGAGATGGTTGCTAGCAACTCCCTTATTAAATACATTATTCCATATTGAATATGCATTGTTGCTTAATTATTATGTTAAGATTATATGATCTTTAAGGAAATCCAAGTTGGGTCTACTCTATGTACAATCTAAATCAAGCAAAGGTGGGGCCTAATAGTAGGGTGTTGCTAGGCAATTTCACAGGAAGCCATCACAGCTCGCTTTTTCAGAAGATGACTGCCACCTCCTAGCAAATTTTGTCTTATTTATTTAATTCATCAAAGGTGACTGTTCTCTCATGAAAAAGTGTGCTGCGAAATGACTTTCTTAAAAATTGCCAAGCAAATCCAGGTGGGACAAACCAAGAAACAGAAGATTTCCATGTCTTTCCATGGTCTGTTGCAAATCCCTTTTTATTTAGATTTTGTGGGATCCATCATGCCAGCTAAGGTGATTTCTCCAACTCGGGTGTAGGGAAGGACCTAAGTCAGCAAACTTCGCATTTTACTGTGATTCCATATTTTAATTCTCTTTGCAAATCCATCCCATTTTATTAAAATAAAAGTAAAAGATGACGCTCAATACATGGGTTTTTATAAATCTCTGTTTGGGATTTATCCATAAGGCATTTCGTGCCTGGGCTGTTGCCATGTGTAACATAGATCGGTTCTCACACATGGCGACAGCCGGGTGCGAAATGCCTTTTGCGATTGTCCCTAGCAAATCCCTCTTCGTTTTATTATAATTTTCAAGATAACTTTGGAAAAAAACTTCCTTCCACATTCAAATCTATAATTTATGTTCTTGTTTCTTGGTTTCACTTTATGTCAATTTCTATTGTAATTTTCCACTCTTTCTTCTCTTGCAGGCAAAGAAATGGAAATTTTGTATTTCTTTTTCTTCTTATTCTCTTCCTCCTTCCCCGCCCCAATTCTCCTTTTGGTGTCTTCGGTAGTTCGTCCGACCCATCTTCCTATGCTCTAGTCCTTGTTCATCTTATAAAGAAGAAATTAAAAGGTTAATATCACTTGAATGCAATATAACCAATTTGGGTTACTTAAATATAATAAGGAATGAATGAATCACGGGTTATTATTTTAGATTTTATAACTGAATGATATTTATTAATAGATTATATATATATTTATATATGTACTAGTAAAAAAAACCGATGCACGGGCCGACAAAGAACTGTACGGACTACATCATAAGTTGATCCAAACCGTCCATGTGATGGAACATAACAGAAATAGGTTATGCCCGTAAAATCATTTTCATAAGTTGATCCTAGCCCTCCAATCTATAGAGGTTTTCATAATTAAAAAAATATAAAGGAGATGGGTAGGATTGAAATTATGTTGCTTTAATGGGTGCCTTTGTTAAAAAGCATAAAAGAGGGGTAGGATTGAAAATATATGGGTTGAATGGGTGCCTTTGTTGATGCGCGCAATCAGTAGGGTGTCCCCCACTCTATTGTGTAGAGTGGGACTAATTCCCTCCGGATGCGTGTGTCCCCCACGCTACTGTGTAGAGTGGGACTAATTCCCTCCGGAGACGCGCAACAACCATGGGAAGAACGGAGAACCATCTTTTACTGGCAAAAAAAGGTATTGACGTGTTTAGGAAGAAAGCAAGGAAACACAGAGAGTGGGAAAAAGTAATTAACTGGGTGGATATGACTCTTCACAATCATTGATAAAAGCCATTTGTTGAGTCCTACAAGGCAATAGAAATGTAAAATCAAGACCGTTGATCTCGCATAATATCACAAGATTACCTAAATATTCTTAGCCCCACTCTAAACGAACATCCCATGTGATTTAAGAGACTAAAAAACCATTGTTTCAGCTTTTCTTCGTAGGATCATAAATGAGAGATTTAATATGATGAATGCCTGGCGTCCGGTATTTTTTAGAAAGTACAATGGGCCCACTTCTTAAGTAGATCCAAACCATTCATTTGATGATGGGCCACAATTTAAATTGGCTGCCTCCATATATCATCTCCATTGGATGATCCAAACCCTCCGATCTGTAGAGGGACAGGATACTATAGAAATTTTCACAGATGAAAGGTTATGATCATCCTATAGAGATGATTTACAGGGTACAACTTATTTAAGTTGTGGCCCATCAAATGAACCGTTTGGATCATCTTAAGAAGCGGTCCCTACTACATATAAAATCTCATTGTGAACAATATTTATAGGGAAATGATACCAGCACAACCATGTTTTGATATTTTCACCAAGGCATCTTGTCTTCTAGTATAAAAGGACTGTCAAAAGGTTATTACGGTTCCCAAAAAGCTCTCAAAATGCAATTAAGAAAAGAAAAGAAAAGACAAGCCAGGTATGTACAATTAAGTCTTTGTGGCCAGGATCAAAACCAAGACTTGATGAATAAAAAGCTTAGGATCATCCCATCAAAGTTCTGTTGATATGATCAACGGATCTGATTACATACATAGGCAGAAGTAGGGCCCAATGAGTGCCTTTAATCCCTTTGTTTTCGTCCTTGGGTCACTAGCTGGTAGTGTAAAAGGATAGTCATAAATAGACTAGAGAGGGCTGGCCCAGGGAAGAAAAAGGGGCGAATATACCACTGCCCTATTCGAATAGGGAAAGCCGGAAAGCTATGAGGTGTCGTGTTAAGAGTTTTGAGTGTCGTATTAAGAGTAAAAGCACCTCGTCGCGATGCACCAGTAGACGGTAGTGGTTGTTGACTCTCAAGTTGAGTGCCATTACCAAAACGCTGAGATCAGCCCAATGATATTTCGACCCATTCTTTCTCCAGATCCATCGAAATACAATCTTTAATTAAGACAGGTAAGGTGCCTCCGTCTTGGATTGTAACCCAGATAATCCATCATCAAAAATGATACTTCCACCCCCTCCCCGCATTTCAGTTTCTTTTTGTTTTTCTCTCAAGATCCACATTAAAATACAATTAACAAACAAAAGTGTGCGTTAATGAGATCAGGTTTACTAAAAAGACAAACAACAAAAAGGAGTGTAAATATCATTTTTCCTAGGGCACCTTAAGGTGTAGCCTTTTCTATCATGAGTCATGACGCAAGGCGTTTACCTAACGAAGTACAGTGCGCCCTTAGGTTATATAAGAAGAGTTAGCTTTAGTCCTGAGGCATCGAGAGGAGTCATTTGTTATGAGCCTTTTTACTTGTAGATTGGATTCTCTCTCCATGCAAAGGCTTGAATCAGAAAAAAAAAAAGGGGGAAAATCAGGAGACGTGCAAGGAAACCCCGTGGAAGGTTCGGCTGGTGGTGTTTGACTCCAAAAAGTGAAAGAGGATTTTCATTGGGGCTTTTCATCAAACAGTTTGGAGAGACTCTTTTAGACTTAGATCTGCTCGAGCTCTCACAAATCTCATTCCCCCTCTCACTTTTCGAATCGAATATACTCTGAGGATTACTCGGGAGAGGCAGAAAGGGGAGATTATCCGTTGATCTCACTCTCCCTCATCCTCCTCTCCCTTTCACGTTTTTTATGTCATTTTTCTACTGTTTTTTGGTAAGCTAATACCAGTACTTCTTCATCTTATATTGCAATAGAGAGGATGGGAGGAGGAGGAGAAGGAGAGCGAGGCGAAAACAACAGTAACAGCAATGTTAATTGCAACGGGAGAGGGGGAGGGAGCGCGGCCGGGGTTCAGATCCAGATCCCGCCGAGCCGGAGATTGCCAGATTTTTTACAGAGTGTGAATCTGAAATATGTGAAATTAGGGTACCATTACCTAATCACTCACCTTTTAACTCTGTTCTTGATCCCTCTCATTGTGATGATCCTTTTAGAGGCGGCGCAGACTAACCCTGAAGATGTCAGAGAGCTTTGGCTCCATCTCCAGTATAACCTGGTGAGCGTTTTAGTCTGCTCCGCCTTTCTGGTCTTTGGCTCCACTGTTTACATCATGACTCGTCCTCGCCCTGTTTATCTTGTGGATTACGCCTGTTATCGCCCTCCTTCCAGTCTGAAGGTCAAGTTTGAACAGTTCATGGAACACTCGAAACTGTCTGGGAACTTTGATGATTCTGCTCTTGAGTTCCAGCGCAGGATTTTGGAGCGCTCTGGACTTGGTGAAGAGACCTATGTTCCTGAAGCTATGCATTTTCTCCCTCCTCGTCCTTCCATGGCTGCTGCCAGAGAAGAAGCTGAACAGGTTGTTACATGATTACATCACTGTTTTCCTTCTTATTTAGATGATTAATAATCATGTTTTAGTGTTGTTAGCACATTGGAGGCCGAGTTTCCTTGAATTAACTCACTGTTTTCTCTATTTCTTTCCTACTATATCTTGTTCTTATTTGTTTTTTTGTTTTGATAGAACTGTGTGCTTTATTGCAGGTTATGTTTGGTGCCTTGGACGCCCTCTTCCTCAATAATCCCTTTGTCAAACCCAAAGATATTGGAATCCTGGTCGTCAATTGTAGCCTATTCAACCCTACCCCTTCCCTTTCTGCTATGATTGTCAATAAGTACAAGCTCAGGGGAAATATTCGTAGCTTCAATCTTGGTGGGATGGGATGTAGTGCCGGCGTCATTGCTATAGACCTTGCCAAGGACCTCCTCCAGGCCCACAGGAGCACGTATGCTGTAGTTGTTAGTACGGAGAACATTACTCAGAACTGGTACTTTGGCAATAAGAAGTCTATGCTCATACCCAATTGCCTCTTCCGTGTGGGTGGCGCGGCCGTACTCCTCTCCAACAAGTCCTCAGATAGGAGCCGCTCTAAGTACAAGCTTATAGATGTTGTTAGGACGCATCGTGGGTCTGATGATAAGGCCTTCCGCTGTGTCTACCAGGAGCAAGATGATACTGGCATGGTCGGTGTTTCTCTATCCAAGGATCTCATGGCCATTGCGGGAGGTGCCCTGAAGACCAACATCACTACCCTCGGGCCTCTTGTACTCCCCATCAGCGAGCAGCTTCTCTTCTTCGCCACTCTGGTGGCCAAGAAACTGTTCAATGCCAAAATTAAGCCTTACATCCCAGATTTCAAGCTTGCGTTTGATCACTTCTGTATACACGCTGGTGGGAGAGCCGTGATTGATGAGCTCGAGAAGAACCTACAGCTCCTGCCCATACATGTCGAGGCTTCTAGGATGACCCTGCATCGATTCGGAAATACTTCCTCCAGTTCCATTTGGTACGAGTTAGCTTACACCGAGGCCAAGGGAAGGATGCGCAAGGGCAACCACGTCTGGCAAATTGCATTCGGAAGCGGTTTCAAATGTAACAGTGCAGTCTGGCAAGCGCTGCGGACTGTGAAGCCATCTCCTAATAGTCCATGGGCTGATTGCATTGATAATTATCCTGTTCAGATCATTGATGGCTTCACACAGCCACAACAGAAATAACTTTGATTGATGCAGTTATTTATCGAGTGCGCGTGGATCTCTTAATGAATCTTGAAGGCATTACCCGTCTAGGCCACCTTAATGGATTCACTGAGGTTTCCATCCCCTGTTATTCTTATGAAAGTCATAATGTTGTCTTTCTCCTTCTTCTTGGTTTATCTTTTTCTGTTGTATGTGTGCAAGTAATCTTAATTCTTGGATTGCTATTCATGTACCCTATTAATCACTGTTCAAACTCTCAAGCTGTATACTTGTTATGTTCTCTAGAGAGCTTCCTGGATGTTCCATCATGGCATAATTGTTAAGTAGTGTTATTTCATTGTTTTTACTTTTTTTTTTCAAGTACAATCTCCCATTTGAGGTTATGTCTTGTCCACCAATTGATGACTTGAATACCAGGGATCTTTATGGGTGATGTGGTCTACAAGCTATTAAATACTGGTTTGATGGTTTATGTTTTCCTTTTGTAAAGGATGGTCTGTTGTGTGTTTGATGTAACCTATGAATTTTTCAACGATCATCATTACTCAAGTAGTTGAAGAGAATTATAAATCATTCAACTGTCTTGGTTTATCTTCAAGTACTTATTTTTTGGGTAAGTATGCAAATGAAATCTAACCTTTATGAATCATCCGACTGCTTTGGTTTAAGTACCTTTTTTTTTTTTTTTTTTTTGGGGGGGGGGGGGGGGGTGGGGGGTGTAATTTGCAGATGAGATCTAGCCTTCACTGAAATTCAAAATCACAAACAAAATGCATATGTGCTTGAGACTTGTGTGAGGATAATAGCAGTGGGGCCTTCTTTCTTGACATACCCAATTGGTTCAGCCTTCTGCTCAAATTCAACTTACCATGTTTCTTTTTGTTTATTTATTTTTAAAATCTTACTTACCTACAATGATCCTTGCTTTGATCTATCAAATCTCTTAGAAGCATGTCGGGGTCTAAATTGCAGCAGTTTGATTGGCGCTCTTTGATTTGTATGAATGTATGGGGTGGATTTCTTTATGGCAATCCATGACCATTGAAGGCATGATGTGGTCCTAGACAAGCTTCTAAAGCTGGCTCTGAAGTCATACAAAAGGATGTGGCCTTAGACAGCCATACAGAGCCTAGATCTATCAAAAATCTTCTCAAACTGGCATTTGCTGCATCATGGTATTTCTAGTTGTGCAGAATGATTTTCTTTGTTTTTCTTGTTCTCAATTATGTCATTATTATATTAAAACATGATAACATGGTGGTCTTAACTGAGGATTCTATTGTTGTAGTTAGTTTCTCTTAATCTTCCTTTTCATGTGAAAGGCTGTTATTGTGACTTTTCAGAGGTTATAGATTTCTTACACATCTTGAGTCATAGTTCTCAAAGAAATTATGTTATGGATATGGACCATAGCCACAAATCCCTCTGGTATTTTAAAAAATATCGCGATTTGTTGCAATTTTTCGATAAAAAGACAACATTTCAAAAAAATTTCTCGAGATTTTGAAAAATCATCAACATATCTTCATATTTTATTTTTTATCGCAAAAAAATCACAAAAATTACGCGATAAATTCACTATATTATTTCTAGACCTAATTTTGTTCTTAAACTTTATAAGTTTATATATTTTATTTTTCTAATTTTTTCCTGAAGTAAGCCTTAAATTATTGAAAATTTTAAAATATCTAGAGAAACACCCTTCCTGAGAAATTCCCGAGACAAAATTTGTGACTATGTTATGGACAGAGTCTTTTGTGCTATCTTCCACAATGACAAAACAATGGACAGTTGGACACCCACCTTGTGATCTGTGGTCACTCTGGCTACTCTAAGTCTACCTTGTTGGGACCAGTATTACTCCTTTATAGACATAGTTGGCCATCATCATATTGCCTTATCAGTTAAATCTCAGTTTTATCCATCAGATGTTTGATATTTATCAGATTTGTTGATTAGTTGTCATTAATGTTCCTTCACCCTAACTGGTTTTTGTTCCATTTTATAGTGAGATATGTTGTGGCCACATTGATAGTTGGAGATTGGATGCCCATCTTTGCAGCTGCGCACCTATGCTATCTATACTGAAAATACAGAGTATGTCATGCATGTATTGTCCTTGCACAATCTAGGTGATTTCCTTTTGTACAATGATAGATAAACTCAATTCTTCTTCTTCTTCTTCTATAATTATCTAGACATATTCCATTCAAAAAAAAAAATCTCGACATATTGGTACTTTTATTTATTTTTGGATTGGCTTTTGATGCATTTTGGTCCTATTCGAGTTGTTGAATTTTCATTCTATGAACTTCTATTATGTTTGATAGGCAGCTCTATGGGATTTTTTTTCACCAGCAAGGCACCTTATCGTTCTTAAATGTAACATGTTATAGGCTTAAACAATACAAGCAATACAAGACCACCTTTCATCTTGTATTTTTTTTTTTTTTTGAAGACTTCCATCTTGTACTCTTTGTATGAAAGTTTTGTAGTAAGGATGATTATGTCTTCTGTTCACATTTTACTCTTGTCAAGTGTTCTTTTGTGTCATTTATAAGAAGATGGGGGCATTATTGTACTTTATTGTTTAAGTCACTTAAGTTATATCTCAAGTGATGTGAATTAGTGAGTGGGGTATATTGAGAGAGAGAGAGAGAGAGAGAGAGAGAGAGAGAGAGAGAGAGAGAGAAGGGCACTCTTGCAAAAACGAGCTACAAGGGTGCCCCATTGGTCCATTTCAATTTAAAATTAAAGGAACAATAAATGCACTTTGTTGAGAAGGACCAATAGGAGCGCCCTTGTAAATGGATTTTAACAAGGGCGCCCCTCGCCCCGTCTATCTTGTGGATTAGGCCTGTTATCGCCCACCTTCCCATCTCAAAGTCTGCTTCGAATAGTTCATGGGACACTCAAAACTCGCCGGCAACTTTGTCGACTACTCCCTCAAGTTCCAGCGCCGGATTCTCGAGCACTCCGGCCTCGGCAAAGGGACCTATGTTCCTGAAGCTATGCATTATCTCCCTCCCTGCCCTTCCATGGTCGCTGCTAGAGAAGAAGCTAAACAAGTCATGTTCGGCGCCGTGGACACCCTCTTCCTCAACAATTCCTTTGTCAAACCCAAAGATATTGGAATCCTGGTCGTTAATTGTAGTCTCTTCAACCCCACTCCTTCCCTCTCCACCATGATCCTCAATAAGTACAAGCTTAGGGGCAATATCCGCAGCTTCAATCTCGATGGGTTGCAGTGCTGGTGTCATTGCTATAGACCTCGCCAAGGACCTCCTCTAGGCCCACCGGAGCACTTATGCTGTAGTGGTTAGCACGTAGAACATTAATTGGTACTTTGGGAATAAGAAGTCCATGCTCATACCCAATTGCTTCTTTCGTGTGGGCGGCACGGCTGTACCACTCTCAAACAAGTCCTCAGATCAGAGCTGCTCTAAGTACAAGCTCGTAGATGTTGTCAGGATGCATCGTGGGTCTGATGACAAGGCCTTCCGCCGTGTCTACTAGTAGCAAGATGATGCTGGCATGGCCGGTGTTTCTCTGTCGAAGGATTTCATGGCCATTGCCATATGTGCCCTAAAGACCAACATCACCACCCTTGGACCTCTTGTACTCCCCATCAGCGAGCCACTTCGATTCTTCGCCACTCTTGTGGCCAAGAAACTGTTCAATGCCAAAATTAAGCCCTACATCCCAGATTTCAAGCTTGTGTTTGATCACTTCTGTATACACGCTGGTGGGAGAGCTGTGATTGACGAGCTCCAGCTCCTCTCCATCCATGTCGAGGCTTCTAGGATGACCCTCCATCGATTTGGCAACACTTACTCTAGTTCCATCTGGTATGAGCTAGCTTACATTGGAGGCCAAGGGAAGGATGTGCAAGGGCAACCACATTTGGCAAATTGCATTTGGGAGTGGATTCAAATGTAACAGTTCAGGCAGGCGCTCGCTCCGGATTATGAAGCCATCTCCTAAGAGTACATGAGTTGATTACATCGATAATTGTCCTCTGGAGATCATAGATGGCTCCACTCATCCACACAACAGAAGTAACTTTGATTGATGCGGTCATTTACTTGTCTTATTTAACATTCTAAAAATAACCTCTAATCCTAATCACATAAACAATTCCCAATTGGAACATGCCATGTGGCAAAGACTAAGTCACAAACAGCTACTATTAATAATGGCACTCCCATGATACTCCCAAAATGAAATTGGCACTTGGACTTGATAATAAAACCCTTATGAAAGTATGAGTACCAATTAGATTGGCAATGTGCGCTCATTTCGAATTGTATTTATGTTTGATTGAGCGGACCTAGATAATGTCTCTCCAACTAGCTCTACCCCGGTCACTAGGTCAATTATCGGCCCGATGGTTCTTCGACTAGAACCGGAATAGATCTTGGGCGAGGTGGTGGTAGGGAAACTGCTGCTATTAGTAACGAAACCATAAGGATGTGCTTACGTCCAAATTTGATAATGGCACTCTTCAGGGGATCTCCCATGTAGAATGTCATGCCATACCAAAACCGGGGCTTCGGAGCTTGGGTCTTTGTGCTATCTCTGATTTGTCCTTAAGGCTTCCTGATTCCTATCGCATCTTCACTCCAATTTGATGGTCCCATTCTTCCAACTTTATCTCATATTGAGGTATCTCCTCGGCCCACCAAATTTTATGTTTGATGAAGTTATCGAACAAATCAAGAATCAACCATCAAAGTTGTTCCACCATCAGTGACTTTGGTTGACGATCCATATCCGGAACCAACCAATCATCCTATTTCTAAGTTTGTTTCTCTCTCTCTCTCTCTCTATTGAAAAATGACATATTTCATTGAAATTAGAGAAGCATTAGGGACGAGTAATCCCCCTGCAATACAAAATATCAATGAGAACTAGAGTGGGCATACCCAACCAGAGAGAAGCCTTAAAATAAAGAAAACAGTCATGTATCTTTCCTTTCCTTCGTCGTTCCGTTAGCATGCACAATCTTCTTTTCAGAATTCCACACGATTGTTTCTCCATCTTCATTAATCCCTTCAGGATGCCCTTTTAGATCTTCAGTCGGCTCTCCTATGCTGAGCACTTCTCCAATTCCTCCATGATGTGCTTGATTTGAAAATTCGGCATGTCAATGAGAAGGTGTTCCGGCAGCCTATTCAAGAATACAGGGTTTTTTCTGCTGGCGATCCTCTCCTCCACCAGCCGAATACCTACAATCCTGTTGGCTTCTCAATTCAACCGCCTCGCAGTCCTTTCCTTTCTTAGCATCAGTTGGAAGAAAGGGTGTTCGTACAACGGTGAATGGGTATCCTTGACGGAGCCCATCCCACAGGGCCTATACTGGTGAAAGGTCGATCTCCAGCCTCTAGATTAAATGCTTCCCACTGCTTTCGGAGAAGATCACCCGACAACTCTTTGTAGGTCGGATCATTGATAAAGGCCCTCTCTTCGTTATAGGTCATGGACCTCATTATCATGAGAACGTTTTCTAGGACCAGAATCTCCATGAGATACATCATATTCCTACCTCCAGAGCACGAAGAAGATTCGTTATCCATATCCCGGTGGTTGAAGTTAGAAATTACCCAAAAAATCTAGTGGCTCCAAAGACTTTCTTTTGGTAGTCTTACTATTCGTCAAACTCTATACCCCGGATGCCCTAGAAACCCAGACCCCAGATATTACCAATTCCCGCCCCTTTATAATAAGGACAAATCACTAAGGGAATAAAGAAGTGTCCACAGGTCACTAAGACACGATGCTTAGGGTAGCGTGCTAAGGGAAATTTATAGCCCATTTCCCTCTTACCAAAAAGAAATAAATTTATGGAAGCTTGTACTTCACGATTTAACCTAAAGGCCTCACGCCACCTAGAATATACTAGAAGGTGGCCCCCCGATCTAAACAGCCAATATTTACTAATGGCAAGGGGCCTCAAGGTGAATTAACTGAAGGCGAACCCAACTCTGGGCAGATGGGAAGTTAATTTGATAGGTTTTGGGAGCCGATTACTGCTTTGCACCCTTATTGCTCCGACGGATTTCTCCAGATAGGTTGAACAAAGTTTTGATCTTGCCACCTTCGCCTTGAGTTTTATGCCAGGGTTGGTCTCACCTGAGGCAATATTCCTTGCTTTTACTTGGTAACCACCTTTTTTGCTCAACTTGGTAGATAGGTCCAGCAACGATACTTTCCGCCTAGGGGGAGAAGGTCAATTGACTCGTATCCTACTAGAGAAAGGCATGAAAGGCTCTCGCTTTCAGGTATGACGATCCCAAGACCTTTGTCGGATCCGTCTTTGGGCAGCGCGCCCTGGACCGATTTGAAATTTGAATTCAGAATAGGGGACGAAAATTCGCCGGAAGCAGTCTCGGAGAATTCAAATGGCCTTCTGTCGGCGGCAATGGCGGAAAATCCAAGCCAGCAGGACCCGAAGAGGATTTAGTTCAAGAATAGCCGTCTAATGTTTCTGGAATTTCAATCCCAATGGAATAGACGTGATCTAGAACCCGATTCTAACAGATGATCCTAAAAGTTTCCATCGAGGGGCTAAAATTTTGGCCGAAACAAAACTCATACAATGTTGATGATTGCCTTCCATCTTTATTTCCAGGACCTTACCAAAAAGATTCCCTAAAGCCTCCACTGTAGATGCGGCCCAAACGTGTAACGGGATACCATAGAAATTGACCCACAAGGGTTCCTCTCCTTGAATAAATTCCTTATTCCACGGTGAGAGGGAGATCAAATGATTCCCCAGAGCTTCCGCGCCTTTGGAGGGGACCAGCGAGGCTTGCAATTCTGATTCAAATATAAACAGGAGTTCACCCTCCGCCAAGATACAGGGACATTGCAATGATGGAATATCCCAAATTTTTTGTGCCCAAAGGCAGAGGTCCTCTAAAGATCCTTTGTGGTCTTTCTTTTTCCCTATCAGACAGGCTGTTAGAGAATCCATTCGGACTTCTACTTCCCTACCCAAGATGGTCAAAATCGTGTTACCTCCAATCTCTTGTGAAATAATTTTACCAGTATCAGGCCAACGATTGCTCTCTCCATAATCAATCTCCAATCGAGGTATAGGACGAGCACGGGTTGTCCAAAAGGAAGAGGTCCTGAACCGGCGACACCAACGGCAATTATCCCCCATTTGAAGTTAAGGTACCTACAGGGAGAGCAGAACCAGTTTCCATAGGTAGAACCTACGCCTGATTTCGATCTCTCTTTAGACTCGTCTCCTCCCCCTGACAGCAAAGCCGATTCCCCTTTATCTTGTTTACATATTCTACATCTTTTTCGCCAACTGAAATCTTGGTAGCGGCAATAGGAGCACTGCCAATCCTCCGACCATCTCCTAGATCCTGCGACCATCTCGTCCAAGCAAAAATATGATCTAAGTTTGTTTCTCTTGATGGCTTTTCCCCAAATTTTTGTAGTTTTGCTCTCGTGATGGCCTTTTGTTCTACTCCTACTCCTCATCAATAAGCGTTGTCTCATCCTCGATGGACTACTGCTATGCAAGAGCATATTGCTGCCTTGAATTTTCTGACACTTGGAATTTAGTTCCATTACCTCTTGCGAAAAAGGTGGTTGGCTACTGGCAGATCTATACCGTGACGTATCATCCAGATGGTTCTGTTTAACTTCTTAAAGCTCGTTTAGGTTCCAAAGGCTTTACCCACTCATATGGGATGGACTACTTCGAAACATTCAGCTTGCCAAATTGAGTTCCGTTCGGGTTATGATATCCATTGCTGCAAACATGGGTTGGCCGTTAGATCAACTAGACGTAAAGAAGTCTTCTTGGACCATTAAAAAAAAAAGAATGCCTTCTTGAATCGAGACTTAGCAGAGGAATTCTATATGAAGCAACCACTTAGATTTATTGCTCAGGAAGAGTGAAGGTTGCATGCAAACTAGAGAAAGCCATCTATGGTCAGAAGCAATCGTCGAGATCTTGGTTTGACAATTTCAGCAAGATTGTTGTGTCCTGTGGGATACATATGAGTTATGCGGATCACCAATATTTATTCATCAAACTGTAACTGGACATATTGCTCCCATTATATACTTTGATGACATTATAGATACAGGCAAATGCTCATAAAGGCATTGAGGAGTTGAAGCTACATCTGAAGCAACATTTCAAATCAAAGATCTTGGACGATTAATTTATTTTCTTGGAATGGAAGTAGCGTGATCCAGAGCTGGTATCAACCTCTCCCGACAGAAGTATATTTTGGATCTTCTATCTGAAACTGGTCTACTAGGAACTAAGCCTATTGACTAATGACTATCATATTGATGCCACCTACAAGTTAACAACAAATGAGGGATAATTCCTTAAAGAACCAGTAAGATATAGAAGGTTAGTTGGATAGCTAATCTACTTGTCAATTACAAGGCTGAATATTTCTTTTGCCGTTTATGTACTTAGCCAATTTATGTGGGGTTCTGTGAAACCTCATATGGATGCTGTCATTTGTATTAATATATTCTGAAAGAGTAATGATATGGTAACCGAGTTAGGGACCGAGAGTGAAACCGAACAAATAGCCTCTTCACACATTAGCAATCATGTTCTCTCTTTTATTTTTTTGGTATTTGTTTTTCCATAAAACTAATATGGCAATATTACACCTCCCATGCCATGTGACACGTAGGGATTTGTTCGGTTCCCTCTCGGCTTCCGTAGTAGCGCTCATTTTGAAATATTTAAAAGGATCTCCTGATAGAGGTATTCTCAATAGACCCAAGCAGTTACAAATTAAGGGCTACTCAAATGCTGATTGGACAGGGCCTTCGTTGGAAGATTGATGGCAGGGTACTACACATTTTTTTTAAACGGTGATGCATAAAAGGGTAAAGTCCCAAGATTGAGATGGTCAATAAACAACAAACAAGCACAAGAAGAAAAAGAAAACAAACACAGAGGAAACCTTGTTTGTTGCCATTGTGTACTGCACATTTCGGAGGTAATCTTGTTTCTTGGAGAAGCAAGAAACAAAGTGTAGTGGGAAGGGAGATTGGGTTCTTGATGGGATGTGGGAATCGCATCTGGTTGAGGCACATAATTGATCTTGTTTCGGATGTGCTCTTGGTTTAGGATCAGTATGCAAGAGCAGTGACTTGGGACGTGGAGTTTCAAGACATGATTGATCTCGGGGTTCAGGAACAGATGATCTTGAACGAAGGTGATTGGCTCACCAACTCCAATGCACAGTAACTTAACAATGTTTAAATTTTTTATGATCCCTCTAATAAGGTATGCATAACATTACAAAACAAATACTGAGAGCTAGCAATATGACTTCAAAAAAAAAAAAACAAACAAATACTGATATTTTAGCAAAATATGGCATTCCTTGTACAAATTTAGTTGTTTGGCAACACATGCCAGAGTTTTAGTCCTTTTTTTTCCCTCTCTTTGCTTTTGCTTTTTCCGGTTTACATAACAAATACTGATATTTTAGTAAAATTTGGAGTTCCTTGTACATATTTAGTTGGTTGGCATTGCAAGTCAGAGTTGTAGCCATTTTTCCTTTCTCTTTGCTTTTGCTTTTTCTGGCTTTTGGCTAGCCTTACTTTATTTTCCATTTTAATGAATTGCCTGTTCAAAGAAAACAACATTGTTATTCTATTGGCTGTTGCTCACTCACATGAACTGGGAATCTAGCATAATCTACTGACAAGTTCAAAAGAATGCAACAGTTAGTAAAGATACGTCCAGGTTACCAAGTTTTTGTTTAAGAACAACTAGAGTAAACCTAGAGAACAATGAACGCCTAGGGCACTGAAAATGGTCTATGCTATGCTTTTTTTTTTTAATGATAGAAGCTTGTCATTAATAAAAAAGAATCGAGGAGGTCATCCCAAATACAAAAGAGAGAAAAATGAACAAAAATAAAGATAGAAAACAAAGAAACAAACAGACAACCCTCCTATGGGGGCAAGAAATCAAACATTTGTAGGTCCTTGACTATTTATTCCTTCCCTAGCTAGCCTGTCTGCAATCCCATTTGCTGATCTTCTAACATGACAAAAGGTAACCGAGGAGTCCTCCACTCTATCTCCGATCTCATCAAACAGATGAGCAGACCTCCATGGGGAACCAAAGAGCCCTTGAGCCACCATATGACATTGAGAGAATCACCCTCCACTATCAATCGGTCCAAGCTATTTCTATCCACAGAGGTGATTCCTTTATGAGCAGCCCTGACCTCCGCCTCACTAGCATCCGCTACCCCAATCGGTCTTGAAAAAGCCCAAGAGACCTCCCCCCTTGAATCTCTTAGAACACCCCCAATGCCAGAGGGTCCCGAGTTTCCAACACTTGACCCATCAAAATTAAGTTTCAACATTCCATTTGGTGGGGGTTGCCACTTCTGGATAACTAGTGGCCTAGACTCCGTAGCAAGTCCTTCTACAATCAATTGGTGTCCTGCGTCCCCAATTGAAGCAAAAATATGGAATACCCAAGCTCCGCTTAGTGTCTGTACTTTTAGTTGGGTGGCTTTTTGTGGACGGATACAAACAGTGCACTTCTTAAGGGCCCGTAATATATTGATTGCGGATCATTGCGCGTTGTGTGTCGAGGTGGGAGAGTCAGTTGACTATATATATATATATATATATATATATTTATTCATTGCAGAGTAGCTAGAGAGGTTTGGGGTGGCATATTGTCTAGATTTGGGATAGAGTGGGTGTTCCCGGCGACTATTAAAGAGCTGTTTGAAGGATGGACTTTGACTCCTTGGAAGAAAAAAGGAAAGGTCCTTTGGTCGCTCTCTTTTCTTGTAGTTTTGTGGGTGCTATGGAAAGAGAGAAATGTCAGAGTATTTGAAGGTGTGGCAAAGTCTTCCTATTTTCTCTTCACAAAAGTTATTGCTTTAACCATTGTCTGGGCCAAATCCATTCCTCTTTTCCGCTTTGTTTTGGCTTTTGAGTTATGGGAGGGATGGAAGGTGGTCTATGCTGTGCTTTTGTTACTACATAGGACTCCTAGCTACACCACTCGCACTAGAAGGAATTCATGCCTTGTATGATTCCCGATCAAATTAATGTATTCTTATGTTTCCCTTGCCAATCTGAAAGGATTCAGTTTGAAAAGCTCAGTCACGGTTTTTCATTGTGAGTTACAACTTGAAAATATTCTGAGCTGCTTTTACTTCAACTACTGAGGGGAGTCTAAGACATCTTGGGGCCTCATTATGTTCCAGAGGCATACTATGCTTTTTGGCACTCCTGTCGCACGGGGATCAAAACAGTAAATGCTCTTGGGGGATTTGTTAGAAACCATTGCAGAAGGCATTTCATGGACCAGCTGTTGCATGAGAGGGCCGCCACATCAGATGAATTAAATGAATAAGACAAAATGTGCTGAAAAGTGAGTATGTGGCTGCTCTCTCATGCAACAGCCGATCCGCTAAATGCCTTTTGCGATGGTCCCTAGCAAACATCAGATATACAACGGAGATCAACCGTACCTATATTGATGTACTTTGTCTATAGTTTGCATGCTCGAAGTTGCTTGTTGAAGATAGTGAGGAGAGCCCATCACCAATTCTTGTGGAGATCAGGGAGAGGCCTTAAATGGCTTGTTTTGGTTAGGGGCCGTATTTGAAAAAAGGGAGAAGAGCATCTTGCTAGAATATCTCACACTTTGGTATATCTCATCTCATGGGAATTTGGAAGCAGTTGGATCCACCTTCTATTTTGTAACCATGTAACAAACTTACAATGAGAAGAAGATTGTTATCCTCGTCAAAATTTTCATTCGGCTCTATTTAGCTTTACTTTCCCTTAGTTGCAGTTGAGGGTATTTAAACAAAGTTAGTGTATCCTTCCAAGTGAGGTGAAAGAATGAATTTCTAATTTCGTTAGGGCATAAGGGAATGGGATGTTATGGAGGCTTTACAAACAACACCTCAATAGCATTTATCCGAAGGCATCTTTGAGCCATTTTTTTATTTTCCAAATTATTGTTTGAGGATTTATTCACTGCTTAAGAGAGAATGATCAGCCCGGATGCCTCACCTTGCTCGATGGATAAAGCTAAATTTTAGTGGGTCCTTGTGTGAGATGTTGTCTATTAGGCAAATTGTGACGGAGTCAATTTCTTACCACTCATGTGGAATCCCTTTCTTGTGGATCTAGTGATTTACGTTCATTTAATTGATGTCGAATCCTTGGCACTATGGAATAAGGTGAAATTTCTTTGTTGATTTCAGCCATGCTTCCTTTATGAATATAGACCGTTGCTTTTTCTATTTTTCTCAGTGTCCATTTGGCCACAGATTGGAGGGTCAGAATCGTCCAATGGGGGTAAATTTTCTCCATGGCCCATCGATAGCTATGCCTAGGTCGTAAATAGTTTTGGTCATTGAGTAGGTGGCTCCTACTCATTTTTTTTCATCTAAGAACCCCAAACAAGATCTGGCAATCCAAATTCTTATTCTTATCACCAGGGACAGCATGACAGTCATTAAATGTGTTCTGAACTTTCAACCAAGTCTCATGACATTCTGGAATTGACCTTGTTCACTTAATTGTAAGGTTCATCGTCTTATTTATGTTGTCCTTCTGGCAGCTGGTTTCTTGTCATTTTGACTCAAGGAGCTGCCCTTGCATGTCAATTCAAGTCTTGACCTTTCCTGCCAATTCCCAAGTCCATCGGAACTTGTCCATGATAGTCTATTCACTACTGAATGATAGTAGGAAAGTCCAAGCATGTGAAACACCTTCAAATTCATAAACAACAAGGAATTGATTGATCTGCTAGTGTCTGGAGATAAGTTCACTTGGAAAAATAACTAAACTCTGACAATTTTCACCAAACTGAATAGGTTTCTTGTTTCTAAAGGTTGGGAAAAATCATTCTCCAGCTTAGGTGTGTTGGCACTTCCTTGACCAATATTGTATCACTATCCTCTTTCTCTCCATGGACGCGCCATTGTCTGGCCTGAAGCCTTTCAGTTTTCAGTTTGGCTTGGTTGGAAGTATCAGGTTTTTATGAGATAATTGTTGGATGGTGGAAGGAGTGCAAGGTGGAAGGATGAACAAATTTTAAGTTTATTAGCAAGCTGAAATTTATCAAAGAAAAGGTTGGAATAGGGATACATTTAGAGAGTTGATCAACAAAAAGGATGATGTGCAAAATTAGATTGCTCAGCTAGATACTATCAGGGAAGATAGGCCTCTAACTTAAACTGAGGAGCTTGCTAGACTCACACTGAAGGATGATTATGAGAATATCCTCAATTGGAAAGAAGTTCGTTGGAGACGAAATCTAAATCCGCGTGGATTGAGTGAGATAGGAATACAACTATTTTTCATAAAATGGAGAGTGCTAGGAGAAGACAATCAAATTCTGTGTGTTTTGGGTGGTAATTCCCTAGCTGAAAATCAGACTAACATCAATCAGAGGATTGCTGTTGACCCAAATGTGATGACGTGTGACATCAATTTATCTTCTCTTTCTGTTCAACGGAAGGATTTTCTCAAAAGAAAGTTTGAAGCAGAGGAAGTGAGGACGAAGGTTTTCAGTGTGCCAGGAAGTAGAGCTCTTGTTTGGTTGCCAACATAGCATTGCATGTCTGTTGACGTGTCACTCTCGTCCCCTCCCTATGAAATTCAAGCCAAAATCCATAAAAAAAGTGGAATTTTGCTGGAATTTCATGGGAATGGTGCTTTTCTCTCTTTCTCTGTCTTCCCTCTCTCTCTACACATGTTTGTAATGACACCCCCTACCATTATTCTCCGAGGTTGACAACCAAACACTACATACCACTATTCTCCCAAATAAGTCTAGGTAAATCCAATGCTTGTCTCCTCCCTGTTGACTACTTACGCCACTACTCTCCAAGGTAAATACCCACAACCAAACATAGCACAATGAATTGGGTCCCCATCTAATTTCATGTGGTCAGTGGTGGTCGACAAAATTGAAAGGAAGTTGGCGTCTTGGAAGAAAAAAGTATTTATCTTTGGGAGGGAGAATCACCCTCTTCAAACCTACCTTGGCTAATCTTCTAGTTTATTATATGTTTTTATTGAAGATGCCACCCGCTATTGCTAAGAAGGTTGGGAAACTTCAGCGGGATTTCCTTTGGGATGGCAGGGAAACCATAAAAATCATAAGAATTTGAGTAAATGGGAAGAGGTTAGTAAACCAAACAAGTATAGTGGGTTGGGCATTGGTAATATTCTTAGAAGAAATTGCTCTCTTCTCGGCAAATGGATCTGGAGATAAGGTGAGGAATCAGATGCTCTATGGTGTAAGGCTGTTCATTAGAAGTATGAAGTCTCCACTTGAAGTGCTAAAAGCGCAGGTTAGAGTATCAGCTACTTGGTGCTTGACTTATTCAATAGCAGAGGATTTCTATAAAGTTAATAGTCTTTCCACTTGCCAAGTTTTTATTTATTTATTTGTGAGAAGATTGTTGGCAGCGAAAATTTCCTCTTTGAGACAAAAACCTTCGTTATATCGGATTTTCAAGGATTTTGTTTTTGGGGCAAAGTTTAATTAGGCGGAACCTTCACACGCTAATCAAACGGGAAGAATAGTTAGGGGGCGTAACCCTCTCAGCGACGCGTTGCATCGGCCCCCGAATGTAGTGTTAAATGAGCAAGGGTCTTTGCACCTTCATGGGCGGGTGCAAGGGGTGAGGAGGCTAGTCTTGGGTCGTCACTCCCTTAGTGACGGGCCACATCGGTGCCCGGGTGTGGTGGAAAATGGGCAAGGGTCCTCGCACTCTATTGGACGGGTGCGGGGGGTTAGAAAGCTAGTCCAAGAGAGTAGGATTCGTTTAGCCAGTTGGAACATATGTTCAATAACAGGTAAGCTGAGGGAATTAGTTGATACGCTGAGTAGAAGAAGAGTTAATATAGCTTGTCTTCAGGAGACTAAATGGGTAGGAGAGAAAGCTAGGGAAATAGAAAATACGGGTTTCAATTTATGGAATACAGGAAAGGAGAGGAATAGAAATGGTGTAGGGATCATAATAGATAGGTGCCTAAGAAATGTGATTGTAGATGTTAAAAGGAAGGGTGATAGAATTATTCTAATTAAATTAGTATTAGGTGAAGAGACAATTAATGTTATTGGTGCGTATGCCCTTCAAATAGGATTAAATGATTCTGTCAAGAGGCAATTTTGTGATGATATGGATGAAGTAGTCTGAGGAATACCACATGGAGAAAAGTTATTTATAGGAGGGGATTTAAATGGACATGTGGGAAGAACTAGTGGAGGTTTTGAGAGGGTTTATGGAGGATTGGGTTTTGGAAATAGGAATGAGGCAGGAGAAGATATTTTAGGGTTTGCAGTGGCATATGATTTGATGTTAACAAATACTTTTAAAAAAAAGAGAGATTCACACTTGATAACCTTTAGCAGGGGCACCAACTGTAGCCAGATAGATTTTATCCTCACTAGGAAAGAGGACAGAGTTGTGTGTACAGATTGTAAAGTCATAGTTGGTGAGTGTTTAGCTACACAACATAGACCGGTGGTGTTGGATATATGCATCAAATGTTGGAAGAGAAAAGATAGAGATGTTAGATATCTGAGGACTAGGTGGTGAGATCTCAAAGAGGAAAAATTAAAGATGTTTAAGGATAGACTACTTAAGGAAGGACCTTGGAGTCTTGACAAGGGGACTAATATTATGTGGAATGGGATGTCTAGTTATATCAAGAAAGTGGCAAGAGAGGTACTTGGAGAATTTAGAGGAAGTGAGTTACCGTCTAAAGACACTTGGTTGTGGAACGAGGAGGTCCAAAAGGCGATTAGCTCTAAAAAAGAATGTTATAAATGTTTGCTTAAGTGTAGAAATGAGGAGAACATTGAGAAGTATAAATTGACTAGAAAAAAGGCTAATAAGGCATTAAGGGAAGCTAGAGGCAAGGCATATGAGGATTTGTACCACATGTTAGGGACGAAAGAGAGCGAAAAAGATGTCTTCATGCTTGCTATGATGAGAGAAAGGAAGAGCAGGAACTTGAATCATATAAAATGCATTAAAGACGAGAATCAAAGATTGCTAGTAAAAGAAAATGAGGTTAAGGAGAGGTGGAGAAGTTACTTCAATAACTTGTTTAATGGAGAACCTATAGCAAATTTGGGAGAACTTGATAACGCTTTTGATGATACAAACCGGAGGTTTGTTTCGTAGAATCCGAACATCAGAGATAAGAGTAGCTATGAAAAATATGAAATTAGGTAAGGCTTAGGAGGCCTGACGATATTCCTGTTGAGACTTGGAGATGCTTCGGTGATGTGGGTTTGGTACTTTGGTTTGGTTAACTAGATTATTTCAATATTTTGAAGACTAAGAAGATGCCTGATGAGTGGAGGAAGAGTACATTAGTACCTATTTATAAGAATAAAGGGGATATTCAGAGTTGCATCAATTATCGGGGAATTAAGCTAATGAGTCATACCATGAAGCTTTGGGAGATGGTAATTGAGCATAGACTAAAAAAGAGATTGAGGTATAGAATCAGTTTGGCTTCATGCCTGGATGATCGACTATGGAAGTTATCTTCTTGATTAAGCGGTTAGTGGAGAGATACAGAGAAAATAAAAAGGACCTTCATATGGTTTTCATTGGTTTGGAGAAAGCGTATGATAGGGTTCCCAGGAGTGTTATGTGGTGGGTCCTTGAAAGGAAAAAAGTGCTTACTAAATATATTGATGTGATTAAGGATATGTATGATGGAGCAGTAACTAGTGTCAGAACCACGGATGGCACGTCTAGTGAGTTTCCAATTACAATGGGACTGCACCAAGGATCAGCTCTAAGCCGTTATCTTTTTACGCTAGTTATGGATGAGCTTATGACATAGTATTAATTGACGAAACCAAATCAGGAGTAAATGCTAAGTTAGAGTTATGGAGAACTACTTTGGAATCTAAAGGTTTTAGACTGGGTAAGACTAAGACAGAGTATACGGAGTGCAATTTTAGCAATGTAAGGAGGCGGGACGAGATTGTAGTAAATATGACTGGACATGAGGTACCTAAGAGGGATATCTTTCGCTATCTTGGTTCAATTCTACATAAGGAAGGAGAGATTGAAGAGGATGTTAACCATAGAATAAGAGTAGGTTGGTTGAAGTGGAAGCTTGCCTCAGGAGTTCTGTGCAACCGTAAAATCCCTACCAAGTTGAAGGGAAAGTTTTATAAGACAGCTGTGAAGCCAGCCATGCTGTACGGCTCATAATGTTGGGCCACTAAGAAGCAGAATGTGCATAAGATGAGTGTAGCGGAGATGCGAATGCTTAGATGGATGTGTGGCCACACAAGATTAGATAGAATTAAAAATGAAGACATTCGTAAAAATGTGGGGGTGGCACCAATTGAGGAGAAGATGAGACAACACCTCTTAAGATGGTTTGGACATATCCAACGTAGGCCTTTGGATGCTCTGGTGAGAAGAGGCGACTCGTGCCAAATTGATAGAGTAAAATGAGGTAGGGGCAGACCGAAAACAACTTGGGTAGAAACTGTGAGGAAAGACTTGATAGCTAGGAACATAACAGAGAACATGACCTGGGATAGGATAGAATGGAAGAAAATGTCCACGTAGAAGAACCCAACTAGAGCCGGGATTAGAGCCGAGTAGATTCCTTTCACCTTCTTCATGAAATTTTTCTAAAGGATTCATTTTAGCCGACACCAACTAGTTTGGGACAAAGGCTTTGTTGAGTTGAGTTGAGTTGGGCAAAGTTGCAGAGTGTTTAAGTGGGTTAATAACAAGGTTGAATGGAATTAGAACTTTCTCCACTTTTTCAAGACCAAGAAGAACAGTGCTTTCTAGGGCTGATTTCTAGCTTGGATCAGATCTATATTTCGGTTTCCAACCTGATAACAGATGCTGGTTGTGGGAGTCTAATGGTAGCTTTTTGACAAAGTATTTCTGCAGATTTCTCCGCACAAAATCCCTATCATCCATCCTAGAAGAATGTCTGGGAGATTTGTTGCGCCTCTTTGTGTTGCTTATTTCGACGATCCCCAATACAGAAGAAGCAGTTCAGGAATTATTAAGTATGGGACTGTAGAAGTGGATTCAATTGTCAAAAAAGAGGATTTGATTGAGTAGAGGAGCAAAGGAATTTAGTCTGAAATACCAAATGAAAGTAGATCGATTTTTTTTCATTCCCGAAGAAGTGCATATCTTACTTGGCTCTTCGTCCATAATGGTACGGAACAATAGTATCATTGGAGTCGATACACGAATCACTTTAAATACAAGAAGCCGCGTTGGTGGATTAGTCCGAGTGGAGAGAAAAAAAAGGGATCGAACTGAAAATCTTTTCTGGAGATATCCATTTTCCTGGAGAGACAGATAAGATCTCCCGGCGCAGCGGCATCTTGATACCACCAGGAACGGGGAAAAAAAATTCTAAGGAATAAAAAATATTAAAAAATTGGATCTATGTCCAACAAATCACACCTACCAAGAAAAAGTATTTTGTTTCGGTTCGATCTGTAGTCACATATGAAATAGCTGATGGTATTAATTTAGCAACGCTTTTTCCCCAGGATCTGTTGCAAGAAAGGGATAATGTGAAATTCCGAGTTGAAAATTATATCCTTTATAGAAATGGCAAACCAATTCGAGGAATTTATTACACAAGTATTCAATTAGTTCGCCAATTTGAAGATCCAGGATTTGAATTGATGTCGTTTCATCAATTCCTATTCCATCGATTCCTCCTAAAGATTTCATTTCAACTGGAATTTGGATCTCTCTCAGCAATATAGCGATCCCTACCCTCTCACGTCAATCCCACGAGCCTCTTATCCATTCTCATTCGTTCACGGCGGGGGAGCAATAATATTAGTATGGTTCGAGAGGAAGTAGCAGTATCCACTCGGACACTACAGTGGAAGTGTGTTGAATCAAGAACAGACAACAGTAAGCGCCTTTCCTATGGACGTTTCATTCTGTCCCCCTGGATCTATATTGAAAATAATCAGAAACCTAGGAATTAGAAGAATTAACGTTCGATTATTTCGGATTGATTGGAATCAACACAAATAGATGTAGCGAAGAAATGGAATTGGAGTTCGATATATATGTACATATATCTAATTTACATGTACATATAGATACATACGGTAAGATTGATCTATATCAAGCCCATATCTTACAGAAAAATCATGGTATACACTTTCGTGTACTAGCTAAAGCGTTACGTATGTCTGGTGGAGATCATATTCACTCTGGTACCGTAGTAGGTAAACTGGAAGGAGAACGGGACATCACTTTGAGTGGCTGAAGCTGAAGCAGCCACTTTCGAAGTAACAGAAAGAAAAGCAACGACTGGTGTGGGAGAGTCAGAGTCGAAAAGAGGATTCCTCACTTCTTTCTCTCATTCAAAACCGTGCATGAGACTTTCATCTCGCACGGCTCCTAAGTGATAAAAGAAAGAAGAACTCATCTTCTTTCTTTTTTGATTACCTTCCTTGCGTATGCATAAGACCGAATCCATTCGATTTCAAAAAACTTTTTGTTTGGGTATCAATTTCTTTTTTTCATTTTAAATAATGCACATAAATACTTATCCATTCCCAAATTAGGGTTTGAGGTGTCAGAGGAGACCATACCAGACGAAGCTCTCCTTGATTCTTTATCATTGACATCTTCATACTAACTTCCAATAGTGCCATAACAGAAAGTTTATCAATTTTTTTGGACATCAATTTCTGATAGCATTATTACTATATAAATGCTGAGGAAAAAAAATCAGAACGTGTGCAAGATAACTGAAGGAATGTACAACCACTTCTTCATCCATCGTGAGTATGCCCATAAGGTGGAGGGCAGCATTCTTGGTTTCTTTGGTATGGACTGGATGTTATCTTATTATTGGTCCAACTTGACGAACAGTTGGGAAATTGGAAAGATAATTGCATTTGGAATTTGTCGTGGAATGAACACTAGTTGGAAAATTAGAAAATTCCGAAAGGAAGGTTGATGCATGTGGAATTTGTCATGGAATGAACTAACAGTCACATTGATAGCAATCGTGAACCAGCTAGAAGATCTTCTTGATATTCTTTTATTTCATGCCATGTTTAGCTTTTATTTCATGCCATGTTTAGGTCCTTAGTTTGGTAGGTTTCTTCTAGATTTTATTGCTTTTGGGAACTTCTATATTTGTTATTTCTTCTTTTGTAAGTCTCTCCATTTATGAGAGATTATTTCCTTTTGTAAATCTCTCTATTTAGGAGAGACTAGTTGATTGAATAAGGCATGACAAATTTTCTTCAAGCTTTGGCTTAGGAGGTTGGTTTCCCTCAAAGAAACCATAGAATCATATTAACTGGTATCAGAGCTTCATGGCATGCCACGCTCCATTGTGAGTGACCGAGATCCCATATTTATCAGTAATTTTTGGAAGGAATATTTTTAGCTACAGGGAACCTAATTGAAGATGAGTTCCGCCTACCATCCTCAAACGGATGGCCAAACGGAGTCCCTCAACCGGAGGTTGGAGACATATTTGAGTTGCTTCATTGCTGATCGGCCGAAACATTGGACGAGATGTCTTCCTGGGGCAGAATATTTGTGTAATACCTCTTATCAAATGACAACGAAGATGGCGCCATTTGAGGTGTTATATGGGCGTCCTCCACCTGTCCTACAACGATATATTGCCGGTACATCTGCGGTTGACCAGGTCGATAAGACTTTACGTGAAAGGGATCGTTACTCCGTGACCTCAAGGATAATTTAGTGATGGCTCAAAATCGCATGAAGGTCCAACATGATAAACATCGTACCGAGCGTGAGTTTTAGGTTGATGATATGGTATACCTCAAGCTATAGCCCTACCGCCAATCTACTATGGGTCGACGTATTAATCAGAAGTTGGCTCAGCGTTATTACGGGCCTTACAAGATCATTGTACGCATTGGCAAGGTAGCATATCAATTGGAGTTACCGGAAGGTTCGCATATGCACCGGGTGTTTCACGTGTCGGTGTTAAAAAAACATGTCAGAACCGTTGTGCCTACTTCAAGTGATTTACCGCCTATTTCTTCTGACGGAGTATTTCAGCCTGAGCCAGTTGCAGTTCTTAACTATCGTTGGAATCGGCAAGGAGGGAGAGTCATCACAGAGGCACTGGTGCAATGGGCAGGTCTTCCTACCGATGAGGCTACTTGGCTTGACTGTGACGATCTTAGGAAGCGGTTTCCTCACTTCAACCTTGAGGACAAGGTTCATCTTGAAGGGGGAGGGAATGATAGCAATCGTGGACCCGTTAGAAGATCTTCTTGATATGCTTTTATTTCATTCCATGTTTAGGTCCTTACTTTGGTAGGTTTCTTCTAGATTTTATTGCTTTTGGGAACTTCCATATTTGTTATTTCTTCTTTTGTAAGTCTCTCCATTTATGAGAGATTATTTCCTTTTGCAAATCCCTCTATTTAGGAGAGACTAGTTGATTGAATTACGCATGGCAGATTTTCTTCAAGCTTTGGCATAGGAGGTTGGTTTCCCTCGAAGAAACCATAGAATCATATTACACATCTTTTTTTTTAATGGCATGGTCTCATCATTGAAGAAATTGAAACAAAGGTATACAAGCTTGTTTCCGCAATAAACTTGGATATTGTGAAGTGGGTGTTGGCGGATCATAAAATTTGATCACTTTCTGTTATGGCACTATTAGAAGTTAGTATGAAGATATCAATGATAAAGTATCAAAGATTAAGCTTCGCCTGAGATGGTCTCCTCTGCCACCTCAAGCCTTACTTCGATGGGAGCTTGAAAGGAAATCCTGGACCCGCTGGTGTTAGTGATGTGATTAGAAATCATGGGGGTGTGATCGTTAAAGTTCTGCATTGTCTCTTTTATGGGAGCATGAAAGGAAATCCTGACCACCTGGTGGTGTTAGTGCTATAATTAGAAATCATGGGGATGAGATGGTTAAAGTTTTGCATTGTCTCTTTCCTTTACCTTTATTTCCAGTGCATATCAAGAGGCCTTTTTCATAATTGATGAAGGCTATTATGTCCTTTTAAACGAAATTTAATGTTGAATCTATCTATCTTATCTAGATGTGGGGAAATGCGCAATTAGTTGTAGATGAGTCTATACAGTTAAAGTATCTCCTTATAGGAACTATTAAGAGGCTTGATTGGTTGCTAAAAGTTATACATTGACCCAATGACCTTTGCTCTTATTGCAAAGAACAATTCAGCTTGAGTGACTATTTCTAATATCACTAATAAAGATTGGCCATTGTGGCAGTGGGATATTTAAATTGCCTTCGTGGCGATGAATAATATCGGGTTAGGTCATATAAGGTTCGCAAGTTAAGAAAGGCTATCTCTAGTTTGAAGTAATCTCTTTGTGCTTGATTTGTTGAGTTTAGTTCTATTGTTACCATTTTATTTTTGTTTTTCTGTAACATGTAGACTACTCGAAATTTGTATGGAAGCATCGAGAAAGATCAAATTGGTAACACGGCTATATGTACAAGGCATCTGGGTTGCAGGGCTGGAATTCAACCCTCAACTCCATTTCATATTGCAGCTTTCAACAGATTATGAACGCAAATGTTACAACCTACATGGTCAATCTTCTTAAGTTAGTTACGACAAGATTATTCAAGAAAACACTATGGTGGGTCAGTGGCCCTTTCCGCAATACAATATTGAGATGCATTGTGCCTCTCCAGCCCATGAATGGGCATATGCTTATACAGACAATTTGACACGGGTCTTTATAGAAATACATCTATGGACTATCAATTGAAATTACAGTTTAAGAGAGAGAGATGCATCCTAGGTGTCCGGAGCCGACCCTTGTGGGATGTAAAGATGGACAGATTGAGTGAGGTTACTGTGGTGTAGGGTATGTATGTGTATGTTGTTGATAAATGATTAAATAACAGCAAATCTAACAGCTTAAGCTTCTGGATTGCCTCACGGTTGGTACTGGTTCAAAACCCAACAACTCCTTAAATATTAAAAATCAACCTATACAACGCCACCAAAAAGGAGGGGTCAGACTGGAGGGGAGTGTTGAAGTATAAATGATTGATTACATAAAGGGCAGTGATAAATCGACCCCCTAATATCTTAAATCAACCCCCATCTGTCTCTCTCTCTCTCTCTCTCTAAGCACTGCTCTATATGAGGGTCGATTTAAGATATATGGGGTTCAATTTATCATTCCTCTAAATAAAACCAGCTATACCCGCTTAAGCTTTTGGAGTAATTGGTTGTTTCACATATGTGTATCTCTGTATGTGTAATCTTTTCAAGTTTTATTTAGAGGGGTACATGGCAAGTAGGTGGGTTCCTGCTTTATGTGACAATTTGGATTTATAGAGAGGCTATATGTCGAGCTGAGATCATAGGGCGGCCGACCTCGGATGCCTGCCTCCCTTTTGAATTTGTGGTCCCTCTAAGGAACAAAAGGGAAGGAAGGATCCTTCAAATCTCTCGTATTCTTTGATTTGTTGCTTTTGAGGAATCCATTCAGTACAGTATCTTGTATGAGGTGTGTAAAATATGCAGCCGAGTGTATCCATACAATCTCTATTACGTGTGTTGGTACACGAGAGAAAGGGTGAGAGCACATGAAATGGAGTCAAACCCAACAGATTATCATAATTGGTGATGTGACAATGTAGTATTGCTATAAAGGTGAGGTGGGGTTTAGGAATAAATCATCCACATTACAAATATCTTTTAGATTTGTGTAGACAAACAGAACTAAGTTCAAGTTCTCAATCCCATTTTCCTTTTTTTATGTAATAAGGTTTGTTGGGTTTGGGTTTGGTCGTTGATTGTGTTCACAAAACAAAAGAAGAGAGAATCTTTTGGAAAGCGGTAGAGTTGTCACAAAGCCAAAACCCCAGCTCCAGTTTTCGAACAGACACCAATCTCGAGTTAGGGTCTGGATCCAATTCTCTCTTGGTGCCAAACCCAGCATTTGGTGATCCTGAATCCATCTAGGTCGTGATGGATTGGTGGGACACCCCTATTTTTTCTCTCTCCTCTCTTTTTCTTTTTTTGGTTGAGTGTGTTTTATGTTTTTGGAATTCCCAAAATGCACCATGCAAGAGAGAGATAGAGAGAAAGGATATAGGGGGGTTGGGCTTGAGAGAGGGTTGTTGCTTTGATGATTGCTCTGGTATGTTGCTTTTTCCCTTTAATCAAAACTCCTTTGCCTTCTGCCAAAGGATCTTCGACCGGTCAACACACCTCTCTCTCTCTCTCTCTCTCTCTCTCTCTCTCTCTGATTCGGGTTGAGGTAGCCTTAATGATGATAAGTGGCGTATTACAAACAAGCCCACCAATGAGAATGCCAACTTGGATAGAGCTTTTAGACATGTATTCAATCAGATTCTCATTGATTCTGTTTTTATATTTGTTTCTTGCTACAAGTCACGTGACCAGAAGGGTGTGGAGGCACGTGAGAGAAGAGGAGAAATGTGGGATTTGAGAAAGAGAGAGGGTTGTTTCATATGTGGGTCATTGAGATCCCCATTTTGACACTTTCCTTGGAGAGTGGCCCCTTGACTGCAGTGCAGAGATACGGATACGGACAGAGGTTTGATGTGTTGGGGGTTTGGCCTCGTGATCGGTGAAGGCAGATCCATGGAAGACTGTTCCGCGAGTCACGTGGGTTCTTTTGACCATCCAATGACCAACCCTTCTCCCCTCTTCTCTCACTCTCTCATTGTTAGGTGCGCCCCCCTTCTGTATAAGAAAGCTTAACAACTCCAACTCAAAACCCCAACCCACACATAGTTAATGACTGACTCACTCACTGCCACATTCATCCCGGGGATCCTCAAACACCATAGAATGCTGCTCTCTACCTGACTAATTTCTTCCACTACCATCTCTCTCTCTCTACATAATATTACACAACATACTATATCCTAAATTACAACTACTAGCCTTTCTTTTGTAAAACAAAGGCTAAGAGACAAACCCTTCTTCAAAGTCGATTCAAAGATTTATTATTACTATTACACTACCAGTTGTTATATGACAACTAGTCAGTGCTACTACATGTAACTACAAATACTTTTGTCGCCCTTGCTTAGTTCTTTGCCTCTATCTTTACGTACTCTCTCCTTAAAATACAACCTCCCACTTCTCTTCTTGCTTTAGCTCGTTTTAGCTTTCAAACTCATTCAGAAATGCACCGGTGCAATGGCAACTCCCACGGGCGGTGCTCGTGCGGTCTGTTCCACACCCCGGCTAGCTCCTTCTCGACCCTATTCTCAATGCCCAACAACAACGAAAGAGAGGAAATCAACTATTTAGGCTCTCTTTCTTCTTCTTCTTCTTCTGTGGATTGCACCCTCTCTCTCGGCACCCCTTCGACCCGTCGAACTGCCGACTTGTCGTCGGCCATGCACCGACGTCCCTCCTTTTCTTGCATGTCTAACTTGAGCTGGGATATTTTGCAAACAAAGCAGCCTTCATCTGGCTCACACAAGTGCGGGCGAGGAGGCAGCAGCAACAGCAATAACAACACTAGTATGCTCAACAACAGCTTGGGTGGCGATGCCCTACTCGCCCGAAGGTGTGCCAACTGCGATACCACCTCCACACCCCTATGGAGGAATGGACCCAGAGGCCCCAAGGTAGTCTCAAATCTCAATTAACCATTTCTTAAAGTGACAGCTACTAAATCATCTCGTGGGGGTTTGAAAACCCATTGCACAGTTTTGGAGAAAATGATCTCTTTGCACATTAATGCCTCCGAAATCGGCCTTTATTTGCAAATAACATCATGTTAAGTCAGTCTTATATGCAGATGTGATATTAAGGCCACTTTGAAAATTAAGGGTCACTTTGGATGCCTCCAAAATTGCTCCTTATTTGCATATAAGAGGAGTCAAATGTTTTTTATCTTATCCCCAAACGGAACATTATGGCCTCTTTGGAAGCAATTAACCATATCATTTCTATTACCATTATAATCTTTATTTGAATACTATCATTCTTAAATTTTAATACCATTTGCTTTTAAGATTTTATGCAAATATTCAAAAAGGCCCTTAGAGATTATGTGTTTATGTAAGATAATTATTTGCAAATAATCATACTTAACTTTAAAACCATTTACTTTCTAAGATTTTATGCAAACATTCAAAATAAAAGTCCCTAAGACTGATATAAAAGTTGTAACCATTAAATTAATTTATACATGCAAATAGTTTATAAGAGTATCTAAATAGGCCCTAAACCTAAAACCATCTCTTTGCTTTCATTTGTTTTACCCTTTAGTCTAACAGTTGCAAGGTGGGTTTGGGTGCAGTCACTTTGCAATGCGTGTGGCATCCGTTACAAGAAGGAAGAGAGGCGTGCCACCAGCGCGAGTGGCACTAGCACAGGCATGATTGAGCAGCAGTTGATCAACCATCACCAGCCATGGAATTACACAGGAGCTCAGACCCAAAACAACGAATTCATTTACGTTGAGGATGACGATGGACAAACCTCAGACACGGGCGTACCCTTCCTTTCATGGCGTCTCAACGTCCTCACCTGATTCAAAACTTTGAAGCTAAACAGCTTTATCTTTGGACTATAATATCAAATGATTTGTTTCGCTCGTAAACTTGTTTTCAGTATTTTTTTTATTATCTCTTTAAAAAAAAAAACAGAGTAGTTCTTGCTCGGTCTCTCTTTACGTTACCATGGATGGAGTGACATGGGAGCAATACTAACATCTTTTTCTTTCTTCTTTTAGACTATGCAATCTTTTTTCTCTTTACAGAGATAAATATATGTGATGATGATAGGAAGAAGAGGATATCTAGATACTCGAAATGATTATACTTCGTTGGTCGGTCGGTCGTTGTAGAAAAAAGTTGGGTCCTTTGGTACGATTTATAGGAGTACTGTAGCTTAATGTCGACAAAACATGAGATCCTGCTGCATCGCTACCGTTCAATTGGATCTCTGGAACGTAGACCTCTTGTTTCTCACATCCAATGTCTCTCTCAAAACATCCAAAGAGGAAAAGTAAAAGGGAAGTCAGATGGCCATTTTTATTTATTTGGGGGGAGAGGGAGAGGGAGAGGGAGAGGGAGAGAGAGAGAGAGGGATAGATTTTTTCTTTGTCGAGTCATTTTAGCTAGGGTGCAACTTGGGTCGGGCAGGGTTGGCACTTGGCACAGTTCTCAAACCTAACCCAATCCGAAATTAAATCGGGTTAGCTTTGCCAAACCGGATCTGACAGGGTTGAGAACCCTGTTTAAGCCCAACCCAATTGCGCCTCTACTTTTAAGATGGGCATTGTGACTCCTTGCCAAGGTTTTAAATTTCGGTCTTGGCATGAATTTCGGACCTAACCGAAACCAAAATTTCGGCCGAAATTGGGTAGAAAGACACGCGAAATGCAGGTTTATTGCGCCAAAATTCCAGAAATTTCAGTAATTTCGGCTGAAATTCTGTAAACATATAAAATAAAAATATTTTATCTAAAATTTTGGCCGAAATTTCCAAAATTTCTACCATTTCAGTTTCGGTTTTGACCTTCAGATTTCGATTGAAATTTAAAACCTTGCTCCTTGCATGTGGTTGTAGTCATGACGACCATTCAGATTTTATCTTGTGGGCCATATTTATTTTTGTGGGCCACCAAGGATTGTTTCATGTGTGTACAATCCTGCTCTTGTTGCTAAACATGAGTTTCATCAGTCGATGAAAACCTCTTTTGTGACTTGTTGCCCAACACTCACAAACAGAGGTTAAGGACACCCGGATTTGGAACTCCGGAAAACCTTTCGACACTCAAGTCAGATGGAAGCAACATAATGAGAACTGAACACAATGGATGAGAGTTCTCAGTAGTGTGAGTTGGGTGTCGGGTGTGCCCACCTAGGTGAATCTGGTGCTTTTGTACTAACATTGAAATGGAGTGGAACGTTCCCTTTTATAGGTAGAGGTTCCATGTCGTGGGCTAGTGATGTGATGGCGGCGCAATGGCGGCGTGATCGCCAGTATGGGCGCTAATAGTACTAGCGCTGCACGATTAGCAAAAAAGGACAAGTCAAAGGAATGACGATTCGCCAGGAATGACATGTCAAAGGAATGACAGGGAATGGGAATTTGTATGGTCCTTGGCTGTGACTATCCCTTGGGTTGGTAGGTGATGGGAAATATCATTGTCCAAGGAGGCGGTGTGTCTGTGAGCTGGAAGGAGATGGGACCCGGTACAGCCCGGCAACGGCGCATCAGTAGTTTGGCAGGTGAAAGGATGTTGTACGGTCTCCTAGAATAATTGGTCCGCTGGTGAGTCAATAGGTGATGGGCTTTCATCTGCGTCGAGGGCTCCTATACTCGGTCGAGGGACCGGAGCTCTCAGCGGGCCTTGGCAGCACCCGGTCATGAGTTCTAGGGTGTCTTCCAGCCGAGAACTCTCCTCTCGGTCAAAGAGACGATCGTGTTGTGCGGCGGCTCTTGGATGGGGGGCTCTTGGCCCGAGGGCTTCCTCTCGGCCAAGAGCCCGTTTCTTGGCTCCGTGGTTGGCAGCACTCGGCTCCTGATTGACCGAGTACCTTTGTCACGGTTGAAGCCACAAGGTGGCATGGTTGCTTAACTTAGGTTTTCGTGGGCCCTCTACTACATGTCATTGCGCTATAGGTGGCCCGATTTTGGCCCCAACAGGACATATAGAACTCCATGCATGGTTACTGAACAGTTTCATGTGTGTACACTCGTGTGCTGATTCCTCAACATGACGAAAGATTCTTATGTTTTAGCGGTTAGGGCTCACCATAGGTGCCAGCTAGGGAACCAAAGGCTTTTGGGAAGGTGGGGAGCTTGAAGGATATGGTTCACCATAGGTGCCAGTGCCACTGTGCCAGTGCACTTGATACGTTGGAGTTGATTCGTTGACAACTCGGACTTCCTCCTTGTCCAACTTCAAGATTGATGGTTCTCTCTTGTAATGTGGGACAAAACTTTTTACACTGTATTTTACATAGGAGCACACATATATGCAGGGTCTTCGGTTGAAGTTTCGAAAACCCGATTTTTTAAATCAGGTCGAGCTAGGTTCGGATTGAGGTGGGTCAACCTTAACCCAACTCACTTATAAATCTCCCAAGCCCAACCCAGCTTGTCTAACCTGATTTTTTAAATCAGGTTTTCCCTCCACAAATGGCAGGGTTAGGATGATCCTAACGGGCTGAATTTTGGTACACACCCTATCTATGGAAGGGCCTTCCAAATGAATGCTTATGAAGCCATGCACAGATAGCTTATCTGTGCAGCTGCACACAAACCATTTCCTTATATATATATATATAGAGAGAGAGAGAGAGAGAGAGAGAATAGTGTTCCTGCGCAGCTGCTCAGATAGCTTATTTGAGCAGCTGCTTCAAAAACTCATGTGGCCCACATTTTTTGGGAGATCCAAAGCATTCATTTGAAAGGCCCTTCTATGGATAGGGTGTGTACCAAAAATCAGCCCTATAGGATCATCCTAACACAATCAAAGGTCGAGGGGAAAATGGACAGACACTGTTTCTGACCATTTTTTCCTCCATAAATGGCAAGGTTAGGATGATTCTAAAGGGCTCATTTTTGGTACACACCCTATCTATGGGAGGGCCTTCCAAACGAATGCTTTGGATCACCCCAAAAATGTGGGACCACATGAGTTTTTGAAGCAGCTGCTCAGATAAGCTATCTGAGCAGTTGCGCAGGAACACTTTGCTCATATATATAACCCTATGATTTAAAAAACTATGGTAAAATTACGGAGAAGGGGAAGGGGTCAGGTTTGGATCTGTTGAGTTGCCCAAGGCCTCAACCTTAACCTAATTTGAAATTAAATCAGCTAGGTTGGCTTTCCCCAACCCTACCCAAACCAGCCCGAGCCTAAATCGGATTGAACCCATCGGATTCTGGCTAAGCCCGACCCAAGTTGCACCCCTCGTGGAAAGAGATTTGTTAGTTATTAGTTATTGCTTCTCTCTATTTTCATTTATGAAACAAGTGCACTGTATAAAAAGTTTCAAGGGAAAAAGGTTCCTGAGGTGGCGCTAGTGCTACCTTATTATTGTGGGCACCCTATCTATGTGAGGGCCTATCAAATGAATGCTTTGGATCATCCAAATGAAGTGGGCCCCCTATGTTTTGTGAGCGCTACCTCATATAAGGTAGCACTAGTGCCACCTCAGGAACTGTTTACTCAAAGTTTCAAAGTATTTATTGTAGTACTGTACCGTAACTAATCTTTAATGATTTGATGGTCGAATTTGTTTTGGTAGATCAAAATATAAAGATTCGGTGGCACATCTATTTCAAATAAGGGTACCAAGGAGGAAAGGTACTGCGTCCCCATCGCCCACAAATGGGTGGAAGTCCTAATGGTTAATTTTAAGCTAAAAGCGGAGTTCTTTTATTCTGCTCCTACATTCAACGGCGGTTATATGACACCTTGGTACATGTACACCGGTAAAAACCTACATTTTGTAGTGTGCTCACGATATGAAAACATGATTCAAACAAAGGATTTGTTTTATAAACAGAAATATTTTATGCGGCAATTGTAACAGCAGTAAAAATCGACAGCTTATGAGTTCACTACCAAAACTATCATTGTTAAACTACGATCTTAAGTAAAAACCTTAAGTCTCTCATATCACGTGTGTGATCGAGACCATTGATTTGGTGAGATCCCCATGATGTAATTTTATTACATGATACTTGTTATATGTCGCCTGAACCTCTTTTTCCTTTCTATTTTACCTGCAATTTATCTAGGAATCATAGTGGGACGACTTGCAAGAAGCTGAGTCTCTGTCCACCATATGCGCGAATTTGATTATGTACAGGTGGCATTCATTGGCCTAGAGCCACCTATTTGTTTCCTCTGTTAATTTTCATGTATTTAAATCTCATTATAGTATAGTTTATAAGAATATGTAGATCTCTTAATTTAACTGTTAGTTATGTGAGACATTTAATATCTATAATGAAATTTTCATTTGCAAGGTTTCAAATATGTTACTTCTGTGATGTATACACACATTTATAAGCTTCTAATAACCTGGTGACCTACGCGTATCAACCCAACTTTCTTTAGTTTTTTTACATTTACAGGCTATTTAGTAGACAAAGGAAAATGTGCATTTATAAGGCTTTAAATAAAACATAGGGAGTGGGAGGGAGCAAGTTTTCCCATTATTAAATAAACTTACAGGATGGTGTCCGGGTTTCATATTCCCTATGTTTATATGAAGATGTCATTTCAGTAGGTAAAAGTAATTGTTGAAATGTCTCTTTGGGTAGCCGAGCAAGTAGGGCAGTAGGCAGTAGGCAGTGCAGTTGATCGAACACGATGTGCTTGATTGATACGTGTGGAATGAAATATTTTTACAGGTTGTGTTTGTTAGGTTAGGTTGAAGAGATGATTTTAAATACAAGACTAATATATGCAAGGAGTGATTTGCTAGGGACCATCTCAGAAAGGCATTTCGCTGCTGGATGTTGCATGTGAGAGCAGCCACCTCGGATAAATTAAATGAATCAAGACAAAATCTGCTGAAAAGTGAGCCTGTGTGGCTCCTCTCACATGCAACAGCCAACCGCGAAATTCCTTTCTGTGATGGTCCCTACTCCCTAGCAAATCCAATATCAGCATTAACCTTACTAAATACCAGATAATAACAGGTCACCAAACCACTTGACTTTCTCTTCTATTCCTCCATACCCACTCTTTAAAAGAAAGGCTTTGTAGTTTCTAAAGTCAAAAAAAGAAAAAAAAGAAAAGACAGAGAGAGAGAGAGACAGAGAGAGAGATGGTGAACTTTGTGGCTGCACAAAAACCTCTACTACATGGGCTAATGAAGTGGGCCGGACTGAAACAACAGACGGTGGAGATCGAAAAGGGAACAGTGATGACATTCTGGGTCCCAACTGAGACGAAAACCAAAGGGAAGGAGAAGAGAAAGAAACCAGCAGTGGTACTGGTTCATGGGTTCGCGGCCGAGGGCATAGTTACATGGCAATTCCAAGTGGGTGCTCTAACGAGCAAGTTTGCGGTATACGTACCGGACCTTCTCTTCTTTGGGGGCTCTCTAACCTCAAGTAGTGATCGGTCTCCCACGTTCCAGGCCGAGTGTTTGGCCAAGGCACTGGCCCAGCTAGGCGTGGAGAGGTGCGGTATGGTGGGGTTTAGTTATGGTGGAATGGTGGCCTTTAAAATGGCGGAGTTGTACCCGGAGCTTGTTTCGTGTTTGGTTATATCAGGGTCTATCATTGCCATGACAGACTCCATTAGTGATACCACTCTGAATAGGTTGGGCTTTGCGTCTTCGTCGGAACTTTTGCTTCCTAACTCAGTGAAGGGACTCAAGGCTCTTCTTTCTGTTGCTGCCCACAAGAAGCTCTGGTTCCCTGATAGACTCCACCGAGATTACCTTGAGGTTTGTTTTAGCTATTCAATACTGAACATGCACTGTCAAAAACTATGCATATGTAATTTTGAAATTTTATTGGTCTGCCCTGTGAAGTCTTTTTTTTTTAAATAGTCATGTGGGACCCACTTCTTAGGATGATCTAAGCCGTTCATTTATTGGACCACAAGGCCCACAACGTAGATAAGTTGCTCCCCGTCAATTATCACCCTAGGGTGATCCTAAACATCCGATCTATAGAGGTTTCTATAATGTGCAGGCCGTCTAGATCATAGGGTCAGACGGACTGCATATTATAATAAATCGGAGGGTTAGGGTCATTCTATTGAGATGATTTATGGCGTATAGGATATCTATTTTGAGGCCCAACAAATGAACGGTTTGGATCAACCTATGAATTGGGCCCAGTGTAATTTTTGAAAAAACTAGGCATCACGCCCACACATCATATAAAATGGTAGGTTCAGATCCCACATTTGGTTGATAGACGGTTCAGATCTGTCCTACTGAAGCATTCCTGAATTTTAATTAGAAACAGTACTTAGTCATGTGGCATTCGTGATTACACAATTGGTTTTTCACATGATGGGCCTGCGGTCATGGTAGCCATCGGATTAACATACTTACTTATTCTGAATTAACATTTTCTATATTCAACCGTCCATTTTCAAGCCCATCAATAGGATGGCTGGGGCTTTCCAATTTGATGTTTATGCTTCCTTACTGCCATTAATTATGTCCATCCGTTGCTTGTTCCTTCATAAATACCAACCTCTTCCAATAATGGAGATGTCGGGTAGGACTAGAATATTATTTCCAACCCTTGGGAGCATTTAAATAAATCTCAATGGGTTTTGACCCCGTCTAATTGAAGCTTTTGTGGGGGTATCGGTGTTGATTAATTGCAGGTGATGTTTACAAACAGGAAGGAAAGAGCTGAACTTCTAGAAAGTCTAGTCATTAGTAACAAGGATGCTGTAATCCCCAAATTTTCCCAGGTAAGAGAAAGGCAAATTGACTCTACTTATTAGTTATATAATCTTTAACTTTCTTATGTTTTTGTTAGGGGAATTGCTAGCTTCCATCACAAAAGGCATTTCGCGGCTAGTCTGTCGCACGTATGACCACCCACCTCGTGCATGGAGACAAAAGCTGTTGTCTTCATTCATGAGGTGGCTGGTCGGACATGCGACAGACCAGCCACGAAATGCCTTCTGCAATGGACCCTAGCAGATCCCGTCAGTTAAAATACAAGGATTTGATGGTTAGTTACTTCAACATTTTTTTTTTGTCACAGAACGTACATTTGTTATGGGGAGAGAACGACCAGATTTTCAATATCGAGCTTGCTAAGAATATGAAGGAGTAAGTTTAAACGCTCTTGTTTTTTAGCAAGCTTTTTAAAGTTTTTATTAAGCAGAAAGTCAGTATTACGGTCAATGGCGAAAAGGCAACTTTTGGGTCTTACAAATGGAGCATAGGAGGCCATGTATGTAAAGATCAAGACCGTTGATCTTGTAGAGCACCATGATGAGGACACCCACACCATCTTCGCCCCAATCCCTTCATATAGATGAAGGACTAACAATCAATGATTTAGCTTCTCTTGGTGGAATCATGAATAAGGCTTGATCGAGGCTAATCCTCTTACTATAATTGAACAGGATTGCCGTGGATCATCAAGTAAATATTAAATGAAATATAATTATTTATCAATCAGGGTTTCTTAAAAGATGGATAGCTACCAGCATGCCGAACAGCCGCAAAAGTGAACTGAAAAGTAGCCAGAGCTTCCTTAAAAGCCATTTGGATCGAGTGTACAAATCTGAATGGAACAAAAAAAGTCCCTGGGATATGAGTTTTCTAGCATTTGGATAACTCATTATTTAAGGAATTTTTTCCCAAGATCCTTGTTTTCCAGGAAGGTTCTACGCCTGCTTAACTTTGGATTCCATGAAAATCTGTACTGTATGTCGGAATGACCCACATTTATGGGAATCCCTACTGATGATATCAGTATCCAGTAATAACTTCTAGCAAGTATAGCCTGATTTAATCTTCATTGAATCCATTCATTAATTCTGGGTGTGTTTGATTACAGGCAACTTGGGGACAAGGCTACAATGGAAGCCATAACGAAGGCAGGTCACCTTGTTCATATAGAGCGACCTTGCGTCTACACTAAGTGCCTTAAGGAATTCCTGGTCTTCACGTTTTTTGGACAACATGAAGAATGACTCACAGAGATAGGCCCAATCCTTCAACCAAAACAAGTGTTCGGTTCATCTCGTTGTCTAAATTCGAAAGCGTGATACCTGTTCATGTCCAGTTTGATCTACTTAGTTTGCAGTTGGCTACATTGCCATTTCAAAGAATAATACACTAAATTCTCTGCAGTCTTGTGAAGTGTTAGAACAAGTTTAGCAACTTGTGGCACGGAGGAAATGAAGTATAATCCAGTGTCTAAGACTCGACTCAGTGCCCATTTGAGTCCACTCGATCAAATCACCTATGGCAGAACAAAAACAAGTGTTTGTTTATGTATAATTTTTCATAGTTTCATGCAAATAAAATGTGCGCCAAGTTTGTTTAGTACCTTCTCTCTATCATGTCACCGGTGAGGGCGTGTTTTCAATGCTCTAAACGGGGAAAGGTTAAGAGGGTTTCTAGGATATCAAATTTGTACAGATTGTGCTCAGGATTTCAAGGATGCTGTGAGATTCCTATTCCCTAATCGTGAAAGATGTAATTCAAACAGTCGATCTTTTAGTAGAATGTGATGCAACGTATGGGATGGCAAACCCTACAGAGTTATATGCAGGAATATATTAATTAACTATATACTAAGATGAAAGGGTGAGGTCTGTGCACCCTGCTCTCTGTTTTACCTGTCATTTTTTTACTTTTAGGAATTTTCTGATTGGTTATTGGGCGGGTCGATTTCTCCTTAAATTATCCTAAAAGGACCCCCCTCCCTCCGCCTTTCATGCTCTTCTTCTTCCTGCTCATGTCTGCTCTTGGTGAATCTCTGGAGGGGACTCAGAGGGCCAAATTTGTTTAACCCTTGTCTCTCATGCTCTTCCCCTTCCTGGTCTCTTTATTTTTGTTCTGAAAAATGGCAGTTCTGCCTATGCAGAATGGGATGTGTACACAGACTAGATGAACAAATCCCCCTCATTTGTGTAGATGTAGCAGTACTGTTCAATAAGTTTTTCGCAATAAAATTGAAAGACAATCAAATGGCCAGTCCAGGATGCATGCAACCTTGCAATCGACAGTCATCGGACATAGCGTCATATCATTCAAAAGAGGAAAAGGACATCGGAGCCATAGGAAACTTTCAGTCACTGGCTCATCTGTCATTGAAAATCGACCAGGGCTGCCACATGGCTCAATTTGAGGTTTTTCTAATGGCTTTTATAAGTTAGAAGATGATATCAAGAGATGCTAAAAATATATTTTTATTACAATTACATAATAAAATTGGGGAATTGCTAGCGTCGATCGTAAAAGGCATTTCGCAGCTGGTCTGTTGCACGTCAGACGAGCCCACCTCATGAATGGAGACAATTGAGGTGGCTGGTCTGACGTGTGAATGACCAGCTGCGAAAAGCCTTTTGCGATGGACCCTAGTAGATTCCATAAAATAGATATCAATGCAAGCCATTCAGCCCAAAGTTCGCAACACTGGTAGAACAAACCTGCAACGCTAGTCAGAAAATAATGGAAGTTCGTATTTCTGGCTTGAAATGCAAAACCCTTACTGTGACGTTTCTCTCTTGAATCAATGGCAAAAATAGTAACAACAAGAAAATTCAGTTATTGACATGGTGCAATACAGAAAACGGCATTGGGTTGGAAAATTACAAGCAATGAAGCTTGCTTAGAGCACAAGATGATTTTTTTTTATGAGGAAGAGGAGCTGACCAGGTTTGCTTTCTGGAACTGGAATGTAGCAAGGACAGTAAACCAAGCCATCAAAACACGGTTCTCAAAATAAGACCGAAAAGCACTCGACAAGTCATCTGAAGGACCACTGGATTTCCTCCAATGTTCTCCCCTTTGTCTCGGGAACCCACAATATCACAAATACCAACGTAAAAGCACTCATAACTCCGTAAATTGTAAAGGTTCCTGTAGAGAGAGGCGTAGTTTTAAATTTAGAGAGGAAACACATATATTCTTAGATTCTATGATGGACCTCCGTCATACACAGAGAGAATTGAATACACATGGGGTTTTTTTTTTTTTTTGAATGGTAATTGAATACACATGGTTGAGACCGAATTCTATAGATACAGATACACATACATCATACAATTAGAGAGAGAGAGAGAGAGAGGTGTAGCTACACATACATGTAGCTAACTTAGCTACACCGATGGCTTAAAATACAGTGGGCCCACATTGTTTGGGTGATCAAAACCATTCATTTGATAGGCCCTCACATAGATAGGGTGTGCCCGAAAAATCAGCTCCATTGGATGATCCCAACCCTTCAAACTATGGAGGCAAAAATGGACAGATTTGTGAAGGTTTTTACACGCCATTTTTGCCTCCACAAATCGTAGGGTTGGGATGATCCTATGGAGCTGAATTTTTGGGCACACCCTATCTATGTGAGGGCCTATCAAATGAATGGTTTGCATCACCGAAACAATGTGGGCCCACTGTATTTTAAGGCGTCGGTGTAGCTAAGTTAGCTACACGTATGTGTAGCTACACTTTTCTCATATATATAGGGAAATGATATCTGCGCCAAGTGTTTTGATAAACATGCGCTCCACTTGTTTGCCGTGTAGTATTTAAAGAGGATATTACAGTTCTCAAAAAGCTCTTTCAACCCTTTAAATACTACACGACAATCAAGTGGAGTGCATGTTTATCGAAACACTTGGCGCAGATATCATTTCCATATATATATATATGAGAAAACGGTTTCTACACACAAGTGTAGATAAGTTATCTACACACTAGCTTAAAAGACAATGGAGGGCATATTGTTTTTTTTATGGGCCCACACATAGATAGGGTGTCCACAAAAAATCAGCTCCATAGGATCATCCCAACCCTACGATCTGTGGAGGTAAAATGGACGTGTATAAACCTTCACAAATCTGTCCATTTTTTGCCTCCGCAATTCGAAGGGTTAGGATGATCCTATGAAGCTGATTTTTTGGGCACACCTATCTATGTGAGGGCCCATCAAATGAATGCTTTGGATCACCCAAAGAATGTGGGCCCCCACTGTATTTTAAGCTACTGTGTAGATAACTTATCTACACTTGTGTGTAGAAACCGTTCTCTCTCTCTCTCTCTCTCTCTCTCTCTCTCTCTCTCTCTATATATATATATATATATATATATATATATATATATATATGAGAAAAAATGTTTCTATTCCGATGGACTAGATAATTTATCTAGTCTGTCGGCAAAAAATAGAGTGGGCCCACATTGTTTGGGTGACGCAAACTATTCATTTGTAAGGCCCTAACATAGATATGGTGTGCCCAAAAAATCACCTCCATAGGATCATCCTAACCCTTCGATTTGTAGAGGTTAAAATGGACGGGTTTAAACCTCCACAAATCTGTCCATTTTAAACCTCCACAAATCGAAGGGTTAGGATGATACTATGGAGATGATGATTTCACTGAGTGAAGAGGAAGTCTTTCGTGCTCGCAAGTAACTTGAGTGTAAGCAGGTCCCGAAGCGGGACTCGAAGCGCACCTTCCTTGGACCGACCGCCCACCTTCACGCCCTTGCCTGCCTGCCTGACTTGCTTGAAAGAAGCTCTAAAACAAGACTAGGGAAAAGGTGGAACTTGCCTTCTCCACAAATCTGTTCATATTAAACCTCCACAAATCGAAGGGTTAGGATGATACTATGGAGATGATTTTTTGGGCACACCCTATCTATGTCAGGGCCCAGCAGATTAATGGTTTGGATCACCCGATTGTATAGCAATGTACAAACATGTGAAAACACTAGACAAAAATGCAGGGGCACACCTCCACTACTCCAAGTTAGAAGCAAGTTTGCAGTCATAGTAACCGCCCAGGATGTTAACCAATTGAAAAGAGTTGCTGTGCTACCAGCAAGGCTCTTAATACTCACTGGAAGTATCTGCAACACCACAAGAGCATCTTAAAGCATGATCACAAGAAAGAATCCGATATTGGGTTTACAAAATGCACATGACTAATAGACAATAAATCCAAACATTACAATCATATCACTAGGAATTAAACATTCCAACGCTAAATGCCAAATGAGAAATCTAATCCGCAATAAATATTAACTATCACTCCTTTGATGAAGTTCCTTGTTGGCAACCATCCCAATGTACACATACTATGGACATGCATGGAAATACAGTATGCATGGGCGGTGCAAATGACAATCTGTTTTTCAAAGCTTGAGCAATAACACATCATTTTTTTTTATCTCGGACAAAGTTTGAGCATGCCTAACCATACAAAACCACCTATAGATGGGAGCATGAGGTAATAATAATATCTTGTGCCACATTAGTGGCCAATGATGCTGAACATGTTGATTCACTAATAAACTTGACACCTTTTCAGGTCTTATTGTCTTTGTATACGTACAGCATATGTTCCACGAGGGGATAATGTGTTTGTGGAAAGTGGCACATAGGGGTGCAAGTTTGGCCCTGTCAGCCCTGACCAGCCCTAACCCGCCTTGAGCTCGACCAGGGTTTGGGCTGGATTTTCCAACCTAAGGGCGGGTCAGGGTTCATTTTTTAGGCCCTGACTCAGGGTCAGGTCGGGTTCAGGGTTAATACATCGGGTCGGCCCGACCCTAAGTCTTTTATTATATAATTGAACCATCTATGCATGTTTCTTTTGCTAATGTTTTCTATTATCTTGGATTGATGTTTCTTTAGATTATTATTATTAATTATCTCTACTGCCCGTCATGTTGTTGAATTCATATTGTCTTATTTTGTTCCCTTTCTTTGTTTATGGATCATTTTGTTCTATATGATATGTGGTTGCTTTATTTTTGGCACTCTTAACAGGTATTTGCACTAGGGTCAATCAGGGCCAATCAGGGCAGGCCAGGGCCGCACTGAGCCCTCTAGGGTGGGCAATGGGTTGAGGTTTTTCGGCCCTGACTCAGGGTCAGGGCGGGTCAGGAGTCGGGGCCGAGATAATGGGATCAAGGGTTGGGCTAGGGTTTTGAAAAACCCGACCCTGTTGCAGCCCTAGTGGCACATATTAGAAACACAAAACTTGCCCGAGCAAAGTGATATGCAAACGTAAAAAATGCAAGATCATTACACTAAGAAACTGACGAGAAAAAACCCGTGTCTCTCTGTTCACTCTCCTATCCAGAAACCAACTCAAGAGACAAAATGCTCTATGGGTCTCTCATGGGAGATTGTGTAAATCTTTTTCTAACTCGACTTTCCAATTACTTGCCCCGACTCCACTAACTACCATCTAAATCTTGTTATAACTCAAGTTTCCAATATCTTAGCCTGACTCCACTAAGTGCTACAAAAATGGATTGGGCCTTCTCATCCAATTCTCCAAATTGCTTAACACTAAAATTTCATAAAATTAGTAAAACTCGTTATATATATATATATATATATATATATATATATATATATATATATATATAATGGTTTCTGCTCTCGAGCACAGAAACAGGGTGGGGCCATATTTTTTATAGGATCCAAAGCATTCATTTGATGGGCCCTTTCATGGATAGGGTGTCCACCAAAATTCAACTCCATTGGATCACCTTAGGGTGTCCATTTGTGGGGCGAAAAATGGACAGATTTGTGGACAAACAGTATCTGTCCATTTTTTGCCCCACAAATGGACACCCTATGGTGATCCAATGGAGCTGATTTTTGGTAGACCCCCCATCCATGATGGGGCCTTCCAAATGAATGGTTTGGATCACCCCCCTAATGCCCCCCCTGTTTCTGTGCTCGAGCGCAGGAACCCTTTTCTCTATACACATACATACATACATACATATATATTTTTTAAATGGAACTCCTTTCATATTTTTTTGAACCATTTAACTCTATTGAAATAGAAAGACAATCATAATTAAGAGGAGGCAATAATTGCCCTCAAAAAACTAATAAAACTCATGTAACTCAACACATAAAAGTATTCAAATTTAGCAGTAAATGTTAACAGCATTGCCTTTCTTCATCATGGTTTCTCACATGTCCCTTCCAAAAAAAATATCAAAAACATTGAATGGCTCAGTACAGTACTCAACTCAACTCAACAAAGCCTTTGTCCCAAACTAATTGGGGTCGTCTAAAATGAATCCTTTAGAAAAATTTCATGAATGGCTCAGTACAGTAAAAAGAATTAAATGTTGGAGCCACCTCAGTAAGAGATTCAAACTCAGTTAGAACTAGTATCGTGAACACAAGCATGGTTTCTCACATTTCCCTTCCACAAAAATATCAAAAATATTGAATGGATCAGTACAGTAAAAAGAATTAAATGTTGAACAATGAACATGATTGATACAATACAATCATGCCCAAATCTAGGGAAAAGGAGTGGCATACACTCCACATACTTGGATATGAATAAGAAGATCCTTTAACAAGATAACCCAAGGGACTTTATGTTCACTACAAGTGTTTGATACAAGTGTGGAATCTATTTCCATGTGCCACGTAAACGTCACATACAAAAGTTCTTGTATCCAATCAAAATACAAATGAGGATTTTGTCTCACTCAGTACAAAAAGGTAACATGAAAAGTATATACCTCAGACATTATAATCCATGGAATTGCTCCCATTCCCAGAGAAAAAGCAATGACAAAAGCCTGGAGGAAAATGTATTGGTTAGACGAACTATGGATACATTGTTGAGAATGAATATTAAACAAAAGTCACAAAATGATCCATAAATGAAGACATACCACAATGCCAACCAGTGAAAGGATGCTCAAGAAACTATAAAATCGAGAATCTTCTGATATAGCATCCTGGGTTCCATAGAAATCAAAATCCTTAGAAAGTATGCAAAATTATAGGAGCAAAATCTCCTAAGAAATTTTTCATTAACTCTCAACACATGGACATTGTAGTCAGCAGTTATACACCAAAAAGTAAACTAAAAGAAGATTTTCGATGGCCTGTATCCTTTGCTCAGAATGACAAACCTTCACATAAAATGCAACTGCAACCAGGATGAGGCTAACTGTCGTTCCAGAGGAGGAGATCTGCAGCAATAAACCACATTCTAGAAAGTTTACCAAGAATAAGGCCCTGTTCGTTTGAGATTATGACAACCGATTGTGAGCCCTCAAACTGATTATTGGACTCAAAATAACAATAATCAGATTGGGGGATCACAATCGGTTGCCACAATCTCAAACGAACAGGGCCTAAGTATGAAATCCTGCACAAAGAAACGAAACCTTCTTGTTCAAACTCACAATAAGAAGAATTCGACGACCAGCTTTGTCTAGCAGCGAAGCAGAAACTCCAGTCGCAACAACCTATAAGAATATCATTTTCTTGTTAAATGATTGCAAGACAAATTTCCCACCCTAAGTCACAATTTAAATTATTTTTGTATCGTCGCTTATGCATTTTAAGGTTCAAGATTATAACCTGAATGGCCCCAATTCCAACTGTTGCAGCATCACTTGATGAAATCCCTGTTTAAATTTGATACATAAGAGCAATCATCTGACTTTAATATCCACTTAAAAGCCAATACAGAGTTTCTTAGCTGCTTGAGTGTCCCTAGCTTTCTATTGAAGTAAATGATGCACACGGGGATCCATAGAAAAGGAACTATGATATGATAAATGTCGATATAAAAAAATATGAAATACCATCTATATAAAAGGAACTATAATATGGTAAATGTCAATATAAAAAATTAGGAAATACCGTTTCTAGGTAAGACAAAATGCAATACGAGGTTCATAAACTCAGACTATATTCAGTTATTCACCACGGTGAGCCTATTTCAAGATCTGTCTTGCACTACACTTATAGACAAATATAGACAAGATGAACATAATTGTAGATAAATTATGATTCATGTTCATCAAACTCTTTTGCACGGACCAATTTCACTTATTCCCACAAATTAGGTTAAGAAAGGCCAACATAGCCATTCCAAAAAAGGCCAACATAACACAAACATCTTGTTACCATTTAACATAAGTCTATCGCAGATTGTAATAATATAGTTCAATCAGAAATAGAATCCTCAGATGATTCTATCAAGCACTTGAAATCATGTAAATGTCATTTCCCTGTTCCATGTAAAAAGATACTCTCAACAAATTAAGAGTTATTAGTATTAAAAAAATGAGAGTTATTCAGTGATAAACTATATGCTTTCAGAGCAAATAAATAGAAAATCTTAGGGGATTCCTACTAATTTACAGATTAGGTATGATGGAAAATAATGGATGGAAAATAATGGCAACATAATAGATAGATTAGAATGACAACATCCTTGTCTTTACATAGAAAGTAATACTTGTTGTTTCGTAGAAAAGTAATACTTGTCCTTCTCAAATAAAGAATTCCATTTATTAGTGTACAAAAGAACACATCTAAAACTCATTTAGGAAAAAAAATGGTGGTGTGAGAAGAAGGCTAAAAATTCATCTGTGTGCTCTTTCAGAAGATAGTGGAAGTCAGTGGCCGAGAGCGGTGATCCTTGACAACTTATGTGCCAAAAGGGGATCTGTATGAAGCCTCCGAAATCCAAGTGGCCTTACACTAAAATTTGATGGTACTAGACTATCATCAGGAAGTACGATGCTGTTCTGTACTTTTTTGTCTATGGTGTTTTGCATGTTACCAAGAGGAAGATATTCATGACTTATATTGACTTACATTTTCGACAACGGTAGGTTGGTCAATGGCTCAATTAGGAATTGACTCTAGTTTCTTACAATTATACCTTAAAACCCCTACTTGTAGAAGACTGAAGACCATATGTCTCTATCATTGAGTGAAATAATTGGGAGACACCTCATCCCAGATGATTGAAGTAATTTTCATTGAGGTTTTACTTATGTATAAAAAAAAGGCTCGTCTCCAAGCTTCTGATGCTTGTTCAGGGGGCATAACAATAGCAGGTGGCCTAGCCCAAAGTTTAAACTCACCACGTCAATTATTGACACGCCCAAGTCGACGCAGATTTTTCCCTACCAAATAAATCAAAAACTCATTCTATGTGGTCAAGTCCATAAATGAGGTTTGTACTTGTGTATGAAATGGCTCTTCTCCAAGATCCCGACGTTTGTTAAGAAGAAGAACAGTAGCAGGTGTTCTAGGTCAAAGTTTAAACTCATTGGCTCAATTATTGGCATGCCTAAGTTGACACAGTTTTTTCCCTACCAAATCAATTGAAAACTCATTCGATGTGGCCAAGTCCACAAAAACTCACAAGTTAAACCATTTACCTACCTAAGTCAACCTAGTATTGCCTTCAACAAGTTTTTTACAAGAGATTTCAAACATTGGTCAAGTAACTCAACTCAACTCAACAAAGCCTTTGTCCTAAGCTAGTTGGGGTCGGCTAAATGAATCATTCAGAAAAATTTCAAGAAGACGGTGAAAGGAATCTACACGGCTCTATTCTAGCTCTAGTTGGGTTCTTCTACGTGGATCATATTCTTCCATTCTAATCTATCCAAGGTCAAGTTCTCTGTTACGATCCTAGCTATCAAGTCTTTCCTCACTATTTCTACCCAAGTTGTTTTCGGTCTGCCCCTACCTCTTTTTACTCCATCAATTTGGCACAAGTCGCCTCTTCCTACCTGAGCATCCAAAGGCCTACGTTGGATATGTCCAAACCATCTTCTTCTCCTCAATTGGTGCCACCCCCACCTTTCTACGAATGTCTTCATTTTTAATTCTATCTAACCTTGTGGGCCGCACATCCATCTAAGCATTCGCATCTCTGCTACACTCATGTTATGCACATGTTGCTTCTTGGTGGCTCAACATTCTGAGTCGTACTGCATGGCTAGCCTCATAACTGTCTTATTAAACTTTCCCTTCAATTTGGCAGGGATTTACGGTTGCACAGAACTCCTGAGGCAAGCTTCCACTTCAACCAACCTGCTCTTATTCTATGGTTAACATCCTCTTCAATCTCTCCTTCCTTATGCAGAATTGAACCAAGATAGCAAAAGATATCCCTCTTAGGTACCTCTTGTCCAGTCATATTTACTACATCCTCGTCCCGCCTCCTTACATTACTAAAATTGCACTCCATATACTCTGTCTTAGTCCTATTCAGTCTAAAACATTTGGATTCCAAAGTAGTTCTTCATAACTCTAACTTAGCATTTACTCTAGCTTTGGTTTCGTCGATTAATACTATGCCATAACTAGCGTAAAAAGATAAGGGCACGGAGCTAATCCTTGGTGCAGTCCTATTGTAATTGGAAAGTCACTAGACAAGCCATTCGTGATTCTGACACTAGTTACTGCTCCATCGTACATATCCTTAATCACATCAACATATTTAGTAGGCACTTTTTTCCTTTCAAGGACCCACCACATAACACTACTGGGAACCCTATCATACGCTTTCTCCAAATCAATGAAAACCATATGAAGGTCCTTTTTATTTTCTCTAAATCTCTCCATTAACCGCCTAATCAAGAAGATAGCTTCCATAGTCGATCGTCCGGGCATGAAGCCAAACTGATTATCTGACACCTTAGTCTCTTTTCTTAGTCTATGCTCAACTACCCTCTCCCAAAGCTTCATGGTGTGACTCATTAGCTTAATTCCCCGGTAATTGGTGCAACTCTGAATATCCCATTTATTCTTATAAATAGGTACTAATGTACTCTTCCTCCACTCATCAGGCATCTTCTTAGTCTTCAAAATATTGTCAAATAGTCTAGTTAACCAAACCAAACCCACATCACCCAAGCATCTCCAAGTCTCAAAAGGAATATCAGCAGGCCCCTTAGTCTTACCCAATTTCATATTTTTCATAGCTACTCTTACCTCTGATGTTCGGATTCTACGACCAAACCTCCAGTTTGTATCATCAAAAGTGTTATCAAGTTCTCCCAAATTCGCTACAGGTTCTCCCAAGTGATGACATTGGTCAAGCGAATACTAAAAAATCATTTCTCACTCTAAAGGCTATTCTACATATCAATAGGTAGAATTTGAGGCCATTAGCTTATTTTTGCTTCAAGCACTATACTTCTTCAAGAACCCAAATGTATGTGGAAGGAATAACTATTTTAGTCATTTTTGAAAACTCCCCAAGTCAATCATCCAATCACTTGAGTCGACTCCCTCTTACCTTGGCTAAGTTCTCGTCTGAATTCAGGTTTTTCTGTACAAGTCAATCAAAAATCCTTTGACTCACCTGAGTTAATGAAAAATTGACCATGTCAGTCATTAACTCGTCCGATTCAACTCCCTTTTACCCTGGTCGAGTCCTCATCCAAGTCCAAGTTTTGAAACACTGATTTTAGTATTAAATGGGCAAAACTCTTATTCTAATCTCATGAATAACGATAATTGGAACATTAAGATAACGAGACTTGAGACCCAACTCCAAATCTAACTATCAAGTGCATTCACTCCTCATTAGTTCCTATATGTGCATATAAAATGTAGCCCTAAACATGTCGCAGTGTCCAAGATCTCCATGAGTCGTTTCACTCCGTGTTTCAAAAGATGGATGTGGGCCAAAATGCTGCCAAAGCAAATTCTAGTCAACTCAGCATGGCATGGCTGAGTACTCAGTTAACGTGGTCATAATTTGAGAGAGTTAAAGGGGTTTTGATTGACTCGGTAGGGTAAAATATGAATCGTACAATAACTCAACCAAGGTAAAAGGGATTTGACTCGCGCAAGTCGACTATTGACATAAGTATTTTTAAAACAGTGGTTTCACTAGCATCTGATGAAACTTCTTCCCCTTCCTCACCCATTGAATATAGTACTGGGTGAAACCTAAAGCTGAGGCAAAAGTCCATTACACATACAAAAGAAAAAGGTTAAGCCCTTCAACCCTAAGGACCGGAGTAAGCCAACCTATCTTCACCGAAGTGATCCATGATGATGCCGCTCATGTCAACCAACCCTGGGCTGCTAAGAGATATATCCCATCAAAGTTGAGGTTATTGGAATCCTCTGTGGTGTGTTTTTTATCTTTCAACCACCATTTGAAACTTGCCTCCACTTCTGACAATTCCTTTCCATCACCTATAAATATATGCTCCTCTCTTGCTGCTCCTGAGATGATGCGACTTCTAATTCTTTCTCTTGCACTCCCGCACTCTTTAGAATTTTCCTAAACATCGTGTGGTTGTTTTCATTCAAATCGACCAGAAAGGCACAAGCATGAACTCCACATAGCACCACCTCGAATTAGGACAGACTAAATCTCTAACAACGCAGCATTGACTAGGAAAAAAGTCGCCGAAAAGGGAAAGGACTAGTTCTACAACACAGTAGTAACTAGTGCTAACAATGACAAATCCAATACAAACAGATATGAAAAACAACTCCATATCATCCAATCAGGCCCCACTTCCAAAATGTAACATCACTACCCTTTATATGCCCTTTATTTGGATATAGGTCTCTTCCAAACCATGGCACCATGCAACAACTCAAATATGAGACATCAAATTTCTTACGACACTATCTTTCCAAACTACTTTTTCACCAACCTTTTAGAACACTCTAAGATGCTAATGTCTCCAACTTGCACCATGTAAACTCTTGAAATGCCAAACATAGTGGGATACAACATACCACAGGTCCACCTAGATCATGATCCTCTCCCACACCATACACCATCCTTTCATTGGGATACGAAGATACCTCGTCTCGATCTTGCTACCTCAATACTTAGAAAGCGTTTTAGAGGACTGAGGTCCTTGATGTCAAATAATTTCCCAAGACAGTTTTTCAGGTCCTAAATAACTCTTTGTTGTCACCAGGTATCACTATCACCAACATAAGTAGCAAAATTGTGGTGCCACCTCTATCTATGTTAACAAAGACGGAATAGTCTGCACACCTTTGCTTGAATTCAATTTTCCTCAATGCCGAGCTAAACCTTTCAACCCATGTACGAGGAAATTGTTTTAGGCCCTACATCGCTTTCCTCAGCCTACAATCCTTTCCTTCTCCAATGATCCAGTAAGAATTTATGCGAAAAAGGTCTTTCTCAATACCACGAAACTGATTTCCATAAGAGAGTCCTTGCTCATTTTCATTCACATGAGGATGATTAGTATCTATCATTTCTAAATCAAGAAGAGGTCTTCGCCTTCGCCTCCTGAAAGAGCTTCTACCGGCTGAAACGCCGTCTTCTTCTCAGGCAGCCTTCCTCTTATTCGTCTGACTTGGAAGTCTACACGGATGGTTCTAATCTATGAATTGTGGACACGGACACGAGTGTCGCGTCTCAACACGGACACGGGGTGTCAAACACGACAAACTCCCAAAATTTAGAAACGGGGACACGGCTAAAATAGAAAGTACATATACTCATGATTTGTGGACACGGAGTCGTGTGCCGAGTTTCAACCAAGTTTCGACATCGATATGAGGTATCTGACAAGGAAACCCCTAAAAAACTAGAAACAGTGTCACACTCATACACATACATACATATAAAGTTGCTAACACTTCTAGCAGTACATCTAAAAGTGTCTAAAGGAGTGTCGACATGTGTGGACACGGGTGTCGTGTCGGACACGATACGACACGTGTGTCGGCAATAAATTTGAAGTGTCGGCCAAATCATAGGTTCTAATTTGTCGGGGGTTGCAGAGCAACTAGAAGTTTCAAATGGTTTTAAGATTGGTAATCTCATATAACGGGAATAGAAAAAAGAAGCGCGATGGGCATCTTGCAAATGTTCTAATGGAATTCAAGAACAGTGAAATTGTAAAGTTTAGGTGGACCAGAGGGAACAAGGGAAAAAGGAAGCGAAGAAGATAGATCCCTGGGGTGGATCAAAGCCAAGTCCAGAAAAGAAGGAAGTATTTCAATTGAAATACAAGTTGATTACTCTTCGAAAAATATATTAAAAAATCTAGTAAAAATCTAGCAAAAAAAGAAAATGATAAATTAAAAGAGAATGAGATTTTTTGCTGTCCAATCTGTGTGCATGCTATGTTATCTACCCCGTCCATCCAATCAACAGCAGTAGCCTGAACATCACACTAACAGATGGTTACATCCTCTCCAATCAATTATCCAATTAGTAAAAGTAACAGTGTTCATGTTCCTCACTAATTCAAGTGGTCAATAGGCCATGTTAGCTCTGATAGCATGTGAAAGAAAGTAAGATCTTACAAATCTTAGGTAGATTACAATCAACCCTAAACAGTGCTTATGTAGGAATGAACTTTGGCTGAAAAGGGGGAAACATGACTTCATGGCAATCCAGATAGAAGCCCAAGATAAGCAGGAAGAAATTTGAAACTTTACTCGATGCAATATAATCTGATTGATCAACCACATGAAGAAGCTCCAGAAGAAATACAGATTAACAAAGAGGAGATGCTCAGACTCTCCAATCTAATGCAGATATGGCTGAATAAAATGAAGTTCGTCCTGATGGGAGGAATAGAATGTTGGAAATGTGGTGGGGAAGCAAGGGGGAGAGAGAGAGAGAGAGAGAGAGAGAGAGAGAGAGAGACTTCCTTGATTACGATTTACGACATAGATGTATGATTCCATCAGCCCTAGATCCCTTAATTCAGAACCAATCAAGATATAGAAAACATGCAAAGTATACTCAACTGGTAGCATTCAATGCTTCATTGTCATGTAGAAATCTAGCCCAAAATAAGTCAATGGTAAAACTTACCAGCAGCCTTAAAAATAGTGGCCGCATAAAACAGGATGCCATTGACTCCACTTGCCTGTTGTAGTACAAGTAAACCAAAACCAACCTGCAAAATGTCAAAAAGATAAAATTCTGATCATTACCTACATTCAACATGTAGAAATAATGGCACATGAACTGTAAAAATGTTGCAATACCATCAGAGGAAACCAATATCTTCGCTGCTTGAGCTCCGAAAATCTGAGTGTGGTTCTTCTGGTAGATGATGCTACAGACCTCTGCACAAAGCAACATGCTAAGAAAGTAATTGAAGCTTTTTGCATGAAGCTGAGACAATAAACAATCCCATGCAAGAAGGAAAATGATGAACAAGTAACATGTATTAGAGTAATGAAAAGCAATAAAATGGGATGGGAGTTCAAGACGGCACCTTGATGTCATTTACTTCAATAGAAATGTCAGTATCAAATCCTCGTAGAACTTGCAAAGAAGCTTCAAAATCTTCCGTCATACCCATTTTCGCCTGAATATTGGCAAGAAAACATTGGAATTAAGAAAATTATTTCCAACCCTGGTTGAAAAGCCTGTATTTTATGAGTCTCACCAGCCATCGAGGAGATTCAGGGATGAAAAATAGAGCAGGAATCAAAATTGTACAGGGCAATATTCCTGCAAAAACAAAAGGACACAAGTTTGCCTGATACCAAACATGCTCAAAGTCACTTTGTGGGAACCTATGTTCAACAAAAGATGAAAGATACCAAAAGGGGTCGCTCAGTTTTTTCAAAACCTAAATAAACTCAATAGACTGCCCAAAAAGCCTCATCAAATAATCAAAAACTCAACTACCAGATCCAAAAACTCAATGGAGTAATCAAAATTACTCAATCAAATACTTGGAAAACAAGACTACAGCATAAGTTATTTGGATTTGCAAAGCATAATTGAGAACTTGTCTCAGTTTTAAGCTAATTAGATGGTGAGGTAGTCATCAATTCAAACCAAGTTTCGACTATTTAAACTTTGACTAAATGTAATCACTGCACAAAACAGAAGTGACATCCGTCTTGTAAAGAAGAACACAGTGCCTCATTTCTTAATTGCTTTAATTAATAAAGTTTCCCCGCATAAAAAAGGAAATGCATTGGTGCATACAAAATTGAAGTGGAATAAGGAAATAACTAATTCGATTCCTCAGAAAAAATTTCACATCGTCCTTAGAGAACTTTGTACATCATGGCCATTAAGTATGAGTCAAAATGAGGGAATTAGTTTCTGTGGATTTGATACTTATGTGAACAGAGAAGAGATCATACAAAGAGTTCCAATGGATTTTACGTCAAGGCATTGCTAATGCAAAAGTCATACCTACAACCGCAAGCACTCTCCAATGTAGAAACATTCCCAAGAGATATGAGAGCAATATGCCAATTGTGACAGAAAGCTACAAAAAGAAACCTCTCTTCATCCATTTGATGTGCTCAATTTTGAACAATAAAAATAATAACAGAAATTATAAATGCTAATTGGGGATTAAAACAATAACTGCTAAGAAAAAGGAAATGAGCATCAACGAACTAACCTGATTAACAGCTCCAAGCACTCCTCTCAAGTTCTGAGGAGCTATTTCCGCTATATACACAGGCACCTACCAAATCCCAACAAGAATAATACAATTAACATTTCTCTGTAACATACAAGGAACTTCTACATTACGAACTAAAAAGAACAGAGGAGCCAGGATTACTGTATAAGAAATTATCCCCACTCCAAATCCTTCTAACAACCGGCCCATGTACAAAAATGACGAATCCTACACCGAAAAGAAGCAGCAAATATAGAAAGTAAGAGCCCTGTTTGATGAAATTCCTCAAAGAAAACCCATGCCCATGTCCATGTCCACCAAAAACTAAATAAGATAGAAACAACTTGCTCACTTTGGCAAAAGATATGGCAAGCCATCCAATGATATTGGGAATCGAAGCAATCATCAACGACTGCGTCCAGTCAGCAATAAAACAATAAAATTATCTTAAACTAAATTTAAACCTAAAGGCTAAAATTCATCAGCAAATAGAAGCATAGAAAGAAAAAAGAAACATCAATCATTCCCTACCCCTTTTCGCCCAATGTACTCTGCGATCTGACCACTTGATACCGCCCCAACCATCGCCCCCACATTCGACAGAGAACCAAAGGTAGAAAACTGATTCATGGATCAAACATTAGAAGAAAAAAAAGAACAGAACAGTTTGAGAATTTAACAATAAAATGACGAAATATCGAAATCTAAAGCTCTCACCTCGGAGAGGGTAAGCTGGAGATCACTGATGATATCAGATTGAGTTGGAGAAGAGTAGCCTCCCTGAAAACAAGAAAAACATCAAACAAGGGAAAAAAAGAAGAAGGGGGAAATGAAGAGATGGAAAATTAGGGCTTGAGAGATAACGGTGAATCCGAATTGAATGGGGCCCAGAGCAACGATGAGAGTGCAGAGGACAACAGAGATTGAGCTGTCTCGGATGACCTGCGCAGAGGATCCGAGCTTGTCCATCATGCTAGACTGTCTCGAACCCATTCTATACCAACTCCCTGTATGCAGAAAGGGTTTTCTAAGATCTGACCTCCCTTCCTCATTCTCGTCTCGGAAACTCATGGCGCCGAACCGATACCGAAACAAAGAAAGAACGAAACAAGATTGTTTCGGGTTCCGATTTTCGGATCTAAGAAGGGTTTTTTTTTTTCTTTCTTCTTCTTATCCTCCTCAAATGCAAGGAGACAATGATGAGAGAGAGAGACAGAAAAGGTAAATGTTTCGTGTGATCTCTATCAGTTGGGGGGACGGGAACAGCTACTTTTCTTCTCCGTTTTTAGTATGTACAACTAAGATGATAGTCGTTTTTTTGGGTCCCACTGAGGATATTTTTGTGGGATCGGGACCGTTGATCTTGTTGAGCATCGTGGGATTATCTATGTGGTTTTTTTCACGTGCAGAAAACTCTCACCTAATCGTCTCGTGCAGTATGACTGTCAGATATCAACGGAATATATGAACAGCTGTTTTCAAATGTTTAAGCTAAAATAAAGAGCAGGGTGGAATGTCAAAAATAGTGGGGCTGTTGACTTTAATAATAGGGAAAATTACATTTACACCCCCTAGTTTCTGACATATCCACTTCCACCCCTATAGTTTAAAACGTGACAAATACTCCTGTAGTTTCAATTTGTTTAAGGAGGCCCCCTCAACTGAAGGTTCGTCCATAGATTGAAGGGTTAGGATGATCCGATGGAGCTGATTTTTTGAGCACACCCTATCTATGTCAGGGCCCATCAAATGAACGCTTTGGATCATCCAAACAATGTGGGCCCACATTATTTGGATGATTTTTTTGTAGTGTTTGGATTCGGGTATGAGCCTACATTATTTGGATGATCCAAAGCGTTCATTTGATGGGTCCTGACATAGATAGGGTATGCCCAAAAAATCAGCTCCATCAGATCATCCTAACCCTTCAATCTATGGACGAACCTTGAGCTGAGGGGGCAAACCTTAAACAAATTGAAACTACAGGGGTGTATTTGTCACGTTTTAAACTATAGGGGTGGAAGTGGATATGTTAGGCAGGTGTAAATGTAATTTTCCCTTAATAATAAGAGCAAGGGTGGAAATATCAAAAAAAGAAGGGGTTGTAGACATCAATGGAGAGGTCTATATCCAGATAAAATGATCCTAACCCATCCAATTAATGGCCAATTATTCAATAGGCAAAATTACTTGAGCCAGATGGAAAGTGGCGTTCGATAGCTCATCCATAGTGGGTCCACAATATAACCAATTCCAATCACCATACAAATTTAACAAGAAAAGTAAGAAATTTACCGTTAGGCCCTTCATTAATGAGAATTTCTTGGGTCCCGCTTAAGTCGTGTGAACATGATCCAAAGATTGTCCCTGGCCCGCCTTGTTCGGATGATCTAGCCCCTTGAGCCATTAGGCCACATTAATACCCTATTTGTTTTGGCCCTACTACTGTTTTGGATTTTGAGAACAGATTGTAAATCCAAAACTGATTATTAGACTCAAAATTAAACATAAATTATGAGGGATTTGTTAAGGTCCATTGCAAAAGTGCGGATGGTTTGTTGCATGTGAGACCAGTCACCTCGTAAATGAAGACAAAATCAGCTGAAAAGTAAGCATGTGTGAATGGTCTCATATGCAACAGACCATCGGCGAAATGCCTTTTGCCATGGGCGAGATGGACACTTGTAAATCCCAAATTATGAATATATGTTCAACTGAAAAATTGCATCAAATCATGAAAAGTCTTTATCTTTTTGCCTACAAGGTTACAAAATTATGAATATATAGAACAAGAGGAATGATAGACTGAAGGGCGCCGTTGCAAAAACAGGTTATAAGGGTGCCTCCATTGGTCCATCTAAAGAAAGTGCATTTAGTGTGGCACTCTGTGAAATGAATAATGGAATTAAATGAATGATAAAGGCACTATGTGAACAATGACCAATAGGAGCGCCCTTGTAACTGGTTTTTTACAAGGACACCCTTCGGTTTATCATCCCAAAGCAGTAATTTTTAAAAACAATGCAAATGCAATCTTAGCATAAGGGGCGATGCCAGAAATTTTGCACAAGGGGGGCAAAAATTATAGTAATTTTTTTTCTCCAAACAAATGAAAGTAATATTATAGTTTCCAAAAAAAAACCCTCTATATATTCCATCATCAGCGGCGTAAACATCACTTTCGGCTAAAATACCCTTGGCTATATATTTCAATCTTGTTCCGGAGTACAAAACATACTCAAGTGAGGAATGATAGGATGAAGTGTGTCATACAAAAACCGGCTACAAGGGCGCCTCCATTGGTCCAATCTTAAGAAAGTGAGAAAGTGGATCACTTTCTTAAGATTGGACCAATAGGAGCGCCCTTGGAGCTGGTTTTTGCAAGGGCACCCTTCAGTCTATCATTCGTCAAAAAGTGGAATGTTAAATTCTCTTGCAAACCCCACTGGTGGAACGGGACCAATGTGCATTTATAACTTGTACAAGTCAAAGAACAATAAACGGATTCGGTGCCATTCACCAATGGGGCGCCCTTTCATCTGTTTTCTGCATTCGGTGACATTCACCAATAAAGGTATATTTGTTCTTTCCCAAAAAATTAAGGGGTGCAATTGCCCCCCTTCCCTTACAAGTGCCGTCGCCCCTGCTTAGCATCCCCACAAGTTTTCTACAAATTAAAAGACATTATCACACAAAAATTATTAAAAAACACCAAATTAAACTAACCCACAATTATCCCAAAAACCTGCTCTAGAGCCCCTTTTTCAACCCTTCGAAATAGGTGATGAATCATGTACATCAGAGAGTGAGTATTGAAATATGGGCACGATGTATCTGAGGGACCTCAAATAGCTTATATGATCTAGCGATTGTAAATAGGCCATCATCCATGTTGTTTGAGTCACCTAACCCATTCATTCCATAGGACCTTAGATAGCTTATCTGATTTAGTAATTATAAATAGGCCATCACCCATGTTGTTTGAGTCATCCAGCCCATTCATTCCACAACACCGGGTATAGATAGGATGTTCCTAAGAAATCATCTTCATAGGATTATCCCAACCATTCGCTTCGTGGAGGCACAAATGGATCCATTTTAAAGCTCCACAGATCAAGGTTTAGCATGATCCCATCTAGATGATTTCTTAGAAACACCTTATCTATCCAGGTCCTATGGTATCAACATCAAACATCACCAAACAACATAGGAACCAGCGGCGGAGGTACATATAGCATGACGGGGGTCATGCCCCCCCCCCCCCCCCCCCCGGACAAGTGTAAATTCCTGGCTCCGCCCCTGATAGGAACCTACCCTCTTTATACACACTAGCTCAGATAAGCCATTGCACGATAGCTCATACAGTACCTATTGAAACATATGTAATTTTTATAGGGAAATGATATCTGCACCAAGGTGTTTCGAGAAACAAGCGCTCCACTTGTTTGTCGTGTAGTATTTAAAGGGATTTCAGAGGTTATTACAGATCTCAAAAAGCTCTTTAAACCCTTTAAATGCTACACGACAAATAAGTGGAGCGCATGTTTATGGAAACACCTTCCCTCTCTCTCTCTCTCACACACACACACTCTCGCTCCTACTTATATCAATAGATGATCTTGAGATCATTACATACAATTGAACACATTACTTCCACCACCATTTCCATCAAAAGAGACAAGGAAAGAAATTTGAATTTTGAAGAAATCCTCGATTACAAATGCATTTATCTAGCAACAGCAAAACTAAAAACAGAAGTAAAATCTCCTTGCTAGAAATCCCATCTGTCTATAAATCCTCTTTAGCTCCATTACTTTCCCCGCAAAACCCATCTCATTCCCGCCATAGGATTTATCCGAATATATCACGCGATTTTCATCAAAAATTTTATTCAGTTTGCTAGTATCTGGGCGGGGCTTACCAGGAGAGAGAGAGAGAGAGAGAGAGAGAGAGAGAGAGAGAGAGAGAGAGAGAGAGAGAGAGAGTCCCAACATTGATTCATATGAACAATTCAAAGTTACCTACTGAAAGATAATGGACATTTGGATTGAATGATTCACATGAATTTTAGGTGGAGGAGACCTAAAGTGAGACCTTGGTTTTGGGCGAAATGTGTGGAGAAAGAGAATAGCAGAAAGTACGGTTTTTGACGCTTACACGGGTATTTTGGTCATTTTCCAAAATACTAACACGGTATAGTTAGCGAGATTTTATACGGTGTAAGCCCTTATAGTACCTTATTTTTCAGAATGTATTGTACGGACCACACCATAGGATGATCCAAACAGTCCATATGATGGGCCATAACGTAAATAGGTTGTGCCCAAAAAATCATTTCCATAGGAAGATCCCAACCCTCCGATCTATAGAGGTTTCCATAATATGCAGTTCATCTATAGATCAGAGGGCTAGGATGATCTTTGAAAATGATTTTTTGGGCACAACCTATTTACATTATGGCCCATCATATGGACGGTTTGGATCATCCTATAGTGTGGTCCGTACAGTACTTCCTGAAAAATAAGGAAGTATAAGGGCTTACAGGGTATAAAATCTCGTAATTGGCTACCTTTTTTAGGCGGCATTAAGGTTTTAAGCCCTGTGTCCCCACAATTATAAGGGCGAATATCATCTCCCTTTTTTGGTTTTATTTTAACATTGTCATTTCCCCATATTTTCGGCCAAAGGAATGCAAATGACCAGAGCCAAAGGAAAGGAAAAATTGCCAATGGGGGACATCAAAATATGAGAATTGTCAACGGGGGACACAATTTTGAAAAATTATTAGAGAGGGACGAAATGGGGTTTATCAAGTCTCTAAAAGGGGGTTATCAACCCTCTAAATGGGGTTATCAAACTCTCAAACGGGGGTTATCAACACTCTTTAACAAATTTTCAAAAGTGTGTCACCGTTGGCAATTCTCGTATTTTGATGTCCCCCATTGGCAATTTTTCCCAAATGAGAAAAAAGAAGAAGCGAGGAACTTTTACAATTAGAAAAAGATAATTTTTGGATCCAAGAAGAGGCTGAGGCAGTGAGGCACCATCCTGTTGATCCCATAGAACAACAGGAGGCAACGCACCTGGTTTTCATCCCATTCCAAACAAATACCCATACTTAACACAAATGATTAGGCATTGAGCCCTCGCTCAATTAGCAATGCTTTGTTCTTTAACCTGGAATTTTAAAATAAAAAATAAAAAATAGAGATGGCAAAAGATATATTAAAAGATGAAAGACCTTGGACAGTTAGACCTAAAGCGGATCTTAGGATAGGTACGCAGTAAAAAAATAAAGGGTTTTATAGATCTTGGGCTATGATAAATTCACACCCCATTAACGTTAAAAAGCGTTAAATTCTGACACATACCCTCCTTTAAAGTTTAAAGTTGTGCGACTTATCCTACAGGGAGTGCGACTTATCCTACAGGGAGTGCGAATTTATCATCGCTCGCCTAAAATCATCCCATCATAGTCTTGTCAGCGGTGTTTGACTGGACATAATTGTTGCCGTTCCGATCAAACTGATCTACTCGCACCTTTTACAATGGCGCGTAGGCATAGCCATGGTTCAAGACACTAGAGACACTCGTGATGAACGAACGACGCCCCACTTCGTCACTCCTTTTCTTTTCTCATTGTTGGATTGCTTTTATACTTTGTTTTTTCTGGGTGCCATAGTCATCATCTTCTCGTCGGCTTTAAGGTGTAGTCCATTTTCTTATCATTTTTTATTTGTCAAGCCAGGCAAGATATAGATATCTCGGCAGGTAGATCCATAGTGACATTTTTTTTTTTTGAAAGGTGAATCCAGAGTGACATCCTTATGAGCCACCGCCAACCACCACCCCACGAACACCACTCACCACCCCTATCACTCTCACACATGGTCCAACAAACCCAAACCCAAATCCAACCACAAACCACTCAACCCCCACAATTCCCACCAACACCCCCACCACCCCCAGATCCTCCTCTTCCTCCACCAAACTCCACCTCCAAAATCCCATTCCGCCCTAGAAAAATCCGCAAACTCTCCAATCCCTCTTCCCAACAACCCCCCACCAAAAAACCCAACAACAACACCAACTCCACCTCCCTTCGCCCCCCTCGTCCCCTCTCAATAATCCACAGAACCCTCTCCTCCGAAGGCGAAATCTCCCTCGCCCTCCGCCACCTCCGCTCCTCCGATCCCCACCTCGCCCACATAATCGACGCCCACGAACCCCCTTCCTTCCACAACCTCCACCCTCCCTTCCATTCTCTCGCCCGCAGCATCCTCTACCAGCAGCTCGCCGTCAAGGCCGGAGCTTCCATCTACCACCGCTTCGTAACCCTCTGCGGTGGCGACTCCGGCGTCCTCCCTGACAACGTCCTCGCCCTCACCGCTCAACAGCTCCGGCAGATCGGAGTCTCAGCCCGCAAGGCCAGCTACCTCCATGACCTAGCCTCCAAGTTCCAGCGTTGCATTCTCTCTGACGCTTCCATAGTTGAAATGGATGATAAATCTTTGTTCTCTATGCTCACCATGGTTAATGGGATTGGTGCTTGGTCTGTTCATATGTTTATGATATTTTCCTTACACCGCCCGGATGTTCTTCCTGTTGGGGATCTTGGAGTGCGAAAGGGGGTGCAGTTTCTTTATGGGCTTGAGGATTTGCCCCGGCCTTCGCAGATGGAGCAGCTTTGTGAGAGGTGGAGGCCGTACAGGTCTGTTGGGTCTTGGTATATGTGGCGGCTTGTGGAAGCTAAAGGGGCTCCTGTTGCAGGGGCGGTGGCGGGCGTGGGATCTGATCAGCAACAGCAGCTTTTCGATCCGGTCAATGGGCTTGCTAACCTCGGGTGAATTTCTCTTTCTGGTTCTGGGTTGGTTTGATTCCTCGTCATTGATATTGATTTTGTGTGGGATATTGAAATGCTGCTGCAATTGGAAACTTGCAAATGCTGGTTTTGGGACTCTTAGATGCATAAAAGTTGCTTCTTCACTTAGTTGGATGCTTTTATTCTTAGGGGGTTTTGATGGGTAAGCGTCTAATTATCAAAAGCTGAAACTTGAACCCCATTATGAGATCTAAACTAACCAACCACACTAAAATTGGAGTCATAACTAAAATTATTCATATTACCCTAATCATTTTGTTTATTCCTTCATCAATGGGTTAACAACTTCATGAAACAAACTATAAAAGACTGAGTGTCTTAACAATTTTTCAGCATTGCCTGAGACAAGATGAACACTGCATACACACTTTGAGTTGAACTGGTTCTTTGGAACTCTTGAGAATTGCTACTATAAAACAAAAAATTTGAAGTCTTGGGTTCATAGGTTCATGCTGGCATTGATATGCCTTCCTATTTGTCTGTCGTGGCAGTGGCTAAAGTGTCATGATTCACATATGTTAAGGTCAACGCATTCATTTCTCTATAGAAGTGGAAGCAAAGATCCATTCCAAGTCTAATATTCAACTTAATAAAAAGGATGTATGAGTAGCCACATTCATGTATTCAGTTTCATGTTCTAAACATAAATTATATAAATAGTAGGGGCATCCATCAATTCTCTTATAAAATCTTTACCTACTTATGTTGATTAAACCTGAATGTTTCACGAAAAATGGATTTTTTCTATTTTTAGAGAAGTTATATTTTCCAACTATGATTGGGTTAGGTTGCTAAAATTGTCTTGTGCAGCCTGATTTTGGAGTTCGTTATACAGACATTGTAGCGATTCTACTGAACCAGTTGTGCGGATTACAATACTTTAGGATTCACCGCGACACTTCTAGATCTCTTTAATCTATTTTTTTTCTAAATGCTATGAGAAATTTACAATTATCACATGTTTTGAGTTTTAGATACACCACTCTAACCTCCGCTTCATTAGCATCAATGGCACCCGCAAAGGCCCAAATCACCTCCTCACTATCATTTCTAAGAACACCCTCTAAGACTCCCGTGGACTTTTTGGGACTTGCAGAGACTTCAACGAAGACTTCAGAGTCACATGGTCATGAGCAGCCACAAAAGTACAAAGTTAGCTGTTTTAGGGCCTGAAGAATCTTGGGTTGAGTCTAGAGCAGGAGTGACACCATAAGTTGGAAATTCATGCAGCTACAATTTGACTTGAAAGTTGCATTTGGGATGGTCAAAAGCTGCTTTAGTGGTAAGACTTGAGGAATCTTTTTCTAGGCAAGTGGCTGGTGTGTAATTTATTACCTATTTGCAGTATTGAGGTTGTAATTTTTGGCCCGTGTAGTTGCTCTGTCTTCCTGTTTAGTTTGGAGTTATACAGAGGCAAATACTTTGAAGATGATCTTAAATTGCTAGTTAGATACCGTCTTCTATGAAGCACATTACGGAACCTGTTTTTCTCAATGTGGTCCATTATCTAAATAAGAGAAATTATATGGTGCCCGACCGTCAAGTTCCGTGTGGATGGTATGATAAAACCACCCTTGATGTTTGATCCAACAACAGCCTCTTAAAAAGCGAGCTGCTGTTGGATCAAACATCACGGGTTGTACCACCCCCAAGGGACTTGACGGTCGGGCACCATATAAAAACTCCCTAAATAAGGGGCATTCTCTATGAATGATTACTCGAGTTTTCAGTGAGAGTTTTTGGTGTCATTTTAGCAGATGGGCATTCAAGTTGTTTCCCATACTTTGGGGAAACAAATTTGTGCATATACTCATTTAATTTAGTTGTATCTTTAAGTGGGTTAATGGTCCCAAAACTTAAATACTTAATATGTTTTTTACTTAATGAAAATTCTCTTATTAAAAAATAGTTTCAAGACCCATTTCAACCCCAAAAAAATGAAAATTCTCTTATTATTTTAAGGGATTTTGAGGTGTACGGTGATGAACCTGTGGTTCCTGATCTTATTGCTGGGACCCTCATGCATCTTGGTAGGTCATTGGTTGTGTAGATTTATTTTATCAAGTTGGTATCTGAATTCTGAAATGCAGAGACGAAAGTAAAAAGATAGTTTGTGGCATTAATGTGGAATTATGTGGAGAGGTTGTATATCAATAACTGATTGGCTCCAGCGAAACCATTAAGACCCAATGGTTTCATCTTTTCATGGGTGTCTGGTTATTTTGAAGCATCTATACTTTCCTTGCTATGTCGTCTGATTAATACTTGAGCTATGACATCCCTCCACATCAACCTGTCTACTTTACTTTGCTCTACAAGATCCCAATTATATGTGTGGGAGGCTACAGTTGCATTTCCTCTAAGTGCAGCTCAAGAAGCTTCATTTCATTGCTTCTAGAATGTTCCCATTTTGAGGTTAGATTTAGATGCATTACGAACATTTATAGTGAATGTAACCATTTTGAGGTTAGATTTAGATGCATTACCCACGTTTATAGTGAATGTAATACTAAGGTGGATATTCTAGCATACGATGGACCATGAGTAATAGCATAATGCTCTAGTTGTGCATGCCAGATTTGTACTCTATATGAGCTTCTGGGGGCTTGTCAATTATTCTTTTGTATCACCCTTAGGGCGTGATAGGTTCCTCACTAACTGGTAATATCACTTACATTAATAAATATCCTTTTACCTATTAAAAAAGAAGAAGAAGGTTTCCGGGCTAAACTGAACTGGTTTTCCTAATTTGAATAGGTTGTGGCCTTTACTTTAGGAGGTGCTGTTTTCCTTATGGGGTTTCCCTTTGCTGATTGGCAAATAGAGTATTATTTAGTTCATAACAAATTAGATATTGACCATGTTGACATAATAAAGGTCTAGAAAAACAAATTGTGCTGGTCTGACAGGTAGAACTCATGTTTACTTGACACAACAATCTGTTGTCTTATTGCTTATTGATACCAAGGTTTTAAAGTTAGGTTTTGGTGTCGGTTATCATGAACATTTTCAGTTTTGGTTGGAAATTTCGGAGGAAATCTGGTAAAATCACGGAAACATATGATAGAATTTTAAGATGAAACTTCAAGAAATGGTAGAATAAGTACAAATACACACTTAGAAACCATCACATGAGCAAGACAACCATTAATAATGGTTTAACAACATAAACACCTAGTGACATGCGTTGTTGCACATCTATGATGATTCAGTACATATCTAATTCATAAAATACGCATAAATAATACATATATTACATTTCAAATGCAATTCATATGAATATAGATATGTAAATGTAACACATACTGATATAGTATACTACTAATACACCTACAAGTTTAGTTTCGGTTAAGGTTTTAAATATAGTATTTACTTACATACTGTGTATACTTTGAAAGATGTTATTGTTCACTTGCATGTAGTCTAAACAATGTTTTCTAAGAAGGTACTCTATTATATTTTATATCATTGGATTTTTATATGAGTATAAATTAGAAACAAGAGTATAAATTATCAGCATTGGAACAATGCTAGTTATGGTCTGACCAATAAGAGATAAGAGATCACAAATTGATGGAGCATTAATTATTAGAGCCCCAACTATATATCTTGATCTTATGGAACTCTTTCCCATTAACAGATCATTAATAAACATTTCAGTATCTACACTGCAAGGGGCCCCATAACTCTTGGGGTAACCTTGGAACATTAGATCCTTGCGAGGGTATTGGGTGGTAGCTTCTTAGCTAAAACTCTTTTGTTGTAGTTGAACAATAGTTTTTTAAACACCTCTGGTTGTTCTAGGCATCAATCATTAGACATGTTAAATAGCCCTCTTTCTTCAGGATTATATGTATAAAAGTAAAGTGTCACGACACAGTCACACGTCCTGCTGAATTTCCGTGTGTCAAAGCAGAAGCAAGCTGTTACATGCAGTCAATATTTGAGCTAATGATTGGTTTTAGGGTTTGTGATCTATCTATTGTTGATCGTGGATTGTTTTTGTGTCAAATTTGGTGTTTTGCCACTTGTGATGTACTATGTACTTACCTATATTCTGGTAATATAGGTTTCAACTACTGGTCATATCCTGTTAATTTTACTTTGTAAGCTTTTGGGCATGGGAACTACTTATATGTGTGCCAAGGTTAGTTTAATTAATTTGAACAATATCTTTCTCGTGCCAGGTTTTATTAGAAATAAAGAGCAGACATCTGCAAATTAGTCTTCATCTTGTGCTGGGTTTTATTAGAAATAAAGAGCATATATCTGCAAATTTGTCTTCGTCTCCAACTACATTAGTTGTCAATACCGTTTCATTTAGCATTTCATTTTGTTTAGTGGCATGTTATGGTGTTTTGTTTCGGAAAAGATGCTATGACCAGAGATTTTTTTTATAGTTAAAAAGTTAAAAATTCAAAAAATAAGAAATAATTAGAAAAATATAAGAAACCATTTTACCAACCACATTTAACAAAAATACACATTTTATTACATAAAACATCAAATTTATTGCAATACATCAATGAAACGAAAAAAAATTAATCACAAAAAATGCTAGGAATGTTACAAATTATATTCCTTTGTTCAAACATAAGTCATTTCCTTGTAGTAGCTGTCATAAGCCGGATTATTGTACTCGAAGTAGTGGTACCCCTCATCTCTAGAAACAAATTAACAAACACAAAAAATTGCTAATATGTCAACTTAATGGCAGTAAAGTAGAAGAAACTAAAAAAAATAGTGTATAGAAGTGAAGAAAATGGGGGCTTAGATGGGTTTATGCAGGTTTTTTTTAGTTTGGGGAGGCAAAAGGATATAAATGCCCTTCAAATGGCTATAAAACAGTAAAAAATAGATATAAATATGGGTAAACAGTAAAAAAGGAAAAACTTGACTTTTGAAGGCATCACTGTAACTGTTTTCAAAAAATATGATCTTCCGGACAAAACAGGTTCAGCCATTTTCGTCCGGATTAGGGTGGTACAAACTAATCACACCAAAATGGTCCGGATCAGAACGAAATTTTGATCAGTACACTTCGGAACTGGAAGTTGTTCCAGATTCCTAAACAAAGTGAAATGTTTCGTTTGCTTAGATGGGTTTATGCAGGTTTTTTTTAGTTTGGGGAGGCAAAAAGATATAAGTGTCCTTCAAATGGCTATAAAATGGTAAAACATAGATATAAATATGGGTAAACAGTCAAAAAGGAAAAACTTGACTTTTGAAGGCATAACTGTAATTGTTTTTAAAAAATATGATCTTCAGGACGAAACAGGTTCAGCCTGTTTCGTCCGGATTAAGGTGGTACAAACTAATCACACCAAAATGCTCTGGATCAGAACAAAATTTTGATCGGTACACTTCGGAACTGGAAGTTGTTCCAGATTCCTAAACAAAATGAAATGTTTCGTTCGATTCTGACGAAACAAAATGAATTCGACAACTAAGGAACTACCATGATACATGAAGCAATTTCTCAGTATAAGTGAACAAATGCCATGATTTCCCTTGGTTGAGCAGACAAAGTCTGAGTTCTCAGTTCTGGCAATGCCAGCTCAGATGTATGGTTACTATAATTGATGAGTGAATTTGTCCTCCCTTTATGAATGTGGTTTTGGTATAGCATGCAGTATGTCTGCTGTTGTTAATAAAAACCTCTCATACTAATGCTAGGCCACAAAAAAACCATCTTATATTGGAACAACATGTTTACATTTATCTTATGGGACTATAATTATTGTTGTTGCACTTTCTTCCGGTCTTTGAACTCCATTCTGTCAAAACGATAATGATAGCCATCGTCACCTGCTTCATTGTTCAGTTATTTCATCATATTTTCCAATTCTACACTTGAACCAAAAATTAGGAGAGAAACGACCAAAATCGAACTATTTCTTTACTCGAAGTGATCTGTGGTTGTCTTCAGTGGGGTGTGGAGTTGGTTACTTGGAATGACTCAATCCTTTGTATCTCTTGTAATTGTGCAGGGTAGTTTTCTACTCTCAAGTGCAGGTGTTTCTTGAGCTTGTTTGTCTTATATATGAAGGGTTTGGGTAACCAATTGGTGGATTGTTTGTGACTGATCGAGTAAGACTATTGGGACTTGGGATCATAGTTAGCAAAACTTGATTCTGCAAAAAAAAAAAATTGGGACAGGAAAAATTCGAGTTTAATACGTTATTGATTTGAAAAAAAAAAGGGTCAAATACACATAAACACGAAGAAAACGTATTTAATACGTTTAAAATTTTGTCATTTACAAAATATAGCATAGGGGTAACATTAGAAAGTTTGAAAAAATGGGTATTATTTGTTTTTTTAATGACCCATTATTTTTTTTAATGACACAGGTTTAATACATTTAAAACATGTTTTAAATGTTTTCCCAAAAAAATGGAGTTTTTTTTACAGAAAGCAATCCTTCCAACCAGCCAACCTGCGGAGTTTAACACAACCCCAACCCCAACACAACCATCCTATTATCATCTAGAAACAGTAGAGGCGCCTCTGTTTGATCAATCACGTCCATAGTTGGATAACTGCTATAGCGGTGATGTTCTCTTTCTACGCGAGCTGTCTGGTCTAGCTCATCTGATCCTCACCACCCCCTATCTAAGTTTGTGACCTGCTACCAAAGGTCCTCATCTGGCTTATTCGCTTGTCAGAAGGAGTACGCCGCCATAAGGTCGATAACTAATTGACGGCGCAAGTTTTAAACTAAGTATTAAACGGTGAACCTAAAAAACGGCATTTAAACCGAAGTTTTGCTAACTATGGTTGTGACCTATTGAATAGACTGTTGGGACTGGTTTATGATGGTCGATTGGATGAGAAGGGGTTTTATACTGTGGGTGGTAGGATTTTGGACTGTTGATATATGGTTTGAGACTATCTCTTGGATGTATGGATAGATCAAGAAGAGGTCAAGGAAGGGCAGGGTTGGGGTTTTCGGCTATGCAAAGGCTATGAAGATGAAAGTGGTGGGGATAATGGGGGTGATCGGGTGGTTCTTGCTCAACAGCCACAACAACTAAAGATCTAAACAAAATCAATAAACATATATGAATAAGAGGAAATCAAGAAGAGAGGGAAGGAAAAAAACCTAGAATCACTCTAGGATTCCTAGGAACATGGTTTAAAATTTCCACCGAAACCAGCATGAAACAACTGAAATATTTTCATTTCTGTCCCCGTCAAAATGTATTCCCCGTCAAAATGTATATTGAAACCAAAATACATTTCTAAGCCAAAATCATAACTCTGGTTTTTCGTACTGAACTTTCATCTTAAATGTCCATCGTCTGCATATGTTTTTGTATGTTTCTGTGATTTACAGGATTTTCATTGAAATTTTCATTCGAAACTGGCATGTTTCCATTTCCGCCACAACCAAAACGTGTATTGAAACCCGAAACCCAAAACCTTGATGCCTTTTAGTAGGAGCTCGGGTCGGGAATGCCTCTGATGGCTTGATTGCTAAGGGAAATTCTCCTGCGAACATCATCATGCAACTCATACATGTGCCTAGCAAATCCTTCAACTTCTATGCCAATCTTTGCTTATGGCAGTAAAGATATGAGGTCAGTAGGCCTCCATGCTGGGATGCTAGTAACAACTCAAATAGGACCCCTATGGTCCTACTCCTGAGTCTATTGACTCAACTATTGTAAATTTTTTTGAATGATAAAGTATCATTAATAGCAAGAAACAGATATACAAGGCCAACCGATACTGTCAGCACAGAGATAGTGACAACAAGAAGAGGAAAGGACAATGCTAACAAAACCAGACAGTCGTGGGGGGAGAAAATCGAAAAGCTCGAGCTCCTGTCTCGCTACTCCATCCCTGGCTAGCCTACCCGCTTCTGCATTAGCGTACCATTTAACTTGTTGAAAAATTACCTCTGACCCCCCAATGCAATCCCTAATCTCATCGATCCAGCAAGCAAATTTCCAAGGGTAGGGCTTGCTACCCTTCAACCACCCAATGACGTTTAGTGAGTCACCCTCCACTATTACCTTAGTTAAGGCAATGGACTCAACTAATCTGAGACCCTGAAGAGCCGCTCTAACTTCCGCCTCATTAGAATCAGCAAAACCAATCGAACCAGAGAAAGCCCAAATCGTAGCCCCCACCTCATCTCTAAGGAGACCTCCAATCGCTGACGGCCCAAGGTTACCAAGGCTAGATTCGTCAAAGTTAAGTTTAAAAAAACCATTTGATGGAGGACAGTTACACCATTGAGGTCCAACCTGCTTGATGCGATCACCACAATAACAAACCTCCCTCCATCCGTACCATAGGTCATGTGCGGAGATGAATTTAAACATGGGGAGGCATTTAGCCGAAGAAATAGTCAAAGCAATAGCCAAGGTCCCTCGAAGGCTCTATTATTTCTTTCATTCCACAATGACCAAACTGTGGCCAACAAAGAAATATTCCATTGTATCTTGCCTCTCTTTATACATGAGGAGAACACCCGACTGCTAATAAGATCTGCCAAATGAGCAGGGAAAACCCAACTCAAGCCAAACCGATGGAGAATCCTACTCCACACATAGCGAACGGTCTTGCAATGCAAGAGCAGATATCCACCGTTTCCCCAGCCTCAATACAAAGAGAACAATGGTCTACGATCAACATACGACGACTTTTCACATGGTTAACTGTAAGAATCTTGTCTAGAACTTCTGTCCAACCGAATGTGCAAACCCTGGGAGGACCAGGTATGGTCCACACTTTGGCCGCCTGCGAAGATCCCGTGCAAGGTGAGAGCTGTTGGCAGAATGACTTGACACTAAAATCCAGCCATTAATAAAGTCCGGTCCCACTTATTCACATGATCACCAACTAAGTGTTTGTAATATGCATTGCATCTTTAGAAAATCTCCAAAGCCCCAATTTCAGCCTTGGCCGAAACTGAAATTTCGGCCAAAATCCTGAAATTTCAGCCAAAATCCGGTAATAAAAAACGAAATTTCATTTTTTTTACAGAAATTTCGGCCGAAATCTTGTAAAAAAATGAAAAAACAACATTTCCCGAAATTCCTAAATTTCGGTTTCGGTCTTGACTGGATTTCGGTCGAAATTTAAAACCATGGCTTCTATTAACAACCTCTGTCTGTCCGTCGATTTGTGGATGAAAGCCAGAAGAGAACTCTAACTTCATGTTGAGCAACTTCCACAGAATAACCTTTAAACTTTACATCCCTATCAGAAATAGTAGTCTTTGGAAGTCCTGAAGTCGCACTATGCCACCTCCCCCCCCGCCCCCCCGAGTGGGGTGCGTGGGTGTTGTATGATAACCTTTCAAACCATGAACTTAATTGCTATACTATCCTTCTTTGTAGATTGGAAGTGCTCTACAACCCGGCGGATTGGTTTGATCGTAGGATTTGGGCCTTAAAACCATGTGGTATTTTCTCAGTCAAATCGCTATTTCAGTTTTTGGGTGATCCTATGGCCTTTTTTTCCTTTGTAAAAAATTTGGAGACCTCTTGTTCCACCAAGAATTCAGGCTTTTTATTGGATGACGGCCCTAAACAAAATGATACTCTAGACAGGGTAAAAGACCGGCACTTGTCAAATATATGTTATCTCTGCACAATAGAAGAGGAATCCATTTCACATCTCTTCATTCGTTGTAGAGTAGCTTCTTACATTTGGGATCAAGTTTTAAGCTGGTACGGGATTAGTTGGGTCTTCCTAAAGCAATTCGAGAGGTGCTGTGGAGTTGGAGAATAACAGGTATAGGCTCTTTGGCTTATTGTTATGGCACCTCAATCATTTTGCGGTCATTTGGAAGGAGAGGAATAAGTGCACGTTTGAAGGTAAAGTCTCCTACCTCAATTGGATACTTTGGAACATCAGGATCATAGTGGTTTCTTGGTCTCTTCAACATCAATCGTTCACATTATTCGAAATCAGGACACATTCTTGAGAGGTAATGTTCTAAAAAATAAAGTGATATGAAGATGAGAACCCCCTCCTGGAAACGTCATCAAACTCAATTTTGACGGTTGCTGTCTTGGTAACCCATGCAAGATATGTATTAGAGGCATTTTTAGGAATTGTTCTAGCGACATCATCTTCTCATTTGCTGGCCTTATTCTTATTTTCCAATGCCACAGAGGTTCGAGCATTCATCGTGGTTTGACTATATTCACTAGTCAGATGGAGGGAAGAATGGAAGTAGAAAGTGATTCATCTAATACTATGTTGTGGGTCAAATGTATGAGCAACTATCCATGGAGAATAGCCAATCTCATTGTTGAGATCAAAGATCTCTGCTTTTATGCTGTTTTCTCTCTCTCTGAATCCTAAAAGCGCCAATGATTTGGCTGATCGTTTAGCCAAATTGGGAGCTTATAGCGAATCCTTTTATATGGAGCAATCTTTTACACCCCTCCCCCTTGAAGTGCATTTCTAATCTTATCTCATCAATGCCATCTTTTTTCAGGAAAAAAAGGATAGGACTGGTTTCTATCCTTTTTTGGACCCTACTGCTACTCACATCTCTAAATGTAAAAACAAATCATATTTTGCCACATAGATGAGGCTAATTAAGTAATTAGGACTCTTGACAGGCTAAAACATGGATTATAAATTCACTAAAATACGAACTGTTAATAAACTTTAACTAAGCAAGACTCTAGATAAAAACCCACGAACTGTGTCCCTTTTCAGTTTTTCTCTTGATTGTAAGGTTTAAGTGGGCCCTCTTGATTTACTTAAGTGAGTTGAGTGAACTAACAGGTAGCTTGGCCTTAGTAGTAGGAAGTGACTACAGGATCTGGTTAATGCAAAGGGTTTCAGTATGGTTGTTTCAGTTCCATGGGATTTGGACATCTATAGGGCGGTGGCCTTTGCACGGCCAATAGCGCGCGCGCGTGTGGGTGGGTGGGTATTATTCCTATAAGATTTGGGACTCTCCTGGATTTAAGAAAAGGTCAAGAAAGGAGTAGGGCTGGGTCTATTGACTACGCAAAGGCTAGAAAGCTAGGTTGGGGGAAGTGGTAGGAATAATAGGGGCGATCGGCTGGTTCTTGACCAACAATCGCAACAAATTAAAGGTCTACATAAAATCAACAAACAAGTATAAAGAAGAAATCAAGAAGAGAGGGAAGGAAAGGAACATAGAATAGCTCTAGGGTGCCTAGGAATCACTCCTAGGGTTGAAGCATCTCATTCTAATGTATGCAAGGGCTGCAACAGTCTGAAACTTCATCCATCATGTCTCTCAAAAGGCCCAAAGGCCTAAATATATAGATTTCAATCAAATCCCACGACGAAGTGGTTGTGGTTTGTTGGATTCCACCGCCACTCAAATCTCTAAAATATAAAATCAAATCATATTTTGCCACATAGCCAAGACTAATTAGGACTCTTGTTAGGCTAAAACATGGATTATAGATTCACAAAAATACGAACTGCTAATAAACTTTAACTAAGCATGACTCTAAATAAAAACCCACGAACTGTGTCCCTTTGTTCTTGATTGTAAGGTTTAAGTGGGCCCTCTTGATTTACTTAAGTGAGTTGCATGAACTAACAGGTAGCTCGGGCTTAGTAGTAGGAAGTGGCTACATGATCTGGTTAATGCAAAGGGTCCAAGTATGGTTGTTTCGGTTCCATGGGGTTCGGAAATCTAGTGCCCCACCTAGTGTGGTGGCCTTTGCATGGCTAGTCGTGAAGAGAAAGGTAAACACTTGTGAGCGACTACGAAGAAGGAAAGTGCTCCTTGCAAGCCGATGTGTCCTTTGCAAGAACAATGAGGAATCATTGGATCACATGCTGGTTCATTGCCCTTTCTCTTACCATTCATGGAACTGCAGCATAAAGAGCTTCGGAATATTCTAGCCGCTCCCAAGATCCATCAAGCAAGTCATTTTGGAATGGAGGGGGAGGACCTTTAGGTGAGGCGGTGTGGCGGTTGGTTCTCTACGTGATTGTATGGCATATACGGAGATAACAGAACAACCGCATCTTCGAAGATAAATTGAGAAATTGGGGAAAACTAGTAGTGGGTGGCGTGGGGGCTATTCCTATAAGATTTGGGACTCTCTTGCATTTATGGAAAGGTCAAGAAAGGAGTAGGGCGGGGTCTGTCGGTTATGCAAAGGCTAGGAAGATAGGTTGGGGAAAGTGGTCTGAATAATAGGGGCTATCGGCTGGTTCTTGACCAACAATCACAACAGATTAAAGGTCTGAGTAAACTCAAGAAACTAGTATAAAGAGGAAATCAAGAAGAGAGGGAAGGAAAAGAACATACGTAGCTCTAGGGTTCCTAGGAATCACTCCTAGGGTTGAAGCATCTCATTCTAAAGCATGGAAGGGATGCAACAGTCTGAAACTTCATCCATCATGTCTCTCATAAGGGCCAAAGGCCTACTTATATAGATTTCAATCAAATCCCACGACGAAGTGGTTGTGGTTTGTTGGACTCCACCGCTACTCACATCTCTAAAATGTAAAAATCAAATCATATTTTGCCACATAGACGAGACTAATTAGTACTCTTGATAGGCTAAAACATCGATTAAAGATTCACTAAAATACGAACTGCTAATGAACTTTAACCAAGAAGGACTCTAAATAAAAACCCACGAACTGTGCCCCTTTTTTCTTGATTGTAAGGATTAAGTGGGCTCTGTTGATTTACTTAAGTGAGTTGCGTGAACTAACAGGTGGCTCAGGCTTAGTAGTAGGAAGTCGCTACAGGATCTGGTTAATGCAAAGGGTCCAAGTATGGTTCTTTCGGTTCCATGGGGTTTGGAAATCTAGGGCCCCACCTAGTGTGGTGGCCTTTGCATGGCCGGTTGTAAGGAGAAAGGTAAACACTTGTGAGAGCAACTACGAAGAAGGAAAGTGCTCCTTGCAAGCCGATGGGTCCTTTGCAAGAACAATGAGGAATCATTGGATCACATGCTGATTCATTGCCCTTTCTCTTACCATGCATGGATAACAGAACAACCGCATCTTTGAAGATAAATTGAGAAGTTGGGGAAAACTAATCGCCGATATCAAGATTGATCTTATCCTTTGGTGCATGTGTGGAAAAGGTACGCCATGGTATAATGTTGGTGAAATCGTAAGGAATTGGAAAGTAGTAACAGCTGAAACAAAGGAAAAAAAATAGTGAGATAACGATGGTCTCCTCCTGCTGGGTGGGTAAAGCTCAACTTCGATGGAAGCTCAAAGGGAAACCTGGGTAGAGCGGGGATTGGCGGCTTGATTCGAGACAATAAGGGCGTGTCCCAGTGCATGAGGCTCCCGCCATTGTGGGGTCTGGGGAGGGCTAGATGTATGCAGCCTTACCCTTGCTTTGCAGAGAGGCTGTTTCCATGACTCAAACCAATAATGGAAGAAAAATAATGCCGTACTCAGGACTGGCAGGGGTATGTGATGCAAACGAAGCTGAGGCAAAGGCTTTGCAATGTGGGCTAAAATGACATGCTGAAAATTATAGTGCCCCCTTGATTGTGGAAGGAGATTCATCCAATGCTATTTAATGGACCTGCAATAAAGATGCTGGTCCATGGAAGTTGGCCGAAGGTGTTTGTCCCCTGTTATTTTCGTATTGGAAGCAGATGCTGCTCTGTTGTCAACATATTGGGCAGGTTGTGGTTTCAGTCTAGAAGTGTAGCATCCTTCACTGAAATTGTATTAACAGGGGGTAGGCTATGGGATTTTTGAGTTTTCTGTATACCATTACATTGGGGGATGCCTTTTCCCCTTACCTGTATCATTGGATTATAGTTTATAATAGTTCTGTTACCTCTAAAAAAATTGTGTCATCAGTCTAGCAGAATTAACATAGATTCTGTCATAGGTACCTGTTGCTGTGGGAGCTTCATAGTTTCAAATAAGTGACTCAAACAGGTGCTGGATTGAGGAAGCTTTATTGTTTTTCTGCTCATATATAGTATAGGTCTGGGGTTGTCTGGACTGCTGCAATGCATTTGATCAGAATTGAACTGTTTCTGGTTAGCTGAAATGGGGCATATCAATGGGTATTGATTGTAGTTGTTTGGCATTTTGCTGTATGTGTTATTTGCATTGGTGGGATGCCTTGTCACTGTTAATGCAACCTGATTACGGCCATTAATAAAAAAATTATCTTAAAAAAAAGTTTCAATGACCCTTATAACTCGGGAATCTACTATATGGGCCCCACAGCAAATTCTTCATCAAAATTTGGGCTTTGAAATTCAGTCATTGGTATCTTCTTTGATACACTTTAAAGGCTGTTTCAGATTCCTATCATATCCTTGGAGAACTCTTACTGATGTCTTAGCAATTTTTTCTGAAATGTCCCTTTCATAGCACCATGCTCAGTCAAATGTCTTCTTAATTACTTGACTGCCGAAACCCAAAGGAATGATGATCATTTTCTGTATCAGGTCTTTGTTCGAACAACCGCGACTGATTGACTGAAGCCATAGATGGTCCAAGCCTTCCTGTTACAGTCAACATGAACACAAGCAAATCCACATTTAAGGTGATGTTGTAATGTACCCATGTATCAGCTGCTGGGAAAGATTATCCAAATTCCTATAGACTGAAGACGGAAATCATTTGGACAACATTCTCCTCTTTTTGGTTCAGGGATCCTTGTTCCAGGCCAATTTGCTTAACTCTCTCTCTTTCTCTCTAATACATTAGAAAAGTAAGTTCTTTTATACTCCTATTTGATTTAAACATTTTCTTGTTATTATCCTATTATCTCCATAGGATTGGTGTCAGTTTGTACTTCTGTTTGTCTGGAAAGCAATTGGCCACACTGCATGGTGTTCCGTGGAATGTATCGAGCACGAATAGCACAGCTAGTCGCACTACGTATACTTTTGGCCATGCGGATTGGAACTTTTGGGTTCAATGGATTGCCTTTTCCTTGGATGCTCTTCAAAGGCAAAGAAAAACGTTAAAGGGGGTGAATTTATCCTCAAGCAGTGAACCATTCTCACAGAAACCGTTAAAGGTGGGGATTTTATCCGTTTCGGGAGCGCGGGGGGTGCAAATCATTTCCCTTTTCTAATTGCCATTGAGCGAATAAAACTTTGTTTAACAATAAAAGAAGGCTTGAGTAGGAGAGAAAACTCCCGCCCTTGATTTCCGATCCAGCAAAAAGTCAAAAAAGGGGCTTCAGCTGCATCAGAAATCAAGGGTGGAGGGGTTCTCTGTCTCTCCGCCCTTGTTGTTTGACGGTCGGGCACCATATAAAATCTTTGGTTAAGAAAATAAATTCCTCGCTAACGAAAGATGGCATTAAAATGTAGCTTCTTTAAAACCTTCATCGCTGTTTGAAGCATCGAAAGTAATTAGACACAATCAGACAATGCATGCACACTTTTGCTCACCCTCACTCTTATTGCATCTTGCCCTACCTCTTTCAGCTATTGAATTTCGAAGAATGATCGATCCAATGTTGCATGCCCAGGGTGAACCAGTAGTGGATTGGTGGCCCCAACTTCTCACCGATCTTGGTTCTCTACGAAAAAAAAAAGAGTGCCCACCTTGGATCTTCCATGCAGCGAAACATGATTTGGTCATGCAACCAACCACAAGCTGCATACAAAAAAAAAATCTGCACAATGAACTATCAAAATACATTTAATAGAATGGTTAGGATCATTGGACCAGAGACCCAGAGGGAGTTTTTTTTTATCATAGTCGATCCAAGATACGGACGTAAATGGATGGTCTGGATTAATTAAAGATGGGGTCCACCTATCCAATACCATATATTATGTTTGGGATTCGATCCATGTCACTTCTTCCACCTTATCCGGTACAACAACGGGATGTTGCTGTCCCTTTCTCAAATTTATGCGGGGGGGATGTAAACAATCAACCAAGACCAAAAACAAAGGTTTAATTTGTCTCCTTGAGTACTCCGCTTGGAATTATAGACTATGGCAGCTCACAACACTGTTAGTCCCTCAGCATATTCTGCACACCACACATTGTATTCCTTTGGAGATTGCGAACAATGAAATCAAATATCCCTTTGTTTATTTATTACTGCATACAAAATAGTAACGAGTGGGATATTCTCCCAGAATATGTGTTGATCGTCGTTACCCCTTTGTGTGATCTGGGCTTTCCTTTTCACTGCTAAATTATTATATACAAATACTTAGGTATATAAACTGACAATATGAACTTCATTCATGGGCAGGTTTTGGGCTTCTACATCTTTCATCTTTCTTCTCTTTGTCCTCTCAAGCTATCTCCATTCCAGTTATGGGTACCAGGATTGCCATTTCCCAGAACGGTCTTTCTAGGCAGAACGTGTGCTACGAGAATTACGATCCTTGTTTTCCTGATCAACCCGTCGTGGATCTCTACCTCCCAATGTGGGCCAGCCAACGGGCCTTTCGGTCCAAGCCCGCCTTCATATGGGCTGAAGACAACGCAAACAGAAGCGCAATCACCTATGCCCAACTTAATTCATCCGTTCAATCCATTGCTGATCAGCTCCTCATATCATGCCAAAGAGGTGACACAGTTCTAATCCTAAGCTCGCCAGGCCTCGATCTAGTTAAGATCCTCTTCTCTTGCCAGAGAGCAGGCCTTTTGAGTGTGCCCATCTTTCCTCCTGGGCCTTCCTTCAAATCCACCAAAGATAACTACCACCATCTCATTAGAGTCCTCCTTCAAACCAAGCCCAAAGTAGCCGTTGCTGATAGAGCTTACATTGCTAGCATCCACCAATATATATCTTTTTCCTCTAATGATACCCAACTCTCTCAATTGTTACAAAATATTCAATGGCTCTCTGTTGAGGATTTTGAACAAGATGGTAATTATTCAAGTATGAATTCATCAACTTATTCTGGGTGTAAGCCCAATGAACTGTATCTGATTCAATACACATCTGGCGCCACCGGAATCCCAAAGCCGGTGCTTGTAACAGCTGGATCGGCTGCTCATAACGTCCGAACTGCGAGGAAGGCCTATGATCTTCAACCTAGTAGTGTGATCATGTCATGGTTGCCTCAGTACCATGACTGTGGCCTCATGTTTTTACTGCTGACCATTGTCTCAGGAGCAACTTGTGTGCTCACCTCTCCGACCACCTTTGTAAACAGGCCAAGATTCTGGTTAGAGCTGATAACTGAGTTTGAGGCCACTTGTACTCCAGTCCCATCCTTTGCTTTACCTCTTGTTGTCAAAAGGGGTGGAGTTGATCAAGCCGGTCTTCCTCTAAAACTGGGTAGTATGACAAATTTAGTCCTCATCAACGAGCCCATCTATCGAACCGATGTCAAAGAATTCAGTGACAAATTCGCATGCGTCGGGTTGCACCCTTCTTCTATCTCTCCATCTTATGGGTTGGCAGAAAACTGCACCTTTGTCTCTACTGCTTGGAGAAGTATTGGGGAGTCTGGGAATTTCCCAAACATTCCATCCTACAACAGGCTTTTACCCAGTGCAAGGTTGGGTTCCTCATTAACAGAAGGCCAAGAAGAAGAAGAAGAGATGAAGATTATTGTTGTTAATGAAGAGACATGCGAGCCGGTGGAAGACGGGATTGAAGGAGAAATATGGGTTTGTTCTCCAAGCAATGCCGATGGTTACTTGGGATACCCTTCTTTAACTAGAGAGGTGTTCCAAGCTAGGGTTAGAGGAAGTGTAAGTGGGAACTTTGTGAGAACAGGAGATAGAGGAATTGTTAGAGGAGAAGAGAGGTATCTATTTGTGACTGGTAGAGCTTCTGATATGATTAAAATAAGCGATAAGTTGCAATTCCATCCTCATTATCTTGAGACTACAGCTTATAAGAGTTGCCCTGATCATTTGAGAGGAGGCTGCATTGCCGTATTCGAGATTTCGAAGATGATCGTCGTGGTTGCAGAGTTACAAAGAGAAGGTGGTGTTGGGCTTTATAGAGGTATATCGAAAAGGATTAAGGAGGCTGTTTTGAAGCATGAGAAGATCCGAGTTAGGTTAGTGGTGCTGGTTAAGAGTGGGAGTGTTCCAAAGACCACGTCAGGGAAGATTCAAAGGTGGCTGGCCAAGGAAAAGCTGTTGAGGAGTGAATTGGGTGTGGTGAATGAGACTTGGTTCAACGATGGACAGACTCAGGCACCGGCGGTGTCACTGGTGCATGCAAGAAAAGGGAAGAGAGTAGAAGATGGAGGAGAGAGGGAGGAACCCGTCCTCTCCTTCAGAAAGGACCATCATCATTTCTCCTTACTCTCATTTCTGTGAGCATTAGATAGATAATTACATACAATATTTGAGAACCAAGAGAATTGCAAAAGAGAATGTTTTTAAATAAGGTAATTGAGCATTATACAGCTTACTAAGTTTTCTCCATTCTTTAACTAATTTGTCACTATGTGCTACTTCTTTATTAATTAAATTGGGATTTTAGCAAACTACATGGAGACAAGCGTTGGATTCACAAAAGAATATGAGAAAATCTAAAAGAGGAAAGTTGAAAAATCTAAAAGAGGCACACACAGTAAAGGCAGATGCCAAGAGAGACCTTTAGATCATGAGAAGCAACATCCAAAACAGAAGCTAGGTGAACCAAGACAATGTAATAATCTTCAAACCGGTAACGAGTTGGCTATTGTTCATATCGATCTTCTGCGGAAGAGCGATCTAGTTGCCTCCAGTGCCATGTTGCTCGATGTAGGCCTTGAGCGTGGCATCTTCTTTAGATGACCATGGGCCTTTATTAACTTTTGTCACAGTAAGGAGCTCTTCCCATGGCTTCTTTGTTCTTTTGTTGTGATTTGATATGCTCTCTCTCTCTCTCTCTCTCTCTCTCTCTCTCTCTCTCTCTCTCTCTCTCTCTCTCTCTCTCTCTCTCTCCTGTAGGAATGTACATTGTGAGATATATAAGAGAGACAAAGTGTTGGAATCCGAAAATTATTCCATCTAAATCTCCCAAAGCAACCAAACATTTGCTAAATGAAAAGAAAAAAGCAAAACCAAAATACAAAATTCTAATAACCAAAAAAAATATAAAGTTTAAATAGAGTTTTTATACTTTAATCTTGAAGAGCCAACGCCTTCTTGAAGCCCCTCGACCTGTGAAGATGAAAAGTTGGATTTATCGAACTTGTGTAACATGATCGATAGGTCTTCTCCTGACTCCACATATTCTATCTGCTCGAGGAGGGGTGGATAGGCTTAGTTTGGAGTTGTTTGATTTCCTCCCTCCGTAATTGTATTTTTCCTTTCTATTTTCTTTTCTCTTTTTCACTCTTGTACTTTGGGCTTGACTGTCTCGGTTTTCCCTTCTTTTAATGAATTCCTACCATTCAAAAAAAAGATTATTAAACTAAACATTAATTATGGCTAAAACAATATCAAGGAAGTACACAAAATTCACTAATAAATTCAGCCAAATGCAATAATAAGTTAAGGTCATACAATATAAACCCGAGCCGTAAATTGAGAATCGTTCAATATGTATAAAAAAATAAAAAAATCCTAAGTCGTGCTTAAGTTTATAACCATTAAGCTAATAATAGCAATAGATAGTAATAAGAGAAAGCAAAAAGAAAAGGGGAATGGTATTTGTAGTCTTGATTTATAATAATACTCCTCTTACAGTAATATGTAGGGTATATACATCAAATAGTTTGCATATATGCTCATCGCAACTACTGATCAGGATTAATACTAGCCAAGTGGGGTTCTCACGACCAACTTAATAGTGTTTGACCATAATGAGTGGGGATAAGCGTACACACAAATTCTTTGGTGATATCAATGTATTATTCATCCATCCAATAACACACTAAGTAATGGTTGAGGAGTATGTGGAATCTGACCTTGTAGGAGAGGGAGCAAAACTGGAATGGTTTTTTGAGAACCCTACCACAAGTGAGACAGATATTTTCTGGGCCTTTGATACGTATTGGTATTTCATTTTGATCCAAAGTACACTACATCTTCATGTTTGATATGTTTGATTTTGTAGGACTGCAACACATGGATTCAAATTGATAGCATATTAGAAAAGTACCCATCAAAAATATTAATATACACTGGCATTGTTGATCGTGTAGGAATGCCACAAATTGACTCAAATAGAAATCACATTTCCAAAGTCTTAAACTCTTCATCAATATCATTAGTATATGCCTTTTATTCCCAAAATTATCATACCTTGATAGAAGAGTAGTTCATGAGCTTTTGAATATCTTTTAATTCAACAGCTGTGAGTTTGTCATCTTTCCTCACCTGTTAAACATAATAAAAAAAAGATTAAGTGCCTCCATACTGTTAATTCAAATATCCGCTAATTTTTTATTTTTTTTTGTATACTTCTGAGTGTATGTTAGCAAGATTCTCCCTTGAACCTAAAGAAGAGGATGAGAATGATGACAAGTAACACATTTATGGCATATGCTTTTACAGCATTCCATACAAAAGATGTTTTGCTCTCTTCTGCCATGCGTCATGGGTCTCACAACCTTAAAAGAATTTCTCTGTAAGCAACCCTTGAAGCCAAGCTGGTCTTTCCATCTCTCTCAGAGCCTAAACATAAAACAAAAGAAGCTCCTCTATATTTTATACTAGTAAGAAATTCCGTGCGAACGGGCAAAAGAACAAAAGCCCTAAGAAAGAGAGGAATAAAGAAATTGTGCCGAAATGAAAGAGATAGCCAGCAAAAATAAGCAAAATCAACAAATAATAACAAAATAAGGACAGAAATCCAAACCTAGCTCAGAATATCCGTGCAATTTTTTGGGACTAGAATTCCTTTGCTAGTAAAAATTGCAAAAACACAACCATGAATGCCATGAGAACGGGTGAAGATGGAGTGACAGCTGCATTTGGCTATTGGCAAGAAGTTATGGTCATTGGCCCTTTGCAATTGGATTAATTAAATGCCTATTCCTAAGCATGATCTTCAACAGTTTGTATGTGAGCTTGCTAGGAAGCTGCTTTCTTCTATTTAGACAACTTTTATGATGAGACTTATATCTTTGTCACAAAAGCGACATTGAGAGGATTCAGGGAATCAAGTTATGGGTCAACGTGCATTCCTGTAGAATATAAGTTATGGGTTGTCACCAAATGTAGCCAGCCATTTATGGTCTAAAGCAAGATCCCCTCCCCTGGTTCACAGGATTCAGGGAAGTTGCTGTTGTAAGTCATTCTTTACTAAGAAATCTAAGTCAAGTATAGCATTTTTCATTGTACATGTTTGATGAAATTTTAGTTATTAGACATTATATCTGAAGTGAAAATAAAATTAAGGGAGAAGCTTCAATTAAAGATAAATGTAAGCTAAAAAATATGGAGTGTTGGGAAAAGAATCGGTTGGTTCCCATTGAATGAAGGCATGGGTTACAGAAAATGGTTAATTTGTGGATGCTGCACACACAATAAAGGGTTGCAAGATTGGTATGGTAATCAAGATGCAAAGGACGAAAGCAAAATCATGGCCTTTCTCAACACACAGATCCCTATGGAATGAAGGTTGCTACATAGAAACACAGGGAGATTGCTACATAGAATTCTTACATGGGTTCTGCAGCTAGAAATGACTAATTAGTTTATGAATTTTCCAATGAATGAGTTATCTTACACCGAATCCTACTGCACCAAACAGAAAATCATTGAATGATTAGTTACACAATTGCATAACTAATTCAGAAAACAGAAAACCCCAAGCCACTTAATCCTACTGTACCAAATAAAAATCATTGAAGTTCAATGTTGATTGGATTCAGCAAACAGAAAACCCAAGTTCTGAACTTGTGCATAAACAGGTTATATGTTATAAGATTTGGAGTTCAATCGCAAAGGCATCATTAAAACATAGAAGCATTCACCAACATACTCTGTTACATGATTTCAACAAAAAAAAAAAGGAATAAAAGGCCAATACAATGCTCATGATATAAAAAAAGAAGACGTAGGAAGCATTAATACATAGAAACACTTCTTCAAGAAGCATTAAAACATAAAAGCATTCAAAAACAAACTCTGATGTTTGATCTCATCAGAACATGCAACTCATTAGAAACAGAAATGGGCCTTGCAGCTCATACCAATCGGGGAATATATTTCCAGTCCCTTTGAAACCTCTCCTTTCTCTGATTTATCTCCAACAACTCCCTCAAATCTGGATTTATCTTCAAGAAGTGAAAGGTTTGGAGATTAAAAAAAAGACAAATCCAATTAACCTCAGAAATTTTCAAGGAAAAGAGAGAGAGAGAGAGAGAGAGAGACAAACGTTTGCATAAGCTAGAAGCCTTGAATGGCCAAACACCATTTCCTTTATTGGGGCAATCGAAGTTTGAACAAATGGGAACTCCATTTGGGATTCCTGTTTGGGTAACTCTCTGCTTTTCTAAACGTTGAACTTTGAAATGTGTAAACAGCTTATCTCCTACTAATTTGGATTTTTTGATAAGCTTTTGAATGCATTGGTTTCTGTTCTGCGAGTCTTTCTGCCTTTCTAACGCATATCATTAAATATGAAAATAAATTCGAAGTAGGAGAGGGTCAATTGAGAAGGAGTGCAACTTGGGTCGGGCTCAACCCAAACAAAAACGGATTCAACCCAATTCTGGCTCAGGTTGGTTTGGCATTTCCCCTGGTTGAGTTGGGTTGGGTTTGGGTTGAGGCCTTGGGCAACCCGAACCGACACGAACCTGACCTCTGTCCTCTAATTTTTATCTTGATTTCTTTATTATGTTACTCTCTCTCTCTTCGATTTTTTTGTTTGGCCCTATATAAACCTGCACTCAACCCGAACCGATTTAGCAAAAGCAGGTTAGATGGGTTGGGATGGGGTTGAGAGATTTAGAAGCAGGTCAGGTAGGATTGAGGGAATGCTGTCACAGGTTGGGCTAGGGTTGGCCTCAACCCGATCCAACCAAAGTGATAGCCATTGAGCAGAGGTGATCTCCTACCCTGCACACAAAGACAGCCTTGCATCAAGGTTGTCTAAAACAGGCCTCCTAGCATTACTATTTGTAGGCAAATGATATATTCGTTGCTTTTTCTTACTTGGGACACCCGTCCTAGTGTAAAAGGGAAGTCATAAATACACTAGACGGGGCTGGGCCAGGGAAGAGAAGGGGACTAATATATCACTTTTCCAAGATTTATTTAGAGCAGTGATATCCCCTACCGGTTGTGAAACCACAATTGGTAGGGGATACAAGGAGAAAAAGACCATACCTCGAAAATCATTTCCATCGGATGATCCTAACCCTACGATATGTAGAGATTTTCATAATGTAGTCACTCTCTGTAAATCGGAGGGATAGATCATCCTATGGTTCTAACAAATGAACGGTTTGGATCATCCTATGAAGTAAAACCTATTGCACTAGTCGAAAAATACTGGACTTGTTGGTCACACACCATATAAAACTATATCCCCTCCACCGGTTGTGAAGCCACAACCAGTACAACACTATACAAACCGTGTCTCTCTGCAACAACACGAAAGGTTGGTCAACAACTAATTTATTTAAATCTTTGAGCAAGGTAGGCCCCACCCATGTTTTTCAAGATGGGAACGCCACGACACGCATACACAGCCCTTATAGTGCAGGATTCCTAACTTCATCACAAACCATTGCAGCAAGCATCACCTCAAACAAGTATGAGAGAAAAACTGAAAAATCCCTTTTTGTAATATGAGACAGTGTATTTTGTATTTTAATCACTGTTTAAAAAAATGTAGTGTGTTTTAATACGGTGTCAAGGAAAGTGATTAAGGATCTTGTTGAATTCGAACCACCATACTCTTGATAAACATAAGTTAGGCCATGCTTCTCAAGTGCTCTTACATTTGAGTTAAAGATGAGACGATTATTACGAGCAATAACCACTCAAAGTGGATCAGTGAACAACATGTGCTCCGCCCTAAACGAGAGAAATGGGTTAAGGTTACCATCTTTTAATCTGGTCCGTCAAACCAATCGGACGGGTATAGCTATGGAGGTGAATCAGTCTCAAGTACGAAATGAAATTGCTGGCACAATCTAGTGATAAATTCGATGAGGCGCTTTAATAACCCAGAAATAACAAAAAGACTGTCTATTTCTAGACATCCTCGATAAAAACATTGCACGAGCTTTCTTTTCTCCCAAGCAAAAGAAAAAAAAAAAAAAAAAACCTTCACCATAATTTTCTTTCCTTAAACACCCCATATCCTCATTAAAACCCAAATGCCATTCCCCTCATGCTAACAATCTCTCTCTCTCTCTCTCTCTCTCTCATGGCCGCCCCTGTAAACAACATAGCAGCCACATTCTCCACAATGGAAATCTCATCCTTCCCATCTTCCCCTCAATCTTCATTATCCTCTCTCTCCTCCTTCAATCCTTCCAACATCTCTCTACCCATCTCTCTTCATCCAAAACCCATCTCATGGAACCCTCACACCCACCTTCCTCGCTCTTTCAAATCCTCTCTCCTCCTCCTCCACGGCCGCCCGGCCCCACTCCCCCCAAAACCCATCCCCACTGCCCATCCCCATCATCTCCCCCAAACAATCTCCCTCGGCCAAAAGCTCCCAACTTTCCCCACCTTCTCCTATCTCGATCAAAACGACACCCTCCACACCATCTCCGTATCGGATCTCACCAAAGGCAAGAAAATCGTCCTCATATCGGCATCAGGTGCTTTCGTACCGGGCTGTTCCCGAAGCTTCGTGCCGGGTTTTATTGAAAAAGCTGACGAGATCAAATCCAAGGGGGTTGATGTCATTGCTTGCGTGTCGGTCAACGACGTCCACGTCATGAAGGCATGGGGAGAGCGTCTCGGTGCTGGTGGCAAGATGCTCATGTTATCGGATGTTAACGGGGAGTTTGCGAGGGCGATGGGGGCGGAATCGGAAATGAGCGATACGCGACTGGGTTTCGCGTTTCGGTCGAAACGTTACAGTTTGGTTGCGGTCAACGGTGTGGTAAGAGCGCTTCGCTTCGAAAAGGGCGATGGTTTGTCGGCTTCTGCCGACCATATGTTTCGGGTTTTGTAAGAGTGTGGACTATATTTCGTCTCTCTCCGAAAGAGGTTTTCTTTTGTCTTTTGGAAGTGTTGTTATTAGTACTTAGTACATCAATACCCTTTATCTTGGGCTGAAAACGTGCGCCCTCGAATATCCTAACCATCTAGTCGCACTAACACAATCAATCCAAGGTGCTAGCACTTGGTCCATGCTATGCATGGTTTACTATAATGTGCCCTGCCCTATGCATGGACTTGGGCGGAGATCATAGGTCCCACCCCATCAAAACATCGTGGGCCTCACCTATGCTATGATTTGGGTGGAGGTGATTGGCTCACTCGTGGGTGTAAAATGATGGGCCTCCATATACATGGGATTGGGTAGAGAACAACATGAAAGGCCGTTTGGATACATGGATTTTGCTAGATTCTACATGCTAAAACCTCGATTTGACAAGCTAAAGCTTGGATTTTACAATCCTTAAAATGTCTATACCAGATTTTTTTTTATAAAATCACGTTTTTACCTTTTTAAAATCCAAGGTTTTACAATCCTAACCTACAAAATCCTTGTTTCCAAATGGCAGTGTAAAATGGTGAGCCCCACTTATGCTACGCAATGACAAGTAACATTTTAATAGGGAACGATATATTCGTCCCTTTTTCTTCCTTGTGCCACCCTCTTGTAGTGTAAAAGAGTAGTTATAAAATACACTAGATTCTGGCCCAGTATAGGTCTGTGTGGCTGCTCTCACATGCAACAGCTCATCCGTGAAATGCCTTTTGAGGATCAACACTGGCAAATACCTGGATCATAATATTTAATATTTATTGAAAGATACTCCTTTGATTATCTGATTTATTTTCTCCTGGGTACGGCTTATATAGTTATATTGTATTTATTATCTAATTAATTCGTGCTCAATCACCTTTTAATATGCCATATTTATACAATACTTGGGCCTTGGGGATATGATTTTAGTTAGCTTTTGAAAGCTCTTTAAATACTAAAAGACAAGAAGCTTTCGCTACCTATCAAAACATTTGAGTGCTAAAATCATTTCTCAATATTTATTGTCTATTTAAATATTATTTCCTTTATTAACTTCTTGTCAGAATTATTTGATTGAACCCATTACGATTGATACACACAAAATATTATGTTATCTTCTCATTTACACTTTTACATTTAAAGGCTCTGTTCACTTGCCTTCCTTGGAAAGCAAATCCCTGAAAAACAGTCTCTTTTTTCCTTGACAAGATAGAATTCTAGTGTTCACCTGCTTTCCAGAGAAAATAGAATTGCACATGTGCAATTTCTGCAATAAGTCAAAAAATGATATGGAAAAGCCCATTTTTCTCCCTTTAAGGGATTTTATGCCCGACAAAAAACACGCGGATTTGGTTTTCCTGAAAAACTGGTGCAAAAAAAGGGCAAACAGTTTCCTTGGAAACCTTTTCCTGCGCAAGTGAACAGTCTAGGAAAACCTTTTCCTGCATAGATTCCCTGGATTTCTTTTCCTAATGCCACGTCAAATTCCCGGGAAACATTTTCTTTTTCCTTTCCCGAGAAACAAGTAAACAGAAAAGGAAAATACAAAATACTTCTAAAACGTGATCCCTCTTTCAACTTTTTTTTTCTCCTTCTTTCTTTTAACTTTTTATCTCTTTATTTTTAAGAGATTTTGTCTTATTCATTTAATTCATTGAGGTGGCTGTTGTCTCCGGAAAAAGCGGGTTTAGACAATTTCGTTGAAAACCAGTTCGCATCCTTTGAGTGGTCAAGTTATAACCGAGAATTTCACATGAATTTCTTTTTTTTGAAAAGGGCAACATAATATATATATATAAACAGAACCGAGGTGGTCCTGAAGGAACAAAGATAATACAAAGATAGCAGTACAATAATTCAAGGAGGTAGATAGTCAAAGCACTCAAACGCGGCCAGAAATTTCACATGAATTTCTGTCTTTCATATATTTGAATGAAAAGGATCAAACTTGCAAAAAAGAAAGAAAATCAATAGGTATCAGATCGATATGCAAATCAAACATGAATAACATCCTTCAATTTAAGTAAAAAACCAACAAAAACGAAGACGAATACATGTATTACTAAAATTAAGTACATATGGTTCAGACTACAATAACAACGATTACTTCTCTGTAATCCAAGAAAGAAAAAAAAACAAGTGCACGGGCCCACATATTATCTACAGATCATGCAACATATAATACTCTCATAGCTCACTATCCTTGAAGTTCATGGTAGAACCGTGTACGCCCGTGGCCTTCAATAACTTCTCTTTGGCAGCCTCGTAGTTAGCCTTGGCCTTCTCGTAGTTAGACTTGGCCTTCTCCATAATGCTCTCTTTGGCGCTCTCGTAAGCTTCGGCAACCTTACGTTTGGCTTCCTCGTAGGCCTGAGCTGCTTCATCTCTCTCTTCTTCAAGCTTTTGTTTTGCAACCTCACAAGCCTGACCCGATTTATCCTCAACCTTTTGTTTTGCGCCCTCATAAGTCTCACCTGCGGCATCTACGGCTCGATCTTTCACTTCTGTCATCTTTCCTGCTGTCTCACTAGCCTTCTGAGAAGCAACATTTCCTAGTCCTGAAACAACAATAGCAAGTGAAGATTCCCCAGCAGCGGAAACATGTAAGGGATCTCTTTGTATGTACCAAAATCGATTCTTATTTAATTTAGGTTTAATTGTGAATCCAATAATCGGTTTTGGACTCACAATCGGTTCTCAAAATACAAAGCAGGGCTTTGATCTTATTTGTAAACGGGACATTAAGGCCATTTTGGAAGCCAGTAAGTAAAATAGAAAGAATATATAGTATCGTACCCATTATTTGGGTAAAAATTATGTGCAAATAAGACGATATGCATATAAGATCATACGCAAATAACGTTTAATGGATCCAATAATGCAATTTCGGGTCCAATAATCAGGCCTCAAAATCGATTCCCAAAATCCAAAACGAACAGGGCTTAGGGATATATCAAAGAGGATAAGTAGGATGCATGATTGAATTTTAATACCACCACCAAATATCATTTCATGAATGCACGTTTCATATCATACCTGATGCAGTGTTAGTGACCTTGTCCTTTGTTTTCTCTGCTGCACTCCCAAGTCCCCTACATAACAAATGAAAAATATAAGCCACAATAAACTCACCATCCCAAATATTACGACCTCGAGTACTTCTAATCCATGTAAGTCATCTGGTTTCTCTAATACACAAGAATTTCTAAGAAAACCCACCAAGGTAAAAAAAAAACACAGATAAGGAACCCTACTTACTCTGAGATCTTCTGTCCTGCCCAGTCAGTCCATGATTTGGCTCCCTCTTTTGCGCCCTCTATAGTTTCTGCTGATTTATGCTTCATCTCTTCTGCACTTTGCTTAATGTTCTCGGCTTCAGAGTTTACATGTTCCTTGGCTTTCTCCAAACAAAGGACCATACCCATTGACAATAACACCAAAAAGAACACTAGTAAAAAAGCCCCTTTTGCCATTTTTCTCCTCTTTCTTTTCCAAGCTCTAATCAACAACAACGATGATCTGAAGTAGTTAAACGGAAGACGGTTAATTCTTACAGTCTTGTAAACGTGGGGCTATAGAGACGTGCATGGAAGCAGCGTGGCCCATGAGGTGCCTCGTCATCAGGCGTGGTCTTTTTTCGTATTGCCACATTTCATGTCTCACCATGTGGACTTTGGTGGACTATTGCTGTGGACTTTTGGCCCTGATTATCAGGTGTGATCTTTATCCAACGCGTGGGTGGGTAAATCTCACTAATCGCCCTTTAATTTACGGTATGATCATAGGTAACCCTCCTAAAAAGTAATCCCAGATGACTTGGACTTGTGGTCAACTATCATCCTTTTATAAAGTTTTTAGATGGTGTGCCACCCTTGATATTTGATCCAACAACAACTGAGTTTACAGAAGATTGTCCTTTGATCAAACACCAAGGGCAGCACCATGTTCTACCCCATTAAGTGCAGCTTGCCTTATATTACATTATGAAATCTCTCTTGCCCCCTCTTGAAAAATATGAGACCCAAGATATGACCATGTGATAATCTGTTTTTAATGGCTATCAAATCCACTCATGGGAAATGTGAGATCTAAGGTTGACACGATACATAATCTCTGCAGTAATTTTTTCTATATGGCTACCAAATTTACTACTGAGAATTTGTAAGATCAAAAGTTGGGGCTAACTAGATGATCTATCTCTCACAAATTCACAATGAGATCATCTAATGGGAGTTTTTATATGGTGCCCAACCGTCAAGTACTGTAAAAAAGGTACCCCCTTGGTATTTGATCCAACAGAGAACACATTGATAGAAACCCCTTAAACGGATTTAGGCTTTAATACTTTCTAATCAGTTCGAATGAAGATCATACTTGATAGAATAATACACAAGCAAATTCCCTAACACCAGACGCGGCATCTCTAACTGCATCCTTCGCTTTCTCGGCAGCATCTTCAGACTTATCCAACATTTTATTGGCATCATCATGTTTAATACCAAATGTCCTAACTAAAAGGATAAATCAATGAACACATCTCAACAGATCACTACAAATAAACTCAATTGGCATCATCATTCAAGAGATAAAGTGAATTGTTTACTAAAAGAGCTTATAGAAATATGGCCACTGGAGCAGGAAGGAAAAGAGGTATTTACTCTGAGAGCTTGTCTTTTGCCCCATCACACTATGATGCATCTTCTGTGACTTTTGCACCAGTGCTCATCAAAGCAGCCACGAGAATGCAAAGCAAAACACCACAAAAGACGCCCCTTTCTCCATTTTTTTTCTATTCTTCCCTTTCCAAGTTCTAATCAAAATCAATGGGAAGCAAAACCAACATTTAATGAAATTTGAATGAATCTATTAAGGCATTGAGGGTGGTGGAATCTGCATGCAATAGTGTCGTGATGGCAAAAAAACAACAAAAAATAGAAATACGTTACTCTCATCTTCCCATTCTCCAGGCTTTGTTTCTCTGAATGTAAAAATAAGAGAAAATCAACCCAAGTAGTAATCTCGTTCTTTTTTCAAGCAGCAGAAAGTTCAAAACAATATTATTCATGGTTGATTTCTTAACCTGTTCGGTGATGTGCCAGACCTGGTATTTTACACCCCCTTGATATTGCTAGATACCCCCCTCTATTTCAATCATTCTTCAAATGGAAAATTCTCAGTTGATACATCTCTAATTCCGATAAAAAGGTAAAACAAAATTTCAAGCCTGTCGGGAATCTCCAGTTCCTCTTTGGCTTTTAACACGTCCATCAACAGAACAGAAAGCGAGAGAAAGATCGCCGCAAAAACAGTGGATAATAAGCTATTTTGGGATCAGAAGAGTTAAAGGATTATGAGAAAATGACGGGCGGATAGCATGGCAAGTATCTGTAAGAACAGGAATATATTTCGCAGTTCACTGACCAGATTCTGAAGCGAGCTTTATACGCTGGTGGTGCTCTGCAACCTTATAATCCACAATCTCCATAAACAGCTCTGAATTCAATATGCAATCTGAGCGCCCATAAACTGCTGCTTGGACGCTTGCCATTAGCTTAGCTATTTCCCTACCAGAGAACCCTTCTGTTTTCCGGGCAACTTCATGAAGTAGGTCATCGGACAAACCCTCTAGAGTTATCTTCTGTTCCTTTCTCTTGAACAAAGAGTTCCACGAAGAACTGGTATTGTCTTCGCGGGAGATGTATCTCTCCAAGTAGAGCTTCAAAAGCTTGAAACGCTCTTCCTCCCCAGGGAGTGGGAATTCGATCACTTCGTCTATGCGATCTGTAATGGCGGCATCCAGATCGCCTGGTCTGTTTGTTGCAAGGACGAGAACGATATCCCTCGACTGATCCCCGGTTCGGAAGAGTAATGCATTCAAGGCACTTCGCTGAGCTTCACTCATATGGGTGCTGTTTCTTCTGCATTATGCAGAGTTGCATAGAAATAATAAGTATTTAACAGGGTTTAACAAAATCAGTCCCCAATGAGATTTTCAAACTGTAGATTACTTCCCAAAGGAAGCAGGTCATGATACTTTTACAGCAATTGGCAATGATCAGGAACATTGGAAATAGAGCATCAATAATCAACAAATACATACTGATAAGGCACCAGTATATTGGGCAATGAAATAAAGATACTAGGACTCCTTGTAAGTAATGATAACAACAATACAGAATCAATGGAATAGCATACAACAGTAAATCATCGCCTGCCCGCCCGCACACAAAAACCAAAAAAAGAGAGTAATAATGCTGATGATGACAAGGTAATAATAATGACAATCATGATAAAACATAGGAAAAAAGAAATAGCTACCACATGGAATGTAAAGAATAAAATTTTAGGCCCTGTTCGTTTTGGATTTCGAGGATTGATTTTGAGTCCAAAACTGATTATTGGACTCAAAAGGATGGTGCATTGAACAAAAGAGAAATGCAGCATCAAAAGAATGGCTTGAAACCTTGCCCATGCACAAATTAAGAAAATTAAATGAGACTTTCTAGTACCACACAGATCATGAACACAAGCAGCCTGCCTTTGGTAATGCACTTGTGATTGTGTAAATAACAAAGACATCTCCTCCGGAACACCTGTCAGGAGTGCTCTCAGGCTATAGTTTCATTTAAGTGGAATTGAGACCATAGTGTCTTCCAATTAAGAAGACCGAAACCTTTGCCATTGCACTAACTTCCACAAATGCCAAATCAGGAGTCAGAATATAAGTAATAAAATATTATTATTACATAAATATTGGCTAATTTAAGTAAAAATCTGGAAAAAAAAAAAAAAGTCTCGTCTCAATAGCCATATCAACTAGTAGAAGACAGGTTCATCCAACACCGAGTTTTCAAAAAATGGAGTACCAATATTTACGCCCTTTATTCAGGAGAACATATTTGGTTTCTTGTCAGATTCCCCATTTCAGTGATAATAGACAACTGGGATTTTTGTTTTGTTTTGAAAGGTAACGAAAATTTATTAATAAGAAAGACAACTGGGAATTTAATTATGTGAATTTGGCATGATTAGCTGAAAGGAAAAGCAAAGCTAAGCCCAAAATATGTCACTTTTCTATATAGCAAGATCCAAGCCAATAACCAGCTTCGTATAGGAATTGTCCCTGAAGATGAACATCTGATATGTAATAACCACATTTCCAAATCTATAAACTCAAATCAATTGGGTGGGAGAAAATTGCACTCATCCAAAAAAAAAAAATGCAGCACATTCAGAACATTGACTTACAAGGCTGGATATGAGTCAGATGGATGAAAACTTACTCGCATAGAAAAGCGTCAGCCTCGTCGATGAAGAGTAGTAAACCTTTCCTTGACTTTTTAGCCCAATCAAATATCTGATGGATTTTGGTAACAGCCTGTGAACCCAAAGGTGCAACATCTCCCCCTGTCATCATTGCGTAATCCAGACCCTGTACAATGTTAAACAAATCGAGTCATAGGAAGTTGATGGTGTTTCATAGGAAGGTTCAATGGTTGTCCTCTTTAAAAACAAAGCCACCCCATTTCAAAAAAAAAAAAAAAAACAAAGCCACCCATTATTCAGTCCTAAACGATAACTTAAATCTAAAGTGGAGAAAAGTTAATTAAGAGTCACCTCATTAACAACCTCATCTTTAAATAATTAAAAAGAGCCAGTTCAGTTCCCCAATCCCATGACGGTCACCGTTATTGCTGATCTTGTCTATGAAGTAATTTCACATAGGAAAAATATGTACCCATGTGTTCTAGTTACATTTTTTTGTGTGAATGGTACGTATTTTAGTTACATATTTTTATGGTTATATAGAGTATATAGACTAATATTTATATGAGATTAGCTAGCGTCCATCGCAGAAGGTATTTCACGGATGGGCTGTTGCATGTGAGAGCATCCACACTGGCTCACTTTTCAGCAGATTTTGTCTTCATTAATGATGTGGCTGCTCTCACGTGCAACAGCCCATCCGCGAAATGCCTTCTGTGATGGAAGCTAGCATATCTAGATAGGATATTTATTGAGAGCTGATATTGTCACCCCCTTGTTTGCTACCTTCCACCCCCACTTATTCCTTTTTTGAGGCATATCGATTATATAAGACATATGGGTTGTTGTAATCCCCATGGAGTCCATTATTGTACCTCAACCTCGGGGGGGGGGGGGGGGGGGGGGGGCACCCTCATCGATCGAAACAGCTGATTATCTTGCACCCGTGGTCAAATGCGGGAATCGAACCCAGGGCATGGCATTATCTGTCTTGACCATAAAGTAAATTCCTCCTATCCGATCAATAGCCCCCTCTAATGTCGTAGTGTGAGCAGTAACTTCCAGTCGACTTCTCTCATCTTAAAGCCTCTTGTTGGAGTTGTGATCTTGTGAGCCCTATTACGTAAGGGGTGGTCTTGAGAAATGAGCTGCCCTTACATAATAGGGCAGCTGATCGACGCCTCGCAAGTTGCCGCAGCTTGGCCTAAGACTCGAACGCACAATGGATGGCGAGATGCTCCTTTGATTGCTGCTTAAGGTGCTACATGTAGGTTGACGATTTGGCGCGCGTGTGTGTGTGGGGGGAGGGGGGGGGTTCTGGATGGACTGTAGGGAGCTTGTTAGGTCTCACTGGGGGGGGGTGGGGTCTGGATGGACTGTAGGGAGCTTGTTAGGTCTCACTGGGGGGGGTGGGGGGAGGGATGGGTTCTGGATGGAGTGTAGGGAGCTGGTTAGTCTCACTGAACCTTTGGTTCGTATGCTCAGGAACCGACGCCATGGGATACTTATATGATGAGGCTATGGCTAAACCAACCCTAAGGAACGCATCTAAAATTTTTGTGGCCCTCATCAAGCTAACTACTGAAAAATATTGGAAATCATTGATAGGAGGTAGACCGCACCCCTCTACTAGAAGATAGAAAGAGAATCCCACTTTACTTTATAAATAGGGATACATACTCTTATATAATAAACCAATAAACCAGTACCAAAGAATGATTCCCGATTCCCGATTCTCAATGAGCTAGGTAAAATTCTAAATTAGCAGTACGAAGAGTTTGTGATAGAGAGAACCATTCTAAATTAACCGTACGAAGAGTTTGTGATAGAGAGAACCAAGGTTTTAAATTTCGGTTTCGGGGGTAATTTTGGTCCTCACCGAAACCGAAAATTTAGCCGAAATCCCAAAATTCAGTAGACACGTTCGAAATGTCGTTTTCTTGGGCTGAAATTTCGGCCGAATTCAGTAAATTTCGGCTGAAATTTTGTAAAGGAATAAAAAATTAATATTTTATCAAGGATTTTGCAGAAATTTCCATCAGCAATTTGGTAAATTTCGGCAATTTCGGTTTCGGTCCTCAGTCCTCACCGAAATTTAAAACCTTGATAAGAACGACCCAGCATTTCAAAACTCGGACACGAACAAGAACTCGGCCTAAGTAACAGGGACTCAAACTTGGGCCAATCAACGATTGACGCGGTCAAGTTTTCATTAACTCGGTCAATTTCAAGGAGTTTTCACTGACTTGATAGAGCAAAGCTCATACTCGGATGAGACGTTAGCCAAGGTATAAGGGAGTCAACTCAGGCAAGTCAATGACTGTCTCAAGAAGTTTTTAAATAGTGGAACAGACCAAACAAGATCGTGGAAATACCAAATCCCTATTTTTAAATAATTTCACAAAAAGGAGCTCACATTCACACTTGTACTTCTTAATAGCATAGCTCACATGTATAGTGTTTTTTTAATTATACTTTTAAAATGAACAAGTATCCTTCTCTCTTTCTCTTGCCTGCAATTACTTTTGTTGCTCTCTTTCATTTTATCATTAGCATCTCATGATTGGCGGCCTAGAATCAGTGGCAAAGGACATTTCCTGAACATCTAGGAGATGGAAATACAAAATCCCTATTTTTTAGTGAACTCACAAAGGGAGCTAATCTGTACTCCCACTTTTTTAATAGTATAGCTCACTGTTGGACTTTAAATTTTACAAAAAGGGCAAAATAGTAAAATCCCTTATTAAAATAAAATGAAAGTGAAAAGGGGTGATTACGCATGTCATTCCCTAAAAGTAAAAAAGGATAAACACAAAGTTGAAGTACCTTAAACAAAAAAGGAGCCCACGACTAAGGAAAAAGAAATCCCAAAATTTTAGGGAACAAATAACTCTCGCAAAGAAGAAAAAAGAGTCATCCATTTTTTTTTTTTAAAAAGAGGAAGTTACGTAACTCCCCACAAAAGAGGAAGGAGATCGTGAAGTTGAGAGATAGGGGTTAGGTGGCAGTTGCCAACCACTTCAAGAGAATTCTATAAATAGAGGGAAGATCCTTTAGCAAAATGACCGGATCTTTTGGGAGAAAAAGCTACGCGAAAGGAGAAACAGAAGGAAGAGGAACTTGAGTTTCAAAATACGGATGTGGGTCAAAAAGGAGAGAAAGAGAGGGAGGGAGGGAGGGAGGGATGTCTCGTTGCTACCGGAGCAACGTCGAGGAGTAGCGACGGTGAAGGAAGTTGCCACAAATATTGATTTCCAAATAATGATAACAGATTTGAAAATCGGAATTTTTTGCACTGTCGTAGTAAATTTGGAAATTTAAGGATCTGATCCAGTTCAAAATATGAACTATGGAGTACCAAGACCAATATCAGTGTATTGGGCATGCATAGTCAAGCATGAAACTTAATTCAACAAACAAAGGTATCCATGAAGTGTAGAATACCAATACGGCAATACCAATTTCCATGCGTTGGGCATGGATAAGTACTCGGGCAGCAAAGGCCCCAAATCTTTCTAGTGAATATACTATTTCTAGCAAAGGTACCCATCAAAAGCAACTAACGATACAGGGAAAATAATTTCTACCAAATATACTATTTAGTACCAATCAAATTTCCCTCTCTTTCATTTCTCCCAATTAAAAATGAAGTAAATATATACAATAAAGAGTTAAGAAAACTCAAAAAGGTTCCCAATAAAAATTCTTGATGGTAATAAATCCAAACTGGGGTCTAGAGATGATGAAAACTTGTAGGCTTGGATATAAACAACACACTATCTAAGATTGGTGGATTTAAGTACCATAACCTAGGTTGATTAAAGCTATCTCTTGAAAGCTTGGAAGCTTGGAGTTGAGGAGAATCAGTTGTTAAAAACTCAGACTTGGATGAGAAGTAAAGTAAAATAGAGTGACTCGAGCAAGCTAATGATTCACACGGTCAAATTTTCATTAAATCGGGCGAGACAGTGAAGTTTTTGATTGAGTTAGTGGGGCCCTAAGAAGCACGGGGTACGGGTACGGGTAAGACACGACACGGGTACGTGGGTACATGATTTTCCAAAAAAACCAGTTGCGGGTACGCCGAATATAATATATTTCAATATTTTATTATATATTTATAAAAATTAAAAAAAAAAACAATTGGAGAATAGGTTGGGGAGAGAGGTCGAGAGAGAGGAGGGAGATTTGGGGGGAAAAAGACCCAATGGTCTTTTTAGTTGTTTTTAAACCAACCCCGCACCCCCCCCCCCCCCCCACATATTTTAGAAACCCACCCCCGTTTTTGGTTTTTTTTTTTTTTAAACAAAATGGTTTAAAATGTGCTGGGGGCGCTCGGGTGGGCACCCCCAGCGTACCCGACCCACTTTTTTTTTCTTTTTTGAAAAATAAAAGGGATACGCTCCCGAGCCGCACCCGACACGGGTGCGTGGGGCTCGGAAGAGTAATCGTGCTTCCTAGGTGGGGCCAAACTTGGACTTGTATGAGAACTTGGCCAGGGTAAAACCAAATCGACTTAGACAACTCAACTCGATGAATTTTTAAACAATGGCATGAATAGAAATGCAAGAAAGACTTTTGAGCTTGCATTGAGTGGAAACACAAACTTGCACATTTGCAGCCATAAACATAAGGACAAACCACATGATAGCCATACAAAAAATATGATGGGAGAAAAATAATACTCAATAGTCAATAAGAATATTAATAATTGACAAATAAAAGGAGATAGATGACAAATCACGGTCTTTTGTCACTACGTATCTTCTCTTTCCCTGCAGAACCATTCAAACCTAACTCAACTTTTTACACTCCTTCATTAGAGTGGACCAAAAACTATTCAAGCTTTTTTCCATTTAAAAAAAAAAAAAAAACTGTTTAAGCTTTCATGTGGCAAACCCGTTTAATTCAAATTAAAATGTATACAGCTTTCCTATTTTATATAAAATAGTTAAGGTGCTAATTTGTAGACCAGACTATGCAAATGCCTACTCTCACATACGTAAGTTAGAAGTGACTCCCTCATTGCAGACTCCATCTCCATGTTAACAATGTTAATCACAATAAATCTCAATTGCATTGAGCATACAGCTTCATTCGTATTGAGCATCTGAGCTCCTAATTTTTACATAATTTCCTATAGCTACTGGACTGGGGTTAAGGAAAAGGACAACTTTATGTATCAAATACTAAATTATGTTTTTTTTCATTGACATAAACACATTTATCTATCATTTCAAAAAAAAGTTGATCTATTGCAATCAAAAGTCATAATGGTGTTAAATGCAATTTACAAAGAATGTTCAGTATGTTGTGTGCATAGCTTGCATACGTTACTCGAGCATTTCTCATCATTATAAAAAAAAATCCCGACCTCCAAATACTTAAAAGAAATTAGCATCTTTAATCCAAAAATAATAGATATAAGGACAATAATAAGGAAACAGCGTACTGATTTTCTGGCCATCTCCCTTGCAACCATAGTTTTACCGGTACCAGGAGGCCCGTAAAAGAGCATGTTACGGAAGGGTGCTTGGTGAGACTTAGTGTTTTCCGTCGCTCGAGCAAGTTGCTCTATCCTTCTCCTTAGTGTAGGGTGAAGAATAACATCATTGAAACTAGTTCCATTTTCTGAGGCTGCATTCCTAGCACCTCCAGTCCCAGACATCAGGACCTTATTTACACCGCGAGAAACTATTCCTGACCATGGAAACTTGGCTATTGATGACTCCCGAATCAAAGAAGGCTGGCCCAATATTCGGTTGATATAACCCCATGTTACTCTAGCGCCTTCTCTGCAAATACAATAAAGAAAGCTTGTGAGTCGTGGCACAGACCATTTACTGGCTAAGGCATGAAAAATGGTGACATAAGCCATAAAATGGAATATACTGAAACCTAAGCTATCAATATCATGGATTGGTGATTCTTAAATTGGCACTCAAATAGATAAAAATCAATGAAAAGATCGGTGGGTAAACCTAGTTGTGTAAACTCCAGCAGCAAGTGCAGTAACTCCTCCAACAGCCATGATCAATTTGCTCTTATCCGTCAGTAGAATCTTAAAACCACCTACAAAATATGTATATAGTAGATAGATAATGTTAAATAATGTTAAAAATTCAAGAAAAAAGATACTAGAGGATTTTCCTAATAGATGTTACCAGTTTAACTTAATGCACATGTTCATTATGAAAGTATCTGACGTGAAAATTTATTTAGAAAATGGACTGTCCTTTGTAAGACAGCTATAACATATGCATATCTGTTCAATAAAAATCTAGGGATTTTTATTTCTATTTTATTTAACATATGCTATTCTTTAACTATTAGAGAGCTAAATCTACGTGTTTTGAGCATGATCAATGCATGCATCGGCCTACGTGCCCATTTCTATTAACTTTTTTATATTTTTTATTATCTCTTTTTTATGTGTAGCCTTATTGTTGTTAGTTTTACTATTTCTTTCTTTCCTATTTTTGTTGAAGAACCTATTAGTACTTACGCAGTTATGTTAGAGTATATATACTTTTATTATTTATTTGACCATCTCTTTAGTTAAAATAATTGAACTTATGAGATGGGGTTTCTAAGTGTGTATTTGTGCTTATTCTAGCATTTCCTGAAGTTTCATCTTTAAATTTTATCATTTGCATATATTTTCATATGTTTCTGTAATTTTACAGTATCTCTGCCGAAATGAAATTTCCAACTGAAACCAAAACATTTCCGTTTCCGTGGTGATCAAAACTGAAATTGAAACTGAAATTTAAAACAGGGAATTTTTTCAAACTGAAATTGAGTCTGCCCACAATTCATGTTAGGGTGGGGGGGGGGGGTGTTCGTGGGGGGTGGGGGTTGGTTTTTAGTTGAAGCAAGTATGTCATAAAACATTAAAAATCAAAACACAAAATGCAGTCAAAACATAGTATATGACTGTTTTGGGGACTAAGAGAAATCTTATCGCATGATTCACAGCCATATATGGTCATATGGCCGACACACAGACCATATATGCCTAAAAGTAGATTATTCATTATTATGAAGTCTAGAAACCATCTTACACTTGGTATGATATTATACCTTCAATATGACTAAAAGTAGTGTTAATTGCAGCAAGCCACTTTTCCCTTTCACCATTCATTCGCTCTAAAAGCATTCTCCTGTTATGGTCTTCGGTAAGTTTTGCCTCATGTGCGCGGCCTTCTGCCTCAGCCATAGCTTTTACTCTTATTGTTTCACGTTCTATCTCAGCTTTCTCTTTTTCAGTTTGGCGGTGTCTTGCTTGAATTTGCTCTTCCGTAGCACGCCTTACTTGTTCTTTCCTTATGGAAGACTCTTCTTGCATTCTCACCAGCTCGGCATTATGATGCCTCTGGGATTCATGTTCTGTCTGCAAACAGTAAGATAATAATGAAATTGCAATCTTAAACATTATTCAAAGCAGTTATTGTGGAAGAACATCACGCCTAAGGGCCTGTTTGTTTAAGATTATGACAACCGAGTGTGAGTGCTAAACCTATTATTGGACTCAAATTTAAACATAATTGAGTCCAATAATCGGTTAGACACTCACAATCGGTTGTTATAATCTTAAACGAACATGGCCAAAATGATTTTGTAAAAGGAATTCATTAAAAGAAGGATTGGAGGATAAAACTGTTACTCCTTGAATCTGCATACTTTCCTAAATGATTTTGTAAAAATAATTCATTCAAAGACGAGATGGAAGATAAAAGTTTTACTCCTTGTACCTGCATTCTTTTCCTAGCCAACTCATCTTCGTAACGCGCCATTTGTGCCTTTGCTTGGGCTTGTTGTTGTACTAAATTCCTATGCTCTTCAGACATTTTTTGTTGTTTCCCCTGCCAATACAAAACTAATCATTGAAAAGGGGAAAAAGATAGCTATAGAAAGTTACCAATCAAGTTTTACACGAAGGATAATTGATTAACAGAACAATTCTTCAAATAACTTGCACAAATATGCACTAGCAAAATGGAAGCAATGGATAAGTCTCGAATCATTTGGTGCTCGTGGTAGTACCATAAGGCATAAGCTAAAAAGTTGCAAGTAAATTTGGCTGATTCCGAATCAATGTAGCATGAAAGTAACAGAGAGAGTATGTAGATATTACAATGTAAAGACTAAAGAATCTGAAGCCCTAACGTTTGGAACTCCAACCTTTTTATCCAGTAAACAACGAGGGAGACGAGACATAGGAAGGAGTAATAATAAATCACTATAAAAAGGTGAGCTGAGACATATAGCTCTAAGCCTACAAATTCAGCTCTACAAAGAGGAAAAAGAAATAGGCAAGGAGAGATTGAGGCCGTTCTGTTCTTTCCATAGCAACGTGTGGGGCATAGTGCAAGACTTAATGCTACTCCATAGCCCAACGTGTGGGGCATAGCCCAACGTTGGATTTTATCACAATCTGTAGCTATTTAGTTGAACTCAATGGCTCCAGCAATGACAACATGGATCTGAGGGATGTGGGGGTTTTCCTAATGATTCAAAGAGATCATCTTACTCCTTTTGGAGGGGTGGTAAGGAAATGGAATCAACTATTATTGACATAAAGGTGCTGCGGTAGTAAGTTGCTTAAAATCATGTATCATAGTGCAATAGGCCCATTGTCAGGGGAGACTCCATAAATGTGGTTTGTCTGGCTATCATGGGCCCTGACATACTAATCAAGCTGACTTTGGTGAGATAGTTGGGTACCCAATCATATCTTAAACACCGCTATGGAGCTTGCACTTCCTGTTGATGTAAATAATCATGATTTTATACAACAGATTGCAAATGAATATGAAAGAAAATTCAATAAAATTATCTTTTCCAGACAATGCAGTAGTCATGATCTAACAAAACATACTTCAGACAGTGCGAAATAACATGGAGTTTGGATTTTCGACCAGTATGATTGTTGCAAATCTACATAACATAGTGCAAATGTGTGGGAATAAAAATATAATAAAGCTCACTTAGAGAACTCAAAACCTGATTTTGAATTTGATGAGTCAAAAAGAAACTAGAGCATGTACTTGATCGTGTTTCCCATGTTGGAAAGGGAAATACTACAAAATTTGCCCTTTTAAGTGGTTCAGTAGCCATGAGTCTAGAAAACATAGTGCAAATGAATGATGAGTGAAAATAAAAATACTACAGAGCACTTTTGTCAGATGCATCCAAGTAGGAGCTGCGTTACCACCTTAAAGTGTGTAAGGGAGATGAGCACCAAGGCATCGGCCTCTCATCAACAGCCTAGAGCCAAGGAGCCAAGCACAATACAATTTCTATGAGACCACCCAAATTTGGCAGACCACCAAGGCATTGGCCATCCCGTTACTTTCCTAATAAAGAGATCTTTGGCATTCAAACCAAAAAGCTCACCACAATATAAGCAACAACTTATGTTATAGGAATGGCAAAAAAGTCTATCTCCCACATGAATTGGAAAAAAAATACTGTATGAAGGTTTATCAGTGCCGACCCCAACTAGTTTGGGACAAAGCCTTAGTTGAGTTGAGTTGAGTATGAAGGTTTATCAATCCCTTAAAACGGTACTAAATCATCTCCTCTCCTTTTTATGAATTGATCATGAAGAAATCAAACTGAATCCATTTTTTAATGTCAAAGGATGCTGCATTTCAAGAGAGCAGCTTTTTTGCTTCCAAGTGGGGCTTGAACTTTTACTTGGTGGAGCTTTAGGCTCTGCCAAAGTGGGAGTGGAAAGACGGTCGGAGCAATGATCAGAGCAGCGAGGATGGAGAGTCGATGATTGAAGGTGCTCCAATTGCGACTTCATGAAAGTCAGCTGGAGGAAGTACGATGGTCGATGCCAACCACAAATGGAGAAAGAAATCTCAAACCCTAAAACCATCAAGGAGCCCAAACCCCACCCAATCGAGGACAAAAAGGGTTGGACAATCATGACCAGGGAAAAGGAAATAAAAGGAAAAAATATGGCAAATTCCGGTGATAGAAATGCAGCAAGTATAAATATGGCAAGTTACGATGGCAGAGATTTTGCGGACATTGTTTCCCATCGAATAGTAAGGATAGGTACCAGGAAATAATTGATATTAAGGTCTCTACCGGTGGAGACAAAGAATATGCAAATAGGGATTATCATCCCCAGTTTCCTTGAAATAGATTACAGGAAGCAGTGAAATGTGTGAAGCCATTGGCCTAGAGGGGAAATGTTGTATGTTGCCGATCAAAGAAGGAAAGTTGCCGATCGTTGAGGAAGATTGCAGGGCAAGAACAAATTTCCTAAAATTATGCCTTTTCAGGATGATTAGGGAGGGAGTGTTGAATGATTAGACCTTGAGTTCAAAGAGATAAGGGGTATGGAAGGATTAAATTGGTGGTGGAGGGTTGTTAACTCTTGTTTTTTAACTCGGGACTGAAGATGCCATCAGGAGGATGAAAGGGGGGAGTTTTTTAGGGTTTCAGAAAAAGTTCTTTAGGCTTACACTTCATCCTGAAGGACACTGGAACAAATTTTACAAAATACTTTTCCCTGCTTCGGGAAAGAGAACCTTCATATGCTTGAGTGAGTACATGGCCAAGGTTCTATAAACGGATCCAAGAATAAAAGAAATTGAAACTTTAGAGTACGTGCAAGTAAAACTCTTGAGAGAAAACACTGATATCTTGCCCAATTGTAGTTCCATTGAGGTGGAGAGGGAGACTTTTACAATGGAGGCCATGATTTGTGGACACGGACATGTCGCGTGTCGACACGGACACGGAGTGTCGGACACGGCAAACTCTTAAAATTTAGAAATGGAGACACGGCTAAAATATAAAGTACATATAATCATGATTTGTGGATACGGATTCTTGTGCCAAGTTTCGACACAGATACGAGGTATCTGACATGGAAACCCTTAAAAATCTAGAAATAGTGGCACACTCATACACATATAAAGTTACTAACACTTAAGCAGTACATTTAAAAGTGTCTAAAGAAGTGTCGACACGTGTGGACACGGGTGTCATGTCGGACACGACACGACACGTGTGTCAACAAGAAATTCAAAGTGTCGGCCAAATCATAGAATGGAGGTTGTTGTGGAGATCTCATTGGATAAGGCCAGATGTTGGGAAATGTTGAAAGGTTGAAGTATTTAGCCTTATGGGTACTTTTATCTCTATGTATTAATGGGGGATTTCTTGTAATTAGCATCTTCTGTATAATATACTTTGTAGGTTAGGGTTTTCTAACCATACACACATACAAGAAAAACATGTTTTCTCTCCTCTCCTCTTCTTCTCTTCTCATTACTTCATCTCCTTCCCATCATCTTCCATCTTCTCCTTCCTTTCTCCTTATTTTCTTTTCTTTTCTTCGTTTAAGCAACCTTTTACATGGTATCAGAGCATTGAGACACGTCGTGCCAACTCTTACTTGTTTGCTACAGGTTTGTTGGAACCCTATTGTAGTGGTTGGCAGCTTACTTGTTCTTCCGTATTTTTATAGGAGCTAGTGATTACGTACAACCGACGTATTTCAAGATGGCTAGCACGCGCTTAATGCAAGGCCTTCTCCACCTTCGGCTTATAACTCCATTGCGTGTATGAAGGCAGGTCTAATACTGGTTGTGTCCAGGAAGAGATGTCCAGTCTCAACCCTAACCAGGAACATTCTAGGTTTACAAAGAGCCGGAATGTCATATCTCCCCGCCCCTTAGGATCTGTGAATCCATGGGCATGACCATTCCTACGATGCTGCCTAAGGAAAAACGTCTGTCATAAAGGAAACAAGCAGATCACACACTCCAATATAATACCCAATAGATGTCATGAAATGTAATCCTTCAATAATCAAAATGGTTTCAATACTACAATGACCGGCTTTTAGGGCATGCCCTCTAACGTGATCTTGCCTCTGCCTTTAGGATACAAGACGATCAAGGATGTGGTGAAGGCAATGGACAAGGTAAGAGGAGTTCAGGGGTTCAAGGATAGGCAAAGCTCTCGGTGTGAAGTCTCTCTAACCAAAAAGAAGCCCCATAAAGAAAAGCATTCATCAACTCATGTTAATGCTACTAGTATTGAGAGGCCCTGGAGAAGGACATACAAACATTCAAAGGATCTTAGCTATTCTGCTACTCCAGTGAGACCTTTGCTAGTACTCAAGATCATGCTCTGGATGAGCTGATAACAGAATTGGGTTCATCGAACCCTGTTTTCCCTTTGAATATTTTGGTTGCTGCTAGTCCAAGCCATACTTCGAGTTGTAATAGAAAGGGGTACCTCTATGGTGAAGGAATGCTTCAGTGTGGTGTGACCCCTTATTAATACAATGGGGCGCATGCACTACAACATAGTGGGTCCCACTTTTAAATGATCTTAACCGTCCATTTTAATTTCTTGAACAAAATATTAAAAGATGAAAAATACAACAATGATGTATTCTGGATGAGGACGGATGAGGAGAGATGCAAAAATAGTGTTCGCTGGCTTTGGACAAAGTAGGAGAGAGAGAGAGAGAGAGAGAGAGAGATGGTTCCTTTCCTTTCTACTAAATTGGAGATGAGTATAGATTTTCTCTATTTTAGGAAAGTGAACAAATGGGAGATTTTAGAGTGACGAGCATTATGCTTGCAACCAGTTTCCTATGTTTTATGCGCTTTAAATCCTATCAATTGAAATTTTAAATGGATTGGATAAGTCTTGAAAACAGGAACCATGATATTACAGTGGAGACAGATATATTGGCTTAAGTCACCAACCTAGCCAAAGTTGGGGGTAGGGCAGGTAGACGTGTTGACAAACTGGAGGCACGGAGGTCGACTGAAAAGTAGGGGTGGACATGGTTCCGGTTCGAACCGAGGAACCGAACCGAACCGGCACATTTGGTTCGGTTCGGTTCGGTTCCATTTCTATATGGTTTGGTTCCGGTTCAGAAATCCGGGAACCGGTGCAAATTCGGTTCGGTTCTGGGTTTGGGATCCCGGAACCGAGAACCGAACCGAGAACCGAAGTGGGTCCACAAATATTCCTTGAAATAATTTCTCATGGTTGATTTATTTTTATTTTTGCCCAAGAAATGTTGGGCTAAAAACAAGGAAAAAAAAAACTATTGAAAATATGAATTATTTTCTCCCTGTTTTTTAGAAAATTTTCACCCTCTCCTCGCTCGTGTCCTCAAGTGTCTCCTCCCACCCTCCTAACCCATCTCTCTCCACTATAAACTAATATTTTATGGATAAAAAAAAATTATGGTTTCCAAACATGGCCTTATTCTATATCACCACAAGGTATAGAGTAAGTGAGATCAAGACCGTTGATCTTCTATATCACCACGAGGGAGCCCACATTGTCTTTGTCCCATGTTGAACAGAATAACCAAGTGTAATTCATTATTCATATATAAACAGGGCCATTGGTGAAGGTTGGGTAAACCCAGAACCGAACCGAACCGAACCGATTATATATGGTTCTGGTTCGGTTCGGTTCCATACATATATGGTTCGGTTCTGGTTCCAACTTCAGGGAACCGATTATATATGGTTCGGTTCTGGGTTTAGCCCAAAACCGAACCGAACCGAACCATGTCCACCCCTACTGAAAAGTGCAAACAGATGCGATGAAAGAAGCAATGTTTAGAAACTCAAATTTGAGGAGGGTCCACGGCCTAATCACGTCAAAACTTGGTCATGTTGTAATTGAGCTGTTTGGATTTGGATTAAAACTACAATGAATTTTCAATTTCAAACGGTTCAATAGTCGAAATAGGGTGGGAAATGAAAAAGAAACATTGCAGTTTGTTTTTTTCAGTCAGAATGATAGTGGTGATCCTACATAGCAGAAGGTTTTAAAGGCCACGACTCGACCCCATTCCGACTCAATTTAAAACTCGGTTGAATATGTGATTGGATTGAGTTTTTACTTGAAGTTGGTAACGAAAATACCATGAGAATTGGAGTTGGATTCTTTGGCCGGTTACCGCTCATCATTCTACATATCACAGTGTGAACATAAAGGAACAAAGATTTTTTATTTTTTTTTCCATTCATTCATTTTAATAGTTGTGAATCAACAGAAGAGTGAACCAATAAATTGAAACAAACAAAAAATCACTCACAATATCAGCTTGAGCTTGGATGACTTGAAATTCAGCCTTCTCAGCATCCAACTCGGCCAACCGATTCTCTTCCTGCTTCCTCATCACTTCAAAAACCTAAACAACCACAGAAAATCAACAAACAAATACAATTTAAAAAACAGAGAACCACACACTTGTAACAAATGCAATGTCAAGAAACCCCAACAAAAACCTGTTTGGAATACGAAGAACTATTGATTTCTCGTAGCGCTTTGGCGCCTCTCTCTAAGGACTCAGGATCAAAACCAGAGGAACCACCTCTCGGTTCTTGGGCGGTGGGTTTTGCATCTTCTTTCGGAGGAGGGGAAGAGAAGGGCGAGAAACGGAAAGGGCTATCGGCATAGGCATGATCGGCGAAAGCGTAGAGAGAAGCGACTCCGGCACCGATTCCCGCACAGTAGATCCGAAACGCAGCCATAGTGCCACGGAGGAGTCTATTTCAATAGAAAAATCGGGATCTTCTTTTGAGGGTAGGGATGGTTTTGCTTGGAAGGGAGAGCAAAGCCATTGCCGTTGTGGAGGGAAGGAAATGTGGTTTCGTTGTATTTTATAAACCCCTTTTACGTGAGATGAATGGGATTTAGAGTTTGAGACTAGGGTTTAAACGGTCGGGAGAGGAAGTCGTGAAGCCGTACGATTGCGTGGGCTGCAGGTTTCTTCTTTTTTTTTGGCACCGATTTATATTTCTCAAATTTTACGATATGTACAGTGAGGCCCACTACTTGGGATGATCCAAACCGTTCATGTGATGAACGGCGGAGGAGCTAGGGCTTATCGTAACCCTAAGGTTTCAATAATGTGCTATCCCTTTTTAGATCGGAGGGTTATCAGTATATCATCCTATGGAGATTATTTATGAGGTACCCCTTATTTATGTGGTGGCCCATCAAATGAACGGTTTGGATCAACCTAAGATGTGGGCCCACGGTACATTTGGAAAAATATTGGGCTTAACGCGAATACAAAACCTCCTCTCTATCTAGAGAAGGGTGGGCGGTACGATAAAAGTCCGTCCTTGATCCTATTGGATCAAATATCAAAGGGTGGGACTGCCCGCAATGGACCTTACGGCCAACACCATATGAAATCTCCTATTTCCAAACCCCCGTCCTCTTCCCCCTCTTCTCACTGTTGCGGCGTGCCTTCCTTTCTTGTGGACGCTCCCACACGAATTGGTATTTGTCGCTAAAAAATATTGGGAATTATTACATACGGATAAGCATATATGATAAGGTGAAGTTGCACAGATTATCAAAACAAGGTTATGCCTATATCATCTCCCTTATTTTAATCCCTCAAAACTCGCAACAATCAGACATGCGATATCTTGAATGTAGACACGCAATTATCAGTTAAGGAGTTCCACAACACCTTAGAGGCCGTTTGGATAATTGGATTTTTCAATCCAGGACTTAGCTTGAAAGTGGTGTTTGGATGGTTAAAATCCTCAATTTTAAAATCCAATAACTAGGATTTTACAATCCACAACATCTTTATAAATGAACTGTGTTCTCCTTCATTTTTTAAGAGGATGCAAAGGCAACCAAGAAATAATAATATAATATGGGAGATGATTTTTTACCCCCGGTAGGATTATGCACCCCACTTTTAATATGATTTTGACGTCAAAAAGGTTATAGTCTGCCCACAATTCAGACAATTCCGTTAAAGGGGGGCGAATAATCCTAAAGGGGGTGAAAAAATCACCTCCCTGGCTCCCTATAATATGTCCAAATTAGAGTGGCATTTCTCTGCATCTCTAGTTTCTTTATGGTGTGTGGCCCACACTAATATTTCAGAAAGTACTGTAAGACCAACTCTATAGGATGATCCAAACTGTCCATTTGCTGTGCCTTAACATAAATAGGTTGTGGCCTGGAAATCATTTCTACACGATGGTGCTAACCCTCGGATATATGGAGGGACTGTACGTTATGTAAACCTCCATAGATCGTAGGGCTAGGATCATCTTTTGAAAAAGATTTCACGGACACAAAAATATTTACTCTGTGACCCAAAAAATGGACGGTTTGGATCATTCTATGGAGTTGGCTGTACAGTACTTCTCTGAAAAATACCGAAATGTACGTCCCCACACCATATGTAAACTCGAGTAATGGATGTCTACCTTCAAGATAAGCAATTGATATTCCCACTACCATGTTTGTTAATGAAGCAAACTTACCTTGTCTTTTATTCTTTAAAAAGTTGTCAAAATCTATTGTAAATCCCAAAAAGCTCACGGCAGCCAATTAACCAAGAAAGGACAAGGTAAGTTTGTTTCATTATCAAAATATGGCTCTGTAAATGTCAAAAATCTATTACAAATCCCAAAAAGCTCATGGCAGCCAATTAACCAACAAAGGACAAGGTGAGTTCGCTTTAGTATCAAAATACGGCACTGTAAATATCAGCAGCTTGAGATATTGTCAAAATTGTCAAGCTATTAAGGCTAATATTCCACACGGACCACATGCAACGGCGAAAAGCCTTGAATTTGGATAGTAAACATCACCGGACACGTGGATTGTGGCCCAAGCTCCGTTAAAGGGTGAGAGAGAGAGAGAGAGATTTTGTTGTTCCTAGGCCCACTATATAAACGTTGTCTTTATTTTGAAAAGGAAAATTTCCCGCCCTCCAGATCTCTGAACCCTTTCCCATGGATTGATCTCGCCTGAAATTCATGTTTTCCGGCATCCTTTGAGGATTCCAGCATTCCTTCATCTGGAATTTCAAGTCTTCGTGGAGCGATTTCTGAAAATCGCGTCTGTTTTTCGTCAATCTCACCGCTTTCTTCCTCGAATCTCAGATTCTAGAGTCGATTTTCGGAGAATTCGGAGTTTCCTTGGGTGATTCCGCTGGATTTCATTAGTTTACGCAATCTGTGGTTTATGCATTCGATTTAACAGGTCTGCAATCTTCAAACCCTAATGTATCTCTGCCTTTGCTTTTCTAATTCGACTGTGATGATTTTATCTTGTTTCATGATCTGCATCGTAGATTTCCTTTTGATTTGGTTATTTTACTGTTTTAAGTAGAGAGAAATCTCACTAGAATAGAAATTATAACAAAGCATCTTCGAAATTAGAAATTTCATTATAGTAGGAACAGAGGAAGAAGAAAGAACCGAATATTTAGGGTTCTTACATACATTAGGAAGAGAAAGGAAATTAATAATATTCGGTAGGAAAAGACAAGAGAAAATAGGACATGAGAAGCTGAATCACAGCAGGCGATTCACTTTTTTTTTTTTTTTCCTGCATCAGGTTTTCGATCTGCATAGTAGAGTAACAGATCTACTTAATATATTGCTGCGTATTCCTCTTCACTGGAGTTTTAGATACCTCAGAAGCCTGAAGAAAGAAGAAAATCCGGATTAGCAAACATAGTAAGATGTGCTTAAAATTATAGACCAAAGGCGGTTCTAGACCTCTGACATGTGGAAAATTTTCGAGCTAAACACCAATGCTGCTAAAACACTCGAGTAAAGATTTTTAAAAAAAAAAAAAAACGCTTACAGGGCTAGGGTTTGTAGAAGGCCAGAATTTTTTTTTTTATTGGTCACCCTGTATCCTCAAGCAAAGACGTCAAACATAGAAGAACGACTTGTACAAAAACATGTGACTGGTAAAATACAAATAAGGCATCAGTCATAGAAAATCAGGTCTGCATTGTGATATACTAGGAAAAGCTAGAAGAACTCACTAGATTGTATTTTCATGTAGGACAGCTCAGAGTTCTAAAACGTATGGCCAAGTGCATGTGATATCAAGACGGATTAGATCTCATGTGGGCTTGCTTTTGAGTTTGGAACAGGATAAGAAGTTGAGAGAATGTGGATCGAATTTTGTCAAATAAACAATTCTTAGATGGGTGGTTGTGGATTTTAGAATTTTTTTTTTTGTCCAAACGAAGCAACCGACTACCATGAGTTAGAAGGAGGGAGTTATTAGCCCTAGGCACAACCACTGAATGTGGTGCCTAATATATGCTGACCTTGGTAACTATTAGCGTAAAGGGTGTTAGAAAGTACAGAATAAGCTACTTGAGAACCCCAAGGATTTAGGGCATTTAGGAATCATGAGACTCCAAAGTGGGAGCATACCCTGAGTGGAAGATTCGTGCAACTATATTCCACTGGCTGGCAAAAGAGATATGGGTCCAGTAGAGAAAAAGGTTAAATCTCATAAAGCTGCCCACTAACCCTTACGTTAAACTGCTGTGACTTGTGCATATTTGCTGAATTTGACTACACTAAAACAATAGATGGAGCCCATCAAATAAATAAATAAATAAACAGATGGAATACTTTAAATTTAAAAATAAAAATAAAAATAGATGGAATAGAACAGTGAATATGCAAGAAAACAACCCCTAAACAATCCCTGAGGGGGTCTTTTGAAGGTATTACGTGTAGGTTTGAGGGGGGGAAAGAGCTACCTGGCCTCGTCATCGGCGTTAGGTTTGGCGCTCGATTTGTAATTGGGGAAGGGCACCTGACCAGACTCTATGCATTTGAGATCCTCCAGGAGAATCTCATAATGCCTTTTCACTTCCTCAGCAGATTTCCCACCCACCGCCTTGGCTACATTCTGCCAGCGGTCGGGCGTGTCCTTGTCATATATGGCCAAAGCTTTCTCAAATGATTTGTTCTGTTTGGAGGTCCAAGATGAGCTGGAGCTACGCATAGAGCTGGAGGCCATTTCGGATGCAGAGGAGGAAAGCAAGTGAGGAGATGAGGGGTTTTGTATTTTGGAAATGGACTAGAAAGGCAGTGGTCAACAGTAGTGAAAATGGAAATGCAGAATATGGAGTAGGGAGAAAGATACTGAAGTCAAGGAACTAACCTTGACTCAAGGGATTCTATGAGGAAAGATTGCCATGCTTGCTCCTTATAAACTGGAGGGGTGGGGGGTGGGGGGGGGTGGGGTGGAGCCAGTTGGCGAATATATTTTCAAAGAGGGTAGAATAATAAATGACCTGTCTCGTTCAGAGCCACACGATGGAGCAGGACAAGGAACAACAAGCTGAGGAGAATCAGTATCACAGAGCTCTCTGTCTCTATTTTCCCTATTCACTCCTTTTTTTTTCCATGTAGTTTCCTTATGTATATGTATTATATATGTATATATATTATATGGGATTTGCTAGGGTCCATCGCAGAAGGCATTTCGCAGCTGGTCTGTCACATGTTAGACCAGCCACCTCATGAATAAAGACAACAGCTTTTGTCTCCATTCACAAGGTGGCTGGTCTGACATGCAGCAGACCAGCTGCGAAATGCCTTTTGCAATGTATGCTAGCAATTCCCATATTATAAATATAATCCGTATCAGTATCTCTCGATAACCAGCAAATGAAATGGACAAGAGAAGACGTCTCTCTCAACCCCAAAAAGAGAAAAAAGAAAATAAAAGGGAAAATCAGCCCATTGGGTTATAAAACTTTTCAAAGGAGATGGAGATAAAGATTTTAAAGCCGACATTGATTTTCTTGCTCAGTTGTTGTCTTCAATGTTACGCTACCCAAATCAGCATAAATGCATTGCCATTTAGAGGGATGAGGTTATTTCTTAAACAGATAAGCACGCCACATGAGAGAGAAGAGAAAAGGTAGAAATTCCAGCTGGCCCTTTTCCCCCTTCTGTAAGAAAATCTCCCATCCCCACATGAAAGAGTTAGATGATTTATTTGGTCCCTTAGTTTGTCATCTTCTTTGGTACATCATTCCATGTCCCTTGTGGTGGACTTGAGCCATGATTAACTTTAAGGCCGTACTAGATGCTCACGAGCGGGCAACGTCCTTTTACCATTTCCAGTTCTGACATCTCCTCGGGGCTTTCAGTAGGCTTTTTCCCTGTTGAGGGAGTGGTTACATGTCCACAACTAAGGAATTAGAGACTTTACTTTTGGTAATATATGAACAACATTCCAAGGGCACTAGCTGGCTTCAGGGCATATCCGTACAATGATATGAATCATCTGTTTTTATTGAGATTCTGTCAGAACTCAGTAGTTTTGTTCTGTTTTAGGCACCTGCCAGTTCAGGCTGTTTTAGTTCTCAGAAGTAGTACTGATAGTGCACGTAAGCCTCCAACTTAGGTCATTAACAAAGTAATAAGACATAAACGCAATCCCTTTCGAGCTAGTATTTGCAGGGTGGAGTTACCTCGCTGTCGGATCAGGGTGGGTGGGGGTCTCTGTACATTGTCACCGAAGGATAGAGATTAAGCAGGGCGCTTGTAGATTTAGCAACTTGGGAATAGAGTTATACAGCATGCGGCTTGTAGTTGGAGCCTTACTTTATCAATTCTAGTGAAATTGTATTGACTGATGTGTAGGTTTTGGAATGTCAGTAACTAGGGATGCTCATCAACACTTGGACAGTTTACTGATACTATATTGTAAAATGTATAACATAAAGTATACTAGCAAAAACTAATTGAAATATAAAGGGTACAAATGTGAAGCAAAAACTACTTGCATATCTATGAAGGTTAAAAATGTGATGCCACAAAAATCTCCCCCCATGGTCTTCTTATAGATAGATCTTTCAATTTTTCTCGCTAGACTTAGACCATAGTTTCAAAACTCTCCCGTCTCAACTCCCCAGAGTATAGTTTTAAAACTCCCCTGCGTCATCTTGGAACGACACCCCCCGCCCCCGAGCTAACTCCCTTATACCTTTGCCAATTTTTGTGTTTTGTCACCGCATTCCATGTTTTGCCCAATCAAGGCCAATATAAACTCCTTTGACGCTCCCAAGTTATGACCGCGTCAACTGAGGACTCAGCTGCATCAACTACGTTCTTGGCCGCATTCCTGGCGAGTTGATAAGGATTTTTCTTGGCCGCATTTTGACCGCATCCTTGTTTTTAAACACTGCCCCTGAGTTTACTTCCTTTTACCTTGACTCATTCTTGTCCAAGACTGCAAAGTCAATGAAACTTCCTTTGTCTCTCGAGTGATGACCGCATTACCACATCAACCGAGTACTGGATCGTTCCGCGCCGAGACAACTAAGATTTGCTTTGGCTGTGTTTTGCCCCATTAGCATTTTGAAACACTGTTCCTTTAATTGGTGAATTTTTCCAATGACCCTTTGAGAATGCATTTCTTTTACAGCCCATTTGCAAGCTAGTAAATAGACAAGATCCTCTCATCATGGAATGGTGAGGCATTGCCAAATCAACTGTCGGATCACTGTACACGGGCTCCACTTGTAATCGACATTGTTTTCTTTTTACAGTCACGTTTTCTTATTATATCTTTTCATGCCCAATTGCACTTTTAGTTTCTGTTCTTCTTCTCTATTTGGGTGATGGAACAAGGATGTTTAAGTGAGAGAAGATCAGGAGGAATGTTCTCACAAATATAAGTAAAAAATGTAGAGACAGGAATCGCAATGACACGATTTTTTTCTCTCTCTCAATGATCCAAACCCTTTTCTATTTTCCTTCTATCAATAGTGATTTTCTCATTGAGTGTAGATTGCCCTGTTCATTTTTATCAATCATCAATTTCTAGGTCACATATAGGATGACAACGATCATTTGAATGGTGGTCCCCTATTGTAGATGGGTTATAGGCATGCCACCGCTATTACATGGTTCAATGGGCCTTTCCCATTGAATGCATGATTGCGTATTTCTTTTTAACCATCCTTTTCTAGCCCAATAACTAGGTGGTTTGAAATGTTGGTGCAATTTCATGGATAGGACCAGTCCATGGTTGTGGGGCTCACAATTTGGAAGATCTGGATTTCTGGAGTATCAAACCACTTTGAAGACAAATTAGGCTTCGTTTGGTAACTAGTTTTTTGGAGTGATTTTCTGATTGTGGATTTCTGGAGGATGGAATATTAAAAAAATGATGTTAGGTTAAACAGCATTTCCTAGTGGGATTATCTGTTTATGGAGTTCTGAAAGCGTATTTAGGTACTTTCCTTGAGCAAAATGTAGTTGCTTCTTTGAAATGATTCTTAAAAAATGTGGGGAACTTCAAATATGTGATTTACCAAATGTGATTATGTTTCTAAAACAACTCTGGAGAATACAGATTATTTTTTAATATTTTTTTATACTTCCCCCTTTTTAAAAAAATATGCTCCCCTTTCCAATCATTCCTAAGATAGAAAATAAGTTTAAAATTTTAATTTTACCATTTTTATCTCCCTTCCTTGTGCAAAATTTTAGATAGAATTTTTTTCTATCTTAATTTTAAGATAGAACAAACAAAAATTACTATAATTTTTGCCCCCCTTGTGCAAAATTAATGGCATCGCCTCTGAGAGTGATTGCTACACAGTCTTAGGTTTGATTCTAAGAGTTTTCTGATTATTTCGAAGGTGGGGGAACCTTTTAAAATATAAATTTTATCTATACGAAAATGAAAAGAAACAGAAAAACTGTATGTGTGATTTTTTTTTTTGTTACACAGCTTTGTAATTTACTTAAGCAGCATCGAAGAGGAACCGACCATGAGTATATTTGGGAAAGTTCCTCTATATTTGTGTTATCTTGGAGAAACGACTTGTGAATGGCACCATTTTGACATTTCTTGACAAAATGACGCCTTAAGATGAAAAGGACCAAAATGCCCTCTTCTTCTTTAATTTTTACTGTTTTTTCGTCCTCACCACCTCCGACGACCTTCCTTGCAACTCGAAGGAGGAGGATGAAGAGGAAGAAAAAGAAGAGGGAGAGAATCATTTCAAAAAAACAAAGAAGAGGAAGAGAGAAAAGTTGAGGAAGGACAAAAAAAGGTCGACCCAGGAAAAATGAAAAAGAAGAGAAAGACGACGGAAAAAAGAAGAATTGACATTGGAAAAAATGGAAGCCACAAAAAACATGGAAAAAAGAGGAAGAAGAAGAAGGGAGATTTGGGTTCGACTTGGTCAATTTCGAAATTCACCCAGTTGAACCCAAATTCACCCAGTCGAATCCAAATTGATCAAACCCAAATGGACCCAATTGAACCCAAATTTACCTACTCGAACCTAAATTTCACCAAGTCGAACTCAAATCTTATCCGAATGAGCTTTCTCAATCTCAATATGCACATCTCAATGTACACTTGGTATAGTAAATTGCTAGGACCTTGCCATGTACCTACAATCATTATTTTTTTCAATTGTAGTTGTATTTTTAGGAAGCTAATTAAGTCAATGAATAAAAAAGATATAAATAAATAATCTAATAAATTGAATAAAAAATCTTTCATAATCACAAATTTAGAAAAAAAAACTATAGAGAGTAATGGTTACAAAAAACAGAACGACAGCGGAACTAGATATATATAAAGACTTATATAATGGTTACAAAAGGTGGATCAACGAGGCGGCAAAAATTAGATTTATGTAGAGATTTATCGGGGAGAGAAGCCTACCCTACCCAGCAACTCATGAAAAAAAATAGACAAAATTTTGAGGAAAAAAATAGGTGCACCAAGCCTCATTCTTTCATCTTAGTATAAATAGAAAAGAAGTAGAATTGATTAGCTTTTGATTACATCGTCAGAGGGCCATGATTCAAAACATGCATTGGTTAGGCGATTAAATTGATGAGGGTCAATGAGTTGATTAGCCTATGCTCACTATACAGTTAGAAGTCTAGTTAATGCTCAGTAGATTTATAATCTCTTATATCTTATTGCTCAGTTCAGGAACCCATATTGTTCCTATGCTGATAATTTTTGCTTTCTTATTGTTAGTACTTATGATGAAAATCTAGCGATATAAGATATAAGAGTGCCTTCTTAAGAAACATTGTTCAAGTGAACAATAATGTTGTTCAAACTTCAAAGTATCCATTGTATGTAAGTAAATACTGTATGTCGGTATATAGGAAATATTCTTCTCACTTTTCATTGGAATATATCGTGGTGGTCTGGACAGCCACTCCTTGCTCACTCCGCATGTGGGCGTGCTCCTATCATTTTTCTTATGATGAGTTACCAAAAATCCTTTTAGGGGTTTTCTGTAGACACACGGGTTGAGCCATAGTGGACCCAGACATTTCCGTTTTAGTTGTTCAAAGATGGGAATTTCTCCCGGAGGAATTAAAATTTAATTGCTGTAGGGTTTGGGGCAGCTTAAATAGGAATTAGGAATGTACCTATGCTCAATCTAGGTTGTTGCTGCTGGTTTTACATCAGCTTTTCATTAAAAACCTTAGGTAGAGTCCAGTAGGCATAGAATAGCCCGTTCCATCGATTTTGTGGTAGTGGTCCCTCTGATTTCCATAAAAAGTGTGGGCCAAATTCTAAGCATTTCACTTTTCACGGAATTTTTTTCCCGAGGTCCAATCACCCTCTTAATGTATCTTTTTCCTATCTTATTTTCAGTATTGTTTATGTAGACTTTAGTTCGTTTATGTTTTTTTCTATTCAGATGCTTACCTCTTTACTCTGTTTTACCTTGGTTTTAACTTTTAAGGTCCCCATATATTGGCCATATGGGCACCCCTCAGAGTTCGATATAGAGGCAAGTATATCATTAATATTCACCATATAGCGGTTGGGCCTATAGCTTAATGGTTGAGGCTTGGTTTCTCAACCTTGAGGTGTCAGGGTTGATCCCAGCTTACCTACCAAAAATTAAAATAAAATAAAAAATAAAAATTATATAGAATAGAGTTCATGAGGTTAACCTCATATAAGCTTATATGAGGTGGCGCTCACAAAACATAATGCGCCCACTTTGTTTGGATGATCCAAACCATTCATTTGCAAGGCCCCATCATAGATAGGGTGTGTACTAAAAATCAGCTCCATTGGATCATCCTAACCCCTCCAAAAGTGGAGGCAAAAATGGGCAGATTTATGGGCAACAAGTGTCTATCCATTTTGCCCTCCACTTTTGGATGGGTTAGGATGATCCAATGGAGCTGATTTTTTGTACACACCCTATCTATGATGGGGCCTTTCAAATGAATGCTTTGGATCATCCTAACAATGTGGGCCCCTTATGTTTTGTGAGCGCCACCTCATATAAGCTATATGAGGTTAACCTCAGGAACCCTTCTCTCATATATATATATAATGGTGAGCCTTTAGCTCAATTGATTGTGTCTTCTACCTCAACTTTGGGATAATAGTTTAAATCCCGGCTTACCCACCGAGAAAATATTTGCTATATATATCAAGCGCTATATTGGGGTTATTTCATAGATATATCTTGATATTAGATACCATGTGTTTTACGTTTATACTTCCACTAGCTAATGTCTATGTAACCTTGTTTCCGTCAATGTCATCATCTAAATGTATAGACAATTAGGCACGGTAGGTTTTCTGGGGCGGGGGGCATGGTATCATGTCAGTTGAACTTTCCTAGTTCATGGGTGGCCTCTCTAATGGACGGATGTTTAGAATTAATTCAATTGACCATCAGAATTCATATTGCTATCGGCTGAGATCAATGAAGAGCAATTAAAAGGGAAATGATTTCAGCACTCCACTCTTTTTATAATATGCACGGCACATCTTGTCGTGCAGCATTTAAAGGGCTGTCAGGAGAATATTACAGTTTTCAAAAAGCTTTTACAAGCCCTCTAAATACTAAACGATTAGATGCTTTCGTGCATCTTATAAAAAGAGTGGAGTGCTGAAAGCATTTCCCTAATTAAAATCATCTTGAATTGATAGCTATGTCAACTTCTGCAATTCTATCTTATTTTTTTTTTTATTTTTTTGAATGGTTGGATTAGAAAACCTTATCAAGGACACATTCTGGTTCTGATTTTTCTGTGAGTTGGGGTCGGTTTATTCTTTTCCCACATATAAGGTCCACCAAAACAGGTACTTCAAGACGTTGTGGCTTCTATTTGGTGGCCAATTGGGGCTACAATGAAACTTCTAGAAACCTGGTTAATGGGGAACCCTAAGTTGATCCTTTGCTCAACTGTCATGATATGACCTGACTTTTTAAACATATTTACCGTTAGTATGCTATCCTCTGAGTGGAAAAAGACAGTCAAATCCTTATTTTCAGAGGAGGGACACTCGTGTTTAAAGTAAATGTACCTTTTGCTTTATCAGCAGGGCTCTCTCCTCTACTTTCCTAAAGCGAAGATATTTCAATCATTGTATCACAGTCACAAAAGAAAGGGAATATTATCTATTATCTCAGCAGACATACTTGGATCAACTAAAATTAAAAAGAATAAAAAATAAAGGAGAAACTGGCCCTGGCCTCAGGATTTCCGAATGGAAAGATCAGGTCTTCCTTATCATTTGACGTAATCCATCCTCTAAAGGTCATGGATACTCTGTCAAAAGAAGCATTCTATCATAAGAAAATGCAGGATGTAGAAGTTTTTTGAAGGCGTGGAAGCTTATCATCCATTTAAGGAACAAGTTGCCGAGGTTGATAGGCATGGACCCACAAACAAGGGCAAGTGATCATTTGATGAAAACGACACTTGCAACTGTGCTAGGAATCTGAACTCAAAAGTGGTCCTCGAGGCACACACTTCCTTGCTGATATTTAGAATCCTTATCGTTTCATGCCCCTTCTTTGAGAATGAAATGTCATTGGATTCCTTTCCTTTCTCTCTCTGGAAAGGTTAGGACTTAGGACTGTTTTGGCTTAGTGGTCCTTCCTTACAAGTTGGAGTAATTGGGTCGGTGAGGCTGTCTTTTTTCTCTTATCTCTGCCGTTTACCAGAGATTTTAGATTCTCTAATGGCAATATTCAATTCCTGCACATGCAATGACTGTGGTGGGGCAAGCAAGATGGTGGCAGAGCCTAGATACTAAATGGGTTCAGCTGGGATAAGCGTTTGATGATGAAAAAAGAACCCTTATTTACTGGGAAGCTGTACCTCATGCCTCAGCCCACCACCCATAATTTGTCCACTCGTACGGGCAAAGTATGAAAAAATACTTTTCAAGGGAATCTTGGAATCAAGGGGCAGATAAATCTTTTCTGAATCGTGGATCTACTTGCAGAAAGGAGTGGAGGGATCTTTCTGACCATGATAGTAATTCTCAAGGGATAACTAGAAAGACTTATGAGGTTCATCTACCAATCAATGAGAATTATACCTCCTCCTCACATAGACGATTGAGATATTTGTTTTGCAATACAGTCGTGGACATTTATTCAATCATGAAAGAACCATATGGAAAAGTCATGCTAAGTTGATAACAGATTTGTGGCTTACATCAGTTGGATAAGATTTGATGCAATTATTGGGTGTAATAACAAGAGGGCCCGGAATAAGATTGTTATGGGGAAGCACTGAATTAACTGTTTGAAAGCCCCACCAAACATATTAGTCTAGTCAGGGTGCCTGGAGATCCTGAACTGCCCAATGGATTAGACCGTTAGAGCCTAGATGAGATAAAGGTGCATAATCTTCCGCATTCCAGGCTGTATTTGAAGTTTTAAACTACCACACGCTTGCATTATTCATACCAGGAGTTTCATTGGTTCATATGATTGCTGTTGAATTGGTCCCATTCATGATAGGGTGGGTCATGGTCTCTTCTGTCCTCTTCCTGTTCTGGAGTTTATGGTGTATCAACCCTGCAATTAAAACCAAAAGGTAAGATAAGATTTGTTGTGTCCTTCATATGCTTAGTGTGTCTAATTTAATCTTATTGCTGATCCGTGGATTAAATGTGTAGCATCATGCATACCATTCCAAGTTGAAGAAGAAAAAGAAAATAAAGCAGAATTAGATCTGAAAACTGCCCTTTCTTGTGTTAGGATTCTATAATAAAAAACCTACTTTTTAAAATTACCACTGTTAATTGACGGTTTTGCTACTCTCATTGCCTCCAAAATGAATAGTCCCATATTGGAATGTGGAAAAAGTACCTTTATGCTTGTAGATCACTCCCTCATTCTGTGGAAGAGAAGAGAATAAAATGGGCCTACTTGCATGTGCAAACACAAGGGCTCACAAGGAGGATTTAGGTTTCATGGTCCTAAAACCAGTGAACCAAGGGTGTGCACTCCATATCACACGTCCACCTGTCTGGCTTGGCTCGGTTCGGTCTGTACATGTCACATGCTTTTCTTTTTTAAATTCTCATTGTTTGTATTTTGCAAATGGGCGATGATATTTTCACCCCCCTCTGCAGTACGCATTCGCCCCCCTTTATAACATGAACAGTGGGCAACTTTAACACGTTTTGACTTCAAATCACGTTAAAGGGGGGCGAATGCGTACTGCATGGTGGGTGAAAATATGATCGCCCTTTGCAACTATGTGTGTGTGTGTGTGTGTGTGTGTGTGTGTGTGTTACATTTTCAACTGATTTGAAACGGTTACACTTAATGACGTGGAACCAACCGAGGGCCCTTTTCTGGCTCTTTATGCAAGGGCTCCCTTGCATCTATCATTGCTCATCGTTTTATATATATACATTGTATACAGATTTATGTATGTATTTATATATTTATTGCTTGATCCGACCTTTAGATTTTGTAACCATTGGACCGTCAACAGTGGCGCCAAATTAGTTGGACATTTCCATTTTGAAGCAGTCCAATCTTAATGGCTGGTCCGTTTTGAAATCCAACTATCTTTGAGATTGCAAAAACTGTTATGACCACGAAACCTCAGTCCTTACTTACGTAAATAGCTATGGCCTCTCTTGATGAAGTTCTGTCTGATAATCCTTTGAATGCGAACTAACTGTCCCGCCCCGAACTGAGACCACAGAAAGGCACGTGACAGTGCCGCACACTTGCAAAGCGAACCTTACAGGCATGCGAGGCATTCAACATTGCATACAACTTCACTATAATCCAATGTAATACCAGGCATATATAAAAAGTGCTAGTTTTTCCCTGAATAAAGAATTAAAGTAACTATCTAAGTCTCACTCCAGTCCCAATGTAAAACAAAATAATAATAACAATTCACACGGTCTCAAATCAAATACTCACTATAAGTAAGGTAAAGTCAAGGTAACTAAATCTCCTACTAATAAAGACTAAGCTTCCGTCTCGAGCCTCCGCACGAGTCAAGTCTCAGGATCGGAAAAATATAAACCAAGGGTGAGCTAACGCTCATAAAGTAATAAAGTGTCACTCTAGCCAGGTCTAATCATGCCAAGAGAACAAAAGGCTAAGCAGTGGTTAGTATGACATGCAAGGTGAGAAACATGTCCACATATTCCAAAGGTTATCACTTTTTGTAACACAAATAAGCTTGGATAGGATTGAGTTAAACTGAACACATGATGAATAGTCAGAGTTTCACATTGTCACATTCTGATAGAAATTACAGAGATCACACACAAATCACATGCTGAGCAAAACACTTCAGGGTCACAGGCTTAGTCCGCATCATATCATACCATAGAACAGTGTGGTTGCACAATACACGCTATATCTCACCGACGGTCAGCGGTGTCGAAACTCGTTCCCTCACAATTCCTGTCGAAATGGCCAACATACGTTTCCCATTGGCAAGATCCACATACCAACGTTTGTTCCCCATTATCAGCGTCCACAATTTAGCCTAAGCCTCCACAAGAAGTGTCCACAATACGCATGGCAATAATCATGAAGATATTATATGTAACACAAGTAATTGGCAAGTGGCATACACTGAGGCTTTCACAAAAACTGAATTTCTCGCAGTCAGTAGAATGTTCAATATCATAGAAATAATGGGGGAAATTCAATGGAACAAGGAGGCATGATAAGCCAAAACCCGAAAGCATGATAGACCCAGATCACATCAAAAGGTGGGCTATTCACTAGATTTCACATGTATCTAATTTGATACACAAGGTTGTAAATCCAAGGAAGTTTTAAAGGAAACACTTTGAGGTCAAAATGCTAAAGTAATATAATATTACTTACATCGGATGAAGACCTGACACTATTCGAACTTTGTTCTTTGATTACCTATCATTCAATTCCTAATCATTAAGAAGTGTGCTTTTGAGAGTTTAAACACCACAATTATATGCGAAAAGTGCCATGCACGATGCACAAGACGACCAGAAATAACTTCGGGATGAACCCGGACTCGGTCGATCGAAGGCCTACTCGGTCGACCGAAACACAATAAAAACTAAAATTTTCTAGTCCCTAGTGGTTGGTCGATCGACCCCCCCTGGTTTTGTCAGCCGAACCTGAATATTTAAAAAATCCAGTACCTAAGCTTTGATCGACCGAAGCCATATTCAGGCGATTGAACATAAGAAGAGTTTTCTCCTGAGGGTGATTTCTCTTTCGATTTTCTCAAACTTTGAATCCTTCAAACTCTTTTGTTTCTCATCAGAATTGGGCGAGGTTGGGCTCGTGACGAGAGGTTTCCAAAGGGCTCAACGAACTCGCCAGAACTCTGTAGGACGTCAAATGAAAGAGAAATCCCCCTCTCCAACCCTAGTCTTAACGAAATCAAAACAATCGAAGAAACGGACACAGCACCTATAATCTAGACATACCTCTTGGATCGATCTCTTCGGTGTCCAAAACGTTCTCCGGCTGTCCTTGTCTCTCCTCCACACTATCTCCTCATATATTTAGGGTTTCCTCTGAGAAATTAACACAATATTAGTATTTATACACTAGTTTAAGAGCCCTAATCCAGAATTTCAATTTTTGAAGAAAATACCCTTTGTTTAAAGTAGAATTTTAGATATGGGGTATTTCACAAACCTTTTTTATTCTACAATGCAAATATTAACAGATGAGAAAGATAATGTTCTATTTTTCAGCAAGAAAGTTGCTTATGTCCTAAATGATTTGAAATCTTGGAAATATGAACTTGAACCGGCATGATCAATTTTGAAAAATATTTGGAAAAAAATTGATTTTAATTGTCAAAGTTATATTCTGAATGACCTATATGATTATCTTTATGATTTCTTTAGCAGCGGTCTCAGTTTTGAAAATCCAAAATAGGAAACAGCAAGCACACCATCGATTATGAGATCTATGTAAATATTTATATAATGTTGACAAGAAGTGGAGTTAACGAGGGAGTATGATTTATGTGATACCTCAAACGCACCATTGATTATGAGATTCAGTTTTGGAGATTTTTTACTGTCCTTGAAGGATTTAGTGATGCTAATAGAAACACTTTAACAAAGGATTCAATTTCTACCAGTGATTATTTATCTACCACATGTTGTAGTGGTATTTCTTGAAAATGCGAAGAACAAACTATAATTGCTTGATTCAGCTGGTGGGCCACTTTGAATAGCTCGATAACGCCGTTTTGTGATAAAAAACAGGGCAAGGGAGCTTCGGAGATACACGGCCAAAGGGCCCGTGTAGAGCTCCACCAAAATACAAATGTAACAACAAAATATAAAGATCTTATATATATATATATATATATATATATATATATATATATATATATATATATATATATATATATATATATATATAGAGGAAAGTGAAGCTACACCGCCGGTGTAGCTAACTTAGCTACACCGCCGGCTTAAAATACAATGGGCCCACATTGTTTTGGTGATCCAAACCATTCATTTGATTGGCCCTCACATAGATAGGGTGTCCACCAAAAATCAGCTCCATAGGATCATCCCAACCCTTCAAACTGTGGAGGCAAAAATGGACAAATTTTTGAAGGTTTTTACACGTTCATTTTTGCCTCCACAAATCGTAGGGTTGGGATGATCCTATGGAGCTGATTTTTGGTGGACACCCTATCTATGTGAGGGCCAATCAAATGAATTCTTTGGATCACCAAAACAATGTGGGCCCATTGTATTTTAAGCCGGCGGTGTAGCTAAGTTAGCTACACCGGCGGTGTAGCTTCACTTTCCTCATATATATATATATATATATATATATAAATATATCAAAACACACTTACAAAAAATCTCTACTCGTTTTCTCCCTTAAAACTTTACCCTTGAAGCTTTTTAGGCTTACAATTTCTACAACAATGACTTCATACTTATAGACCTAAGGCATACCTAAAATAGCAAATACATTAAACTAATAGTTGTCGTTCCCATGAGTCCTCTAGGTTTCCTAAGCAACATTATAGGAACTCACCATTTGACTCTTTGATAATTTAGCAAGACATTAAGAACTCTAGAAAACACAAAAGACTCTTACATTTTCCACACACAATAACTAACTAGAAGTTCACAATGATTTTTCACAAAACTATACACATTAATTTTGATTTATGATTTCCAACACCCCTCCTTAAATCAAATTTCTAAATAATTTCTAATCTTCGTCTATTTGATAATTATCTGCACTTGATGAAATTTTCATCTTCAACATAGCAATTTCTCTTTCAAGCAATTCGATGTGATTCTTCAAATCTGTCACACATTCCCTTTCTTCCATTAGGTTATGATGATTAGCATCCACGACGATGATAGCGTAGTATTCGGGGAAAATAAACGGCGACATGTGTGTCACGTTCTTTAGCTTCTTTCTTTGTACTTCCCGCATTCCTGAAAAATTTATTGAAAATCTCATTATTTCTAATTTCAACCAAGGCTTTGAAAATTGGTTTGTAATCCGTCCTTCTTTCTAAACACCATAAACAGGAGGCTTTAGCTTCAATTTTTATATAGCTTCCTTTAGAAATGCTTTCAACAAAGCTTTGACAACAATGGTTTCCATGGTGCATCAAATATCATAATCGTTGCCTTCTTGCTACACCATCGGGATAAAGAAGAATATTGTTCTCTTTCCCAACACTCATCGGGATAATAAGAGAAATTCGTTCTCCTTCTTGGCAAACAAAAGAGGACACATGTCTTTCAACATTGAGAATAGGAGATGAGTATCATTCTCTTTCTTACACCAAAAATTTTGCACCACTCAATGAATGGAAAGAAGGACCATGATCATCATAAACCAAGAAACTTCTAAGCAAAACCTTTTACATAGATAATCCTACGTAACTTCTAAGCAAAACCTCTCCTTTAAACATTTAAAATTTGGACCATGATCATCATAAAACCTTTAAAATTGATAATCCTTCCAACCCAAACACTTGAAGGAAATTTCTTACTTGAAGATTTGAATCTTGGAAAAATAGTCCATTTTGACATATCTCCACTCTTTTGATAATAACTTCTTATAGAAAACTTCGATTAACGATCCGGTTTTTTTTTGGGTTGAAAACTATACAAAAAGTCTTTTAGCTTCTGTTATTCACTTTGAGTCATTTAAATCTTTGCCTTTACATTCCTGTCATTTATTTTTCTCCACTTTAAATTCAGGCATTTACATTCCACTGAATGGTGCGCCCGACTAGTGTAGCTTTTCCTTTTATTTTTACTCAAGGCACGATGGAACCTCACGCGCAATTGCAGGCATTAATCCACATGAAAGACGTGGGTAGCAACTTTGAACACATCAAAAGTCCTCTTAGTCGGCCGGTCAGCATATGCAAACAGCAGTTTGATACAGCATACAATCCTAAATGCATAACAACAGATAGGTTCATTAGAATGTACTATATGAACACCCAACCAATTCGAAGTAGGTTCATTGATGAAATCGGGAAAACTTTCACAAATTTTCATAAATGGTTGAAATGGAATTTTCTGTTGAACTGGCTCATAATATTATTTTACCGTACTGTTTTAGCATCAATGCCAACTCCCAAAAGCAGTATTTCCATTTGATAGAGTTTGTCTTCCCTGTTTGTCTTCCCTCCTACAACTCACATGCGTCACTAATGTAGGAACCTATTTTTCTTGATACAACTGCTAGAATGAAAGGAGGTGACAGAATAGATGCCCAAAAACATATGGGTAATAGAAAAAAACTTTACATTGGATCACTCTTTTACCCATCCTTGGAGCAGTCACTTTACATGCGATGTACTAGGGTATTTTAAAAACCCACATGATGCCAACATTATTTGGATCCTTCAGCCTCGATTTATATGAAGATCATTATGATTCAATACTTTTAGCCATTTAATCATAGAACTTGATTATGGTTGCTGATTTGTTTCTAAATTAACCATTTAATGAAGTGTTTGTCATTCGGTAAGTGCAATCTTCTCATTTCATTTTTATGATAGGACTCACCAAATGAAGGGGAAGATCATTATGTTCCAATATTTTAACCATTCAATTGTAGAACTTGATTATGGATGAAGGGGAAGATCATGTTTATGCGGTGTGCGTGAAACTGTTATTACTTTTTTTAGTATGTCTGATTGCTACAGCTCACATGTAAAAATTCATAGATAGTTACTGATTTAATCTACCTTTGTTTACTGATACAATTTACCTGTTGGTTGGAAATTTGTTGTCAACCATGTTTCCACACATAAAGTGCGTGGTTTTCAAACAAATTATGCTTCTATTGTCACTTATGTTAATTTGTTTTCAGTGTTTTTATTTATTCATTTTCCTAATCTTTAACTGAAATTCCTTTACTCAAAGCCAAGAGCTCCCTTTATCACAACAAACCTATGAATCCATTACTGATTTGGAATTATGCTCTCCTAAAACAGGGTTCAGTTTTTCTAAGTCCCTAATATGGAATTACAATTTTGGGTATTGTCTGTGAAAACTATACATGAACAAGCATCTGTATGGATTCCCAAGCAGGAAAGATAATATTAATTTTCCCATCTTGACATACTGTATTTGATGCACCAAACCACTCAATTTTTTCCCTATTTCACTCATATTTTTTCAACTATCTGCCTTAAACTCCTAATCGAGCCAACTCTTATTTGGTAGGCTTTTGCCATGCTATTAGCTTTTGTAAAGATATGGCTGATGCTATTAGCTTTTGTAAAGATATGGCTGATGCTATTAGGTTTTGTAAAGATATGGCTTACCTTGTTAAGTGACTTGCTTATAACTTTGTAGTATCTCCACCTAATTTCTTACAAGATCCGCCCCTTCTGTGCTGAGGGAATTAATAATCTTTTTCTTCTTCATTAATAATTGGAATATGAGCTTATGAATCCTTTTAATTGTAATCACTATAGATCTTCAATCTTGTGGTTCAGTGATTCTTTTTCACTTTCATTACTCTCTGTAGAAGCATTAGAGTAGACGCGAGCAGGTACTAGTGATGATAACTATTTTTTGTTTATCAGCACATTGAACTTCATATCATCCACATCCTCATCAGTGTTAATTTTGGACAGTAGAAGCAGGTTTTACAGAAGAAAAACTTTCGTTTGAGAAGGTACAAAAGACTCTAAGATGGCGAGAGAGGAGAGTTTTGAAGCAGAAGGAGACCCTCTTCTTAGATCACCGGCCGGGTTTCGGTGCGCGAAAGCTGCATTTCTGCTCTCGTCACTGAAATCACCTCGAAATTGTGTGAGAGATGATGAGGAAGAGGAACGAGAGCGGATGGAGAGAGTCGTTGCAGCTTTAAAGGTGGAGCTCATAAGGGAGCGGTTCAAGAACCGGGAGATTAAGCTCTGCAGTTTGGCGGAGTTTATTCTTCAGATCCTGGTACTGTTCTCCTTCTTGAGCTTCTGTTTCATTCTCCTAGTTACTTAGTTTCTGTGATTTGATAACTGTGCGATGATCCGTTAGATTTAGAGTGTTTGGTTCTTAGTTCTTTTCAAGCAGGAGAAAATGAGAGTGAAATTCATTTTACGTCCTTTTTACGTCGAAAGAAACAGAGGCTGAGGAAAATTCTGAAGTTGTTGATTCTTTGCATAACTCAATCTTGTGAAGGGGATCTCCATTTGCCACCTGCTAGATGATAGATTGTTCAGCAAAATGATGGAATCAGAATAAGATACTGATTCCAGTGTCTGATTCCTACAATCTAAATGCACCCTCAAGGCATATTTAGCAATCATGAAACATTTGCTCACTCAAGATTAATAGAGAATAGAGATGGCTGGTTAAAAAAATCATGTTTTAAATAGGAATATTTTTTCTCTGTTTTCTCAGCCCTGATTCATGCTGTCCTCACTTACCTCCTTGTCAAATCTCTCTGCTACCTCTTTAGCTCTTTCTTACACTAGGTAAGAAAATATTCCATGAAATATTTTTTCATGGTTGCCAAACGTGCCCGGTGTATTATCTTGCCCGATTGCATTTTTTTCACAGGGGATTTGCTAACCATCATTTCACGTCTATTTTTTCACTGTAACCGAAGGATGTCTTATCTGCTTTATTTTTTTTCTTCTAATTTTAGTCATACAATGGAAAGAAATGCATAAAAACCCTGGGTCCCACAATGTGGAAATTACGTGTTCACTCGAGTGTTGTAGAGACGTTTGCTCTTCCTTTCAACAAAATCGGTGGTTTTTATGTTCTATAAATTGTTGACTTGACTCGGTCTTTACAAACGAAGCTTCCTTCCCAGCATCTGAACCACTTTATCTTCTTTCCATTGAGTGGTCTAGGCACTTAGACAGCCCACTATGTTTAGAACTCTGATTCCCAAGCCCAAGCCCAAGCCCAATACGATGCCAAAATGGCCGCCCTATCTGTTGAATTGCTGAAAGATGTTTGGTTGCCTTTTTCACCAAAATAGGGGTTTTGACCACCCGCTTGGTCGTGCCACTGTCGGTGATATGACACTCCTAAAATTCCCTCAACAAATTTTATCAAATCGAAGAAATTTTGAAGAGAAATTCTCGGGGAATCAAATCTGTGGCTTTATTTCAACATCATCTGAATTTCTAGAGATCTCCCAAGGAAACCAAACAATATTTTATAGATTCACCACTAATTCCCCTGTTGACTAATTTGCTTTTGATCTCCCCGTTAACTTCTTCTTCTTTAATCTCCCACCCATCTACAAGCAACCAAACGGAGCATTAGGTCTTGTTACGATGGGGCGCTTGTATCAAAATTTTCTCTCAACATGCTATTCTAAAAAAAGGGTGGTCCTGTACATGAGGCTCTTGCCATTGCGGGGTCTGGGGAGGGCTAGATGTACGCATCCTTACACTTGCTTTGCAGAGAGGCTGTTTTCACTCATCATGCTATTCTGAACTCTATTATATGTGGCAATTTGGATGGAAATATAAATTTCTCTAGTGCTATTAAATAACTTTTTTGATAGGTAAGTTGGGATTAAACCTCCAACCTTAAGGTTGAAAACCAAAGCCTTAAACTATTAGCTTGAGGCTCAACCATTACTGCTATTTAAAAACCTTGTTTATTTTAAACCTAAACTCTATTTTCACTTCATAAAATTTAGTCATTAAAGCATATACTTTTTGCACGAATAATGTTCGTGAATTTAGTCATTAAAGCATCTACTTTCTGCACGAATAATGTTCGTGCATAATGGAGATGGTCTCAGATGTTTTCAAAATGTTCTTGTTTTAAAATATAAAAAAGTTATTTTTATTTATAAGACACTTCCTAAAGTGAAAGGGTATCTTTGGATTATTTAAAAGACACGATTTTGTGAAAGGGATTTGCTGGGCAATTTTGCGGAATGCTATTTCGTGCCTCACTTTTGCATGAGAGAACAGCCACCTCAGATGAAACAAATGAATAAGACAAAATGTGCTGAAAAGTGAGCTTGTGTGGTTGTTCTCTTGTGCAAAAGTGAGCCTTGTCTAGCAAATCCCTTTTCTGAAATAGTGTTTTCATGTGAAAGTGTGCTAGCTTTCATTTATTCTGAGTAAAAGAAGGCTTGTGATCTCCTTTTCAAAATTTCTAGGATTCAATATTTGTATTCTGACTTATATCTTCCCGTTCTATTCAAATGCGGGCATGCTGGTCTGGTATTGAGCATGGAGTGGATTGCTTGATAGATAGTTGTGGGCATTGTATCATCAGGACTTTATTTCCATGTAGCCACCTACTTATGTGTGAGAAAATAAAAGTCTTTAAGGTAAACCCCTTGCCAATTTCTTGTTTCTATACTCCATTACATCTTCTTCTTGTGTTAAGTACTTTAATCATTTTTATATCTACATAATTTGATTTTATATCATAAAATTTTGTCCCTACACAAGGGCTTAGCATCAACCGATTACGATGTTGTCAACATCAACTCTGTTTGGAAAAGCTTATTAATGTTTGAAAAGAGGTGAAGATTTAAAATTTTGAATTTAAATATAATGGAGAATTTCAAATTTGAATTTGAATCTAGTAGAATGCCAAGATGAAGAAAATAGGGACTTTAAGATTTCAAATCTGATTTCTATCTTCTTTGAAGTATGGATGAAGATTTGATCAAAATAACAAAGATGCAATGTGACGTAGTGCTTAGTGGTATAGGTAGGTTTAGATCCTTCTTTTTTGGGAAAATACAGATACACCCCCTCAACTACAGCCAAATTCCGCTTCTAACCCCGTGGTATCGAAGGTACCAAAGACACCCCCTCAACTTTCTGACATTTTTTAGTCGACCCTTGACTTTTCACCTTATATTTCAAAATTCATCAAAGACACCCCGGACAATTTATTTGTTCCCGTCCGCCCCGTCACGTAACAATCATTATTGAAAGATGAGGGGGTGTCTTTGGTGAAGTCCATACCAGGGGGTCATAAGTGAAATTTGGCCATAGTTGAGGGGTGTAAATGTAATTATCCCTCCCCCCCAAAAAAAAATAATAATTTTGAAATGGTTTAGATCTTGGGTTAAATAGAATGATTCAAGCTCATCGGCGTACATCAACTGGCACATATTTAACTTCTCTGATTTTGATGAGTGAATTAGATAGCTAATTACTTGAAGTATAGTAATACAAGTAAATACTCAAGTTAATGATATTATAATCAAAGTTTGGAGGATAAAGAGAGTAATCTTTAGTATTCAATAGCTACTTTAACAAGTGTTATAACAAGTCTCTCATATATAATGCACAAAAAAGGAATGAGATGAAATTATATACCAACAAATTAAGATACAGTATAAAGATTAGTCTCAAATGTCCTAAATGCAGTTTGAAGCTAAGGCTCTATTTGTTTTAGATTTTGAATACCGATTTGGGTCCAAAACTTATTATTAACACTGTAGCTTTTATATTGTTGTTTTTCATTAGCCTTCGGTGGCTTACAGCAGCATGCTAAGTTAGGTCCTTGGTGGCCCGTTCTCTGTATTTCTCCTTTTCTTTTAATATATCTGGTGGGGTCTTGCCTAAACCCAGCTTAATCATCCAAAAAATATATATATGCAAATTTCTCCAGGGGTATCCAAAAGGGCAAAATGGTGATGTATGTTGTCCCACTTTGTGATTTCTCTTAGAAAGTGATTGATAGGATGGAGCCCAAATGTCATCCCCCTCGAGTATTGATTGACTCAACATGGTGGCTCATGTTCTAATGAAATTAGGCTTTTCATGGTCCATGGCCTATCTCAGTGCTAGCACAACCTAGGCTGGGCCTTACAAACCTACGACACTACCAAGGCCCATTTGTAGGCTGCTAAGAAACGGTTGATGTGGTCATCTTTTGGCACCTTATTTTTCAGTATCTTCATGTCTTTCTATTTGTCGTTTATGTCACAACCAGTCGTGGAGTTTCTTTCAAAAAGGAAAGAACAACGAAGTTCAAAAAGGAACTCCCAAAAAAGAGGTCAGTGCTATCATTTTCTCGTGACAAAAAAAAGAAGGTGAAAGGGTTTGTATGGATTAAATATATGTATGCGTAAATTAAGTGTTGTAATATAAAAAAAAATATGGTGAAAGGGTTTGGTGGGGAACATTTTCTAATTGAAGACTTACTAAAAAAAATATGATTTTTTCGGTAATAAATCAGAGATTTTTTACTAAATAATAGTACTTAAAATTAGATTAGTATGTTAATTAACTTAATAGTATTAAACAATGATAGAGATGTGAGTCGAATAAAATCGTACTAAAAATTGGCGACCTGTCTTGATAAAATGCTTTAAAGTCTATTAGAAAAATGCTAAAAAGACAATCACTCTTTGGCTTTTTCCTATTGATCACCTCTTGGGGTCGACTGTGCTTGTGATTGAATCCATTAATCTCATACACAAGTCAAATTGCAACCTTAAACTAGAGGGGATGATCCTTGGATCAAATATAGAGAGTTAGACCCTGTATGGATTGCAAGAAAAGTATTTCTGACAATTTTTTTTCTTGGGAATAATTTTTCTTTTTACATTGTATATGAAAATGATTTGACTGTGGTTAACTTAGAGAGAGATTATATAAATTGAAGGTTCCCCGCCCTAAGAAAAAATTAAAAAGGGTTGATTCAAGTTATCTTTTTCGTTTGTAGATAAAGTAAGAAATTTTAAAAATATTTTCCTTTCCAAACTTTTCAAGAAAATTCTTACAATCTGGAGGCCCTGTTCGTATTGTAGGAAATTTTTTTTTGGAGAATTGTTTTTCTAGGGAAAATTTTGATTTCTACAATTTAGAGGGAAATGATATGGTTATGGCTTTATTTAGAGAGACGTCGTTATAAATTGAAGGTTTCTTTAGATAAAACTTGAACTGTGGTGGTTCTAATTACCTTTTTGTTTGTAATCAAACAATGGAAGAGCATGAAAGTTTTTGGCAACGAAGAAAAATTTCTCGAATAAAATTTCCTGCAAGAAATATTTTTCCTGCAATATTGAAAATTTTGTGAATTCTTTTTACATTGAAAATGGTTTTTTTTTAAGTGTATGGTGAACTCATTTTTTATGGAATTTCTTTCTCAGAATAAAAATTTTCCTCCTTTTTTAAGGAAGACGTTGAAATTTTATTTCCATAGAATATGTTTTTCATGAAAAATATTATGAGTGATGATAAATTCGCACCCACTGTAGGATAATTCCCACGCATTTAAACGTGATTTGATGTCAAAAAGCCTTAAAGTCTGCCACAATTCACATGATAAGGGGTGCTAATTATCCTACAGGGGATGCGAATTTATCATCTCCCAACTTTTTTCTATCCAAACACCCCCTTAAGCCATTTTTCTGAAATGCAAGTATGGTAATTAGGGGTGTAAACAAGCCGAGCCGAGCTTGGCCAGGCTCGGCTCGGCTCGGTCAGGCTCGCGAGCCTTACCGAGCTCGGGTTATATTAAGTTCACACCCTCATCTTCCCTGGACAGCCCTATCTAGTGTAATTTGACTACTTTTTTTTACACTATGGGGCGTGGTCCAAGTAACAAATGGGGTTCCAAAAATGAAGTGACATATTTTGCCTCCCCCTTTCACTCCCTGGACAACCATTTTAGTGCATATATTAATATATAATATATATATATATTTAAATATATTAAATTCTTAACGAGCCCAGCCAGGCTCGGCTCATTAAGGATTCGAGCCGAGCTCAAGCGAGCTTCCGAGCCGGAGCCAAAATTGACACCCTTAATGGTAATGAAGCAACGATCGGTACAACAGAGAAGCCTTGATTTGTTACCGTTTCACAATCATCAAAATCAAATTACAAGTCTATTAATTAAGCAAAGTCCATGAATCAATAAATTGCACATTAGAGAAGACTACCATTCAGTGCAATCCATTGCAAAGCCTACCCAATGGTACTTGGATCATTCAACAAGAGGTTTCACTTTTAATCTTGACCGCCCAAAATATGTGCTCTTAAGAACTCCTGATAAATTACCCTATGAAATGACCATTTTGTAGGAGTTGAGTCATATCAGTGTCATAGTCTTGGGTTGGTGATACATTATAAAAAAAGACTCTATATCACATTATATTTTGATATCTAAACCTCTCATACACCTTTAAACCTTGAAAACTCTCCTCCACCAATGTTTTATTCGTTCTCTTCAAAGTCTTCAGCAACCGCGGGTTGACCCCTGAATGGGACAACAAATCGTTTGCTACATTGACCTCTGATGGCCACAAGGAGGATGCCCCAGTTTGTTTGAGATCGCGTGGTCACCATGCTTATGTTGAGCCTAAAATTTCCAAAAAGCAGATGCGAGGATTCCCACCTTGTAAGTTTTAGTGGAAGAAGAGTTTTAGTGAAGGATAGACACCTTGAGGTGTGAGTAGGAGAGCTTCCAAATACCCTATAGATGACTCTCCTTGATGGTGAAAGTGAGAATAGAAAGCCCCGTCAACTTGGAAGATACGTAAGACTAAACAATCAGAAAGAACTTTCGGATATTATTTTCATAAAAGACTCTACATAAAACAAATTTTACCTCCATTTTTACGTTGAAAGAAACGGAGCCTGAAAGAAAGGAATTAGAAAAATCTTCCATTTCACTATTCGCTTCTTACCGTATTCCTTCTTGCTGAAACGTTCCTAACGGAATTCTGAAAAGAATTTCAAAAAACGAGTGCTCCTAAGGAACCGAGAGTGGAACCCATCAAATCTTTACAGTTTACATGGGGTAGTTTTGCCACTTTTACGTCGAAAGAAATGGAGCCTGAAAGAAAGGAATTAGAAAAATCTTCCATTTCACTATTCGCTTCTTAGCGTATTCCTTCTTGCTGAAACGTTCCTAACAGAATTCTGAAAAAGAATTTCAAAAAAGAGTGCTCCTAAGGAACCAAGAGTGGAACCCATCAAATCTTTACAGTTTACATGGGGTAGTTTTGCCATTTTTACGTCGAAAGAAATGGAGCCTGAAAGAAAGGAATTAGAAAAATCTTCCATTTCACTATTCGCTTCTTAGCGTATTCCTTCTTGCTGAAACGTTCCTAACAGAATTCTGAAAAAGAATTTCAAAAAAGAGTGCTCCTAAGGAACCAAGAGTGGAACCCATCAAATCTTTACCGTTTACATGGGGTAGTTTTGCCATTTTAGACCGTATAAATGTAAACCTTGGAAACCAATAAATATTTATAAGGGAATATACGTGGCAAAATAATTGCTTAATAGTCCCTAAGAAAAGCATATTATCCAAGCAGTCATACTTTTAAAAATCCCTAAGAAAAGCATATGCCATGCAGGGACTAATATGCAAAAATCTTTATTTATAAATTGGGATTTGCTAAGGTCCATCGCGAAAGGCATTTCGCGGCTGGTCTGCATGTCAGACCAGCCACCTCGTGAATGGGGGACAAAAGCTGTTGACTCCATTCACGAGGTGTCTGGTTTGAAGTGCAACAGACCAGCCATGAAATGCCTTCTGCGATAGACACTAGCAATTTCCTTATAAATTTAAATTTTTTTATAATTAATAAATATCTTATGCATGTAAATATCTCTGTAGCTATCAAATTGCAAAGTCAACACGTTTTCTACTTTTTTAGGCTCATTTCCCCCTTTATTTTTTTCGCCCTTCACTTTGCAAAAATCCACCAATAGGGTGCCCGTGGAGCTGATTTTTGCAAGGGCACCCTTCATTTAATCATTCCTCTTAAATTAAGTACCTTACATTTCAAGGCTCTGTTTTGACTCCAAAAGGTAATTAAATTTCCGATAAACTTACCTCTAAGTCTCTAACCACAATCAATTTTACATGAATTGACTCTGGTTTTTGTTGAAGAACTCTTAAAATTCAACGGAATGCTAGTGTCGCGGGCGTTTCGATGTGGGGTATGGATTCTTTCCATAGTTGCCCCACGTTTTTTTCTAAGTATTCTTTCTCTGACTGGTTCTGCTTTACTCCCTTGTGTCGCGTCAGGTATACGACTTATTAGGGTTTTCTTAACTTACCTTTCAGCTTTTACTTTTGAAACTTCTTGCTTCTACAGTGCCCCTATTTGGGTTCTCCTTCCCGTATTAGTGGTTTTCCAAAAAAGGCTCTGTAACTGGAATTCTGGCTTTATTTGAGGTGTAGTAATCCTGTTTGTATATGGGTATTGAGAGAAGGGTTATTTTCTCTCGGTCTGTGTAAAAAATAAAGGAGCTAGATAACTACATAACTGGGTTTATTGGGAAAACAGGGCTGGTTTAAGACAGGATTGTGCTTTTGAAATTAGGGTTTTAGGACCTATTTTCTTCTGGGTTTTCCTGTTGAGGTTTGATTTTGGAATTACTCCTCTCTGTTTATCCATATAACGTGTCTGAAGATACAGCAAAGCTTGAATTGTGAGGCCAAAAGGGTTCATTTGGGAGAATCTTGTGATATTTAAGTTTGAACATTATCCACTTTGCTTGTTTCCCTTGATATGATTTTGGGTTTTGGAGCTGTATTCTGTTTGGTTTTCTTTCCAAGCCTTGCTTGTATCTATTGGTTTGTCTATGATAGAGCTACAAATATCCTGACAAAAATTGGAAATTCAGATACAAAAGGGTATACTGAAACAAATTGGAAATTCTGAGATAAAAGGGTTCATTTGAGAAAATTTCGTAGTTGTGGAATTTGGATGTTAGTCAGGATTTTGGCTTCGGTTTATAGAATCTTATGATTCTGTAATAGGATGATGTTCCTAGCGTGGTTTCTGTTGAAGAGGTATTGGGCAATTTAGATTTTGTTATCTATTTGCAAAGGAGTGACAAACTCGTGCGACTTGGTTGCGAAGAGCTGGAACTTTGGGGAGTGTTCTCCTTTTATTGCCTGTAAGTATTCTTAATTGATCAGTCACCTTCTTGAATGGTGTATTTCCATAGTTTTGTTCTTAATTTTCTTTCAACCAGATGATAGAGACAACATCAAAACTTGACAGTCATGAGTAAGATTTTGTTGAATTGTGTGTTGCGTTGATTGGAAATCTTTATATTGATTGAATTCCCCAAACTCCATAATTGTACATGTGTTTGTTGTTGGATCACAATCATATTCCTAGATTCCTGACCACTGGGAAGATAAACGTATTGCTCATAAAGGATTTTAGATGATTTATCTGGACAAGTAAATTCGTATTCAATTGATATGATTTTCTGATACTTGTTATATGTTGAATTTGGAAATAATCTCGCCTCATTTTATCTAGTTTGGTAATGCATTTCTTTCTAACCTTCAGAGTGTGACTTTGGGATTTACGAAATGCTTACTATGAATGCTTCAAAGCTTGACGTCATGTCTTATTAGAAGCGTTATTGGCTTTTTATCAATAAACACACTTATTTTAAACTTACGATACCTCTGCTTGCCAACTTTAAGGCAACATAGGACAGTTCATGTTGGGGATTGAATATCAGAATGAGACCTCATCAAACCTTAAATGAGCGTTGAAGTGTATTCCCATACAATACCCGCTAAATAAATCAATATGAAATCACTGCAACTTGTACAAACATTTCTTTTGTGGCAGAAAGGTTGTGAAAGAAGTTGAGTAGTTAAGTTCATATAACTGCAGAAGAAGACTATAATACAGGACAATGAGTATTTTTATTTATTACTAATCTCGCTATAATATAGGACAATGAGTATTTTTATTTATTAAATCTCATAATTTATCCTTTCTTTCTGATGAGTAACATTTTGTTGATGAAAAGAACAAGAACACAATTGCGCTAGGGGCAGAAATTGTCCGATGCATAGCTTATGCTTAAATAGTCCTTTTCTCACTAAAATGTCGGCATTCCCATTGGCATGATGAATATGACTGAAAGTTTCATTGCTTTGGATCACTACGTCCATCTCAAGTCCTCATAATTGCATTAGAAGGGTCATTCCCCACAATATCTTGAATTTAAGAACCTTAAATCATCTAAGAAAGCTTGAGTGCCTGCTTCATCAAAGTCTATAATTCAGTCCGCTTCATCCAAGAACCTTAAATCCACACTCCCCTCCCCTCCTATACAGATGTGTATTGCCTATCAAACTCTTGACTTTGATAGAGCCCTTTCAATGTTTCCTTCCAACGAATGACTACTGCATTCTTTCTTGGTCCTCCTTTAAGACTTTCCTCCATGTCATTATATCAAAGGTATCTCTTTCCTTCTTGGTCCTACTTGAAGACTTTGCTCCATGTCAATATATTAAAGGTATTTTATGCCTATTTTGAAATATATTACTTCTGAAAACAAGGGAAAAAAATAATAAGGTCTAAGTTTTCTGCAATGTTCACGCATATTTGATTCAAAACTTGCCCAGGTGCCACTGAAAACAAGGAAAAGAAAAATAAGGCCTAAGTTTCTTCAATATTCACACTAAGTTGATTCGAAACTTGCCCAGATGCCTGGTGAGTTGAATTTGTCAAGTCAAACAAGTCGATGAAAAACTTAAAAGATCTTTAAAACATATTAAAATAAAAATATTGAAGTATATATAAGTTTTTAATTGATTTGTCCTTACATATGTAATACATGCTCGGTTAGGCTGACTAATTTGGCTTGACTGTGTTGGAGCCAACCATATGAGTTTTCGTTGGTTTCTGAGCAAAGAATTAATATGAAAATTATTATATCTTTTTATCACCTTTGGATCCTTTTTTTTATGTCTGAAGTTAGTTTACCAGCAAACTTGTTTCTTATTATTAGTTTTAAAATTTACGAAAGTATCATATATGACAATACACATCCTATGATTGGTACAATTATGGGAGATGGCAAAATACATAAGACTATAAGTTCTGATGTAACATAAAGTTGTTTGTAGATTGTTATGATTGAGACTTCTCTCTTGGTGGAGTTTTGCATATCTCCTTATGTCCATGATAAAAGAATTTGGGCCTTGGACCCAATTGGTGTTTTCTTGGTCAAATCCCTATTTAGGTGCGATGTGGAAGATGGTTCAAAATTTCAAATACTTCCCCATTGGCTAAAGTGAGGAACCCCTTGGCTCCTCCAAGAGTAGTTTCACTTGTTCGGTGGCAGCTAGAAAGATCAACACACACGTGAGAAAGTTAAAAGAAAATACTTCCATGTGCGAGTTGGAGTATGTTATGCAAATTCAAAGGGTAGTCCCTTGATCATCTTATGATCCGTTGCCCTTTTCTCACAAACTTTGGGGGAAATTTTAGAGGTCTTCAGTGTATCGTGGGTTCGTCCCTAACTTCTTTTTTTTTGGAGGGGGGGGTTTGCTATTTGCCTATTCGGTCATGGTGGATAACCCCTTTGAGATTTGGATTCCATAGCCGTGTGTTGGAACCTTGAAATAAACGACATGACTTTTAAAGGCATTAGCGAGCCTTTCAGCAACCAGATTACTGAAACTAAAATCAATATTATAAGATGGGCGGACTACGAGCTGAAAACAAAAGGAACTCCTGTTGATCTCTTCCTTGGGAATTGTAGATCTATTTCAATTAGCAAGTTTCCCAAATCCAAGGCTTGTCCCAAATGGTCCCTGCTACCAATGGATCATATAAAACTCAACTTCGATGGGAGCTCTTGCAGCAACATTGGCCCGATTAGTGTTGGGGGAGTCTCTAAGGAGCATTTTGAGAACTTTGTCAATTATTTTTGCAGGACCATTGGGGAGGCTGATTCGAGCAAAGTGGAGATAAGACCGCTCCTCACTGGCCTACTTCTTTTTTTTTTTTTTTTTTTTTTTTTTTGTGAATGGCTCCTCATTGGCCTACTTATTTTCAAGGACTACATATCCAGCAACCTCGTGGTATCAATTTGGCAACTAGACACTATGGGTCTGAAATCTGAATACATTCTTGATGCTACCTTTGGTTTTCTTGCCTACCTTCCACAGTATCATCAATTCATCATGCTAAAACCATTCTATCATGACTATCACTACATAAGGATCCCCACTTGTCGTTCTTGGTCACTGTTCGATTTAATTTGTTAATGCTTACCGCCATTTTGAAGTAACAAGCAACTAACAGTCCAACATCTATAGGAAAGAGAAGACCGCTTGTGTTAACAGATGATTGACACGATTTCCATGTTTTGTTCACAATCTTATTTAAACAAAATTCTTTTAATGATTGTTTCCTTGCTGCGTCATATATGCCAGGGTTGAAACGGACAAAGAATATGTGTGACCCTTATATATATATATATATATATATATATATATATATATATATATATATATATATATATATATATATATATATATATGAGAAAACTGTTGGTGAGCTTAAGCGCACCATTTTTTTGGTGCGCTTAAGTTGTTATAACGCCTCCCATTGGTGCGCTTAAGCGGGACCCAGCGGGACCCGAACATTTAAACGAATGGGAGGCGTTATAACAACTTAAGCGCACCAAAAAAATGGTGAGCTTAAGCGCACCTACAGTTCTCTCTCTCTCTCTCTCTTTCTATATATATATATATATATATATATATATATATATATATATAAGATGTGTGACTCTTAATATTGGGAGCACTTAAGTCTAGGGTTTTCCATGAAGTTTAGCGTAAAGTTCCATAGAAATCTGAACTTGTTAATCCTAATCACCCATTGGCAATTGAGGTGATGCAATGCCGCTGTCTTTGAGGTGCATCTATTGGCAAAGTTCTTTGGTCTGCATCCTATGAACTTTGGCATCTTGTCGTTTTTGGTGTGTGAAATATTTTAGTTTTTTTTTTTTTTTTTCATTTTCTTTAAATGTTATTTTAGTTTATTGTCATCATCGAAAACTTGCGCTCTTTTTTGCTCATAGCTTTCTTGGATGATCCACAGTTCATAGAATGGATCATCTTGTGAATAATTGGAATAATTGCTCATAGCTTCCTGATTAGGCCATTATTGGTCTTGTTGCAATTGTCCATCAATCATTTCACACATTTTATTGTAGTTTTCTTTTACGATTCTATTCTTCTGAGAACTTTGGTTAACTCTTTTTGTTTCATGAGCTACGGATGTTTAATTTAACATGGTACTCTGAATTGATCTTTCCAGTTCTGGTATTCTACATAGATGGATATCCATATAAGAAATGATAGATGAAGCCCTTTCAAAAATTTTATTTTGATGTGCAGATCGAGGTTACTTTCTTATTGGATGGGGAAGGATGTTTCTGAAGTTGAGCAAGCATTGAGATATCCTTGTGATGTAAAGGTAAACATTAATATTACATTCCTTCACATTGGCTCCAAGTTTTCTTTTCATTCTTTTTGAGTTTGGAGTATTTATTGGCCCTCTTGAACGTTGTATCTTTTCATGACTTTACCCAATTATATACTGTCTTTAAATTTTAGAGACATACCTGAGCTTTGAGGAGTAGGATATTATTATTATTTTTGTAATGGAAAGTATGAAATTCTTTATCAAGTTACTTCTTTTCTAATGTATGCATGTTTAGGCTAGATGGCTATGAGTATATGAAAATTGAATGTATAAAGGTTGCCGACCCCAACTAGTTTGGGACAAAGGCTTAGTTGAGTTGAGTAGGGGTTGCTTGACTTTTTTCTGAATAAACAAATCAAAAGCATCATATTAAGCACTTTTTTTTTAATTTCCCTAGGGAAAAATCCTTCATGTACTACACATATATGATTCTTCTAAAGAAGTTTTTTTTTTTGAATGGTAATTCTTCTAAAAACGCTAAACATTTGTTGCGGGTCACCCAGTTGCCTCACAAATGATTTACGTAAGAGTGTATGGGTAGTAAGAGGCATGGAAGGATAGTAAGTGGCATGCAATGTTTCGTCCTTTTCATCAAACACATTAAAGGTTAACACTTGATACCTAAATAAGTCAAATAACGGGTTGTCCAATATGGAATGAATACCCTTGGACTTTCCTTATTAAGAGACAACTGAAAGTGAGTGAAAGAAATGTGAGATTTTCTTTATTAAGAGACAACGTGAAAGAGAGTGAAAGAAATGTGAGATGCCTGGGCAGCTTCTTGGAAAGAAAGCTGTAGAAGGGACTAATAGAAGTGACTTTTGGCGTTGCGTTTTGTTCAAATGGCCTGCTCAGGTTCATGTTTTGGTTTTGAGTCTAAAATCTTAGCCGTTTTTTACCATTAAAGTCTATTTGTGTTAGAAACATTGGATGCCATTTTCTTCAAGCACGTCAGCAAATCAAGAGGGACTATGTACATTGAAGATGGAAGAGAAATGGCAGGCATCTGTGTTTTGCCTATGTAATAAGTCAAATAATGGGATGTCCGATGTGTGAATGAATACCATTGGAGTTTCCTTATTAAGAGACAATGTGAAAGTGAGTGAAAGAAATGTGAGATTTTCTTTATTAAGAGACAATGTGAAAAAGAGTGAAAGAAATGTGAGATGCCTGGGCAGCTTCTTGGCAAGAAAGCTGTAGAAGGGACTACTAGAAGTGACTTTTGGCTTCACTTCATGGTGCAAGTGGCATGTTCAAGAAAATATGGCTACAAAAATGCAATGCAAATGAGTGAATGAGTAATCATTGAAATGATCTAAGGAAAATATGCATTCTCTTTGTAGTGGCGGGCCAACGTTGTCGAGCTTCTTTAGCGAAAATTAGATCTCCAACAAAAGATACATCATCTGACTTTCTCCATTTTATTCTTCGAAGAAGAGCTCTTCAGCTTCTTCGACGGCGGAACAACGGATTTCTGAGGAGTTCTACCACCGTTGGCATTAGCTGAATGCGAATGAGAGGAGGGATTTGGGGAATTAAGGGTTCTACAAGAGCGACGCGAGTTCTTCTCATCCACCATTGTAAAGAAGCAAAACCCTAGCAGCTTAAAGCCTACCTGGTTCGAGGGATCAGAGTCGACTCCAAAAATAATAATCAAGCGTCTATTTCCGAGTGTCTGAATCATTTTCCAACTTTCGATGAAAAAGAAAAAGAAAGATAACATAAAAAAATAAAGAGAACCTAAACCCAAAATGTTAGTGAAAATACCATTTTTTTTTTGTCATTGCGATGATAAGTTGGGCTCGGCTCGATTTCTGGAAATTCAGGTTGTGCTTTTGCTATAAACTCAGCTTGGGTTCAGGTTTGCAATAAGAGGTAAAAAAAATAATCCAAATGGCGAGATGGATGGCCCTGATTCACCGAGACTTCTTATTGGCATTATGTTGAGGGTTCCATGCGGAAAGCAAAGATTGCACGTTGGAAAAGTGAATGGATGGGGAAGGGCTTGTAAGGACTCGAGCACCCTCCCCTTAACAACTTGCTTTTAAGGGTCCCAACAAATGGTATCATAGCCGGGGCGTAGTGACCCTGGCGTATAAGCCCTCGAGGATGGAGAACTCAGGTCCCAACAAATGGTATCATAGCCGGGGCGTAGTGACCCTGGCGTACCCTCGAGGATGGAGAAAATCCCTCAGGGAGGTTGGCGATGTCCGCTCTCCTGTCATGAAGATAGAATTTAATGGGGCGTGATACTATGAGAAGGCTTAATCTGAGACGCGGATACGATGCACAATCTGGGCCCACCCACAAGACACTAGCATGATCCAGGCCTCTCATTTGTGGGCCGTATCATGGAAGTTATAGTTATCAGATGATCCGGACTATTCGATCAATGGCACCCAAACATATTATTAGTAAAAAAAAAATATGAAGCAATACCACGTGAAGAATTTCTCTAAAATCATATATATTTTTCTAAACAAGGCTACTGATATAAGCACTACCATGTTCTAACAATTGCACCAACTCAGCTTGTCTTTACTTTTTAATTTGCTTCAAAGAGCTTTTTGGGAACTGTAACAACCTTCGACAGTTATTTAAATAACAAAAGATAAAATGACTTAGTGCAATTATCAAAACATTTTAGTGCAAATATCAATAGCCCTAAACAAACTTATCTAAAAAACCCAATCCAAAGAAAATAGAGGACACTGTTGCATAGCTTTTAATAACAATGGGCCAAAAATAGCTAAACTGGTTTAAAAAATAACCTCTTATGATTTCAAAATAGTGCATGGACATTTTAAAATTTATTCGAAATTTGATGTAGTTGTGTAATAGAATGATGCATGGACATTTTAAAATTCATTCCAAATTAGATGTCTTTGTATATGTCTTTTTCCTAAGGCCCTGTTTGGACTGCAAGAAAACTTTTCGGATGGAAAATTTTTTCCTGAGAATTTTTCATTCTTTCCATGATTTAGAGGGAAATTATGACTATGGTTAATTTGGAGGGATATTGTCATAAATATTTGAAGGTCTCTCCCAGTCAAAACTGAATGGGACTGGTTCAAATTATCTCTTTTTTTTTTTTTGAGTGGTTAAAAGATTCATTCATGAAAGAGATTGAGATGGTCAAGAACAAGAACAGAGAGAAGATATACAATCTACACAGAAAGGAAACAAAAATACAGAGGATAGAAAATCAAGGTGGAAGGAAATCGAACTGCTCTAAGTCCTCCAAGTGAACTCCGATTCTAGCAAGCTTGTCCACCTCACTGTTAGCGGATCTCCTAACGTGATGAAAAGAAACACTACAGTTGTCCACAATGTCTTTAATCTCATTAAATTGATCCGCAAAGCGCCAAGGAAAAACATGTGATCAGGCTAGCCATCGAATCACATTGAGAGAGTCCCCCTCCACCACGACCCGATTATGATTTTCTCCCACTAGAAGCTTCAATCCTTGGTGCACCGCACGGACCTCCGTCTCATTGGAATCAACGACACCGCATGGACCTCCGCTAAATTATCACTTTTCTTGTGTACAAAGAAGTAGGAAATTTTAGAAATATTCTCCGTTCCAAACTTTTCCATGAAAATTCTTGGAATCCAAACTTTTCTTCACTTCTTCAATGCTCTTATCTTCTTCAAATCATTATATTGTACCATTCAATTTAGTACGACGATCAGGCTTATGAATGCCCCTGGGAGATGGCTTATTATGACGTATGTTTGAGAAATGAGATGTGATATATGAGAAATTTGGACAATTCAGTCTTTATTTTATTCATAATATTTATAGTTAGCACTTAACATTATGTGTGATTAAATTTTCTTAGTTCCATTGATGTATTGCAATAAATTTTATTTTTTAATTGATAAAATTTGTCTTTTGGTTAAATTTGGTTGATATAATTGTTTCTTATATTTTTCTAACAATTCTCAATTTTTAATTTTTAACTATTTAAAAAAAAAATCTTCTATTGTAGCATCTTTTCCAAAGTAGAACACTAAAAAAATCTTCTATCATAGCGTCTTTTCTTTATGTCTTATTCTGTTATTCTTAGTACATTTTCCGCGATTGCAGGTGCATAGTTTGATGTGCGGAGAGCTTACAAAACTGGTTGATAGGGTCACACGTGTAATCCCAGCCATAGAATCAGCTAGACCAGGGTGCAAATCTGGTATACAGGCTTTGTGCTCTTTAAGTATTGCAATTGACAAAGCCAAGTTACTTCTTCAGCATTGTTCTGAGTCCAGCAAGCTCTACTTGGTATGTTCTCAGTTTTCCTTCATGGATGCATTTTGAAACGGTCTATGGAAACAGGACCCCTGCAATAGGTAGATATTGAAACATCATTTACTCCTTTTCAAATTGCACAAACACCTTCAATACTATAATGTTAGAACTTTACATAAAGATTTTTTTATTGTAGGTAACAGTACTCTACAATATTGTGTTGTAACCAACATGTCATTATACCTGAATGTTCAGGCAAGAACTAAGACTTGATAGCTAGGAACATAACAAAGAACATGACCTTGGATAGGATAGAATGGAAGAAAATGATCCACGTAGAAGAACCCAACTAGAGCCAGGATTAGAACCGGATAGATTCGTTTCACATTCTTCATGAAATTTTTCTAAAGTATTCATTTAGCCGACCCCAACTAGTTTGGGACAAAGGCTTTGTTGAGTTGAGTTGTTCAGGCAAGAACAGGAGTATAGAAGTTATGTTGATATGTTTAGTAGATGCATTATTGATGCTATGCTGGAGCTTGGTGTGACTTATCTATTATGCTTTGAGATTGGTCTATATTCAAGGTTTTAAATATCGGTTTAGGTAGAAATTTCGGCCGAAATCATGTAAAACTATAACAATTTTTTTTTAATATCTACCGAAATGTATAAAATTTCGGTGGAAATCTTTAACATTTTGGTAGAAATTTTGTAATTAAGGGTGAAAAAACGAAATTTCAGATTTGGGCCAAATTTCAGGGAAATCATGTGAGAATCTCATTCAATGTACTTTTGGTTTCAATTTCAGTTGACCGAAACCGAAATATTTCGGCGAAATTTCAGCCGAAATTTAAAGTTATGTCTATATTGCATGGCTTATGTCTTTGTTTCCAATAAAAAGCCCACTATAGTAAACCTTAATAGTTTGTGGGCTCTCTGGATGAGAAAGATCTTCATTTGCAGTCTTCAACAATTTTATAATGTTGTCTCTTTCCTATGTTAAAGAACTCCTATGTAAAGAACTCCCTAATGAGGAACTTAATATTGACACTCAATCCCTGCATAGTGCATCATGTGTACCCTGGTTCAAGGCCAATTCTTTTTGTTTAATTCGTATATGATGGTAAGCGTGGCTAAACACTGCTGGAAAAATCTGTACAGGCAAACGGTTTATGAAGCTGTTAATTTTCTTTCCATTCGGAACATGGTCACCATAGTAATACATTTCTTTTCAAGTTCACCCAAACGGAATGCATTTGATGCAGAATTAAGCATTGTAGACATGAGAGTGCCTTGGATGCACCTATAGCCAATTGAGTATTTGAGTGAATTATGCTTGTTCCAACTGCCTAGTGTCTTAGCGAATGAGTAATGTGATTGTCATGTTCACACAGGGTCTGGTACTTCTCTCATGAGTCGACTTAGATAATTGTTAGTTCAGTCACTTGAGATACAGAAAATATAATCACCTTGGTCAGACGTGAATGGTATGACTAAAATATCTTGATTGCTCTCATATTCTATTTGAGAAATTGCATAAGTTGTTGAGAAGTTCAGCAACCTGCAGCCATTTTTATTTAAATTATTTTGATATCAAAACCTGCCAATCTGGAGAGAATGGGCTGGGACCCAGTTCAGTAAGCTGATTTTTTGAACTATTATTCAAGTTATTTTCATATGCCTGTTATGCATGCACCTTCCAACACAGGGCAACTAACAAGGACAGATGGTTATCATCACAGTATAGCACAAAATACGAAAAATTAGATGGCAGGCAGTGAACAAACTATTTTAAAGTTCGGGTCAAATCATTGGTTGTCGGGGTCAGTTGCCCATTGCAAGATTACATGTGGTTATAAGGTCAGATGATCCAGACTATCCATGTTGTGGGCCCTATTGACAATGAGTATTGGTACAAAAAACTGATTGGATTATGAACCATTCAACTGATGGTTAGAAGGTCAGATGATCCAGGCCATCCTTGTGATGCCATTTTTATACTTTCTGGATGTCTCATAATTAATAAAATTTGTGAGAATGAGGATGTTCGTACAACACTCGCTCTCCGACCTCACAAAATCTCCTTCCTCTTCTCTCCTCTCTTCTCATCTTCTTAATGCTTCGCACAGAAACTGATGACTTTCTCTGGAGTTGGTAATTGTTTCAAAGCTATTTCTTACCTATAACTCTATTTTAGGAGCTTGCTTGTTTATCATGTTAAAAAAGGAGTTCTGTTAACCTTGGCACTATATTGCTTGTTGTCTCATGAATATGATTTTCTTTTATTTCCTTTTACAGAAAACTGAGCTTCTATAATTTTGTATTTTTGTTGGCCTAGATATAATATCATCCTTGCGTATGAAGATCTCTGTATTATTTTTTAAACTCTACATATTTATGCTTATTTAATTGAATTTCCTCTGTTGGCACTTCTGTTGTGTTCTTAATAGTTTCGTTCCATAAATTTTCTCAGGCAATCACAGGTGAATCGGTTCTACTAAGATGTGAACGAGCACAGAAGGAACTGGATCTAAATTTAAGCCAAATTCAGAATATGGTTCCACAACTATTAGCTTCTCAGGTTTGTCATTCAGTATGTCCTTCTGGTATATTAATTAGTTTTAACGCATTTCGATTGTGATATAATATAATAGACAGGCTGATGTTTTTAGACTGCCACAAAAGTACTGACTAGTAGACAAGTCTAAAATATTATATCTTTAGTCTCTGTGAATAAACTCATGATATGATAATTTTATCTTTGAGTGCAAAAAACCTGCTTGTTATTTATCAGTACTCTTGCATTTATTATTTTTCAAGTTATATTCTTTGGTAGAAACGCCTCTCTGCAAAGCAGGGGTAAGGCTGCTTACATCTAGCCCTCCGCAATGGCGGGAGCTTCGTGCACTGGTCTGCCCTTTTTTTTATTCTTTGATAGAAACACGTAATAATAAAATTTCATTTGCAGATCTCTGAAATTGTCAATGACCTTAGAGATGCAAAGTTTATAATGGAATCTTCGGAACAGGAGGCTGGCAGAACACTACTGGCATTGCTCAAGCTGGATAAAGCTGCTGTTGATTCAGCAGAAGTTTCGGAATTTGAGGCTTTCCAAGTTGCAGCTCTTAGGTTGCATATTACATCACCTAAGGCTCTTCTAATTGAGAAAAGATCTATCAGAAAGCTACTTGAAAAGGTCCGTGACACTGACCAGAGAAAGCAGAATATCCTAAAGTACCTCATATATCTTGTAAAAAAGTATGGAAATCTCGTTGGATCTGAGAGCATAGAAAATGTTGATAGTCAGTTTAAAGGTTCCCTTTCAAGCACAAATCCAAATAAAATTGTTGATCCAAAACCAAGTATGGGCTCTGGTGGTGAGAAGGGTCAAAGCGAAGTATATAGGGCACGTGTGCCTCCTGAGGAATTCAGGTGCCCTATTTCCTCAAAATTGATGTTTGATCCTGTGGTCATAGCGTCGGGGCAGACATATGAAAGGATGTGGATAGAGAAATGGCTCAGTGAGGGTCATGATACATGTCCTAAGACGCAGAAAAAGTTATCACATCTATCTCTGACTCCGAACTCTTGCTTGAAGGACCTTATATCCAACTGGTGCAGAGCACATGATGTCACCATTCTGGATCCGTGTGCACAACCAATTCCTTCAGCTTTTAGTTCATGGAGCATTTCATCCAGTTCTATCTCTAGTTGTGCCAGTTCTCTAAATGATGTGCCAGCCCAAATCTTAGATAGAGAGACCGCAGATTATGCAAATCAAAGTGATATCAGCAACATATCAATTTGCTCCTCTGATGCAAGCTACTGTGTTATTTCATCACACAATAAGAGCATTGCAAGCTTAAAGGAGTGCCACTCTCAAATTTTCTCCTGGAGTGGTGATTTTCATGGATCTCAATCTTTTGTGGACTTCAGACATGAAGTTTATATGAACTTTCTCTCGAAACTAGCAGAGCTTCCATTGGATTCCCAACACAAAGCGGTGGAGGATGTAAAAATCTTCATGAAAGACAATGATGAAGTCTGTCATACAATGCACTCTAATGGTTTTGTGGAAGCACTGATGAGTTTTATGACGTATGCACGTGACCTTTCGAATGTAAGCACACAGAAAACAGGAGCTCAGATTCTGTTGGCATTTCTTAGTAACAGCAGGTAATTGGTGCTATTTTGCTGATCAGTCTTTAATTCCAGGCCATTATTATTATTTGACAAAAATTATAATTTCTCAGTCTTTTGCAGCTTTTTTTGTTTTTTGTTCAGTTTGTTTTTTGAAAAAATAACCGGCTGAATTATTAACCTTCAGTTTCAAAGGTATTTTAGGACAGTGCCCGCCGCGACTTGGCTATAGTTGCATGAATCCTCCTCTTAGGTTGTTGACTATGCTTTGGAATCTTGTATTTCCTGGACACTTAGGGCACGTTTGGCTACCATGAATTTTTTTCATGATAAATTTGGTGTCTCCAGGTGGAGATGAGGGTGAAGTGGCTAAAAAGCAGGAAACTAATGTCTCCTAGTGACGAGAGTGGCTAAAAATCAGGAAACAAAAAACTCTACTCAAAATAGGGTCGACTTCTTCCTGTTTCTTAGTCACATCTCATGCTCATCTCAATCGTGCCCTCTCAAATCTCTTTCTCCCACTGCCCTACCCCCTCTCATCACTTGGAGACACCGATTTATCATGAAAAAAAAATTCCTAGCAGCCAGACATGGCCTTAGGGTCTTACATTGGCTAATTTCTACCTTCTGTTGCCGCTCCAGCTCTTCTACTCAGTCCGACATTCTGTCATTTCTGTTGACTAAGGCCTTCATCATGCTACCTTGTATGTGTCTTCTCATAGTGAGTATTCCTTTGTCCTTTGCAAACAAGCTAACCTTCTTTGTTTTGGTCTATGTAGAAATGAAGTACCTTCCCTAGAAGAAGATGCATTTCACCTGCTGGCGTCGTTTCTCGATTCCGAAATATCTAAAGAAGCCATGGCAATATTGCAAATGTTGTCCAGACACTGGTGTTTTAAACCAAAAATTGTGGCATCTGGTGCTCTTCATTCCATCATCAAGATTCTCGACTCTCAAGTTGGTGAACCCCTGGTACATGCTGTCAAAATCCTGTATGATCTATCATCTCACAGTGAAATCAAGTCTCACCTTATATCCTCAGGGTGCATCTCAAAGCTGGTTCCACTTTTGGTTGATAATGAACTCTCTGGAACTTGCATAAAGATTTTGCAAAATCTATGTGATACTGACATTGCTAGGGTTGCAATCGCGGAAACTAATGGATGTATTGCTTCCATTGTTGAACTCCTCGACACTGTCACTTACGATGAACAAGAGCATGCAGTGGCCATTCTCCTTTCATTATGCATTCAAAGTCTTGACTATTGCCAATCAGTTATGAATGAGGGTGTTATCCCAGCTCTCGTCAATATATCTGTCAATGGGAATAGCACGGGGAAGGAAATTGCCATGAAATTGCTCTTGCTTTTGAGAGATCTCAGACATACTAATGATCCTCCAGACAGTTCTGACCTTGAGGTTGGGTCCACTTCCGAATTATCACCGGATTCGAGCACCGTCTGTAAAGAAAGGCGATCAGCTTCCAAAGCTTCAGGGTTTTTCAAAAGAAAAATGAGCATTTTCTCAAAAACCAGAACTTTATCTCTTTATTAAGCGGGTGATGATATGATCACAGCATTTTGAAGAGAATTTAGGAATGCCAGGTATGGGTACCCTGTACAAATTGTCCATATCTGGTGAATTTGAGGTAGGTTGTCATGCTAATTATTTACATGTGTTTACAGTTAGTTTGGTGATTCATTCATGCGTTCGGCTGTTTCTTCGGGGCAGTATACCTAATGAGAATGTACATGCTGTTTTATGTGGATAATGGATCTTAGGTGTTAGAAGTCAATTTTGATGTAGAGGAATGCTTTGTATCATGAGTTAATTTTGGTGCTTCAGTATAGAGGAATGCTTTGTTCCAGTACCATGCTCAATATGATAGCAAATCTTTCTTTGTTTCGGAACTTTGTAACTTTTGAACTTTTCCCACAATGAACATGGTTCAGTGAATGTATAAAAGGCTCTTTTTTAATTCATGTGGTTCTTGCAGGTAAAATATAGGATAAATCTGTAACATGATGATGTTGCGTTTAATTGTCAGATTGGACACTAAAAACAACTGGCTCTGATTTTGTCATTTTATTCAACTAGTTACACACCCTTTCCCATTTCACCCACTTTTTTTTTTTACTGGAGCACTGGTTTTTTCAAGTGAGTTTTTCTCTTATTAAAAAGACTAGACTACACTTGTGTCAAAACAGAAACGAATCGTGGAAGAACAGGTGTGGAAAGAGGACAAAGTGAAGAGGAAGAAGAGGGGAAAAGAGAGAAGAAGAAATTCAGTTGCCTAATCCACCCTTTTATGATTTTGCTCTTTACAAGAAGCTACTTAACCGGATCTCTAACTGGCACTGGAATTGAACGAGATACTGGTGGCTATGCATCCCCATTTGCAATGGAGGATATGTAACTAGATTTTAAATTGGTACCAGTGAAAAAATGACAAAGAAAAAGGGGAGTTCCTATAAATTAAATGTGGCTCTAATAACAGCTCCCCATGCAAAAGGTTTGTTAAATGGCATTGTCATTGCCTAAGAATAATCTAATGTTCTCTTTTTCTTTTCCCTACCGTCAACGAATGTAGAGCTTTTGTTTTCTCTTACTTGGCTTTGCTTATGCGCTTGTAGATTTCTCTGTACTGGGGACTAGCTTGTCCCTATTTTCATTTTATGAAATAAAATCAGTTATCTTTCAAAAAAAAATGTTCTCTTTTTTCTTTTCTTTGATGATGTATTTTGAGCATGCTTTTTATCTTGGATTTATTTGACCGATATTTACTTCTATGGGGTTGGAGTATGATGGACCTTCCAGTGATGCTTCTGAAATTGGGTATGGGATTGGAGCATGAGCCTCAGAAAGCCGAGGATTCTTCATCAGCAACAGGAGAAACAAACATGTAAGCGTTTTAAACCTTAGTGCATGCTTGGTTGTAGGTTTACAGATTTTATGTTCTACTTAATTTATGAGCATGTAGGAGTGCAAACATGTAATGAGCGTTTTCGTCATTCATATTTTTATTTTTGGAATTTTCTCGTGTCAGCCTATATGTATGTATCTGGGATGTGAGGAATGCTTCAGTAGGACACGTCCTCATTGTACTACAATGAGGCACATCCACTACGGCTTCGTGGGTTGATTGATCTGAAGTGTTCGCCCGACATGCCTTTTGATCTTGCATGGCCCAAAGGCATAAAATCATAAAATCCTAACATACAATAATGCTTATATTTTACTTTCAACTCTAAAAAGCTACATATAGGAATCGGTTCACATTGATAAAAAAATATATCATTGGATCTTAGGATTGGAAGATGGGTTGAATTTTTGTCCATAGGAGATCCAAATCAAGGCCTATCAAATGGGTGGGTTGGGATCAACCTGGGACACACTATGCCTATAGTGGCCGCGCCTCATGTATTAGAACAAGGCTGTGCCCATTGAAGCATTCCTCTTCCAAAGTAGCTGGCACATGTAGGAGTTTTTTTTTACCAAGGGGAAACTAGTCATTTGGTTCAGTAACAAAAATTTGAATAGCAACTCACTTTCTGAATGTGGTTCTTGGTCTTTTTATTGCATGTGGTGGCTTACATATGCATTGTTGAATATCTAAATGGACTTGCAACTTGGTCTCTTTGGATGTTGGTGCTCATAACCAGTCAGAAGATTGGTCTTCATTTTGTATATTCTGACGACACATCCCCTCATTTAACTCATTTTTTAAATTTAGCTCTCATGTAATGCAGTGTACTTTTTTTGCTTTAATATCTTGAAGTTATCAAAATAACTTTGCTCTTTTTTTCGCTCAAGTGTCAGCTTCTTTTCAGTACGTTGCTGGGAGTTTTGGTGATGATCTTGGGGGCATAGATAATTTGGCCTGCTAAACTTTATGGTCTTGACTGGTTTTGGTCGACTTAGCAGGGTTCTTGAATGAAGGGGAGTATTACTGTATTGGAGTATAAATGATTAAATAACACCACTCTAAACGGTTTAAGCTTTTGGAGTAATTGGTTGTTTCGCACCACCCACAGGCCCTCGAGAGTGTGGATGAATGCCCATATCTAAAGCCACTTGTCAAAGTGAAAAAAAAAGAAAAAATTATAAACAGATAATTCCATAAAATTGTCCACCAACCGAACAACACAATGCAAGATTCCAAAAAACAGAAGAAATTGAATTCCAAGATATTTTGCGTATTCATAGAAAGGAAATTTTTGAGGATCCAAACGACCATAAGAAGAAACAAACGTCACATAGTAGAGCCTGCAATTCGATTGTAATAATCTAAGGAGAGCGATAGTGTCGGGCAGTATTTAAAGCAAAAAGTACAAGCAAGGACCACCCTTTATTAGTCCCAAAAATCATCTATCTAATGTGCCCCACATATTGTGTATGGACCATTCACCAGAGCTCTCCCCATCAGATGATCTAACCCTCTCATTGATGAAGTTTTTTCGGTTGAACGTGAATAGACCATCGGTCCCCCACCTACACCTTTGCCCTCTATTGAAACTAGAAACAAACCGTCCGTTCTATATATTCCGTTTCTTTGGTTCCTAATATAGTAAAATGGGTGTAAAACAAATTTTACGCTCATTTTTCCACTTCAAAATGGGAGTTGATAAATGCGCCCCTTTTCATCACTTAGGACACCCAGCTATTGTGTATCTATGACTGTAAAGGGGCTGATGTACTTCACATTTGAAGGAATGAAGTGACCTGATTGCCACGTACAATGCAGCTGGGTGTCCCAAGTGATGAAAAGGGGCGCATTTATCATTTCCCCTGAAAATTAGGGGTGCAATTTGGGTCAGGTTGAGTTGAGCTTTTGCTAAAATATGAATTGGAATCAACCCAAGCCGGTAAAAGCTCAACCTGAATTCCAAAATATTGACCCGCGTAAATTTTGTTGTATGCTCATTTTACATCAAAAGAAACAGAGCCACAGAGAAATTATACAGCCTAGAAAAGCGGGTGCAGAAAAAGTAGAGTGGATGTCACCTATTTGGATGATCCTAACCCTTCAACCCTTCAATCTGTAGAGGTTTTTCTATGCGTAGAGGTTTCAATACGACACTTTGAACTTTCTAAGCATCCATTTTGCACCAAATAATCCTTTGAAGAAGATTTTGGGGGCATTTCTTAGCTATGGATGGCACCAATAAATAAATGGTTTAGATCATCCAAATAGGTGGGCCCATTGCACACAGCCACCACATAACTTCTCCACATGATGTATGCGTGTATCGTTTCAATATATGATGTGAGCCGCCAAAATTTTGAATGGGAACATTTCTTCAACGATCCAAACCATTGGATTATTCTAACCCTCTAATTTGGGACAAATGGATGATGGAGTGTATTTTGGTCAATGGCCTGTCCATTGTAAACTCTCACCATCCATTCGGATGTAAGATGCTAGGTTTTGAGTCCAAAACCGATGATTATTGGAATGAAAATGAACTTCGTATCTTTCAGATCTTGAGAATCAATTGTGACTCCAAAACCAAATTTTAAATATGTACAAAATCTCAAAAATATAGGGACCCTTAGGGACCTTTCAAATGAGATATAGGGACCAATCTAGCTCGCGTACGTCAACCTAGTAAAGTGACACTAGTAGTTTCAATCCTACTACATACCATAATTACCCAGTAGGTTTTTATGTACCCAATATACTGTTGGGACCCGGTAGAACTCACCCTTAAAAGCTAGCTGTTAAGGGCAGGTGCCCAAGTCCTTCTAAACCCTTCTACAACTATTCACTTTTCTCATTTGGGATCATAGCTTTTTTAGCATGGACCACCACCACCACACACACTCTTCACCTAGCATAAAACTGGCTTTGAGAAGCACCTGTTGTTTTTCTTTTTTCAACCTAAAATGATTAGAAGAAAATACAAGTAGGAGGGATTTGTTCTAGAAATTATTGCCAATATGAGAGAGAGAGAGAGAGAGAGAGAGAGAGAGAGAGAGAGAGAGTTGTAGATCAGATGCATTGAAGAGATAGTATTTAATATAAGATGTTGTCTTTAGGCAGGTGGGGACACACAAGCTATGTTAAGCTGTAGATCAGATGCATTGAAGAGATAGTATTTAATATAAGATGTTGTCTTTTGACAGGTGGGGACACACAAGCTATGTTTCTCCTAACAATAGTCATAGATTCAATAACTGGCTAAGATCTCACATTACCAAACCCACCCACCTCCCTTCATGGATATACTAATAAGAAATTGTGGGTCTTAAAACAGTGAAACTGGTTAGAAGGGAAGCTAAGCAATGCATGGGTGGCTTCCACCTCTCAACTCCCAATCTTAGATTTGTAGAATTAAGTCATGAAGCAACCGGCTAAGCAATCAGTCCACAATCCATTGTTCCACACCAAGACTCTGAGGTGGATTTGATTCTATAAGAGATACTGCAAAATCCTCTCTTTCCCTGACTTTCCTACACAAATGATTAGGATTAGAGTATTGCATTATCACCTTTTTTCATGTGAAGATTTTCTGGATTGTGTTTGTCTTCTGAGTGATCAAGATACTAGAGCTTTCTTTCTCTGTTTTTCTCCTCCTTTGAAGGCTGAAAAGTTAAAGTGAAAGCTCATAATCCAATACAGCTGGCTCTCTCATACCCATCTTGACTTTGTTAAGTGCCCTTACCAAACGCCATCATCACTGATTTGCCCATCTCCACCATCTTTACAGTTGGGGGAAACCCAAGAATTGAAGGCTAAAGGACTCTGCTCTACAGATCCCTTTTCAAAGGGACCCATCTAAAGGTTCAAAAAGGAAGAAATGACAAAGGGTTTTTTTCTTCAAAAAGATAGCACTTCATTGAAAAAACCTTGAAAAAAAGGAGAAAACTTCATAATTGAACAACAAGTGGGTTGTTGCTGTTGCCCAAGAATATTTTAGATAATACCATTTACTTTGGAGAAATGATATATTCGCCCTCTTTTCTTCTTTGCCACCCACTTCTAGTGTAAAAGAGTAAACATAAATACACTAAATTGGGTAAGCCTAGGGAAGAACAGGGGGCGAATATATCACTTCCCTTTACTTTGTTATTCCCGAGCAATATCTTCCATCACTGTAGCATTTATTCTTAAGTTCATGACATGGTCCTATTATTAGATTTTGTGGAGGACAATTACCTCACTAGTACTGTAGTACATAGATCTGGAAACATGTGACTAAGATTGTAATGGGAAAAAACGATGAGGGGTCAGGCCCTGAAGTATATTATTCTAGGCATCTTTTTCTGTTAGGTTCGGTCTCTTTCCATGTAAAATGGGGGCAAAACAAATTTTACGTCCATTTTTAAGGAGTAGAATTGGTTTTACACCTAGAAAGAAACCGAGCCTTTGTAGAAATCAGGCATATGACAAGGCCAAGAGTAGCCATCTTGATTGGAGGGACTGAGCCCATACATGTATGAATCAATGTAAAATTTTCCATTTTCATTGATGTCAACATTGGTCCCTAGTCTTTACCACATACTGAAAAGTTAAGCTTGAAGACACATAGCATATCCGAAATAGCAAAATATCACGAAGATCATATCTTCAACCTCAAATAAAACATTGAATGCATAAGGAAGATTAGGGTAAAACGAATTGTATTCTAGAGAAAAAACTTTGTTTTGGTTGCAATAGAATACATATAAATCTTAGACTCCAAAACACCCCTAAACTAGCCCAAAACAATACAATTTATCAAAATTAGAAAGGGAATTCTAATGCACTTAAAACTCCTAGCTTGACCTTAATTCATTAAAATCTAGGGAGATGATATTTTCACTCCCCCCGCATTACGCATGCGCTCCCCTTATAACGTGAAAATTGGGCAGCTTTAATGCTTTGTATAAAGGGGGCGCATGCTTAATTGGGGGGGGGGGGGGGGGGGGGGGGGGGGGGGGGGGCGTGGTGCTGCTGCTGAAAATATCATATTTTGATCTTGGCCGTTTAAAACTAATAGAAAATCTATGTACATCCATCACCATGAGATGTCATATCTTCTTCCATTCATTGAAGTACCTGCACAATTTAAGATCCCTGAGTCAGTTATCGTCTCACTCGAGTCAACCAAGTCAAACAGAACTCCTTTGGCTCCTCCGAGTTAATGAAAAATTGACTGCATCAATCATTAGCTTGCCCCACTTGACTCACTGTTACCTTGGTTGAGTTCTTGTTCGAATCCGAGTTTTGAAACACTTAAAAGACTCACGAGGTTGATTGGCCCAATCCGGTTAATTTAATATGTTAATTCAAATTAATGAAACCCTAAAGAAGTTGATGAAAAACTTAACGTAGTGCTCGACAACCCAAAAATTTGGATTACAACATTAACTCTTTATGCACATAGAACTTGATCTCATCACCCAATTTAGTTCCAAACCGACTTATATACTGATCAATTCTACATTGGTTTTTGTATTTTTGAAACCTGATACACACTGTATATGTCATTGAGTTTGAAGCTGCCCTTTTGACTTATAAGATTTTTATGATCTCCCCACAGGAGCTTGTTCTTCAAATTTGAGTGCAAAAAAAAGAGGAGAATGAATTGATGGTAAGAAATGTCGAGATGGTATTGTTAATGATAAGAGTTAGAGGGGACCGAGGAGAAACAGGAGGGTGTGGGGTGCAAGTTGATGCAGTGGGTTGTGGATGACAGTGTTTGGTGGCTAAGGATGTGGGGACAGACCCATATGAAGGGGGTGGGGACTTTTCCAACACTCCCCAGCCCTTGGTCTCCCACCTGGTCTCCCCCACCCATCACTTATCCATACTATTCTTCCTCATGCCCCTCAACCTTCTCAAATCATAAGCTAGATGCACTATTTAATATATTTACACCATTAATTATTACCTTCTGATTCCCCCACCCTATAGATATATTCACTTGCTTTTCTCAGAATGGAAAGCTACATCGGACTAGAGTGACTGAAGCTTATATACAAGCATAAAAATAATATATATATATATATATATATATATATATATGAGAAAACGGTTCCTACACATATGTGTAGATAAGTTATCTACACACTAGCTTAAAATACAGTGGGGGCCACATTATTTGGGTGATCCAAACCATTCATTTTTAAGGCCCTCACATAGATAGGGTGTCCACAAAAAATCAGATCCATAGGATCATCCTAACCATTCAAACTGTGGAGGCAAAAAATGGACTAATTTGTGAAGGTTTAAAGACATCCATTTTACCTCCACAAATCGTAGGGTTGGGATGATCCTATGGATCTGATTTTTTGTAGACACCCTATCTATGTGAGGGCCTTTAAAATGGATGGCTTGGATCACCCAAACAATGTGGGCCCCCACTGTATTTTAAGCTAGTGTGTAGAGAACTCTCTACACATATGTGTAGGAACCGTTTTCTCTATATATATATATATATATATATATATATATATATATATATATAGAGAGAGAGAGAGAGAGAGAGAGAGCAAATTCCTTCCCTTACAAGCTCATGTGATCTGTCCCTCCTGGTCCCTCATCACCAGTAACTCCTTTTTTCAAACAAATCTTCAAACTGGCAAAAAACTATAAGACAAAAGGTATCTACCAGAACAAGGTCTACTTTTTCATTTTTTTGGGGTTGGGTAAAGCAAACTCAATGATATGTAGCTAAAATGAGTTGGGGTTGAGGAAGTATCCAGAAGTCTAATATTATAAGTTTGTCTATCTATAGGGCAAGTGGGCATGTGGGTGTTGATGAGATGAGTGAGGTTTGGATTTGCTGGCCTTATTTGGAATATGTTGTCATTGACTTGGCTTTTGACTAGATTTCCATGCATGCATCCTTCCCTTTTATGGAAAGGCACCGACCCCTAATTGTAGTATAAACCAAATCATTCCCAACTGCTGATGGATTTTATCTCCTTGGGAAAGTGCACATGCTACTATAGACCCCATTGTTGGAATCTTGCACTTCTTCACACATAAGCTATGTGGAAATCCATCAATGGAAAAAGAGCTAAATAATGATAAATGCCACCCCATGCATGGGCAGATTTTGTCATATCTGCCTTATTTTCCACTTCCCTAAGCCACACATACGAATCCTCTCTCTCACTCCTTCATGTGAAATAAGAGGAACCCTAAACTTAGGGCGCCTTGTCAAAATCCATCACCAGGGCGAAAGAAATAAGTAATGCACTTTGGTGGCGTGAATCCAATGGATGCTCCCTTGCGGTTGAATTTTGCAAGGGCTGCGCCCTTCAGTTCAACATTCCTCATGAAATAAACATACATTTTTTGGCATGAGCGTGCAAGTAGTTGAAACCATGGTTACAAAGTTCGAATTCAAGAATGATTCCGCTAGGCAAATGTTCAAGGAATCTAGGATTATTTTGAAAAGAATTAGAGAAAATTCGAAATAAAATGCATGCGTTTCATGTATATATATTCAGTTGGAGCTCTAATAATTAATATTGGTGGTGGACACATTTTATATTAGGTATTAGAAAGTATTAGTTATCGAAAGGTGTTGCCCATCATCCTCGCCCATTACCCCTAGTCATATGGTACTTCCCCTTGCAAAGTCATTATCATTGCCTAGCTCGTATTTCTGGAGCACTAGGTTTTATACATGTTTGGTAAGCAAGAATAAAACCCGACAACCTCCTACTGTTATTGCCATGCTTGAGTCTCCATGCCTACATCTTCCATTGTGCCAGTACCATTGCCACACCAGAGTCCTTGACTATTGTGACCACCACCACAAATTTTGTTGAAGAGGCTGAAGAATGGTTATACATACCTATGTACTTTGAACAATATTATTAATGTTTTCCTGCACATGCTTTGAATATTGTTTCCTAAGAAAGTACTCTCTTATATTTTCTGTCACTTAATTTTTATATTAAGTATTAGAAATAAGAGAGTATAAACTACCACCGTAGGAACAATGCCGGTTCCTCGTCCAAGCAATAAGATGTAGGAGATTATAATTCAGGATTTTCAAAGAAAATAATTATTTAGAGAATTGTGTTACCAGGTTTAAACAAGGGAAATAAAATCCTCATCATTTTGTTGGGACTCGATCCACTTTATCAGAAACTTGTTTCATTGGTTGTTGATAGTTTTTCTGGAACTGGAACAGATTTTTTTGGAACAGTGGCGGTTAATAAGAGAAGATCTTTGATTACAATTAAAAGGAACAATATCAAATAGATCAAGATCCAATTACTAGTCATTTCTTGGTGGCTAATCATAGAAAAGGGGAAGACAAAGAGAGGAGTGTCATTATTAAAACAGAGGAGTCGTCCCGATATAATTTTCTTTAACCAACTTAAAATAGATTAATGGACCCCGCGTGGCATTTGTTAGGGAGACATACGTCTAAATAAATTGAATATGATAGAAACAACATCACCACCAAACTATCCCTTGTCAGTCATTTATGGTCAAAATAACTCAAGAGACAACATGCGAGCTTAGCGCCTAAGAACAAATTAAGCTTACGTAAACACTACAAACTTTGGATTTTATCTTCCTACTATATTGAGCTCTCTACCAATCAGAAATTAGTATACTCCAAAGGGAAGTTATAAATCCCCCCTTTTCTTCTCTGGGTCACCCCATTTAGTGTATTTATGACAGCTCTTTGTACACTACAACGGGTGGCCCGGGGAAGATAATGGGGTGATTATATCATTTCCCTAATCCAAATCCTTTCAACGGTTGCTCTAAGAAGAACATGTGTAAGAGTTATCAGTTGTCAAGCAACGTGCCGAGTGCCCGGCTGTCCAAATGTTCCCTCGGCCGGAGACACGATCAACGTCGGCATTTAAGATGTCACCCGTGATTGGATTAGCTGAGTAGTTTGTGATTTAGCTTAATTTTAGAGGGATGATATTGACACATATTTGTTTGGGTATATTTGGATACCTTAATGATAGGTTTTGAATTGTTTCTGACGTCAAAGTAAGTTGTCTGGCTTAGACGTACTACTACAGTTTAACTAGGATACTTTTTGGGGTCTCAGATAAAACCCAAAACATACAGTGAATGTGGTCCCTAGCGTGGTTTTATAAAGACCTAAAATATAAATAGGAGGCTAAACAGTCTTTGAAAAAAAAACAGAGGAGAAGGTACAAAAGAAACTAGCGTGGTGGTTGAGAGATAGATAGAAAGAGAGAAGGTATTCTTGTGGAGAAAGAAGAGAGGAGAGCAAGGGGATTTTTTATGGCTTGCATGGCTTGCAGTTAAGGTTTATCAGATTGTTTTCTCCTAGATTGACATGGGGAGAAATTCATTATAATTCTTATTTCTAGCCCGTAGTGAATTTTCTCTGCCTGTCGCACTCGTCACTCGTGGACGTTTACACTGAACCACGTAAACGTTGTATTCTCTTTGTGTGTTGCTATTTTATAGAATGTTTAGCTTCTGTCTACAATTTTCTTGTCTAGAACAGACGTGGAATACATATCGGGATCGACAGGATAAAGATGTCAAGTAAACTATTTGGCCATCTAGATTAGCTTCTAATATGGGATGAAAATAAGCAGACATTCTGTTGCATTGTGATAGCCAGATTTAATGAAGAGCCAAGTGTAGCATGTCAAATCTAAACATAGTCATATGAGACATCATGAGATAAGATAGTAGGTGGTAGATTTAATTGAGTACTCACTTGAAGAACGTACATGAATATGCCAATGGAATAGACATATTGACTAAGTTGTTTCAACGACTAAGTCTAAGCATTGCGCCCAATGGAGTGAGGCGTGCACCTTATGTGTAGCAGTGCAAAGATTTGATCTTGAGGATATATGGTATCGCTGATCTTCAGGTGGCTCGAAACAGGCCAAGGTGGAGATTGTTGGATTTCGTCTTGTTTCTCATGTCAAGTGAGTTGTCATACTATACTCCTAATTTAATTAGGATTGGGGTCTTAAGTAAAACCCAAAATGGAAAGTTAGCGTGGTGTCTTTTAGGTTTTAGAAAGACCTAAAATATAAATAGGCCTATAAACCTACGACTTAAAAAGGGAAAAAGGGGCGTGAGGGTTAGAGAACTCTTGTGGGGAATAGGAGAGGAAAAAGTTTTCTCTCGTGGTAAAAAGGGAAAGGAAGAAAGGAGACGATAGTCATTTCCTTAATGGCCGGCCGAGAGGTGAAAAGGAGAAGGTGCTCTTTTGAAAAACGAGAGAGGTGATCAAGGAAATTCGTTTAGGGTTGCTATTAGGGTTCAATAGATTGATTTGGCCTCTCCGGTGCTTAGGGGAGAAATCCATTGTAATTCTAATTTATTGCTCGTAGTGAATTTTCTTTGTCTCTCACATAGACATTTGTTTTTCCACTGAACCACGTAAATGTTATGTTGTCTTCATGTGTTAGTCTTTTCCATCCAACATTTAGAAAGAAATGAATCAAATGATATGGCCGTGGCTTATTTAGAGGGATATCAAGATGCATTGAAGGTTCGTCTACACAAAACCTAACTCGGTAGGTTCAAGTGAATTGTTTTTTCACGAGTAATCGAACAATGAGAAATTAGGAATTTTATTAAAGATTTTCTTGTCAAATTTTGCCAGAAAATTCCTGCAATCCAAATAGAGCCTTAATTTTCTCTATAAAATATTTTCATGGTCGTATGAAATTGTGATGGCAATTTCCATTAATTTCAGTTGCATCACTTGGGATTTTTCTATACTATGCAAATCTAATGTTACTGACCTCAAATTAGTGAGCTTCCCATTGGCTAGATGTCCGAATTTCCATTGCATTATGATACGACACGCTCTCAAATCTTCTAGACGCTAACAAGCTTTTGATGGACTCAAAAAATTGGTTAATCGCTGTGTCTAGATCAGAATGAAAAGTTAAGCCCTGTTCATTTTAGAGTGTGACACCTGATTGTGGGCCCCAAACCGATTATTGGACTCAAAATTAAACCGATTATTGGACTCAGAATAATTCTGAGTCCAATAATCAGTTTGGAGCCCACAATCGGTTGTCACAATCTGAAACGGACAGGGCCTGCAAGAGATTTTTGAAAAAGTTTAGAAAAGAAAAAACTTTTCTAGAATTTCTTGCTTTTCCATTGCTTTAGTTACGTGTGAAAATACATAACTTGAACCATAATCCTCTGAGCAAACCAGGACGATGTAATTCATTTGCCTCTAACTTGGACTGGCTGTTGTGTAAGAGGCATTTCTGCGATGGTCCCTAGCAAAAAAAATTCCTCTAGAAATGTTTTTCCTTCAATCCAATAGGATCGGTCGAACGATCAAGACAATACAATGCGAAGAGACAATGATATGGACACTCATCTGGTGGGGTCCACCTTCTATCCTTCCATGGGTCATATACCTTTTTGCTCTGGGGTCCATCGACACAATTAAATAAGACATATATCAGGTGTTACCGTCAATCGCTTTCGAGTTTCAACCAGTCTCATCGCAAGTTGTTCCTACAACTTGCACCGAATTAAAAAAAGGCAATTTGACTCGAAAGGCCACTCAAATTTATCAATAAGGGCTCCACGACCTAAGGCCATTTTGGTCATTTCCCTCAAGCACGTGCGACCCGTTTCTTTCCCATGTTTTTGCCTCATAGATTTCCCAAAGATATCACACCGCCCCTCTTGGGAATAAGTGGGCCCTGGGATCTGACACAAAAATGGTGGGTCCCACCCCGCCAAAACGCACCCAGAAGCTGGCCGGGTATTAAATGACTAAAAACACCCTTGCCGAGCCCTTTGCATTCTGTACCACTTCTTCAAAGATTGGAAGGGTAATTTGGTAAAAAAAGTCCATGCCTCTTTCACAAGTCACAACTTGTAAACGAAACTGCAATATCAATACGGAGATGATATTTTCACCCCTCTGTAGTACGCATTCGCCCAATTATAACGTGAACAGTGGGCAACTTTAACGCTTTTTGACGTCAAATATCGTTAAAAGGGAGCGAATACGTACTGCAGTGCGGTGAAAATATCATCTCGCTATCAATATTCTAATATTTTCCTCGGAAAGATTCCGATTGCCTGCCCCGTGTATAAGCAATTCTATCCAAAGATTCGAAACTAAAACACTTTTAAATGTCAAAAACACCCTTGTATAAAGGAAGCTTCCTTTTCATATTGCAAGAGTATTATAGTCAATTTTCCTAAAGGCAAAGAGTCTGAAGAAGCTCTTCACAGATGAAGACAGTGAAGAAGACGAAGAAAAAGAGAAGATGAAGCAAAAGGACCATGGAAAAAAGCAAAGGCAGAAGGCTTTTCTTCTTCCTACACCACACACAAAAGAAAAAAAAAAACACTATGGATTGGTTCTTAGGATACGTCACCTTCTTGTAGATAGACAAATCGATCGCTCAAAAACATTATGGTTTGATATTATATGGAATGGTTGCAGGTGAAGCTTCCCCTCTAAGGAGGGACACATGAAGTCAGCATGATCCCAACCATTCATCTGATGGGCCCCATCGTATTGATCGAGCAACCTTACATATTCAATCCATTGCTGGCAAATGCATATAGCAATGGCTCGCCAACTAGAAAGATTTAATAGTTAAGATTGTGTTGGAAAAAAATAATGATGGATGAATATTACGATTCATAAGATTGTTGTAACAAATACTATGATTAGTAAGATTATTGGAAATATATAATATAGAGATCAATGAATTGATTTTTGGCTACCTCGAACCAAACTTCGGTGCTATTCGAACCCATATTTGATGACTCAAACCAAACTTTGGTGCTATCCAAACCCAAATTTTGATACAGCTGTAAAATCAGAATAAGAATAAAATTGGAGCAGGTATATTGCACTTATCAATTTTAAGATAAAAACTATTTGCAAAATCTTGATTGCTGAAGAGGAAAGAAGAACAACCGAGTCCTGGCACTTGGTTACTCTCCATAAAAATCGCATTCGACCCCTAAGATGCAACTGGGATCAGCGAATCAACGCCCAAAGATAAAACAGTCCTAACAGGCTCCGGTGGATGGCCACTCACGTACTTGTCCACTTAGAATTACCTATAACTGTACTAAGACAAAGAATGGAATGGCAGAAGAATATGGAGCAAAAAACCTTAAGGAAGAAATCGTCAGAAACTTTTTTGTGTAATTTGTTTTGTTCATTAAAACCAGTCCCTTTGGACGGTGGAACTCTTCTCCCTTTGTAGAGAAAGAGTCTACCCTTGGAAGAGAAAACACCCTCTTCAACAGTCACCTCTTATAGCTGTTTGGAGAAGATGAAACGGTTAAAATGGCAACACGATTAGAGACACAATTAAAACCGTTTAGAGAATTAACTACGTATAATAAATATACTAATTTGGGATATATTTGCTAGCGTCCATCGCAAAAGGCATTTCGCGGATGGTCTATTGCATCTGACAGCAGCCATAGAAGCTCTCACTTTTTCAGCAAATTTTGTATTCATTCATGAGGTGGCTGTTGTAAGATGCAATAGACCATCCACGAAATGCGTTCTGCGATGGACGCTAGCAAATCCCTACTAATTTATATGAAAATTTATCCAAACCCAAATCCGGACCCCGGCTTTGCTTGACTCTGCGCGCGCGTGTGTTTATGAACTTTGGTTCAAGTAAAACTGGCCAGCTAACAAATTCCAATGCCTTCTACAAGGCCCAAGGCTTAGTCATCACACTACCTCTTATAAAAAGGTGAAAGTATCTTCTAACTTTTCAATATGGGACTAAAAACATGCATTAGAGTTCAAACCCACTCACACATGACACTGGGTTTTAGGTTCAAGTCTCAAGGCATCATAAAAGACAAGTGATTTAAGAAAAAGGAGGATTCTTTATTTTGAATTTTCCCTTCAAAATTTGTATTCAAATTTCAACATTTTGAGTTCAAAATTCTAACATAATGTTAAATCATCATCATCATCATCCTCTTCTTAGTGAGAAAAAGAATACGAAGATCCCTAAGACCTGTTCGGATTGCAAGAATTTTCTGAAAAAGTTCTGAGAAGAAAATTTTCCAAAATTTCAAAATTGTTTGATTACACATGAAGAAAAAAAGCAATATGAACCAATGCTCTTTAAGTTTTATTAACAAGGGCTTTAAAATTTATAATGAAATCCCTAGAAATTATCATTACCCTATAAACTGTCGAAACAAAACAGTTTTTCCTAAATACATTTTAGAGGGAAAAAGGAGGATTGCAAGAAAAACATTTTTAATTTAAAGCTTTTCATATGGAATTTTTTTCTCTACACGATTTTAGAGGGAAATGATATGCATATAGTTAATTTTAGAGGGAAATGATATGCTTGAAAACAGAAAACAGAAAAATAGTTGGGTTCAAGTTGATTCCAATTCATTATTTAGCAAAAGTTCAACCCAAGCCGACCAATGTTGCACCCCTAATTTAAAGGAATATTATCATAAATCTAAGACCCTAATAAGTAAAAAGTGAAAAGGGTCAGTCCAAGTCATCTATTTTCACGTGTAAAAAAAGTAGTAACTTTTTGAAATATTTTTCATTTTCCAACTTTTTCAAAAAATTCATGCAATCCAAATGGTGCCTCAGAAAAAAATTTCCTTTACCTCGAAACGTGGTCTTACTTTATGTAGATTTTGAGGGAAGTGATGTATTGATTGTATTCACCCCCTTTTACTTTGTTACTTGGGACAGCCTCCTCTAGTGTTTTAACGACTGCTCTTTTACACTGAAAGGGGTGTCCCAAGTAAGAAGAAGGGGCGAATATATCACGTCCTTTTTTTAATCATTGGGCATGGTGATGTGAAATCGTAGCCGTTGATAAGGGTAGCCCAAATGGGTAAAGAGGTGGAGGAAGTGAGTTGTCTGGATATCGTTGGTTCTCCCGACGTCTTTATAACGGGGGCAGAAGAACGAGGATTCCTTACCTCGGATCTGCTGCTGCTGCTCCCTCTCTCTCCCTCTCTCTCCATTATTTTCATTTATTTCATGGAAGAATCCAATCATCCAAGCAAACCAATACAGAGATGAGACGAAACAGATGAATTGATAAAAGCGGAATATCATTTGGTAAATGGGTCTCTCATCACATCGTCCTTTCTTTTATTCTTCTGCCTATCTTAGTACTAAAAAATGCTTAAAAAGGGACATTTCATGAATGTTTCATTCATTAATTAAGTAAAACTTTGGCTCTTAAATGTGAAAATTGAAAGGTAAGGAGCTATACCAACTTGTCAGACCACTCCCAACTTCTACAAATAACCTTATCGTTCTCCAACCAACAGAAAGCATAATAATAATAATAATAATCAAATGCATTGAACTTGGGCTCTAGGTAGGGAATTTGCTTCATTGGCCAATAGAAAAATGAGTGAGAAAGATAGGGGGACATGGGGCCCATGTGCCTTTTGGTATGGATCATGTCTTGGCTAGGAGAGGTGATGAATGGAGTTTGAGTGGGCCCTTGGCAGGCAATAGAAGTTGCCTTCTTCCTCTTTGGAGAGGGATTTGTTTCTCCATATCCAGAGAGCATTGAGATGCACCTGCTATTATTACTTATAAGTTACATTTTAAATATCAAAGCATTAATAAAATATGTACTGTGTTTATGAGATGCACCGGCTCGAGTTGCAGCCCTAGTTCATATACCTATTCTCTTTGACCCTTTTCTCTCCTCCCATGCTCTCTTGAATATGAGCTTGCCAAATAGGGCAGAGTGTTGGGGTTCCACACAAAAGAAAATAGTCCCACAACGGATAAGTGAAGTGGATGAGGATGGGTTATAAGGGAGTGGGCACCCTCTCTCTAACGGCAAAAAGCTTTTAGGGGCGAGTTCTATCCGGTTATATTCCCTACAAATGGTATCAGACCTCAGGGTGTGGTAACCCCGGTTTGCCTCCGAGGACGGGATGTCCTTCAGAGAAGATCTTGAAAACCCCAGTGTAGGATCTCGTGGGAAGAATCTCGTGGGTCCCACATTGCCGCCATGTGGAGGGGCGAGATTGTCCACGCTGCTTCCACCTGGAGGGGGAGATTGTTGGGGTTCCATGCAAAAGAAATAGTCCCACATCGGATAAGTGAAGTGGATAGGGATGGGTTATAAGGGAATGGGTACCATCCCTCTAACGGCTAGCTTTTAGGGGTGAGTTCTACCCGGTTAAGGTCCCTACACGGAGGTGGGTACCCTACTCCCCTACTGTCCATCACCAACCGTGGGGCCAAGAACGGGTTCAGTCTGGCAACTAGCAGATCGAAAAGGTGCTGATTTGAACTCTAATTCGCGGTTGAGTTTGGCCAACAAAGAAGAGATTGTGTCGCTCAAGCCCCAATTTCAAACTCGTTTTTTTTTTATTTCATTTTGAGCAGGATGCCGATTGAGCCAATAAGCCAAAACAATCACTCCCTCACGCCGAAAAGATCATCAGAAATCTTAGAAAAATGCTTATGAATATTTTCATTAGACATGTATTGAGCCAAACTACCCTTTCTTCAATGAGGAGTTGAAAATAGAGAAGCATGCCCGTATCATGAAGGGTTCCCCTACCATTGAAGAAAGGACAAATATTTCTTGAGGAAATTTTTTTTCTTAGGTCCTGTTTGGATTGCATGAAATTTCTGAAAATGTTCAGAAAGGAAAATTACTTCAAAAAGTTCTTAATTTTTTTTACACATGAAAAAGATGGCTTGGACCAACCCTTTTCAATTTTTACTTAGAGGGGCTTTAAGTTTATGATAATATTCCTTTAAATTAAGGGTGGAAGTTGGATCGGCTCGGGTTGAGCTTTTCTAAAAAAGATGGAATTAATCAACCCGAACCTGACCCAAGGCAAAAGCTCATCCAGAATTCAAAAAAATTGACCCTAGTTGCACCCTTACTTTGAATTAACGATAATCATTTCCCTCTAAAATTGCAGAAAGAAAGAAAAAATTCCCAAGGAAAAATTTTCCATTAAAAATGTTTTTCTTGCCATAAAAAAAAGGCCTCAGGATTTTATTTTATTAGCTCTTTCTTTTTTCTTCATGTTTAATCAAAGAATAGTGATTTACTTCACGTATGAAGAATTCAAGGGGCCTGATTGCCACATACACTAGAGCTATGTGTCCCATGTAAAAAAAAAAAAAGGGGGGGCGAAAACAAGATTATCTTTGATTTCATTATTACTTAGTTACTTACTACTTACCAAGTGAAAGTGCATATTTTTTCCCGAGGCGGGGTGTAACTAGTTTCTATTTTTAGTATTGGGTAGAAAGGACTTAATATCCGGACTATTCTTTGTAGCCACCCCAGTAACCGTTTCCCACCTCAACTGAAGAACCCCCATCGCCTACCACGTCATCATGCTGACATGTCAGAAAAACTCGGGTGCTTCACCGCAACACCCCACGTGGCATCTCCAAACCATGACCTGTCGACACGTATACAAGCCCACGTGGTGTTACACGTCAAGCGGGCCGAGTCTCCCGCCTCTCTTCACGGGCTCTCCCCTTCTCTCTTTGGTAGCGTATTTAGATTTGAGACACGACCACGTGGCGGTCATGTCAGTAGGGCCCACGACCCACGGACTCTGGTCACTCATGGATACCTTGGATGGCGCTCTGTTCCAGGCCCGGCCCACTTGTTTTTTTCTTTACTCCAATTTTCCTTATCTATCTATCCTCTTATTTATTAGTGTCAGAAAAAATCAACCCCCTTCTTCTATTTATAAAAGGTTGAAAACCCCACTTTCCTTCTCGCTCTTTTGTTAGTTCCCATTCTGCTTTTTTTTTCTCCACAAAAGAAGAAAACATAAAAAGCAAAACGAAGAAGAAGAAGAAGAAGAGAGTGGTTGGGGAGGAGATACCGAGATACCATTCGCCCAGGGCTTACGTTAGCAACATGCGCCTTGCGCTTTTCCTTTTTCAGAGCAACGCTTCTTACATGAAACCCTGCAACCTTTCCTAACACTCTTTTAAAAAAAAACCCCCAAAACAAAAGCAAAAACCCTCTCTTTCTTTTATATATCTCATGAACAGAGCTCTACCGGAAATGCTGCACTGTCTACCGGATAATTTTTCCGGCGACTTTACGGTTTTGGAAAGGCAGAGAGCTCGACTAAAATGGCAGCAAAACTACCTGAACGAAACCCAACTAAATCTTTTGCAACAGCATTTTCCGGGGCAAAATTCCGGTGTAATGACGGAATTTTCAGTGAAGAATGACCAAATTTTGGAAAATGGGTGGCCGGATTTTGCGAAATTCCCAATTCCAAGAAGTGGATTTGAGGAGGAGAAGGCTACATTTGTGGGTCCAGATGGATTTATAGGTGGGGGAGAGGATTCTCGTGGTTTAGAATACTCGGTTTCGAGGAGTTCTAGCTGTCCAGTTACTGTGGGGAATATTGTGAGGGAGGAGAGAGGTAGAGATCCCATTTTAGGAGAGAAAATCGGGAAAGGGAGTTTCAAGAAGAGAAAAGCAGATAAGGCACAGAACCCAAAGGTACCCCCCTCTTCTAATTGTAATTTTTTTTTTATTGTTTAGTGGCATTCCCTTTATTCTTTTGTGAGTGATATTGTCTCGAGCTGTACAAATTATAAATTTAAAATTCGATATATTTATAACGGATTTATTATTTTAGCTCTAATTTTTACAATTGTTTGTATTAGAGAATGAAATCAAATCAAGATCAAATATATCTTGATTTGATTTCATTCTCTAATAGTTTGAGAAAAAATAATGGTAAATCATACAAGCACAAATGTAATGGATCCCATAAGAACTTTAAAGTTAAGCGTGCTTGAGACTTTGAGAGACCCCTTTACTTTTGTGAGAAATATTGTCTCGAGACTCGAGCTGTACAAATTATAAATTTAAAATTCGAATTTTTTATAAAGGATTTATTATTTTGCCTCTAATTTTAAAACTGTTAGAGAAAAAATATTGGGTAAATAGCATTAGAACTTTTAAGTTAAGCGTGGTTTGGAGAGAGTAGTATTATAGGATGTGTGAGTGTGTGACTTAATTTTGCCTCTTTTTTCCATTAAAAAAAAAAGAGTGGGTAAATTGAGGGCAGAAATTCAAGAAATTTGTATTTGGGTCTCTCCAGGGTATTGAAGCAGAGGATGGTAACAGAGAGAAGAGGATCAAAGGAGATGGAAATGAAGGAGAGTCCAAAGAAGCAGAGCAAAATAACAACAGAGAGACTTCTGGGGATACTTCGAAGGAGAATTTGAAGGTGTCTGAGGTTCAAAAACCTGATTTTATCCATGTCCGAGCTCGCCGAGGGCAGGCCACGGACAGCCATAGCCTGGCTGAAAGAGTAAGTATGAGAGAGAGAGAGTAATCCTTATTCATTACTTTGCTTGTATTTGATTAAATTCCTAAGTGATTTGGCTAAATAAATGTAGGTGAGAAGAGAAAAAATCAGTGAGAGGATGAAATATCTGCAGGATTTAGTTCCTGGGTGCAACAAGATCACTGGAAAGGCCGGAATGCTTGATGAAATAATAAATTACGTTCAATCGCTTCAGAGACAAGTTGAGGTAACAAATCACTAACTTATTGGGCATTTTATTTTTCTCTTTGGGTTTTTTTTTCTAAGGTTCTTTTTGTTGTGGGTTTGATTTACTTACAGTTCTTGTCCATGAAACTCGCGGCCGTGAACCCAAGGCTGGATTTCAACATTGAAAATTTCTTTGCTAAGGAGGTAAGAAAATATGCAATCGATTTTGTATGATTGATGTGAAATGTGAAATGTGAAAGATAAATTGGTCAATGGTTCTTGTTGGAAATATTATTGGCACTACCATGTTTTGATATTTACACTAAGTCATCCTGTCTTTTATTATTTAAAAAGCTGCCGAGGTTATTTCAGTTCCCAAAAAGCTTTAAGAAGCCAATTAAAACAGAAAAGACAAGCCGAGTTTGTGCAGTTATAAAAACACATTAGTGCCAATATCACTAGCTTTATTTTTTTCATGGATTTCCAACACCGTGTTTAGGGTTGAACCCGATGACTTGTGGGTCCAATCGACCAAAATTAGCGCATCAGATGATCCTAACCGTTCGATCAGCATCATCTGAATGGACGGCTAGAAAACAAAATAATCGTTGACAATCCACATTCAATTAGCAAGAGTTCGTTCATCGGACGGCTAGGATTTTTCATGGGGTGCAATTTTTTTACAGTGATAGAGCCAACCCAATCCACCTTAGGATCCCTACAATTGTGATGCACAAAGAACCCGTCTTTGTTTCGTCGTGATGTATCAAAAGGAGCTCACAAAACAAACCTACTTATATCTAGACAATGAATGTACCTCAGCTCACAAAACAAACCTTCTTGGCTTCTTATATCTAGAAAAGGACACTTTACCTCATTGTCTGATTAATTTTGATGCAATTTTAGCCCTCTATCTACTTAAAATAACAATCTTTTGGTCTAATATTTCTCCACAGATTTTCCCGGCTTGCAATAGCAGTTTTATGAACGAAATGTTGCCGGAATTAGCTAATCCGGCCTACCTTCAGTTCAATCCAGTGCCACAGATTCCATATTGTGGACTTGATATGGCGTTAAACACACCAGAGATGGTGCTTCGCAGAACTACAAGCGCCCCTATATCATTGCCTGAAACATATTCAGACTCTTGCTTTCATGTATTCCTTCTACACTGATATAAATTTCCCTCCCTTAATTTGGATTTAGATAGGAAATTAAATTAGATAAGCAGTAAAAAAAACCCACTTTGCTTCCAATTCATTTGCCTCTGCTCTTACACGACATTACATTTCAGGCCCATGGATCTTCTTCTACTTGGGATCTTGATTTACAAACCCTTTACAATTCGGAGTTTCAACAAGGAAGGCTATCTGCTTTTCCATCTCAACCATTTCCAGGTGACTTAAAGCTCTTCTCTTCCATTGACATTGTTTAATGTTCATAGTGATGACAATGATAATACACCTCCATGCATTTAATTCTGAGCCTCTAGTCCATTTATTGTGCAGGAAACTTGGAAGCTAACAATCTCAAGATGGAGATGTGACCCTTTTGTGTCACAGATTTCTTGGAGGATTAATACTTAAAAATGCCAAGGATGCTGATTCTTTGCAAAGTACGTATGTATTTGCATGTATACTTGTATTGTATTCATAATAACGCCTAATACCATAATTGACCATCAACCTTTCTTGTGTTCTGGATTTTTTCATTCTAACATAAACAGATATACTATCAAATACTACAAGAAATACCCGTATAAATTCTGTCGCCAATAAGAAGAAAACTGTCTTATAAATGTTTTTGACAATGTTAGAAATTCCGTCGCAGTAAAGGGCTTCGCATTTTAGCTACGGTTAGAATGTTAATAAAATCATAACTAAAGAGATGTTCTTTTCAAAATGATATGACTTCGTGCAGTGGGGAAATCGATTGTCTTTAGCGACGGAAAAAGAAAATCATAGCCAAAAGTGTGTTTTCCGAAATAAGACGACAAGATGCGGTGGGGAAAAACGATTACCTACAGCGATGGATGGAGATATTTTTTGCTTCATATGTCTTGCATAGAGGGAATGTTTGGTAAACATGTAAAAATATTCGGTGGGAAAATTTAAAAAAAAATAGCGATGGATAGAGATTTTTTTGCTTCATATGTATTACATAGAGGGAATGTTTGATAAACATGTAAAAATATTCGGTGGAAAATTAGGAAAGCTAGTTGTGAGAGAAGGGCTGAGAGGGAGACATGGGATGGTGGGAGCGAGTATGAAAAGCCCTTGAAAATAAGGAAAGAAAATCCAGTTCGAAGTAGTGTACTTTTTTCATTGTTTTCAATGATTTCTCATGCTCTGTATGACTGTATCCACTGATGTCCTTTCAAGTCCCTCTCTCCCCCCTTCCCCGTCCTCAGCTCATTTTTCACAATTAGGGGTGCAACTTGGGTCAGGTTGCAACTTTGGTCGGGTCGGGTCGGGTCGAGCTTTTGCTAAAAAAATGAACTGGAAAAGGTAAAATCTCAACCCGAACTCGCCCATAAATCGACCCGAGTTTCACCCCTATTCATAATTGGGTCTACTAATATTCCGTGGCGAATAAATTTTAAATAAGAAAAAAACATTAAATTTTTATTTCATAATTTAAGCGATGCAATTTATAATAAAAATAGTGATGGTATAAGTGGACTGTCACCAAATATTTATAAACAGAGACAGATTAATAAACCATTGGTATTTTTCATTTATGGCTACAGAGTACTAGAGACAAAAAAAATATCCATTGCCACTGACTGTTTTTCTTGCAATGGAAGAACAGGATGTGATCACAACCCTAGGTTGTTTCATTGCAACTCTATCTATAGTTTAAGTCACTAATAATGTGTGGTGTATACTGTATAGTATAGTGCGGGTAGGCATGCATGAAAAGTAGATTCAAAATAAATGGTTGTACATTGCCCAGAAAAACATCCTCCATCTCGAAAAAGCTATAATTTCAGTTGATGAACGAATATTTCATCATAAGTTGTTTCTCATTAAGACATACGGAGAGATATTGTTCCTCGTTAGGACATACGGAGAGATAGAGAGACAAGAATAGGACCACAGGTAACTAGAAAGGTACTGAACCATAATGAAGGTGTCCAATGCGTTAGTGTTAGCGTAAAGTCCCAATTTGGTGGGGGCAAGTGAGAAGGACGGTGGACCCGAATGGGTGGGCATATTGCTTTCTAGGTGGTAACTTGATGGCTTATGGGTGCACCTAAGGCACACCAAATAACTCCCCCAACCGGTGGATAGTGACCTACACACAAGTACAATGAATATTTGTTGGGATTGGTATAGCAAATTTTGACACACAGATGAGATGTTGTTTTTCACTGTTGGGATTGATAATAGCAAACTTTGGACACAAGGACGATGTATATGTTGTTTCGCCCTCTTTTCTTCCTCCGGTCACTTCCTATTTTACACTTTCCTTTTATTTTACACTACTTAATGATAGACGAAATGGGGGAAATATGGGCAGCCCTTCCTTTTTCGAATATGTTTGTCTCTTCAGATAAATGTTAAACCTAAGTTTTACTGTATTAATTAAACATAAAGACAAGTCATTGACAAATCTGTTCCCGTGTCCACAATGTGCAAATACTTGGTTTACTATTTACTCTATTTTAGCGGACTTACTATCGGTTCTCAAAATTCAAAACAAACAAGGCTTAAAATAAACGTAATTTTGAATCTAATAACCAGTTTTAGACTAAAAATTAATTTTCAAAATAAAAAATAAACAGGGCCTTAATAGTTATTAGAGGAATGATAGAGGCGAGGGCACCCTTGCATAAAGGGCCGGAAAAGGGTCCTTGATTGGATCCACGTTACAAAAAACGACATGGATCCGATTAGGGGTGGCCAGAACCGAACCAGAACCGAAGAACCGAACCGGAACCGAAGAACCGAACCAGAACCGAACTGTAAAAAAATATTTTTGGTCCGGTTCGGTTCCACTGATGAAGAACCGAAAAATTTCGATTCGGTTCCGGGTCTAATGTTCTCGGTTCGGTTCCGGAACCGAAGAACCGAACTTTGAATATATATATATATAATATTTTTATATTCTATTATATATATACTTAATAATATAAACTACTTATAATATTAATAAGTAATAGTTAATACTATTCTTATAATAAGAAAGTAACTTATATTATAACTTTAATTAAAAGTTTTTATAAATTATAATTAATAATTAATAATTAGCCATTAGAACCGAAGAACCGAACCGGACCGAACCGATTATTTTCGGTCCGGTTCGGTTCGGTCCTACTGTGTACTACGGTTCGGTTCGGTTCTTACGGTTCATGGAACCGAGAACCGAGAACCGAAAAAAAATGAACCGAGAATCGAGAACCGAACCGGTTGGCCACCCCTAGATCCGATCAAGGGCCCCTTCTCTGGCCCTTTATTGCAAGGGCGACCTTGCCTCTAGTTATAATTAAATTTAAACCAAAAATGACGTGGATCCAATCAGGGCCCTTCTCTAGTCCTTTATGGAAGGGCACCTTCGCCTCTAGTTATAGTTAAATTTAATTTATAAGGTATGTAACCATTATAATAAACTTTCCATTAATAAGGTTTTAAATATGCTTACGGGCACTGATTTTCCAAAAAGAACCCAACGCGGCATTACCCAACCCTATTTATCACTGCTTTAATTTTGCAATTTTCAGTGCCCTTATAAATGTGGCTGGGAGACGGATATCCTATATATATGGAGCACTCTTTTTTATTATTCCAATGGAGCACTCTCGGAGCTGAGTTTTTGGGCTTTTGCAAGGCATCCTTCAGCATTCCTCATATTATAGATAAATTTACAGAGGAATGATAAACTGAAGGCTGCCCTTGCAAAAACGAGCTACAAGGGCACCCCTATTGGCCCATCCCCACAAAATGCATTTATTAGGGCACTGAAAAATATGAAAATGATGTTGTAAAGTATAAAATTAAAAAAAACAGTAGTTGTACTTTGTCGATGGACCAATAGGGTCACCCTTGTAGCTGGTTCTTTGCAAGGGCGCCCTTCGGTCTATCATTCCTCAAATTTATAAGGTATTCAATAGGCACAAGAAACTTTACATTATAAGGTTTTATTGAGTCGGCACACAAGTTTTCCCATTATACATAGTAAAGATTAAATATGCTCATGCAAGCGTACTTGAAGAACATCATGAGGCGAGCCACAACATATCTGATAAAAAACTACAAAAATCAATAGGTTAGCTTCTCTCGGCAGAACCCTGACTTTCTCGGTGGTTGCACGAAAGTCGGGCTTTGCTGGGTTTTGCTTGGGTTTTGGGTGCCACTTCATCAAAATATCTTATGTGGTTGCCATTAGAGGAATGGAATCCCCGGAGACTACTAAGGATCTCTTCTGCTTGTCTCATTTGATGTGAAAATGCCAGCAAACTCCTAACAAAATACCAACAAAAAGTACCAATTTTTTTGTATTTTCTCAAGATTGATGCTCTCTCTATTGGTAATGACCTACCACTGCTCTACCAAGTTTACAACCAAACACTACTGTCCACTATTCTACGAGGTAATTACGAGGAGACTCCAAGGCTTGTCTCCTCTTGCAACCAAACAGACCCTTGACAGAACTATTGGGATCATCTATGGTTGCCATTCGGATAAATAGAATTGATCACAGAAACTAGTGAGAAATAAGCCCAGAAAGCCTTTTTTAGGTAGAGGCTTAGAGCATAAAAGTGACTTCTTTTTAGCATTTTTCTATTCATATTTCACAAAGATAAAATATAAAATCAAACAGCATATATACATAGGAGATTTTTATTTGGAGGCGCACCTTCGCTCCTCCTTCCCTCTTGGATTCCGATAAAGACCTATCTTTTCCACCTTTACTTTTATGGATGGGAGCATTGGGAGGCGGGGCCCACCTCATCCAAACCAAGGATGGGCAGTTTTCTTTCCCTTTTCAATGTTTCAAACGATTCCAAGAAATCCTAAATTACTCAATTACTCATGATTTATTTTGCTTAGTGGGCCTACTTGTAAGTTGTAACTACTATCACCTAAGGCTCTGTTCACTTCTTTTCTCCGTTTTCCTTTCCTTTTCAGATGACGTGGCAGAAGGAAAAGGAATCCAGGGAAACTGTCAAGGAAAATGTTTCGTTTTCCTTGGAAAGCCTCTTTCCGATATATTTAATCGGAAACCAAATCTCGAGTAACAGGGAAAAAGTCAATTTCCACGTCATTTTCAGCTTTTAAATAAGAAATTCCACATCTGATAATATTTTTCCCTGGAAAAGAAGTGAACACAGAAATTCTGTCTTGTCAAGGAAAAAAAAGGCTGCATTCCAGGGAAAACTGCACATGGGAAAAGAAGTGAACAGAGCCCTAGAGAATTTTTTTTAATCTGATAGAAAATTTATTAATAGAGGAAAAAGATGGAAACACACAAATACAGGGAGAAGACAAAATAACCACTTAACTGTGTGTGCCGGAGGGGGAGGGGGGTCGAATATGATGAAACTGGACAAAGTGACGCTCCACTCGATCAAGAATCTCTTCAATGAGCTCTGAAAAACTCCAAGGCGAGATATCCCATCTAGCCACTTGATGATATTGAGTGAATCCCCTACCACTGCACGCAAGGTTATCCAACTCTCTGTCCTCCCTCAATCTGATTAGGGTTGTTCCCCGCAGAACAGTGAGTACAGAAATCCTTGGATAAGCTATTCTTCGGATTGGCTATCTTGCTTGAATAATTTTATCTTGAATAGACCATTGGGATTGGCTACCCTGCTCGTAAAGTATACCCTACCCATTGTAGCTGTTCTAGATGTAACCCGCGGATATCATGCCTAGCCAAAGATATAAACCCTGTCTTGCTATCCCTACGGAGAACAATCCATTACAATTATCGTCTCCTTCATTACCTTTAGGTCAAGTCTGGCAACTAAGATTTTTCTTTTCATGAAAAATTAGTTTCTCCTAGTGGTGAGAGAGGGTATTGCAGGTGGGAGAGGGAGAGATATAGCTCTCCCTAACCATTAGGTAAGCTAATATTCCAGGTAAAAAAATTCACAGTAGCCAAACGTGACATGAAACCATGATTTTGAGATGTTTAGCACATCGTGTAGATGTGGCTTGGATTGACAACCCTTCGATTGAAATCAAAGATGATAAAGATAATCTTACTTTGAGTAGCAAAAGGACAGATATCGATATGCAAAAACTGGATGATGGATGGGAGAGATGGCACTACAATTCATTAGGGGTGGCAACGGGGCGGGTCGGGGCCGGATGTTGGGGTCCCCTTCCCCTTCCCCTCTGCGGGGAATTTTCCCCCTCCCCTTCCCCTTCCCCTCTGCGGGGATGGTGGGGAATCCCCCTCCCCGCGGGGAATATCTAATCCCCTTCCCCTTCCCCTCCCCGCATCCTTCGGGGACAAAATCCCCGCCCCGCCCCCTCTTTGGAACCCAACCAAACCAGCAAACAGAGCTTCTTTCTTCTACGTCCATTACAGACAATATTGTGATGAATGCTATGATTCTATTCATGTGATCAACAAACAGATGGACAAAATCAGAAATGCATGGATGAGACAACAAACATAAATAACAACAGGGCCTCATCTTTCAGCAATTTTCTGCATAAATTATGGAATGATAAATAGGAAATGAGCACCAGGATTACCTTCATTAACAGGCAGCCAATGTGCAAAAAGTAACTATTTCAGTAGCCACAATGAACTTTAAAAGTCCATAAGTGGGCGCTCACACACGCAAAATAATGTTCATTAGTTCATTCTGTATAGCATGTTAACCCCCAGATGAGCATGAGAAATGAGAATGGAGAAGAGAACAAAATCAACAAATGACTTATTTCTTTAACTGCAATTCAGTCTAGTGCTGACATGAAACAAATTTCTAGTAGCTAAATTTTTCTTGTTGAAAATTAAAACCTGCAATCCAACCCTAAAATTCTGTTGGCACTACGATTTTTTGATAATTGCATACACTCAGCGTCTCAGGCTCTCAGCTTGTCTTTATTATTTCAACATCTATGAAAAGGTTATTATAGTTCCCAAAATGCTCTCATAAGCTAATTAAAAGGAAAAGACAAGCTAAGTTTATGTTTGGGGGAATCTTGTAGCCGATCCACAGAGTTTCTAGTAGTTTTCCTTAAAAAAAAACACTTAAAAATTTACAAAAAAATGGCATTGATTAGCGGGGCGGGGACAACTCCATCCCCTTCCCCTTCCCCTCCCCGCACCGGGGAATTTTTATATTCCCCTTCCCCTTTCAAATCGGGGAATCCCCTCCCCAAACGGGGCGGGGCGGGGCGGATCCCCGCTTTTTCGGGTGAAATTGCCAGCCCTACAATTCATTCCAATATGAAATCTAATTGTACCATGACTTTTCTTGGGGTTTCTCCATTACTGGATTTCTTGTTCTTTCCTTAGTTTCCAACTAGGTGCATAAATTATGGAAAAAAAATTCTAGGGTCTAAGAGGTTTTAGATTTTCCTTGAAAACAATGAAAAGTTTCTATTTTAGAAAAAAGAAGAAGAGTTAAATAGAGAGTTTGCCAAATGCTGGAAATTTCATTTTCTATGGAAAAAAATGCCAACAAAACTTTTTCATACAAATAGTCGTAGAAGATAGATCCTTATCAGAGAAATTATATGATAAGAGGGCTTACAAACTCGTACTCATCATCCCATCCTTGACATTTGATCCAACAGAGGGTCAGTTTTTGAGAACTGCTTTTGGATCAAATGTCAAGGGTGGTTCTTTGGGCGTACCTTTACGTGTTTTTCATTGTATAATTTCTCTCCTTATCATGTATCCTCTCTCCCGTACACATTTTGTACGATAACAACTCTTGTAACTGCTAACCCGTACGGGTGTGGCTCTCTGGCTTAAAGTGTTGGGTATGCTCCTCATTGACGCGAGTTGGAATCCCCCGGGTTTACTTTAAGCGTGTGGATTACGGGTGATTGCACGCATCCACAGGGAATAGTCCTGCCCTAAAAATTAGGTTGGAGATACCCTATGTCATCACACAAAAGAAAGGGCCCTTGTAACTGCTAATCTTATCATTAAATGGGTTATAATGGTTGTTTGTTTTTTTCATGAATACTAACTTATACAAGTAGGCCCCACAATGCTACATTGTCACCTACCCTAATCTCGGTGGGGAGGTCCAAATTAACAATGTCCCCATTCCAATTGATGTGGTAGACATACCCCATTTTTTTTTGCCTTAGCTGATCATAGTCTACTCCAATGATGAACCCCATGCTGTTTTCTTTATAAAAAACATCAAATAGTCTTTAAACTCGCGTTACATGGACTGCGTTTCTGAAATAGTCAATTCTACTTTAATTAAAAGGCTCGTCTTTGCTAAAGGAACCTCCTTTTTGTGCTAAAAGTATTCTTGAGTGAGACACCGCTTGGCTTTGGGCATGATTACTCTCCATCTTACAAACTTAAACATCTCAGGGCTAAGAGACCCCCAAAGTTTTTCAACCAAAACTTTTGATAAGGCCTTGAATATGCTTATGGATCGAGAGCAGGCATTGAAATGAAAGCGCACTGCAATCACTTGGGATAATGAAGAATCAGAAAGAAATATTTAAGAGCAGAGGATTTCGAGGGTTATATATTATTATTGGCTCCTAGAAGGTGTCTTGTGCAGGATGCAGATAAGGTTCAGTGAAGCCAAACCCCCCCCCCCCCCCCCCCCCCCCCCCCCCCCCCCCCCCGCGTTAACATTTTCTGTGAGAATGGTTCACTGCTTTAGGATAAATTCACCGTTTCCCCTTACCTTTGAAATTTAATGGATAACGTTGGATAACGTTGAGGGGGGGGGGGGGGGGGGGGGGGGGGGGGATTAGTGAATTGGTGCAGAAACATGGTTTTGCTTCGGTAAGAGCCCATTAACGTGGCGCTAATGGCAGCTGAAGCAGTACCTTGCCAAAGACAGACAACCAAAAAGGAAATTGGGAGCATCACCTTCTCTGCGACACTACATGTTACCCACCAAACTGCATCGGGGTAAGTTAGTTCTTACCCATCACATTACATTTATGTGTTTGGGGGCTCGATATGTGCACGTGTTATTATAGTGTATATGGCCTAGTGATGTAGTTATTATGTGGTTATCACTTGTGTATTTTGGGTAGCGGGTCTTGTTGTTGATGGTGTCTCTTGTAAGTGGGCAAATGGATTGATGATGTATAACTACCTTTGTGCTTGTATTTAAGTAGTTATATAATGATGGAAGTAGAGAGAATTTAGCAACCAAACAAGAAACTTGTGTTTCTTGAGAGTCATTGGTTCCTCTCGAATTGAACCTTTAGAAGGTCCAGTGGCCGCGAATCAACCTCTCTACGTCTCCTCTATTTTCTCTTTGTTTATTTGTTTTACGGCCAACTAGGCACGTAACCGGGCATGTGTGTTTTTATTATACTTTCTATCCCATGAAAGTGGTCTTTCTTCCTTTCTTGTGTACTACAATGCATGAGAAAGGTGCTCTCTGTTCTACCAGTCCAAAACCAGGAGAAAAGTTGGATATTTGCAATCAAATCTGGCTAGGCTATTTCATGTTTCTCTTTTCGTCTTTCATTTCTTGATAGGTATCCAATCCATAGTCTTATATCGCTTGTGACCCATTCTCTCTCCTTGTATGTACTACGATCTGCATGCAAAATAGGTTAAGAATTATGATATTTTTTAACTAATGTTCTATAAAATTATTAGCGGGGTCTCTAGTTACTTTCACACCCTGCAATTTTCAGTGTCATGGGGTTCAAGAGTGGCTAGAGCCTCCTCTTTCTCTAATGTTTTTCCAAGCAATCCTCTTCATTTTAGCTTGACCATCCTTAGAAACTTTGATTTGAGGTATAATTCAACAAGGCTATCTTAGAAAAATTCCGGAAATGATTTTGATAAATTTCCAGGAAAAACACTTTTTTCTATCTACATAATGTGTATCTAATGTGGAAATGCTAAAAAGAAAGTTGCGCTAGCATGGAATTCAGATCATACATCTTTGACTTTCACCCATAATATATAGAATTCTAATTAGCTTAATCAATTTAACCAACCTCTAATCTTGATGTTATTGAACTTAGGGCTACACTAATCATCCATATCTCAATAAGGATGAGATGCATTGCCCACATTATATCTTACAATTTATTGGCCAAGTACTGTCTCTTTTAAATCAGATGACCCTATCTCTTTATTGGCCCTAGTACTGCCCACATTAGATCTTACAATTTATTGGCCTAAATACTTCCAAGAAGAGATAAATTATTGATTTTTTTAGTTCTTTATTTTACGCCTGGGATGTCCGTTCGGAATAGAACCAAGATCATGCAGGTAACCTTTTGATGTTCTACGAGATCAATGGTCTTGATTTCACATATTAGAAACTTTCTTGTCAATGATATCTATTAAAATAAGACAAAAAATGGAAGGTTGTATGAGTGATTGTATGAAGATGTGAGTTCAGTTCACTACAATGTCTCTCAATAATTTTGAATTTTCACAAGATCAAAAAGAATAAATGAGAAATTAACAAATTATTAATAAAATTCAATTTTAACTCCGAAGTTTCGGTCTTAATTTGGAATATTAGCATCTAATTCAAAAAAAACACGAGAACATTTGAAATAGGGAAATGATATTTCCCCTCCTTAAACTGATAAAATCCCCCCCTTTAACGGTTTATGTGAGAATGGCTCACTGCTTGAGAATAAAATCACCCCTTTTAACGTTTTTCTTTGCCTTTAAAACTTAACGAATAACATTAAAGCGGGGGATTTTATCCGTCAGAGGGGGGAAATATCATTCCCCTTGAAATATTCTCCATTTTTAGAAGTTAGAACGGGCATCAAAACTAATGATTTTTTTAAAGAATTTTTCAAATATTTAGGAAATTTTGCTGTTGCTTAGAACAGTGGCTAAAGTCATCCTGACTAAAAAGAGTGCAGCATTGTTGCACCATAAATCATTTGATGTGCCCAATTTTTAAGCTTATGGCATCTGTAACTGTAGACACAAATCTCCCTCTAAGTCAATATTACACAAGCATATAAAAAGGAAAAAAAATGGCAGTAAAGCTTTTATACACCCATGACAAACAAACAAAGAAATTCCAAAATTTCAGAAGCAAACAAAAAAGCATAATGGGAACTCAAACATCTATGTTTTTTAGATCACTGATTCTTCTCCTGCATCTGCCAAACAGAGAGAGAAAAATAAAATGAAATCAGAAGAAGCTGAAGATAATTCAAGAAGTATCAATTAGATGTAAAATAAGAGATGGGGAGATACCTTTCCCTGGTACAACTATAATGGGAGCAGATTTACAGTTGTGGAAGCAATATTCAGTAACACTTCCCTGCAAGACACTGGAAGAAACCCACATGATTGTTATTGGTATTTTGTTTTATTCTCTGGGAAGGTTGATAATGGGCTGGTGATATTGGCACTACCAAGTTTTGATAATGAGCCTAACTCACCTTGTCTTTTATTCTTTAGTTAGTTGTCAAAATTAGTTATTACGATTCCCAAAACGATCTAAGCACAGCCAATTAAAACAGAAAGGACAAATTGAATTCGGGTCATTATAAAAAAAATGGTAGTGCGAATATCAGTAGGTAGCCAAAAGAAGAAGAGAAAGACCTTTTGATTAAGCTCCTTCCTCTGGTTCCCATGACCACGGCAACGGGCTTCAGCCTTTCAGCCTCCTTGCATATAGCCTTCCCACAGTCTCCTTCCACGATCCGAGCCACAGTTTTCACCTAAACACAAAAAAAACCCATCTCAATATCCGCACGAATAAAAGGAAAAACCATACATAAAACTCAACTCACCATAGCCACTTGAAACGCCTCCACCTGAAGCTTCTCCATCAGTTCCCGAGTCGCCTCATAAACGATCTGATTTTCCAAACCTCAACAAATAAAAAGCAAAAGAAACGAGAATCAGAATCAGTAGAAGCATTCTGAGAATCAGAATTTAATGGTTTGAATAATTGATTACTGGTAACGGCATGGACGAGGTGGATAGTGTCAGCGAGCCGGCAGAAATGGGCGATGGCCCAATCGAAAGCGTGTTTGCTTTTGGGGCCATGATCTATGGCTATGAGGACGTCTCTCCCTCTTCTTCTCTCTCCTGTTTCTCTCTCTAGCTCTGGCTCATGAATTACCGGTATCAAAGAAGGCAGATTCACCTCCCTCCAGCTATACTCCTCTTCCTCTTCTATTACTGTGTGTATCGACATGTCTCCCTTTGAAAATTAAGAATTCCTCACAACCCAGAACAACCAAAAAGAAGAAACAAAATAGAAATGGTATCTTTTTCCTTTGTGTGAAGAAGAAAACGAGGCGGCTGTATGTGCTACTGCTCTGTCTTCTACTTTAGCTCGGAAATGACTTCTAGTGTTGAATTTTGGACACTCGTAGGTTCTGTTCACTTGTTTTCCTGGAAAGGAAAAGAAAATATTTCCCGGAAATCCGACGTGGCATTAGAAAAAGAAATTCAGGGAATCTGTGCAGGAAAATGTTTCTCTTAACTGTTTCTGACTTATTGCAGAAATTCCACATGTAATTCTATTTTCCCTGTAAAGCAAGTGAACACCAGAATTCTGTCTTGTCAAGGAAAAAAGGAGCTGTTTTCTAGGGATTTGCTTTCCAGGGAACACAAGTGAACGGAGCCTTAGTCTAAGCTGTTTATTTGGTAGGTCCTTTCTGGTTTGCTTAGATCTCATCCGTTAGAATCAAGAGCTGCTAAAATCAATGGCTTACCTCCTTCTACAGAAAACCCAAGTAGGACTTCTCTTGATCAAAGTGTCAAGATCAAGAGATATTAGCGTCAATGAATCAATCCCAGTTATATATCTAAAGGGTCTCTTTTGGATGCCATCAAGCCCTTATAGTCCCCTATTTTTCAAAACCTACTGTAAGGACCAAATCATTCGATGATCCAATCCATCCATGTGATAGAACACAATGTAAATAGGTTGTTCCTGAAAAATCATTTCCATAGAATGATCCTAGCCCTACAATCTATAGAGGTTTCCATAATATGCAGTTCCTCTATAGATCGGAGGGTTGGGATCATCCTATAGAAATGATTTTTCGGGCGCCACCTATTTACATAGTGGCCCATCACATGGACGATTTGGATCATCCAATAGTGTGGTTTGTACAGTACTTTTTGAGAGTTACGGGACTATAAGGGCTTACACCGTATAAAAACTCAAGGGTATCTTTTTAGAAATTATATGGTGCCAGAGCAGGTACACTCGTGTAAGAGGCATAACTATTGATATTGGATCTAACAGCAGCATCTTTAAAACTGTGCAGCTGTTGGATCAAATATCAAGGACAGTGCTTGCATGGTACCGCTAACACGAGCATACCCGCTCGGGCAGCTAACAAAAAACCGGATGGGCCGTACGGTCCTTTTTGAAAACAAATACTAGACGATACGGCCATTCACGAGATAAAAATGTGTGTTAAAGAAATAGAAGAGGAAGGATTGAAGAAAGAGCAAACAGGTGGGAGGGGAGAAGAGAGTGGGAAATGGCGACAACAGAGTCGGATGGGGAGGAAGAAGGAAAGCTGGTGGGGAATCAGAATCTGGTAATCGACGAACATCTGAGGGAGATGGCTAAGAAGGCAGCTTGGAGTGTCAGCTCTTGTAAGCCCGGCAATGGCGTCCTTGCTCTTCGCGACGATAACCTCGATACCTACTGGCAGTAATCTCTCTCTCTCTCTCTCTCTCTCTCTCTCTCTCTCTGTTCTAGAATAGTGATTTATTGAGTAGGTTAGGGTTTGTAATTTGTTTTTTGTTCCCATAAAGAGACGACCCTAGATTTCATGTTTTGGATTCCTCAAATATCTTTTCCACTTTTAATCAAAGATTGCTAAACTCTCTATGGAAATCAGAGGAAAACTAACCGTTTGGATACAACTATTTATAACCTAGGATTCTAAAATCCTGAATTTTACAAGCTAAAACCGGGATTTTATAATTTAAAACCTGGATTGTACATCTTCAGGATTGTAAAATGCAGGTTTTAGCTGATAAAATCCAAGTTTTAGCTTATAAAATGTAGGTTTTAGCTTGTAAACTATAATCTAGGATTTTACAATCCTGGATTATAAAATCCATGAATACAAACGCCACGTTGGCTCGCAACTAGCTGTTCAATTCTGTGTTTTGTTATCTCAATCTCAGCACATCTCTCTGCTTAGGAATAAGAAACAAAAAGATCACTTGATGGTGAGAACTGAGAAGTGAGAACTGATGCATGCTTTAACCAAAAAACAAGAGACAAATATTTCACAAAATCATAGATATGAATGTTTTTTTTTTAATATATATTGTTGCTTTCTCTAAAGGGAATTGCATTACTTTAATGCTTTTTAAGGTTTGTATCCGATCGTTCTGTTATTGTACTCCAGGTCCACTTTCAAATCCTTTGATGCCAAGTATATTGAAATCACCCCAAAAGTAATGGAAACGAAAGTGAATCATAACAAGTTTTTTTGCTCATTTTATTTTAAACTAGATGTGCCAAAGTATAGATTTGTAACTATTGCAGGTGTTTTGAACTTGGTTCTAAAGATGCTGTATCAGAGAGTATACTTACGTACGCTATTATTTTTATTGTTCCAGGTCAGATGGTGCTCAACCCCATCTAGTCAATATCCAGTTCCAAAAGAAAGTGAGGTTGCAAGTAGGTATCCGCTGTTTCTGTTGGATTTGCATTTTAAAGTACATGGATTCTGCTTTTAATCTGATGCTAGCGAGTTGTAACACCTTTTCTTCAGCTACTTGTACTCTATGTCGACTTCAAGCTTGATGAGAGCTATACCCCGAGCAAGATTTCTGTTCGGGCAGGTGATGGCTTCCACAACTTGAAGGTACCACTTTGCTTTTTACTGATATTAAAGTTATTAGATACTTAATCTCTGACCACTATGCTTTAGACAAGTGCGTTGAAGTCTAATTTGGAGGTGCTGTGAATATAATATTGTTTGTTTCGAATGGTGGAAATTTCATTATAGAAATGAAGCAAAAGATACACCTCGACCGAGATGGTCAATGGCCATCATCATGAACATAATGGTAGTTTCCTCCCTGGTAATCTTGAATTTTTGAATTGTGTGCCAAGATTCTTGCGTAACTTCTATAATCAACACACTTGATATTTCATCAACGTTGTGGGTGGATCTGACTTCTGAGATATTACTCGCCCAGTACTGAATAGACCATTATCATAAAAGTAAATTATATATATATATATATATATATATATATATATATATATATATATATATATAGAGAGAGAGAGAGAGAGAGAGAGAGAGAGAGAGAGAGAGAGAGAGTTCTTCCGCTGCAGTGCAGGGAGTTCCCCGCGCTGTAGTGGTTTATAACGCCTCGCATTGGTCGCTTTTTCTAGGCCCGCAAAGGTGGACCCGCTAAACGAACCAATGGTAGGTGGTATAAACCACTTAAGCGCAGATAACGTCCCTGCGCTGCAGCGCATGAACACTTTTCTCATATATATATATATAGGAAAAGAAGCAACAAATACCCCTCGACCGAGATTGTCAAGGGTCACCTTCACGAACATAATAGTAGTTTCCTCACTGGCGACCAATATATCAAAGGAAATTTTGTGGGTAGACAGATTGTATTTTTTGGTCCTCTGAAAGACTTCTTGGGTATTTGGGTAGCATATTCTTCCTATGGCTTTAACCTGCCCCTCCCCGGTGAAACCCGGTACATATTTTTATACATTGCCCTTTGTCTATCCAAATTTGGAGCTACTTTCCTGGGTTGTTTAAGTGCCCTCAAACCTTAATAATCTCTCTAAAATTATTGACTTTTGGACGTAGAGGTAAGATTTATTTTTATACATTGTTGTAAGATTTATGTTCTTTGATCTTTATTAATATTTTACATGCTACATCTGAATTTTCCAGGAGATAAAAACTGTGGAACTTGTCAAGCCAATCGGATGGGTTTATATATCCTTGTCTGGAACTGATCCCCGGTAAGCCTTATCCTTGTGATTGTTAGATGTCTGTGTTAGTTCACGAGATCTTTGTTAGATGTCCCATGTAGATACTTCTATATTCTTACTTTATTAGATCTGCCTGTTGCATCTACTTATTCATTGGATCTCCAACATCATTGTTCGTATCACTATGCCAGAATCATTGACATTGGTTTCTTTGATTTCCTTCACATATCTGTTTTGTACTATTGCAGGCATAATGGCATATTAGTTACGAGATCTGCTGATGTCAAAATTTTCTTTCGTTGAGGTTCCATTGGCTGAATGCCTTATAGAGATTCACTTATTTCTGTAGGTTGTGTTACATATATGCTTTTAGGAGAAATGTAGAGCATAGGAAACTTTTAGGATTTTATTAATTTTTTAGCAGTGATTAGAAATTGGTGCAAAGTTATGGCGATTGCTGTTTATTTGGCATTGATCTGCTATTTCCTTGTGCTCTAATAGCAAAATAGAGGGATATTCTTTTCCCTATTTCTCCCTTTGATAGGAAGCCTGTAATCATAGCAAAACACAGGTAATAGCGGCCACCAAGTGCTCAAACAAATGAGACCTTGGCTCCAGCTTGTTTAAACACCATAATTAGTAGCTTAAATTGCCACTTCCCCATGCCATGGAAGTAGGGCATAGGAAGTTTTTCGTTGATTCTTTCATTGAGGACTCAATGCATGGCTTCTTATTTGAGACATATTGAGCGATGAAGTATGATGATAAAAGCTACTAAAAGCTCAATCAATTGCCTACGTTTCTAATTCTTAAAATGCCAAAGAATATCTGACATAAGTATCTGGTTTGGGGAGTTCAATACCGTTAGCCAATCAACTGGATACTCCAATAAATGTCAACAACAGAGAGCGAGATCACCTCCACATGCGCTCCATGATGGAAACAATGTTACTCTTATCGAACCATTGTCTTCAAATTCTCCATGATTGTCAACCATAAACTTTATTTAAGAAAGAAAATACCAAAAAAGGGGTGGACGTGCTGTCGCAAAATGAGAACAGCATAATAAAAATAGAAAATGGAAAACGCCCAATCTGAATAAGTGGAAACTTGAAAAGAGACTCCCATCACCACTGGTAACACATCTCCTACTCTGATCGGGTTTCTCAAACCCCCAATGGGATGGTGAGTAGGCTGTCTCCCCGGCGCTTCGAGTAATATGCATAAGTGCAGTACGGAGCACGTTGTTTTGGGGGGGGTGGGGGGGGGGGGGGGGGGGGTGGTGTTCACCTTCTCTTCTCCCTTGATCTTCTATAGGTTTTTTCACACTTTTCTTTTGTTTAGCTTGTACTTGGCCACCTTGGCAGCTTTTCTTAATAAATCATTGATATTAAAAAAGGTTCATTTTTAGAAACAAAGATAAAATAATCCTAATAAGGGGTGTACATTGAGAAAGACTGAGTAACCTAAGGAGATCCTTTATCTTTGTTTTTACATTCGACCATAGTGGGAGAGTATCTACATCCCGAAACATAAACTTCTAGACCAAAACATTTTTAGTTGAACTCGATCATTCGGCATTACAATGTTGATTTAATAATGAAGAGGTAGGTTTCATGGTTGGTTTCAATGCTACTGTTTACTGATCTTTGATCTTGTAGTCCTTGAAAACCTGTAGTTTACTGGTGTCAGAGCATTTTGGCTGGAACTGGAGGAGTGAAGGGTGTTTCACCCTGTTCTGTTCAAAATAAGGTTAAAATGGTAAGAATAAACCAAAAAATAGCCGTTAAAGTGCATTTCTGTTAATTTCAAAAAATTAGTGATTTCCGAAACAGGGCATTTCACCTTGCTTCATTCAAAACAAGGTGATTTCCGAAACAGAGTGTTCCACCTTGTTTCATTCAAAACAAACAAAACGGAACAGAACAGCCCAATACGGAACGAATTTCTGATCCAACTGGGACGAGATGTTTCATCCGTTTTGATCTAAATAAAATGAATTTTACGACTATTATGTAGTTACTTGTTCCAATTTTTATGATATGTTTCGTGAGAATTGGGAAAACAAATGTTTAAGGAAGTGCTTGCCAACTTGTTTTTATTGAAGTTACAATGGAAATTTGGCCAGATTTGAACTTTGAACCATGAAAATTGCTCGACATTGAGACTGCCTCACCTTTTTTAATTATCAAAGCGCAAAATCCACGGCATAGGGTTCTTGGAAAGCAAGTTGTTAAATTTAGACGCTCTATCTCACAATTCAATTATATTCCAAAGCTGTGTATCGTAACACTTTGAACTCGGGCTTTTAGTCTACTGACATTCTAGGGCATTCTGAGATGAACCCTCACTTCAGGACCACTGAAATTGATTTTCTACTGGGATGCTGTGATCTTTTTGCAGTGTTCTTACTTATTTCTCACAATGAACCCCAATAAACTTCCATGTTGGACACCTGGTTTAAAAAGAATTTCTTGCTAGTGATTATTTTCTTTTTTGGTAAGTAGGCAATCACCTGTTCCAGTAATTACTGTTGTTTACGGGTGCTTGCCACCTATTTGGTATTGAATTTGCCTCAAAATTTATGGATAAGGTTTGAAAGATAAAATTGCTTTAGTAACTGGGTAAGAATGTCACAGATGGGAGAGTTTTGTGTGGGTTCCATTAGGCATCTGGAGATATTCATTCAGTATAATACATTATATTATGCTTTAGTCAAACAATATCCATTTACACTTTGTTTCCCCGCATTGCAGAGAAGCATTTATCAATACATTCATGCTACAACTTGCTGTGCTGTCTAATCACCTAAATGGGAGGGATACCCATGTGCGCCAGATCAAAATTTATGGGCCTCGACCGTATGTCTGCATTTTCGAACTTTTTTGCTTCTTGCACACTGGTCTCCCTACTGAGGCTTTCTTTAATTATTATGGTCTGTTACAGGAACCCCATTCCCCACCAACCATTTGAGTTTACTTCAAGGGAGTTCATCACTTACTCTTCTGTAAGATGAAAACTATTGGAATTGGTTACTACGTTTACCTGGAGGCCAGAGCTGTTACCAAAAGTAGAACATAGTCCTTGATCCAAAAGTGCCTAGAGATTGCATGGTTTTGAAGCTTGGGGATGACTTTTATAGCAGAAGATTATGGTAAATGTATTCTAGACATACATTTTGGCATAGTTCTTGATAATTTTGCTTGGTATTGGAGAGCATCAATAATTTAGGTTGTTGTAGTTGTACAAAGCATCAAATTAGGTATTTGGCGACAGTCCATATCCACAGAACCTTCATGGGACCTCATTTTCTTAACAATAGCATTGCTGCTTTGTATAAGAAGTAATCAAATCTTTTTGCTTAATCAGTGAAATTCCACTACTTAAAAAGTTCACCTTTCGAAGACAGATCTTGGATGCATGTTAATATGACTGAATAAAGAAGATTGATTATATATTTCTTGCATTCTGGTCACATAAATGTAGGGTATTTTTATTTTTTTTGAATGGTATGAATGAATGTAGGGTATTGCCATCTTAAAATCTGGTGCATCTACCCATATCAGTTTGTCTTGTACATAAAAGGTATAACACTAAATCAATAGGAATACGATGTAAGTGCCTAGGTTCATGGGTTGCAATAACAGACCCCTATATATATATATATATATATATATATATATATATATATATATATATGAGAAAAGTGTTGATGCGCTTAAGTTGTTATAACACCTCCATTGGTGTGCTTTAGCGGGACCCAAAAATTTAAACGAATGGGAGGCGTTATAACAACTTAAGCGCACCAAAAAAATGGTGAACAAATTTTTTTTTTTTTTCTCTCTCTCTCTCTCTCATATGAGCTTGAGGGCCCAAACACATGGGTCCCACATTTTTTGTGGTGATCCAAACCATTCATTTGCAAGGCCCCATCATAGATAGGGTGTGTACCAAAAATCAGCCCATTGGATCATCCTAACCACTCCAAAAGCGGAGGGCAAAAATGGGCAGATTTGTGGCAAACGGTGTCTGTCCATTTTGCCCTCCACTTTTGGATGGGTTAGGATTATCCTATGGAGCTGATTTTTTATACACACTCTATCTATGTAAGGGCCTTTCAAATGAATGCTTTGGATCATCCTAACAATGTGGGCCCATATGTGTTTGGGCCCTCAAGCTCATATAAGCTATATGAGCTTCAAGCTCACAATCATTTTCCTCATATATATATATATATATATATATATATATATATATATATATATATATATATATATATATATATATATATATATATATATATATGGTAGAAGAGAAAAGAAGAGAATTTTTTGAATTTTTTGAAAATTCTATGAGAATTTTTGACTTTTTTTAACAAATGCACCCATTCAACCCACATATTTTCAATCCTACCCCATCCTTTATGCTTTTTAACAAAGGCACCCATTAAAGTCACATAATTTCAATCTTACCCCCCTCCTTTATGCTTTTTTAATAAAAAATCTATAGGGTGATCGTAACCATCCGATTGAAGAGGAATTATGGAAACCTCTATAGATTGGAGGGCTAGGATCAGCCTATGGAAATGATTTTTGGGGCACAACCTATTTATGTTGTGTTCCATCACATGGACGGTTTAGATCAACCTATGATGTGGTCTATACAATTCTTTGTCGGCCCGTGCATTGCACGGGGTTTTTTGCTAGTATATATATATATATATATATATATATATATGAGAAAACGGTTCCTACACATATGTGTAGAGAGTTCTCTACACACTAGCTTAAAATACAGTGGGGGCCCACATTGTTTGGGTGATCCAAGCCATCAATTTTAAAGGCCCTCACATAGATAGGGTGTCCACAAAAAATCAGATCCGTAGGATCATCCTAACCATTCAAATTGTGGAGGCAAAAAGTGGACTAATTTGTGAAGGTTTAAAGACATCCATTTTACCTTCACAAATCGTAGGGTTGGGATGATCCTATGGATCTGATTTTTTGTAGACACCCTATCTATGTGAGGGCCTTTAAAATGGATGGCTTGGATCACCCAAACAATGTGGGCCCCCACTGTATTTTAAGCTAGTGTGTAGAGAACTCTCTACACATATGTGTAGGAACCGTTTTCTCTCTCTCTCTCTCTCTCTCTCTCTATATATATATATATATATATATATATATATAGAGAAAACGGTTCCTACACATATGTGTAGAGAGTTCTCTACACACTAGCTTAAAATACAGTGGGGACCCACATTGTTTGGGTGATCCAAGCCATCCATTTTAAAGGCCCTCACATAGATAGGGTGTCTACAAAATATCAGATCCATAGGATCATCCCAACCCTACGATTTGTGGAGGTAAAATGGATGTCTTTAAACCTTCACAATTTAGTCCATTTTTTGCCTCCACAGTTCGAATGGTTAGGATGATCCTACGGATCTGATTTTTTATGGACACCCTATCTATGTGAGGGCCTTAAAAATGAATGGTTTAGATCACCCAAATAATGTGGCCCCCACTGTATTTTAAGCTAGTGTGTAGATAACTTATCTACACATATGTGTAGGAACCGTTTTCTCATATATATATATATATATATATATATATAGGCAGCTGATATTTGCACTACCATGGTAGTGCCAACATCAGGAGCCTGTGTGTGTATGTGCGCGTGCGCGCGGTTTTGATGTAGTTCTACTTGTCTAGATGCATTTTCTCTATCCTTTACTGTTATGGACAATGTGAATATTTCAGCATTATAGTACAAACTGTATGTGTCGCATGTTGGCTTTTCTAGGCTTGTAATGTCTGACACCTTCACACACATATCCTCATGCATACACATTGATTGTAAATTTTAGTATTATTTATATACATTTCCCGAACATTCCTTGACTTTTTTTAAATTCGCCATTTTCCTGCATCTGTAGCATTTGGTTAAACCAAAATTGCGACTACAGAAAGTGGATGCGAACAAAATTTTGTAATTGCTGATTTTCTGCTGATTTTTTTAATTATTTTGATAAAACGACAAAACCCCAAAATAATCCTGGGATTTTAAAAAAATCCTTGATTTTTTTATATATACGATATATAGTGAAAAATATTGTGATATCACAATAATTTTTACTCAACTCATCTTAACTCAACTCAACTCAACAAAGCCTTTGTCCCAAACTAGTTCGGGTCGGCTAAATGAATCCTTTAGAAAAACTTCATGAAGAATGTGAAAGGAATCTATCCGGCTCTAATCCTGGCTCTAGTTGGGTTCTTCTACGTGGATCATTTTCTTCCATTCTATCCTATCTAAGGTCATGATCTCTGTTATGTTCCTAGCTATCGAGTCTTCCCTCATTGTTTCTACGCAAGTTGTTTTCGGTCTGCCCCTACCTCTTTTTACTCCATCAATTTGGTACGAGTCGCCTCTTCTCACCAGAGCATCCAAAGGCCTACGTTGGATATGTCCAAACCATCTTAAGCGGTGCTCTCTCATCTTCTCCTCAATTGGTGCCACCCCCACCTTTTTTACGAATGTCTTCATTTTTAATTCTATCTAACCTTGTGTTTCGCATCCATCTAAGCATTCGCATCTCCGCTACACTCATCTTATGCACATGTTGTTTCTTAGTGGCCCAACATTCCGAGCCGTACAGCATGGCTGGCCTCACAGCTGTCTTATAAAACTTTCCCTTCAACTTGGTAGGGATTTTACGGTCGCACAGAACTCCTGGGGCAAGCTTCCACTTCAACCAACCTACTATTATTCTATGGTTAGCATCCTCTTCAATCTCTCCTTCCTCGTGTAGAATTGAACCAAGATAGCGAAAGATATCCCTCTTGGGTACCTCCTGTCCAGTCATATTTACTACATCCTCATCCCGCTTCCTTGCATTACTAAAGTTGCATTCCATATATTCTGTCTTAGTCCTACTCAGTCTAAAACCTTTGGATTCCAAAGTAGTTCTTCATAACTCTAACTTAGCATTTACTCCTGCTTTGGTTTCTTCGATTAATACTATGTCATCTGCAAATAAGATACACCACGGCACCTTATCCTGGATACCCTCTGTAAGGTCATCCATAACTAGTGTAAAAAGATAAGGGCTTAGAGTTGATCCTTGGTGCAGTCCTATTGTAATTGGAAACTCACTAGACATGCCATTCGTGGTTCTGACACTAGTTACTGCTCCATCGTATATATCCTTAATCACATCAACATATTTAGAAGGCATTTTTTTCATTTCAAGGACTCATCATATAAAATTCCTGGGAACCCTATCATACACTTTCTCCAAATCAATAGAAACCATATGAAGGTCCTTTTTATTTTCTCTAAATCTCTCCATTAACGTCCTAATTAAGAAGATAGCTTCCATAGTTGATTGTCCGGGCATGAAGCCAAACTGATTATCTGACACTTAGTCTCTTTTCTTAGTCTATGCTCAATTACTCTCTCCCAAAGCTTCACGGTGTGACTCATTAGTTCGGATTCTACGAACAAACCTCCGGTTTGTATAAGCGTTATCAAGTTCTCCCAAATTCGCTACAGGTTCTCAATAAATTTTTTATAGTTTTTATTTTATATTTTCTTAAATTATATAATTTTATATAGTCTATTTTTCCAGTTTTTTCCTGATATAAACTGAAGAGTAACAAAAATAAATTTAAAATCTCCTGAGATATACACTTCCTGAGAAATTCCTGGGGCAAGTATTTGTGACTATGATCTAGATCATGTGAATGATTATATGTTACTAGGTATGGATGATTAACTGAAGTGGCACGCATCAATTGGGGAAGATTTGCATTAATCGAGTTTTAGGTGTAATTGCCTTTATGAACTCATTCAAACGTTTCACCTCCTCTCTGTGGAAGACAACTTGGAAGGATGATGCCATTTTGACAAATAGCAAGAGAAAATATTTGTGTGCAAAAAAGATTGAGCTGTACAGTAGCAGAGAGAGAGAGAAATCAACCTCATCAGTCATGATTTCACCAAATTTTGTGAATTTGGAGGAAATTCTTTGCACTATTATTTTCTTCAAATTAGTCTGCTTTGGTGTCCAGTTCAAGAATGGAAACAAGCAGAGTAGGTGACTTCAGTCCCTCTGTCTTCTGTAAGTTTTGAAGCCAATTAGGGATATAGAAGAGTATCTTAGTTAATAGTTGAGTGAAGAATTTGTATTATTTGATTGAATTTCATGAAAGTATTTTACTGTACTATCTGTGGGAGTAAAATTTTAATTATCATAAATCTCTTACGTCTATTGATTTTGACAATACAAAAAATTAGATATATCCATTCATATTCTAATATTTTTTCCTAACAAGAGTTTCATCTATAATATAATTTTAAACATAAAAAATTTAGCCAATTTTCAATGCATTCCTATGTGGTAATGAAATAGTAATCATACAATTGGAACAAGTGTCAATCTGTATATTAGTCACAAATCACAATTCCATGCCCTTCAAATCATAAGACGAAACATACATTCTATGGAAGTATTAACAATCATGTGTGACCCTGCATGTATATACAAAGCTTGGAAAAATGACTACATGCTTGACTGCATCATAAAGAGTGTCATCAGTGCAGTACCAGGGCGAAAAACTTTCTCCGTCTGGACCATCTCCTTTTTCTTCTTGAACTTCTGCAATTGTTTTATTCTCCATACCCATATTGATGTAGATATTAGGATTTATTTCCACATTATTTAGTTTCTAGTATTTTTATTTCCATGTTATTAGTTTCTAGGATTTTATTTTCCATGTTATTTTTAGGAATTCTTATTTTAGTAGGTTTCTATCTTTTAGGTTGTTTATTTGCCTATATATAGGCCTCTTTACAAATTTTTTTGTAACTTTGAATGATTAATTAAATTGAGATTCTCCCCTTTAATTTCCTCTCATCTCCTCCTCTTTCTCCTCTATTCTTCTTCTCCTCATATTCTCTTCTATTCTTCGTCCCCTATTCGTCTTCTCTTTTATTCTTCTTCTTCTCTTCTTTTCTCCCCTTTCCTCAATTTCCCTTCACGGTGCTACATCACATATGTTCCCTACTACAAGTAGAGGAAATGCATTCGAAGCATGAAAATACTCCAGCGGTTCTTGCATTTCTATTCTGTCAAAAGAAAATGAAAGCATGCATATGGATATTTTGCAGAGCAGATTTTTTTTTAATTTCATCACTAGCTAAATAAACAGAAGCATTCGGGAACATACTTCTATGGGATTGGTCATTCAGGCGAACCATATGGATAAATTTGATTGATTTGGTTGAGGAAAGAGCTTAATTGCAATGAGGAAAGAGCAGGAGTACCAACAAACAGTAGAAAATAAGCTACTTCAGAACATGAATAGTCTAAGAATAGCATGGTTCTGAATCGGGAGCGATATAGTTTTGAGTAGAAAAGTTTTGCAATTGTAGGAAAGCTATATGATTCATTTTGTCATGGATAAAGCTTTTACTCTTTTCGTCCTTTAAAGCTGCGATATGCAATTTATCCATACAGTGCATTTAGGTTATCAGTGTAAGATTATTCTGCCCTTCTACCTTTACGCACGTATATTTCATATCGAAGTTTAGACATTTTAGGTATCACTGATGAAGTCAGAAAACTGACCAAGTGGACTAGACTCCATCAAGATTTGGATTGAGTTATCTAAGTATATTTATTGCTTGAGAGACTCCATACCGGAAAGCTCTATTGGAGTACTTGAAAGCTTGAATTATGGACAAGAGCCCTATCAAACAAGGTCACCCAAAAGGAATTATGTTAACAAGAGATCTTACGATCATAGGTGAAACAGTGGAACTCAGCAAATCTTTGAGCTGTGTCTGTTACTGTCATTGACTAATGACCCAATGGGCAAAGTGCCCCATGTGGGTTTCTAGATTGGTTCCTGAGTTGTTTAGAGCATGATGTGCTGGAGTTGTGGACACAAAAAAATATGGGCATGGTTGAAGCTAGTTATAGACTTCACAACTAAACATGCATACCTTAAAAAGCGGAGAACTCGAAGCAGGTCTGCAGCGCTTGCTGTGGTTGTGTTGGTGATGAGAAGAAACATTTGGTCCAATGGTGATTCAAATTAAGCAAAGAGCATGACTTGGGGAGTCTCTCAAGCAATAAATATGAATTTACCCATTTTTACCCATACTTTCTTGTGCTTTGACAGGTACCTTGCTTGTATGACAGGCAATATAATGTATCTATGGGTTCTAAGTTTCTTACCATAAACCAAAGGCCATATGGTAACCTTTGTGGGTGCTTTCATGGCTCGAGAGCTTCTACCTATGGGCTTTGGGCTTCGTGTCAGATCCAAATAAAGTTGCGAAATGCAACCCCTGTTTTTCCCTATTTTCCCTAATTGCTGTTCCTGCAGTTGCTTAATGGTGCTTTTGGTGTATATTTACAAGCCATGGCTCTATAACTACGTGATGGTAACTTGTTCCTTGTATTCATTTTACAGTCGCTTCGGTGAGCAGTTGATATTGGTATTTGTAATATCTCTGTCCAAGCACAGGTTTTCTACTCCCTCACAGAACAAATTTGTTTACAAGATTTTCGGGTATTCGTGTTCATTTTGGATTTTGAGAACCGATTTTGAGCCCAAAACTAATTGTTGGACTCGATTAAACACAATTGAGTCCAGTAATCAGTTTTGGCTCGTAATCGTTACTCAAAATCCAAATCGAAGAGGGGATAAATCCAATATATGGCCTATCAAATGGACAGTTTGGATTGGGGTTCCTAAGTGCCTCATTATATTGCAAGGAGGGATTCCCCAACCCGTTTGACGCGCACCCGCATGATCCGCGCGTAACCCAACTCAACCCGTCCGTTTCCCAGGTCTATAGCCAACAATATTCACGAACCCATTTGGTGTACATGTCAGTGGGTTCATGCAATACATAGTTGTTTTACCTTATTAAAAACAGTGCTCCTCTTAACAGATATTTCCAAAAAAATAAAAGTTATGTTCTTACCCAACAAGCATTAGCTCTCCCTAAAAAGGAGGTGATCCAGCCGCACCTTCCAGTACTGCTACCTTGTTATGACTTCACTCCAGTCACTAGCCCCGCCTTCGGCATCCCCCTCCTTGCGGTTAAGGTAACGACTTCGGGCATGGCCAGCTCCCATAGTGTGACGGGCGGTGTGTACAAGGCCCGGGAACGAATTCACCGCCGTATGGCTGACCGGCGATTACTAGCGGGTGAATCATCCCTATAAATTTCTTCAATCTCTGATCGACCTAAGGTAACAACAGACTCACCACACCAAATGACACATGTTAATGTGCATCTTTTTTCATCAACGGTCATGGTGGGCCATTTTTATTAAGATCATCCATGGAGGGCATTTCGGTCACCATGAGGAAGCTTTTAGTTAGTCTTTGGGTCAAGGAGGGAGGTTTTTGTAATTTACACAAACACCCACAAAGGTACATCTATCTATAAAACCCTAACTTCCATCCTCATTTCTTAGGGTTTCAGTTTTTACTTTGTAGAGAAAAAGCTCCTGTCTTTTTTAGGGTTTCATATTTGTAAAGAACCCCCAACATTCGCAGTCATCCCCTTTCTCCTTTCATATTACTCTTTAGCATCTGATTCCTCTGTGAGCTTTTAGACATTTCTTGTTTTCCTTTCTGCTTTATCACTTGTTCTTGATTTGCAACATATGCTCTCCTCCTCTCTTTAAAGAACCCTTGTGTTTTTGGGGATACAAAGAAGGTGCTGTGATGGTTTTCTCGTTAATCCGACCCCTTTTATGGGTATATGAGGACACTACAAATCCATTCATATGAGACTGAGCACCTTCTTTCCCCCCATTTTTTTTTTTTTTTTTTTTTTCACATTTTTCAGTTTTCTACATTTTTCCCCATTTTTTTTTAAATTCAAGCCCATATTTTTTTTGTATGGTACGTGAGTTTCAGCCTTTTGAAACAAGAGCTTTAGATTTTGGTGTGATACAATATCAATATCTACTGTAAGTTCTATTTGGGCTTACCTTCTGGGAGATAAATCTGGCAAAATTAGGAATGAATAGATTGAAACTATAGTTAAATCTCCATTGGATTTCATAGAAAATGTTTAAAGGTTTAAAAATGTTGGAGCATTTGATTTTGGGGTTCGGAGTTTGGGAAAAATTAAATAGAGTGTTGTAGAGGAATTTGGATTGGAAAAATTGTTAGAGAGGGACGAAATGGGGGTAATCAAGTCTCTAAAAGGGGGTTATCAAACTCTCAAAAGGGGTTATCACAACTCTCTTTAACAATTTTTCAAAATTGTGACCCCCGTTCACAATTCTTGTATTTTGATGCCCCCCGTTGGCAATTTTTCCATTTGGATTTGGGCGTACAAAATAAGGGTCGCTTTTTAACCGGCACACGCATTGTAGAATTTACACCCCACTACACTTTTGTAATTAGCTTTTGAAGGCTCAAAACCAATTTTAAGAAGGGTGATGATAAACTCGCACCCCTGTAACGTTAAAAAGGGGGAACGTCTGCCACTTATGTTCCTTTCAGGGGTGCGAATTATACTACAGGGGGTGCTAATTTATCATCATCCTTTCAAAAAGTATACAGAATAGAGTCCCTTGTTGAAGAAAGGGAGTGGGATTTGGGAATCTCATTTTCCTTTATATTTATATACCTTAGGTATGTTTGGTTACACAAAAATTGGGATTGTTTAGGAATTCTGCTTTGCATTTTTGGGTGCCATTTCAGGAAAATCTATTGTTTGGTTGCCCATGTAGTCTCCAAATTCCTGGAGACCACCAGGAAAATTGCCTGTCCATTTAATATTTCATACATGTAGATATCTTTATAGGTATTAAATACTTTCAACTCAACTCAACTAAGCTTTTGTCCCAAACTAGTTGGAGTCAGCTATTGAATCCTTTAGAAAATTTTTATGAAGAAAGTGAAAGGATCTACTCGGTTCAAATTGATTAAGTCTAATCCTGACACTAGTTGGGTTCATAGACATGTATCATTTTATTCCATTCTATCCTATCCAAGGTCATGTTCTCTGTAATATTCTTAGCCCTCAAGTCTTTCCTCACTCCAAGTTGTTTTCGGTCTACCCTACGGGTTTTTACTCCATCAACTTGGCACACCCTACGGGTTTTTACTCCATCAACTTGGCACGAGTCTAACCTGTTCTATTTTTTTGTTGTTAACATCCTATTCAATCTCTCCTTCCTTACGTAGGATTGAACTAGATACCACCTGTCCAGTCATATTTACTACATCCTCGCCCCGCCTCCTTACATTACTAAAGTTGCACTCAATATACTCTGTCTTATTTATGCTCAGTCTACAACCTTTGGGGACTGCTACCGTGGCTTTCATAGGCGATTATAATTTCCAAAAAGTATGGTTAAAACATATAAGACAGGGTGAAGCTGTCTCGTTATCAAACATTCTAGTGCCCATGTCAGTTGCCTTTCTTTATAGCTATAAAAAAACTTGCATTTTGAAGCTCCATAACTTCTTTTATCTCATAGTTATTCAAACATAAAATCTATTTTTGGCATAATTAATGCAAAAAGTTGGTCTGCTTGTGCCTTATGACAGATTATCGGCTCTGTGTATGCAAACATAAATATCCAAAAAGAATGATAATCCTTAGGGTGTGTTTGGTTTGCTGGAATCGGAAGTCAGGAATCGGCATTTGATTTTATCCCCGCAATTCCTGCGTTTGGTTGGTATTACTCGGTATAAAGGGAATGGCCTAGAGGAATTTATGGTTGAATCTCGGGCGGATTATGATACCCCCTGAGGTAGGTTGTATTCTGATTCCCAACTCAAAAAACACTCGTTTTGGCGGATGAAATTATGGAGAAAAATCCTCTCTGTGATTTTAGGGAGAAAATCTCTCTCTCTCTCTCTCTCTCTCTCTCTCTCTCTCTCTCTCTCTCTCTGGGGTGTCAATGGACCCAGACGGTCCGATGGATAGTCCGAATCCGAACCTTAATAGACAGGATCTAGGCACATTAGAAGGATCCATATCCATGGAAATATTGTGGATCCTCTTCGTATGATCTGAAAAATTTCGGATCGTGAACAAGACATGGTAAAAAAATCCGATGGATAGTAACGATCCGAAGTCCTTTTACTAAAATACCGTCAAAATATTTCTTATATTAAGTCTTAAATAAGGGGTATTTTCATAAAAATGAAGTAAATATTGCTTAGCTTACGACTTTCCATTTCCCCCCTTTTCCAGACATCTTCCTTTCTTAATCGGTTTTTCTTCCTATAAACTTGCCACTCATCCTCAACAAGGATTAGTTACTAGAAAGTTTTATCGTCATGCACCCTCGAGCATTGGAGTTCTTTTTAACAATAAAATCCTATTCTTCATCAAAATCATGAGTTGTTATTAGATTTAGTGACAGATTCTTGTCAGAATTGAGGAAGTTTTGGAGTTCATTTCAAATGAAAAAAGCCGAGATTTTTTGTTGTTTTGGTAAGTAGGACCTATTAGGACACTCCGATGTACACAAGAAGTAGGATTTGAAATGGATCATGACCATGACACAAGAAGTAGGATCCGAAGAACACTCCGAATCCGATCTAACTGATAAGGGATTTGAATGGATCGTGACTAAGACATAGGTGGATCCGATCCGAAGTGAATCCGTTGACACCCCTACTCTCTCTCTCTCTCTGCGTATGCCTTTTTTGTACGCTGGGTTGGTGTTGCTGCAAGTGGGGAAAATACAGAGAAAATTAGGTCTTCTTTCTGTCTTGTCTGTGATGTTCCAAATACAAAGGACTCATGCAATTTTTTTAGCATCTCTCTCTCTCTCTCTCTCTCTCTCTCTCTCTCTCTCTCTCTGTGCGCGCTGCTGCTGCTCAAAATACAGAGAGAACTTTTGCAATATGTAAACCCCTATGATGAGATGGACAGAGTCAAAACCCAAACATCGTGCAAAACCATGTAAACTCCCCTTTCTCTATAAACTCCCCGTAGTAAGAGATGTCGATATTGATTCCTTATTATAATGTAACCAAACACTAGAAACGGATTCGACATTCCATTTACCACAGGAAAATGGAATTGGAATGGAATTTGATGTCGATACCAATTGATGATTCCTGAGGGTATCCAAACGCATTCTTAGAGAAATGATAATTTCCATCCTTTTCCAACATTTTCAGTTTCAAGCCTCTTGTATGTCTTTTACTAACGTGCATGCATTTCCACCATCCTTTTGTTTGAAAGGGGTGTAAATATTTATTGAGGCTCTGTTTCTTTCAACTAAGTTTACAATCTAAACTATTTATTGAAGAAAAATGACCACAAGAAGTCCCGCCTGTGACCACAATAAGTCCGGCCAAATGCAGTTGAGAACATCAATAGACTTAGGCCCTTTATACATCAACTCATGCTATGGTTTACCTTCTTCCTGCTGAGCCTATTTCATAATTGGGCTCATGATATTCCATGGAATTATTTTTCATGATTGTTAAACATGCCTTAAATGCTGTTGAAAAGATCTTAATGGAACAAGAAAAGCTAAAGAGCTGGGCTTTGTAGTTCTTTATCTGATATGTGAAAATCAATAATTTTTGTACATGCGAATGTAGAAAAAAATAGTGGGCCCACAATATATGGTGATCTAAACTGTTCAAAGTTGGGCCCAGATGCAAATTGGCTATGCCCCCAAAAAATCTTCACTAGAGGATGATAATAACCCTCTGTTATGTGGAGGTTTTTATATGGTGTCATCCATTTTAACCTCCACATATAAGAGAGTTAGGGTCATCCTCTGGAGAAGATTTTGGGGCAAAGCATATCTTCATTGTGGTGTATGTTATTTGAAGATGACATAGTATTAATCAACGAAACCAAAGCAGGAGTAAATGCTAAATTAGAGTTATGGAGAACTACTTTAGAGTTTAAAGGTTTTAGATTCACTAGGACTAAGATAGAATATATGAAATGCAACTTTAGTAATGTAAGGAGGCGGGACGAGGACGTAGTAAAATGACCAGACAGGAGGTACCTAAGAGGGATATCTTTCGCTATCTTTGTTCAATTCTACACGAGGAAGGAGAGATTGAAAAGGATGTTAACCATAGAATAAGAGCAGGTTGGTTGAAGTGGAAGCTTGCCTCAGGAGTTCTGTGCGACCGTAAAATCCCTACCAAGTTGAAAGGAAAGTTTTATAAGACAGCTGTGAGGCCAGCCATGTTGTACGGCTCAGAATGTTGGGCCACCAAGAAACAACATGTGCATAAGATGAGTGTAGCGGAGATGCAAATGCTTAGATGGATATGCGGCCACACAAGATTAAATAGAATTAAAAATGAAGACATTCGTAAAAAGGTGGAGGTGACACCAATTGAGGAGAAGATGAGAGAGCACCGCTTAAGATGGTTTGGACATATCCAACGTAGGCCTTTGGATGCTCCGGTGAGAAGAGGCGACTAGTGCCAAATTGATGGAGTAAAAAGAGGTGGGGGTAGACAAAAAACAACTTAGGTAGAAACAGTGAGGAAAGACTTAATAGGTAGCAACATAACAGAGAACATGACCTTGGATAGGATATAATGGAAGAAAATGATCCACGTAAAAGAACCCAACTACAACCAGGATTAAAGCCGGGTAGATTCCTTTTACCTTCTTCATGAATTTTTTCTAAAGGATTCATTTAGCCGACCCCAACTAGTTTGGGACAAAGGCTTTGTTGAGTTGAGTTGAGTTGAGTTAATGTGGGTTGCATCAATTTTTTTTCTCCCCCACACACACGTACTAGAGTTCACCATAAAACCGTCTGAATATCACTATCTAATAGAAATTGTGACTATAATCCAAACTGTTCATTAACAGTGTATTGTTTTTTTTTTTTTTTTTTTTGGATGCGTAAGCTGGCGTTAGGCAGAAATATTAATAAAGAGAAAATGATGAAATGTCTGGGTTGTTAGGCTCCTTCCTAGTGGACTTGTATTGGGCCTTGCTGGTTCCTCGTGTGTGTGATTAGATTTGTTGGTCTGAATGTATCCATGCCTTTTAAAACACATTGCTCGGATCATCTGAGGCCCTTGATCCATCAAGTCTTGTTTAGAGTTTGCTAAGAAGAGTTAACCGTTTTACTAGCACTCGTTAAGGTGCACTGGGAAAGGAATTTTCCAATCATTTTTCACATCCTTTGAGAATTTTACAACGGTTTTGAGTCATTTTTATCATAACATGTGTAGAATTCCTTTCCCAATGCACCTTAACGAGTGCCCTGACACTAACACTCGTTAACGAAACCCCTTTATCTTAGGCATGAGATGTCTCCTTGCGAGGAGAACAAGATCATGTGGTCATCCAATGAGCTCTACAAGATCAATGGTCTTGGTTTCACATACATGTCCCCCAGTACACAAGAATTGTCTGTGACCATTGATCTCAATTGTCTGCATTACTGCTCTCTTATAATTTGCTAAAAAGATGTGGTTGTTGAGTAGTTAAGCTCTTTGCTCATAGCTACTTTTGGGACCGCGCGTGTCATGCAGATATGATTAGGTCTAAAACCAGTGCGCTCGACCCCACATTGATCATATAATCTTAGCCACTTGATTCATCCAGACTCGTTTAGGGTTCCGCCAAGAAAAGCTAAGCCATTGATGGGTTTTGCTAGAAAGGCTAAATTATTGATTTTTGTAGGACTTTATCTCCCAAAGTAATGTGATGAGACCAGGACCTTGTGGGTTGCCTCATAATGGTTTCAATTATCAATGGTCTTGATACGCATGCATGTCCCTGTATGGGGACTCAAAATTGATCTTAGCATTGATTACACATGCATGTTTTTTTTTTTTCCCTGTAAAGATATTGCTAGTTTAGATCTCCTTTATAGGTTGGGGTTTCATAGGGCCATTGAATGTGAAGATAGGTGTGAAAGTGCCTCCTTACATCAACCACCAAAAAACCCCTCTAAAAAGAAAGAAAAGGAAAAGCTGCTTGTAGCACCCCTATGAATAAAGAAATGCCTCATTAGGCATACCTACCGATATAATAGAAAAGCCTTGTAGAGTAGAAAGTGCATGTGCCTAATCGGAATCATTTCCTCTGAGGAATTGTATCTCTTAAAAGAACTGAGTCCATCAAATTTTCAAAGTCTATATGAGGAAAAGACCAAGAAATTATTGTTTAGTTGGTCGTTTTGTGGCTTAATTAGTCCAATGTAGGTTGGTGAAGTCCATGTGGAGTGCACCCATCTGCTCATTTCTACTCCTTTTTCATTATTTTACAAACCCCTTTGCTATCCTTGTAACGTAAAACTGCAGCTAAAAGGATCTCAAAGATCACATGTTCCTTGTTGCAGATGTTTCACTTTACCAAACAAGATCACATATTCATGTGGCGATGTCCATCACATGAAAAGTGTGACGATAGTATGTAAGAAGTGGCTCTTTAATCTTAAGAAAATCACATCACATTGGTGGTGTTTGGTACAAGGACAGCAATCCATGGGAAATGGGTTGCTTCATGATGTTCAATTGTGTGTAATGTATCAGGACTGATTTAAGAAAATATTATTGGAACAAAATAATCATTAAAACCCTATATATTATCCTTGACCTACCCCTTCTGACGCAGGACGGGCACGCGATCGATAACGGTGATGTGACGACTCGATAAAAAATAACAAAAAGATAATTGTGGTGCTAGTCCATCCATGCTGTGTGGGAATGGATGAGATGATCGCAGGCTCCTGCATCACCTTCCCTTTCCCTCGTCACCAATATCACCGTCTCCTTCTCATCCGTCTCCCCCAATCTTGAATTTGAACAATCTTTTCTAGGGACTGCGATCATCATGGCTGTTCGGCAGGGAATATCCGGGTTGTGGGATAATTAGTACGCAGTTATACTGCAACAATACCACTTAACTGAGTTATTTTTGCCTTGGTGAGTCTCAGCAAAGCATGATTATGGGTAAAAAGCATCAGATTCCATTGTGGAAGAATCACCCACCATTTTTTCCGAGGCATTGGGCATGATATTTCCGATCCATGAGAAGAAGTGAACATATAAAGAAATATGCTTTAATTGGTTGCAGAACAAGTGATAATGTATGTTAGTGTTACAAGTAGCTAAAAGAGATTAAAAACTAATGCAAGTAGGATTTGATAGAGTCAATGGATTTGGTTGAGACAAAACACAGCAAGGATTGCTTGGCTTGAGAGGGTCGTCTCTGGCAAAGCCATTGTTTCGAAGGAGTCGTTGTCGTAGAGAAGGGAGATGATGGGAAGGTTTTGGCAAGGTGGGGAGGAGATAGGGTTGGTTTTTTTTAAGAGGGAGCACAAAAGAGACCCAATAAATCATTTTTTTTAATTTCTCGAGCAACAAAGAGTCGCTCAAAAAATACCGAGCTAAGGAATCAAAATGTGTTCATAATGCATCCACGGGAATGACTGAAGGTTATTTTTTCAATCTAGAGCAAAAAAAATCGAAGGAAAAAAAAAAAAAAAAACCTCAAATATCATCTCAGTCCCAATCAGTAATCACCATCTCCAACAGCTTCTCAGTCACAATCAGCTAGTCAAAGAGGCTCTCAACCCCCTGCAGAAACATGGCCGGAGCCACAAACAAGATCAGAAATGCAGGGCAATACCCCAGCAGAACCAATGTCTTGACATGGAATCAAGTCCAAAAGCGAGGACTACAGGTCAATGGAAAATGAGGACCACACCCAAAACAGAGATGGCGGTCATAAGATCATAAAGATGATGGAGAAACAAGCAGACATCAATGAAAACCAGTCAGCATCAACAAGCTCTATGGGAAAGGAGAGCAAAACTACAATCTACAATTTCCACCCGCCAAAAGGACAAACATACAGACGGTGAAACGTGGCACCCAGAGCAGCCTCTGGATGAGCACGCAATAAGTTTTATAACCCTAGCAGGTTAAAATAAAGGAGCATCCATGGTTACAGGTTCTGAATCTGAAAACACAGAAGGCTGGATGCATATACACGGACTACAACAAGCTCAACAAGAATGACAGCCCACAGAAGCCTAAGCGTCATGGTTTCCACTATCCGCAGGGAGACGGAAAAGAACAGAGACAACAATAGCAGAAATAATACTGCATCTAATGGCAATGGAAAAAAGCATGACGGGGAAACCGCAAGTAAGAAAATGAATAAATAAAAGAAGAAGCTGAGGTTTCAAAGCATTACACCGTCATCTGCATCTCTCAAAGCATATGAAAATATAATTGCATGTATGGTAGAATAAAAGTAGGAGGATGTTCTGTCTTCCTATGTATGGTTTTTACCAGTTTTTGCTGTGACAACTTAAGGATTTAAATAATTTATATGTTGAGTTCATACAGTCTTTTGCCATTTGAATCTCTTCAATTCAATGGAAACAAGTCTCAAATTAGAGAAATACAAATCCCCTCAGACTTCCGCAACATCTCTACAAAATCAAACATCAAAAACTGCAAATATTGGAGAGACAGCGTTGTACCTCTGACTAAATTGAAACAACACATACCTTGTGTGCCTCTGTCATGCCAAAATATAACTAATGCCTGCACATCTAATATACTCGGCGGTCACAACAATGGGCAGAAGGGTAAAAGAGCTTCTAAGGAAGAATATATTTACAGCACCAGCTTTTTGAAGGAAGCAAACCATTAAGATAGAAGCAGGGAACTGAATGCATTACCATTAAGGAAATCACAAAATCATTCACACACCGGCTTGGTATCGAAGCTGCTCAAGCAGATAGCAAATGCCTGGAATGCTGAGAGTGGATAGCGATAGTCCATGGTGAAGATGTCTTTCCCTATCTTTCCAAACTGAAGTATTACCTTTTCCTGCTCCACGAGCGGAACTTGATGAGAAGGGTCCACAGCTGCCACAAGCTGGAAGTTCTTAACAGAGGCAACAGTAACACGACCCCTGAAGTTTAAGCACCAGCACTGTAACTGCTCATGCCATCGAGGAGCTTTATTCTTTAAAACCAGCTGCTCACCAGTGCTCTGGACAGATATTGGTCGCTCAGATAGGCTTGTAGAGCTGAAATCTACAATTGGGTCCTTGGATTTTGCAACAGATAAAACAGAGAACTGTTCCTCAAGGAAGTTGGAGAATCCAGACGGAGTTGGGGCACTGCCCCCTTCCTGAATTGCAGAGACAGGGATGGAATGCATGGTGCACTGCATTCTCCTTGGGCCCCTAGTCCGGAGGACATTAAGCTCGTAAGAGATGGTAGCGATGTTGTAGTTACCAGCAGGCACTCTCGGAGACACTTGCTTGGAATGGATTCTTCGACTTGAACGACTGTTTGGCAAAACTGCACTATCATTTGGAGGCTGGCTGTCGTAAATGGTAAACTTGGTGCCCAGAAAATTTGACCTGATAAAAGTAAAGCAAAGGCTTCAGAGATCAGGTTCAAATGTAAAGAGAAAAAAGACCTGGTTCATTAAAACTAAAACTTACCTCAATTTTCCAACATACATATTGCTCGCTCGAGAGAAATCATCTGAGACCAATGAGATCACAAAATCTGTGCTTGTAGCACGTCTGATTTTTCTGGCCGCAAACAGCAACTTGCCATTCTCCCCTAGAAGAGCTGCAAATTTGATAAAACATCATCTATGTTACTGTCATCATAAGCATTGGTGCCTATTGACTATATTTAATTCTTTTAGTGTTTGCTCATAGTTCCATTAGATTTTATTTTACATTTTGAAACTTCCTAACATTGTTTAAGAATAGGGCTTTTTTAAGTTTAGAAAAGGCCATTACTATCCCAGCCACATGGACAACATAAGGGTTCACAGTGCATTCTCATTTGTATAATAATATCATAGACATTTAGACAAATTTGGAAATACTCAACTCAACTCAACTAAGCCTTTGTCCCAAACCAGTTGAGGTAGACAAATTTGGAAATACAAGGGGGAAAAAGGAGATAATGAAGAGCTTGAACTTTTTTGAAAAACAGAATGTAACTACCTGAAATTCCTTTTTTTTTAATGGTAACTACATGAAATCCCGTAACTCAGCAAGATTTCTCCTTGTCTAGGAAATCTCTCCAAAACAGACAATTTCCACAGATTCTCATGATTTTTTCATCCGAATTTCTAAAAATTTGAACATATTTCATTTACTAATTGAACTTCTGATTTTTCCATGAGCCCACCTAGCTATTTCACTTTGGTCATCCCAACAGAGATTTCTATTTCCAGGAAATAGAAAAACTTCCAACAGAGATTTCAACTAACAAGACAAAATCCAAGAGAAGTTAAAAAAAAACTCCTTTGCCAGGAATCTGAAATTTGCCGAACAGAAAATTTCCATTAATAGGGAAAGTACCAAGACAATTGTAAAAACCTTCACATGGCAAAAAAAACTGCAAAATATCACAAAATTTAAGAAATTTCAATTAACTCTGGTCTCACTAAACTGTTAAATGCAAATAAGAGAAACCAATGGGATTCCATTGCCATGTCAAAAACCATTCTAAAGCAGACTCATTAACCAGGTAAAGGAATAAAAAACTAAATTTCAATCATTCTGTTGAAGTATAAATGATCAAATAACACCGACTCCAACGGCTTAAGCTTTTGGAGCAATTGGTTGCAGTGTTTAAAAGAAAAAGGAATATAAGGATTTATCGTGGCCAGGCAGACGGCTATATCAGCCGTCTGCCGGAAAACGTATCAACCCGGGTTGTGATAAAGGCGGCAAAGTCCAAACGACCTGCTCTGATAACATGTAAAATTAGGAGAAGATTTCACTAATTCTAGAAAGATTACAATCAATCCCAAAGTGTGCTTATATAGATCACTCATGGGTAAACATAGAATGGAGTCTTGATAATTAATAAAGGAAACAATCCTAGTCAAATATACTTTTCTAATCTCTCAAGGTTACCTCTTCTAATCTATTTGCCTAATACACCACCACAACAATCCGATGGTGAGATCCCACATATTCCAACACATTCACATTGCCAGGAAATTGAAAATCATACTACAAAGAGAGATTTGGAATAGCCGAATAGGTCAGTTGCACTACTCTCGAATCAGTGAGAAAATTCCATGAACAATTTCAATAAACTGTTTCAGTGACCAATCTAAAATAAAAAGGAGAGAATGGGAGCCGCAAATGTGATCACCACTTACCAGGGCTCAGACCAAGATACAGACGATAAGTAGAAGTTGCTCGTTCCCTTCTGATAAAGCACTGTGTGGGTGAATCACGAAGTCCCGGCTACATATGAGAAAAAAACAATCAAAACCAAACCAAGAAACCATTTCTACAAACAAAAACAACAACAAAATAAATAATAAATAAACAGAAAATGGAAGAAAAAAAAACCTGCTTCAGTGAAATGGGGAAGGTGAGCCTCCCTGATTCTTCAGGTGTCTTGACAATTTCTTTGGTAATCTGTCTCCATGTCCTGCAAACTGAGGCACAAGCAACAACATGTTTCCTTGCAGGCCACGAAGTCTCGCTCTCCTCAACCCGTCGGATCACATCAAGGAGCAACTCGGGCGGTAGATTCGCCCACCGGCTTTGTTGAACAAATCCAGAGAGGAATCGAGCACTATCTAAAGCATTTTGTGACCTTGCTCGGCTCTGAACCAGTTTCCCTTCTGATCCTCGCCTCGACATGCTACCAATCCCATCTCTCATCTCTCTCAGCTCTCGAACAAGGCCCTTAAACGACATTGAAAGAAAATAAACTTTCCCTCTCTCAATCTACAAAGTCTCGTTTTTCTAATGTTTTCTCCCAATTCTCCCGCTATGAGAACTGCAGAAACTAAACTAAAGCCATGCACCTTTTAGCAAACCTACTTCAAAGAAAGAAAAAAAAAAGCAATGTTAATTTGAACCTAATTGAGAAGGCTTTGTAAAAGCAAAGGTTAGGGTTTGAGAAGGAAAAAAATGCAATGTTGGGACGTAATTGAGAAGACTTTGTAAAAGGAAAGGTTAGGATTTGCCATTCCTGAAAAAGGAAAGCAAATAAAAAATTAGGGTTTGACAATTTACCTGGTAGATCTGTGGAGAGCGTCCCTCAAATCGTCAGGATCTGAGGGGGAATCTAACGACGTTAGACGATCTTTGGAGATCAGGAGTTTTAATACCGTCAGATCTACCGTCTTTGGTAGATTCAAATAAGGAAATAAAAATCGGATCTAACGTTACAGTTTCTTCGATTCTCACGACAAATGTGACGTACTTTCTTCCAATCTCGAAGGCAAAAGAGCTCAGAATCTTCGGAAAAATCTCAGAATCATCTCAAATGCCCGTCCAAAAAATCAGATTCAGAACAGAATGCAACCACGACAATCCAGAATCGATTCTCGGATTTGAGATCCTCCCAATGTCGTCAGAAACTTACACTAATCAACGATCGCTTCTAAAATATCGGCCTGAAACTAAAAATCGAATGCCGATGTACGGATTCCCCCAAATGCGTTCTATTTCTTAAATAAAAAACCCTAACCTTCCGCATCGGCCGTAGAAACTCAAATCACGAACCAGAAATCCAAAATCAGACCTTTGATGTGCCGATTGCCGGAAATACCTCTGATTTCTACCTCGAAATGAAGGAATCGAGTAAAAAAAAATCACTCTCTGTACCTTCGATGTACAGATTGTCGAAAATACCTCTGATTTTCTCGAAAAAAAAACTCAAGAGATCGACGGAGAACCTCTAAATGAAGGAATCAAGCCAAAAAAAAATCAATCTTTCTGTATCGATTGAAGAGAATGAGTTCAATTTCTTTGAGAAAACCTCCAGACCTCGCCAAAAAAACCTAACAATGGCAGCAAGGAAACAAAAGATCCGATTTTCGTGCTCCGAAGCTCACGAAAGCTTGAAAATCAGATCAACAAACAAGGTGAATAGAGAAAATTACGTCGGCTGATTTTTTTTCAAAAGCCCTAGGATCGCTATCTTTCTCCTTTTCCCCTTTCCACCATCTCCACAACCGCCACTGCTCTTCCTTGGATTCCAAGCCCTATTTAAACAAATTGAAATCCTTCTATTGTTTTTTTTATAGCTAAATAGTAAATCTTGATTTCAGAAAGGAAAGCTTAAAAATGCCTAACTTTATTTATACTTTTATTTTATTTTTTCGGCATTTTCCGATGGGGCCCTCCTCGCGTGGCGTTTGTCGTGGTCGTCGTGGAAGACTCCCCGAGAATTTCGTTTTTCTTTTCCCTCTCTTCAACATGCAGACTACTGCTTAAAACTTTGTTGGACTCGGAATTGACTCGCTCGACCCGAGAAGACCCTTTTTTTTGACTCGGATGTAATTTTATCTTGAATAAACCCTTGGTATTAGTTATCTTGAATAAATCCTGAATGTGTATGTTATTAGGATGTATGGTGATTGAGACTAAGATCTAGTGAGCCATCATGTTACTTAATGAGCCGTACTATTAACGTCTTTTAGCGGGGTGGCTCGAAGATTAGTGGAAGAATAAGTTAAAAAGAGGAGATAAGCATTTTAATTTGTCTGGAATTACCTCGGAGAATAGTGTAAGTAGTGTGTGTTTGCGCAGTATATACTCAGAGAGTAAGAGAATAAGTATGGTGTGTCAATAACAATGTAGGGAGAGAGGAAAGGAATGAGAGATAACATCATTCCACAGAAAATTTAACTAAAATTCGTTACTTTGGGAAGAATTTTGTTTAAAAGTCATAAACAGAATCCTTGTTTTACCCCTTTTTTTTTGGGTCACCTCAAAACAAGCTTTTAAGTTAAAAGGCATTTTGGGAATTGTAAAAGCCTTTGCCCCGGTTGCAAAATGCGAATGTAAAGTGAGTCCTTCTCATTATCAAAACATAGTTATGCCAGCATCAGTTGCCTATTTTAATTAGGGAAGTGATATTCTAATCCTCATCCCCGGGCGAATGTATCATTTCACTTTTAAGGATTTTGTTAACGAGGGCACTCGTTAAGGTGCATTGGGAAAGGAATTTTACACATGTTTTTGATAAAAATGACTAAACATTTGTAAAATTCTCAAACAATGTGAAAAATGATTGTCTTTCCCAGTGCACCTTAACGAGTATTCTTAGGGCACCCGTTAACAAAACCCCACTTTTAATAATGCATTTGCAGACCAACGATAAAACAACTATAATATGACCCATTTAATTTGGGGAAAAGATCAGTACAACCATGTTTTAATAATTGCACTAACCCATCTTGTCTTTTATAATTTAGAGAGCTATCAAAGAATGTCAGCTCTCAAAAAAGCTCTCTTAAGCCAATTAGAAAAGAAAAGACAAGCTGAGTTAGTGCCATTATTATTATACACATGATTGTTTTGATATCATTTCCCTTAATTTAATATCGGGTTATGGGTCATCCTTGTTGTGTCAAAAGATCAATGGTTCACATCATTGCACGCACGCTCCATTTGTAAAATAGATAATTGGGGCATGGCAAACCTAGTATAACAATAAAATTTAAGAAATGAATTTAATGTTATTTTCTTTTTAAATTTGATAGGTAAGCTGGTTTAGGGAGAAATGATTACTATGATAATGGAAGGGAAGCGTAAATCAAAATAATTTGAAGAAGGGTCCATGTATATTATTGACCAGTGTAGGGTGATCGGGTGAACTCGGTTTCGGGGATGATTACTATTTCACCCTACACGTTTTTTTTTTCCCGGTTGACCGGGATGGTTTTTGAGTCAACTAGGTCCAAACTCGTCTCGACTCGGTAAGTACACTTGAGTGCCATTTTTAGAGATGGTAATGAAAAAAATTAGTAGAAAAAATAATCTTAATCCTCAGATTTGTTCCCTTTAAATAAAAAACCAACCATCCACATTCATCGATAAAGTCTCTACATGGTTAGAACTTATAATAGTTTAACAGGAGATGCTTTTTGAGCGTGATCCATGGTTTGTGTTATCAAACACGGTGGGCCCATTTTATGCTTTCTTTTGTAGCTTTCCCCATAATATCTACTTATATAATGTGAAAGCATGGGTGGACACAAACTTTTAAACATTATAAATTTAATTATATATTAACCCTGTAGTATGTTATAATGTAAATTTCTTTATATATAGCTATTAAATATCTTATACCAGTTAATCTCAATAGCTAATGAATACCTTAAAGATGTAATTTTTTTTAGAGCTATTATTAGATGCCGAATTTTCTTAGGTTTTAAGCTTTCACACTTTTCGTTAGGAAATTTGTGGAAAAGCTCTTGTATAGATTGGGGAGAATACATATATACTTCATATATGACAGCTTCTTAGTTGACTTCTAAAGGAAGAAAGTTGTGGAGTCTACCTATGTATCTACCCTTTTGTGGTTGGTGTGGAAGGAAAGGATTCGAAGGATTTTTAATAGGGACAAGCACAAGTGTTTGGCATGAGTGTCCATTGGGTGGCTTGTATTTGGGTATTAGGTAGTGTCTCAGAATTAGCCATTCACCACTGTTGAGTTGAGATTATGTTACGTGCCTAGATGGGGCTCACTTGGGCTGGAATAAAGTAGTTTAGATTGATTAGTTACTAGGATTTGCTTTGTAATTGTTTGTGATGTGTAGGAGTCCTAAAGATATAGATTATCTAAATGAGAGATTTTCTATAAATAACTTGTACGCATATTTTTTTAGAGGAATGAAGAAATTTGTTACAGAAATTGTGTCTCGTGCACAAAGGAGGATTGATCCTTCCCTCGAAGTGGATCATAGGCCGATCTTCCCTTTAAGAAGGTCAAAACTGTTGCGAATCGATCTAGGTTCGTAACAAGTGGTATCAAAGCCGTCGATCTTACACCATGGCTGCTTCTTCTAAGTTTTGGGAATCCATACGTGAAGATCTGCAAGAGATTAAAGTGTTGGTTTTGAAAATGATAAAGGGACAACAATAATTCGAAAAAGGTTTGGAAAAAATCAGCGAGACGATCGAGAAGCCCTGCACAATGAAAAAGATGCGACGAAATAGAAAAAGAAGAGAAGAGAAGAGAGAAAAAAATCGGCAAGAAGAAAAGGTGAAAAGGCCGCAAAAGAAATTTTGTTGTCGAAGAGTCTACCGCCATCGAAAAAATTCTCATCCACGGCCATTTGTTCGTCAACATCTAAATCATTCCAGAAAGACACGAAGAAGTAGCTCTGATGAATGCCACAATGAGATCGTTTTAAAAATGAGGTTGTCTCAACCATTGATGGCGACATACCGTAGGACAGAGAGAAGAAGAAAAGGAAGGAGACGGAAAAAGAATTTTGAAAAATGTGCAAGATCTGATTTTCACCAATCGGTCTGCAATCTCCAACCTTAAGGACAATATTGATTTCAAGGCGGGTGGAATGTTACGTGGCTAGATGGGACCCATTTGGGCTAGAATAAATTAGTTTAGATTGATTAGTTGCTAGGATTTGCTTTGTAGTTGTTTGTGATGTGTAGGAGTCTTAAAGATAAGGATTATCTAGATTAGGGATTTTCTATAAATAACTTGTACGCATCGTTTTTTAGAGGAATGAAGAAATTTGTTACAGAAATTGTGTTTTGTGCACAAAGGAGGATTGATCCTTCCCTCGAAGTGGATCAAAGGCCGATCTTCCCTTTAAGAAGATAAAAACCGTTGCGAATCGATCTAGGTTAGTAACAGAGTAGGTAGAGTGTTTCACATCGTCCTTCTAGGCCTTCGCCCTGTTGGTTTCGTCCTTCTCCAAGGCTCCTAAAACTTAACTTTAATGAGTGATGTCTTGAGAATCTCAGCCCTGCAGGTATTGGAGGAATTCTGACTCTAAGGTTAATTGGGCCTTCTCTTGACCCATTAGTAAGAAATGTTCCAATAGGACTGAAACTCTCACTCACCTGCATGGCATTCGGCTCGTTGATCACAATCAACTTGATTGCTCGACCATGGAGGGAGATTCCTTATATGGAATCACAAGGATTAAGGATCATAAAGACATTCAGTGGTGCTTCGTTGATCGTTGAGGAGATCACGGCTCTAATGAATAGTCACACAACCTCTTTTCAACATGTATATTGTTCTGCTAATGGTGAGTCGGACGCTATTATCTGCAGTCCTGTAGTTATTTTTTCATCTTCCTGGAGACCCCTGGAATAACTTTTGGGTTGTGCGAACCAAAGGGACCGATGACTTTGGTTTGCACCAAGTCGGAAACCAAGTGGATTTTTTTTTTCCCATATCATATTTATCCCGATCTCTTTCTCTCTCTATATATATCTATTTATCTCTATTCCAATTGCAGTGATGTACAAGGGTTTTATTTTTCTTCTTGCTATTTTTTCTTTGTGGGTTGCCCTTGACTAGCCCGGTCAAGGTCTTTTACCCTACCTTTTGGATTGTTTGTAAATTATCACCGTTAAAGAAAATAAAAAATACAGCTACACTTCATAATTCTTCTTATTTTAAACTCATGGTATTATCTGTCAAAAACCAAATGGAATTGTACAAACTAGAGAGTGGAAAGCGGTGCCCTATCAAAACAATGGATTATAAACATCATTATTCTTTGAAAAAGGAATATGATAAACTTGTCCCCTTATTTATGCCTAGCTACCATGGCCCCTTATTCGAGTCTGCCCCTTTTATAGGTTGTGAAGCTCACAATGGGTCTCTCTCTCTCTCTCTCTCTCTCTCTCTCTCTCTCTCTCTCTCTAAGGAAAAACAAACAAGATTAAACAAGATATTCACAAGACTCCTTCACAAAATCATAAACCCAACCTCTCTCGCACACACATGAAATCCAGTCTCTCTAATTCTCTTTCTCTCACTCACTCTTAACCCAGATTAGCTTCTTTGTGCGTTTTATCTTTATTTTACATAGATATTTATAGATGAGAGAGGACAGACTTATGCGGCTACTCTCCTAGTCAGACTAGGAGCCTTTGATTCGATCAACATGTCCAGTACACGTGTAGTTTTTTTTGAGTCGACTAGTCAACTTGAAGACTGATCTAGGTAACAGAAGAAACACCACAACTCACTATCATTTGTAATCTATAACTTCTCATATTTGTCTCTTCCCAAACTACAAAACAAACTTAACACACGCTTATCACTCCATGCATTGAATTTCTAGCCACCTGTGGAGGTCAAAGGAGTATAGGACTACTATTAATCATACTATTCGTCACTAGACGACACAAATTACCAAACTTCTCTCCCTTCATCATGATCATTCAGCTACGTATGATTTTTGTATCTCCGTATGTTGTCGAATAATTGAAACCCATGAATCGATCATGCGATATAAGATTTATTTACATCTTTGGGGTATATGTCACGCCATTCAAAGGGCGAACCACTCCATCAAATAAGTTGATCTCCACCATCCTAATACACATGACATCTTAACTAGACATGTTACCTTGGGACTCTGCACATCCCCTCGAATCTTAGAAAGTATCAAAATATTTCTTCCTAGAGCACACATAAATACAATAAGGGCCCGTTTGGATACCTCATGCATTTGTATTTTGATTTGGATTTGAGTCTTGGATACAAAACACATCAATCATCTTCATGATCATGTTTTAAGAGAGAGAAAGAGAGGGAGGGAGGGAGGTCTCGCTGCTGCCGGAGCAACATCGTGGAGCAGCGATGGTGAAGGACGTTGCCACAAATATTGATTTCCAAATAATGTCTCACAGAACAAATTTGAAAATCGGAATTTTTTGCACTATTGTAGCTCATTTGGAAATCTAAGATCTGATCGAGTTCAAAATATCAACTAAATCCAAATCTAAATCTTGTTGGTATCCAAAAGTAGCCTAAATTGTAATTTAAAATTTGCCTAGTATGACAATTCATTTAGTTAGTACTACTGTCCATGGATTCAATCTGAGACTAAGACCCTTCTGTGATCTGGTGATATGCTATCCCCGTGTCATATTCTCATTGGAAGATGTGATGGTCAAACCTACTCTGCCACGTGTGTAGTCAAACCAACATCCATGTGAAAGGATGGAAAGCATATATATTGGCAAGAGAGCCAGCAAGAGTCCACGCATCTGCACGTGCCCCCTCCTCGTTCCATTAAATCTGAATTCCTTTTTCTTTTCTTTATATTTAGACCATGTTTGGATTGCAGGAAATGTTTTGAAAAGAAAAAAATTTCCAGAAATTATTGTTTTTCCACTATTTGATTATAAATGAAAAACATAAACTTGAACCACTACAGTTGAAGAATTACTTAGACTGACTTTCAATTTATAATAATACCCCTCAAAATAAGCCATAATTTCCATTGAATTTTGAATATAAGAAAAAAATTTCTATGAGAAATGTTTTTCTTGCATTCTTCAAATCTTCTCTGGCATCGTAGCATGTGATGTTGTACATTGATCTTCTTCTATGTCAAAAATTCCCCTTATTATTATTAAACCAACCCTAACTTTTTAATTTGAAGGGATTTTGTTTATAAACTATCTAATCTGTAAAACATTTCCCAATTAGTCATTGATAGTTATGAATTTGCCAAATGGTCTAACTTTGGAAAAAAATATTCAGAAGTCATTAAAAGATTGCATCAAAGTCTTTTTGACGAGAATGCCCTAAAAATTCTATAATTATGTTTTAATTTTGTTTTTTTCGCTAAGGTTTGGCGCTTCTCATATTAGAGTGATTGCAGTTTAATAGAGATACCTAAGCACAAAAAGGGGGAAGAATTCATAATTTTAAGGTTTTGGGTTAAATCATGATTCTTGATCACTAATATTGGTATAAATTTTAATAATTAGGAATTTGTAGGGGCTGTTTAGATCTAGGGGAAATTTTCTTGGACAAAAGTTTTGTGAAAAAAATATTTTATGGAAGGAGTAATTCCAAGGCTCAGGAGTACAATTTTCTAGAAAACAGGGAAAAAATCGATTTTTATTAAAAAAATTCTATGAAAAATGAGTTCGCCAAATGCGAAAAACTTCGAAGTAAGATTTTTTTTATGAGAAGTTTATCCTTAAATCCAGGCAAGTAAATAGGTAAAAATTCTTATTTTCAATTTTTAACCACTTTATCTGTGTTTGGTTGCAAATTTAATATTGGAATAGTGAGCCAGCGTACCCAATGCAACTCTTGCACTCACCCCCCAGTTTTGGGGAAGGCGGGAATTGGAATAAACTACTATCCCAATCAACTCTACTATCTTCAAACCAAACAACTTCTTAGTGATTGTTTATTTGCAAATATGAAAGCCAAAATAGTGTTTCCATTCCCTTCAAATCTAGCTCACTCTACTACTCACTCATTTTCTTAAGGGATTTGCTAGGCAATCGCGCGGAAGGCCATTTCGCTGCAGACTTCTTTTATTCTAAAACCTTACGTAATGACCCCTTTGGATCATTGGCAATGAAAAACAAAGAAAAACTTGAATTTAACGAGATGGGTTGATATACCTTTCAACATGCCGCCGCTTGTATGCTTTAAATCTGATGAAGATGTTTGCTTTTCTGAGCACGGAATTAGCCGGCCCAGAAACACTCCTTGTTCTTCTCTTCCTTTACCTCACCATGAGGCTTATGGTAAACCTTTCCTTTTGAACATGAACACTATCAAGAAAAGTGGAAATTGTGGCAAGAGGAAGAGGGATTAAGAGTCTCTATTTATAAGAGAAGAAAGCCCCCACAGAACTTTCTAATCCCATCAATTTTCATTTGGCATCCTTGGGACAAAAATTAGCAAGTCTTTAGTGCTTACTTTGAGCCTAAAATCCTTCCCAAACTTAGGTGATTAGTTGTTAAAGTTGAGAGTTGCCTTAATGCAAGGCCACACATAAGGTTAGTATGTTTCTAAGATAGAAACTTCTAACAACTTTTGCATGAGAGCAGCTACACAGGCTCACTTTTTAGAAGATTTTGTCTTATCCATTTAAACCATATGATGTGGTTGTTCTCTCAGGCAAGTCGGCCGCGAAATGGTTTTCCACAAAATCAAAATTGCATAGCAAATCCCACGTGTGAGATCCTTGAATCTCGACTATTTCTAGCATGTCGAATCCGCAAACCAAGCACCATCGTAGGAGTTGACTACTTGACTTGACCGACTATTCCCTTTCGCTCACTTTTCACGAGTCATGACTAATGAGTCATTTCTCTCCCTAAGCTTACCGACCATGATAAAGGAGTGGGGCAATCTGTACAACATAGTCACACTAACCTTTAGGGAGAAAAGTACGGAATGGGGGCCGATGTTTAGGGAAAATTTGGATTGCGGGCACCTTTTAAAACAAGAACAAAAAAAGGGGCTAAGCTTCAAAATCGGGTGGTCAAAAGACCCTGATACCCTTTTGACATCGACAGAGTCCTCCTTTTTCATTACTGCCTCTTAAATTGGCCTGATTCACGAGGCTTCTTTTGGTTCATTTAAATGTGTATTTGAATCGAGAGAACCTTGAGTTCGTTTCTATCTTGGCTGTCGGAAATAACTAGAGATGGATGGATCTTGACATGTGTTGGAAATTTTTTTGGAACCGTGACATTATTGTACTTTTTTGGAACACTGACGTTATCTTTTCTCACTTATCTTTTCAACATGTGTCAGGCATCCATCCGTCTCTAGGTATTTCCGTCGGCCAAGAGAGAAATAATGGGTACGCCGATGGAAATAATTGTTACAGAGACGGAAATAATGGGTACGCTGGCGGAAATAATGTGTACGCCGATGGAAATAACGGTAACAGAGAGGGAAATAATAGGTATGCCGGCGGAAATAATGGGTGCTCCGATGGAATTAATAGTTACAGAGAGGGCAATAATGGGTACATCGACGGGTACGCCGGCGGAAATAATGGTTACGCCGATGGAAATAATGGTTACAGAGAGGGGAATAGGAATAGTATGCCGATGGAAATAATGGTTATAGAGAGGGGAATAATGGGTACTCCGGCGGAATAGGAAATAATGGTTACAGAGAGGAGAATAGGAATAATGAGTACACCGGCGGAAATAATGGGTACGTCGATGGAAATAATGGTTACAGAGAAGGGAATAATGGTTACAGAGAGGGGTATTATTAGAAGACGCCACTGTTTCATATTGATGTCCACGTGTCGTGGATCCGACCGTCTATTCATATTGGCGACGACCAAGATTTAAAGGAACCGAAGGACTCTGGGTTCACAGAAAGATTTCAATTCAAACCAAACCGACTATGTATAGAGCCGCTAGCATTCCAAAAAGTTTTTCAACACGTGTCAGGCATCCATCCGTCTCTAGGTATTTCCGACGGCCAAGATAGAAACGAACCCAAGGTTCTGTAACTTCTGTCGGTTCAAATACCAGACGAACAAAAAGAACCTCGTGAAACACGCTAGTAATGAAAAAGGAGGCTGAATGACGTTTCTGTTGATGTTAGAAGGGTATCAGGGTCTTTTTCCAACCCGATTTTGAAGATTAGCCCGTTTTTTGTTCTTGTTTTAGAAGGTGCCCGCAATCCGTTTTTTCACTAAACATCGGCCCTCATTCCATACTTTTCTCAACTTTAGGTACCTGTGACCACCATATTTTGATTATGACACTACGCTCTTTGTTTTATATTTTTACGTTGATAGCATCTATTACAGCCGTAAAAAAATAATTAAGTGCAAAATATTATAGTTCGTATATCTGTTCCAAAATTTATTAAATTGTCTAATTTTTTGTATAAATTACTTGAAACCTCCTCAAATCATAGTCACAATGTTTGGTTTATTTGAGTATTTTTCATGCATATGCTACTTAATGTAGTTTATTTTTACCTCTAAGTATAAGCTCCAGTCCTCTTATATTAGTGCAATGTGTTTTATCTGAGAAAAGAATGTATATTTCTTGACAACTTTAATTGTATGACCATAATCGCCTAGTTTAGGGTTAGTTCAATGTATAAATTTTGGTGTCCCTTAAGAAAGAAAAAACCTAAACTGGCTGAGTAGTCTTCTTAGTCATTTTCCGAGTTCTTGTATTTTCAAATCAAATTTGTGACCATAATAGCTTAGTTTAGGGTTAGATAAGTAGACATAGTTTGTCTAAGCAGTTGTTAGTATCTTGGTGAGAAATCTATGTCAGCCAAGAAAACTACCCAGTTCAACTCTTTTGCTTAGGCCCTGTTTGAGTCCGAAACTGATTATTCGACTTAAAATTATGTTTAACTCCTGTTTATTTTGTATTTTTCGAACCGATTGTGAGTCCAAAACTGATTATTGGACACAAAATTACGTCCCTGTTGATTTTGAATTTTGACTTCATTTTGGACTCAGAATCTATTATCAAAATCCAAAACAGAGAGAGCCTAGGTTTAATTTTGAGTCGAATAATCAGTATTGGACTCACAATGGATTGTCAGATCCAAAATGAACAGGGCCTAGCTTTAATTTTGAGCCAAATAATCAGTTTTGGACTCGGAATGAGTTCTCAAAATAAAAAACGAACAGGGCCTATGTTTAATTTTGATCCCAAAAATCAGTTTTGGACTCACGATGGGTTCTCAAGATCCAAAACAAAAAAGGCCTTAATTTTGAGTCCAGTAATCACTTTTGGACTCGAAATAGTCTCAAAATCCAAAACAAACAAGGCCTTAAACAGGAAGGACAAACGAAATGAAATCCACGGGCTTTGTAGTTTCTTTGGGTTTATCGCCTGTTGTGACATGGGAACAATTGGGCATTAGAACAAGGAGAAAAGAACAAGATTAATTGAACGATAAGAGCTATGGATTTTCTTTGCTTGAGATCTTTTGTTCTTAGAAGTGGAGCCCACATCTGTTCTTGCTTTTGCTGGCTCTCGTTGTTGATATTATATCTAGTGTTGTTGTGAGGTGGAGATATGCACCATCTGAGAATTCCAAAGGCAACTTCGAAATGGATAAGGTTCAGAGCTCCCATGCCCTCAAAATTTCCAATCATGAAACTTCGAGAGTATCTATGCATATAAGATAATGCCAGCTGATAATGTCCTACCCATCTATCTCTTCCACACCTGCTGTCATTAGAAGGAATTTGAGAGAGAGAGAGAGACCGTGGTGAGTGGGGGCCTGACTAGGGGGGACCCAAACATGTTCCATCAGCTCTGGAGCATTTGGTACGTAACTTTGGTTAAGCGTGTGTGTGTGTGAGAGAGAGAGAGAGAGAGAGAGAGAGAGAGTTTATAGCTGTATAAAAAGAATTAAGGGCCTCTTTGACTTACACAAAGAATTATGCACGTAGTATGATGTTTCTACCCTCTCTATAGGATTTTCACTTCTTTTTGTTCGTCCTTCTTGAGATAACATTTCCCAGCCTTCTGTACATATGGAAGAGGAATCGGAGAGAGGAAATGTTGTGGAAGATTGTGTTAGCCCTTGATAAAAGTTAGTCATTGATTTATATTGTATGAACACAATTACAATTATATTAGGAGACTAAATCATCTATTTTATGCATATATTTACATATACATATACTACCTATCTCTTGTTCTCCTCCTCATACTATTGGATTGATGGTGGACCCAACTCTTTGGATCGAAGCTTCTGAAAATGTGACGTTGAAATAGTTTTGGTGAAGATCTAATATCTAATCAACACTATACACAGAGAAAGCCGAATGAACAGTTTTTCCCAACTGTTAATAAGAGAGTTTACACGGTGGGATAGAAAAGGGTTTTTAGTGAACAACCATGATGGCCAAAAGGTCACGTGAAGAGGTCTACAAAAATGACCATCTTCTTCCCCATCCATTCATTCGATTCAGACAAAGCATTACTACTATTGTCACACAAACAGATTTTCTTATTGGAAGAAATCCATAGCACTCCCTCTCCATTCTCCACTTCCATTTCCATTTTCATTTGCCCAAATTCTAGAAATATGCATCTTCATAGGCCCTAATTAGGGATGATTAATCATTTAGATTATATATGAACACAGATGTAATCATATAAGAAGAATAAATTCCCTATTTTAGGTATCTAAATTTACATATACTACATATGCCTTGTTGGCACCAATTGGATGGATCAATTATGCAGTGTTGTGATCATAAGAGCAAAGTAAGGGAGCTTGGGAGATACATGGCCATAGGGCACGTGTAGAGCTCCTCGGAAAACACAAATAAAATAAGGACTTTTATATATCTCAAAATACATCCTAGAGGCTTGCTGTTTTTTTCCCTTTCTCCTCAAAATCTCTACACTTCTTTTTTCTTCTTTTTCTTCCTTTTCAAACTTTAAGCTTTACCATTGAAGCTTACCCTTTAAGGTTAATTTACTCTTTTAGCTTACAATCTCTACACTAATGACTTAATACTTAAGAGACGCAAAATACTCCTAAAATATCTAAATACATTAATCACTTTGTTGTAGTCCCATGACCCCTTTAGGTATCCTAAGCAACATCATAGGAACCCCCCATTGATTTTTTGATAGTCTAGCCGATACATTAAAAACTCTAAAAGACATATGGTGACTTTTACATTTTCCACAAATAATAACTATCTTAGAAGACCACAAAAACTTTTCTCAAAACCATAAACATTGATTTTGATTTAAAATTTCAAAATCTCTTACTGCGCATAATTGTATATACAAGTTAATGATTTTCAAAGAGACCCTAATATCCCATTTACATAAAAGATTCACATAAAATAGCCTTATTTGCAATTAAGTAAGGACCAATTTTGGTGCATGGGATCGGGGACGCCCCAAAAGAGAGTATACATGGCTATTAAAAATATATTAGATAGGAGATAATGCAACACTAGTAAAGATATGGATCAAAATAAGGCAATGAAAGTTCAGGTAGCATGATCTTGCTCACCTGTTAGAGTCCCTCAAAGAGAGAGTAATGAGATTTTCTAAGGTAGCATGATCTTGCTCACCTATTAGAGTCCCTAAAAGAGAGTAATTAGATATTGTAAGGTAGGTTGAAGATAAAGATAAGGATATGCATTCTAAGAAATAAGATCAAAAGAGGTAATCCTATTCTAATCCATCATGACTACCACAACCTCAACTACCTAATCTACCAACTAATAATATAGATCCAACGGTCTAATATACTCTAACAATGAATTCTGGCCCAACCACACCCTTGTAGAATTAGAACTTTAGTACATGGTGAACATGTTTCACTGATATAGAATAAAAGAGCACAACATTGTTCAAGTTTTGCTCAAGTTAAACATAGCTAAGCGATTCTAAGGAAGGACTCAATTAAGCTCATAATATTATCTGCCCGTAAAGGGTTTACCGACAACCACTCTAGCCGAGGATATGTGCCTGCGGGTAAAAAAATTACCAGCAGATTTTGAGATTTTAACCATGACTGCCTTTAAAAATGACATTTCCTATAGTCTTCCATTCCTAGTAACTTGCTACAAGAGATTCACTCTTGAACATGATACGTGGGCCAAGAACGCAGGACATGGACTGGCGAGAAAGAAATGATCGATCAAGCCAACACCATGTGCATGGTAAATGTTAGAAAAGGAAACAGATAAGGTGGGATGATCTCTTTTCTCTCTATTATTTTTTGTTTTAAGGTTGTGTGGCCACCATTGGTAGACCAACCTTGCATGCTTTTAGTTATAAATTTGTCGATTTCTATACACCTAACAGAAATTACAATAAAAAAAAGAAGAAGAAGAGGAAAATGAAAAGCCAAAACAAGTTCTAAAGAACGACTAAAAGACGACTGGAGCTAGCAATTCAAACATAAAGGTGTTAGGATTGCCCCTGGGACTAGAATCTACTGGATTCTATGGGGGTGAATAATGCTAGAGTATGCTTACAATTAGTTAGACTTTGGACGCATGCCTATGGATCTTACCCATTTCCTACAAGAACCCTTCTACCAAAATTAAAATGGTCGGATCGAAAACCTTTTTTATACACCGGGACATAAACTACAATCATGGTCATGTCTCCATGTGCGTGCAACTTGTAAAATTTAGGATTTCACTAATCTTGATAAATACAATTAAGATATGTTAGAGTAGATGAGATCTGACCCTTGGATCATCAAGTATTAGATGAGAGATGAAAGGTAGGCAAATGGTTTAGATTAGGATCATCATGTTTATCCTTATCTTTATCTTTTATTAAGTGTTTAAGCACTACTTATTGTTAATGAAAATCAACTGAGATTAGTCAAATCTTCATAATTTACAAGGTATCAGGTCGATCGGACCTCACCTTGATCACAATACAAGATGATTTGTTTTTCGGCGGCGGCTAGCTGCAAACCAGGCCGCAATAAATCCCTAGATTCTTTGTTTCAGCATCGCCATTCTCATCTACTAACACATGTACATTTGCATGTCTCATCATTGGAAATATTTCTATAACAGGTTTCTTTTAGGCGTAAAAGGAGAATCATAGATAGGGAAGCAATCACAATAATGAGAGCCCCTATAGATACACCATCTTGAGTCAATTCGCCAGCTTCGCGGTTAGCTAACTTGTAAGTATGCTAAGTAGAGGGGACCTCCCATCAATACAATCCATAATCTCCTCCACCTCTTCACAGTATTTACTCCCATCCGTCACCTACGTTATGACATTAAGCGGGTCTCGCCCAACAAACAAGTTGCTCAGCGCAAGATGATAATCTATTTAGAGAGGTTCCATTTAGAGGCCCTCTCATCACCATCACCCCCACCCTATTAGAGTCCAAATGTCCAATAAGACCAGGGGCGATGCCACATGAGAGGAAAGGGGGGCAATTGCCCCCCTTATTTTTTTGGAAAAAAAAATATATGCCTTTATTTTTTAATACTTACCCCCTTTTTAAAAAAATATGCCCCCCTTTCCAATCATCCCTAAGATAGAAAATAAGTTTAAAATTTTAATTTTACCATTTTTATCTCCCTTTTTTGTGCAAAATTTACTATAATTTTTGCCCCCCCGTGCAAAATTTCAGATAGAAATTTTTTCTATCTTAATTTCAAGATAGATAAAAAATTACTATAATTTTTGCCCCCCTTGTGCAAAATTTCTGGCATCGGCCCTGAATAAGACCTAAAAAATTATCCATGGAACAACACTTTTATGGCTGAGAAGAATTCCACCTATCCAAGTGGGACCTGTTTTACAAAAACTTTCCCCCCATCATAATTATTAATCTTAAGATAGATCAAGAGAGGGGCCACAATTATGGGACCAGGGTTACACGTACTTGGAAAACACTTTTAAAACGGGATCCTGTGCAGAAAATTTAAATAAAGAAGGCTGAATAGGCTTGATAGATTTGGCAATTTCACATTTTTTTGGCATTTGTAAAGATATACGTGCCCCCTTTTTTTGTTTGTTGTGCACGTGTCATGATGGTGGACCCGTGTTTTTTTTTTTAGCATGGGATCCCATTTTGCTAGCAACCCTCCACATAATTTTATGGTCATTTTGCAGATGATCTATCTTTATTTTGCCCATTTCTAATTAATTAAACTCTATTATAACTTGGGGGGGCGGCATGGACTTTACCTCGGATGAGAATTGACCAACCATTAAATCTTGGATGGAAATTTCTTTTACCTATTTCTCTGGGTAATCTATTATTGACAACTTAGGAATATCATTTAATTACCTCGATCAAACAAGCAAAAGTTACAGACAGACGACAGAGTCAATGTCGTGGAAGCCATATGATATAGACGCATCGTGTTGCGCTATTCTGCTAACGGTATTGATCAGTCTTTGATACTTCGACGAGACTTCGTTAGTGCCTGTTCTTCGAGTATTAGAAAGAGTATTTCCCAAGTTTAAATATCTGTTGGTGATTCATAGAGATGAAGTAGGGCAGCCATGGGATGTCTAAACAAAGCAATGAAGGTCAGATGCAGCTATTAGATGCTTTTTGAACAATTCTACGTGTTCTTTTTATACTAACAAACGAAACATGGCGCATTGCTCACATTCACGCAATGCAGCCACCAAGAGAACCTCGAATTGGGTGGGCCCACCCAATGATTGACATTCCGGAGCAAGTGGGTCCCACCATGGAGGATGTTATGGTCAAGGATTCCATCTATGCAAAATGACCAACTTTCCCCAATTGAATCTCCAGCTTTTTAATCCCAATTTGGGGGAAAATGGTTGAGGAATTGGGCCCCACATGGGCCTTACGAGTTAACGGTCCAGATGATGTCGGTGGGCCCGACCATTGCACCTAATAGGAAGGCGAAGTGCATCTCACTCCATATTTTAAACTCGATTGATTGAAATTGGAAATGGAAAGAGGTTGCTTTAAGAAGTGCCCGCCTCCCATGTGCATGTTCATAAACTTTTCTCCGTTACTCTCTACGTGAAGTTTGAGAGCTTATCATGCAAGAAAGCAGCTTTTATTCTCTAAGAAGTTGACTTTAATTGTTTAGACCATATAATAAGGTGAAGGGTCACGTTCTAACGTCTCTTATATACCTTTTTAGCTTTCCGTGCCTTTTCTCCTAGTAAAAATTTTAGCAGTTCCCGAGGAAAACAAAAGATACAAATAAGACAGATGATGATGGGGAATAAGGCAAATCATCTTTGCATTTTCTTGATTTCATTTGCTATTGTTTCAGTAATGGCTGCCTCTTCTTCTTCCTCTTCAGTCGACTCTTTGCCGTTTCTGATTAGGGTCGATCAATCGGGAAATGGAGATTATAAGAAGATTCAGGAGGCAATTGATTCCATCCCTTCAAACAATAACAATTCCTTTTTCATTTGGATCAAACCAGGCATCTATAGGTCTCTCTCTCTCTCTCTCTCTCTCTCTCTCTCTCTCTCTCACACACACACACACTTACACGTACATATAATATAGTACATTTTTTTTTGGTTTGTAGCACTCTATAAGAGGGCAAGCGTTGGCACAATGGTAAGTTTTCTCCATTGTGACCTAGTGGTACGTCATGGATTCGAGTCACGGAAACAACCTCTCTGCATAGGAGGGGTAAGGCTATGTACATCTAGCCCTCCCTAGAACCCCCACAATGGTAGGATCCTCGTGCACCGGGCCACCTTGTTTTTTAGCTATGCACTCTCTAAATAAAAGAGACTAAAGATTGAACTCTATTTCCTCATGTGATATCTTCATCCTTTTTCTTATCATTTCTACCCACTATAGTTTTTCTTTTCTTCAAGAGAAATGCTAGGAAGACATGCCACTGCCAGGGATGTGCCTAACAGCCCTCCTGTTGCACCACGTGTCATATAACATATTTATAACTATTTTTGCATGGCTAGAAAACTTCATCAACGGGAGCCTCTTGCTCAATAGTCAAGGTTTTGTTCTTCAACCTGAAGGTCAGAGGTTCCATCCCAACTTACCTACCCAAAAAACTAAAACTCTCTCTCTAGGAAAATTGCAAACATATCTCTATGCCGAACAATTTGGCCTTCTAAAGTTTTTTAAAATTTGAAAAATATCAAGAGCTTATCAAAGATACCTAGAAAGAAGATAAGAAGAAAAAAAAGAAGTGGAGAGACAAGATGAAGAGAGCTCCTGTATACACTAGAAAGGTGTATATCACCTTCTTGTCTCTTTCGTTACAACCAATTAACCAAAGGATAAATAGTAAATCGCAAAACGTACAAGGCATTCAAAATAAGGTGTAAAAGTCTTAAAATATTAAAGTACCAATAAAAGGCACAAAACGGTAAACAACAAGGTATAAAATCTTGTAAAGATGAAACGTTGCAAAATTATAACAATTAAATTTTGATTCAAAACGTCAAATGCCTTTGAGGCATTAAAACATTAAAAATTCCAACAGGAAAGAGGCGGCGTGAAAGGGGCAACGGCAAGTGGTGGGAAAAAACAGAAAGATGAAAATGCAGTCATTTATATATGGAAAAAGATAAGCAAATGGGGAGGAAATGGCGGTAAAGAGATTGGAAATATCATTTCCGGAGAAATTATATGATGCCTGACCGTCAAACATAAAGGGCGGAGAGAGGCAAACCCTCACCCTTGATTCCCGATCCAGCAAAAAAGTCAAAAAAGGCAGCTTTTGCTGGATCTGAAATCAAAGGTGGCGGGGTTCTCTCTTCGCCCTTTATGTTTTGACGGTCGGATAATTTTCTTGTACTTTTTTTGCTGGATAATTTTCTAGAAGATTATGTTGAAGCCAAATTTTTACAATGCCCCAAGAGATTATCCCTCAGTCTTATTTTTTTCATGCATGTTATATGTGTTTCTCTTCACATACAATATAAACTTTCCAATCTTTATACGAAATGATTTGTATTGTTTTGATACTTATTTTTCATCTTTGATCTCTTTCTTTTTTGGCATCTACAGTGAAAAGCTCGTTGTACCGGCTGATAAGCCCTTTATTACACTAAGTGGCACAAAGCCAAATTCGGCTATAATAACATGGAGTAATAGTGGGGAAATATATCAGACTGCAACACTTTCTGTCCTCGGTTCAAATTTTGTGGGAAGATTTCTTACAATTCAGGTATCCAGCTAACTACTCTATCTTCTTGTAGCTGCTAAGAAGGACAATCTTATCGATGAGATTGCTCATCCCAAAATTTTCAAAAAACATAAGTGAAAGACACTCAAAAGTATATCTAGTGTAGTAGAAAGAATCACGAATTAGAAGGAATTCGCAAGCAAATTGCATTCTAGACAAAAAAACTAGGGTTGTTTGCATGACAATGCCATATATATATATATATATATATATATATATATATATATGGCACTGTCATGGTGGTTGAAATCATCAATGAAGATCCTGTAAGAATACGCTACCTGCACATTGGGTGTCTGGATCAAGCCAATGGATGCTAAAAGGGGAAAATGGGAGAAGAAATAGGGATTCTTTTTTCGCGTAATTTCTTGTTCTCTCAGGAGGGTGCGGACTAGCCAGTCCTTCCTTTTGAGCACATGTCACCGGATGACTTTTATGATTCCCAAGGTTTTTATATCCAATGTGATGACAGTTGCTTTATTTTCCAACAACTTCCCTATGAAGTTTTTTCCATCTCCTTAATTGGGAGAGGCTTTTCCATTTCTAGCCATGGCCAATGTATTAGGATGATTCGCAATCAATTAAGAGCCGAGATCAACCTCTGTGGAGAGACTTCTCACTTCTAAACTTGGAGAGATTTCCCATCCCCACTGCGGCTCATCACCACTAATTATGTGCACCCACCAAAAACAACTAGCCTCTCACTAGGTGAGATATTGTTAACTACCTATGAGCCACCCACACCAAGCTGGTTCACCAACTGGTGTGGTAGGCTCGTCCCCTCACAATGTCCCTAACGCATATGACATGAGATTGATATAGACACCAAGCTGGAAATAGGTTTTCAATACAAAATAATAATACGTATAAGTATAATTTGAAAAACAATGAAATTGGTTGCGTGAATTATGTGTCTGGGGATTGTGACGTGATGATCTTCACCATCACCAATCTCTGATCGAGGGCTGGTGACCACATGATCCAACAATCAAATCAATATTAGTTCTCTCACTTGTGTACATATATCGCTATTACTTTGGGGCTTTAGCCTTTTGCCCTGGCTATGTTTATTTCAACCATCAAGGATTCAAACCACTCATACTTGCCAAAAAAATGGAGAAATTAAAAAAGAAGAATGTACTAATTATTTTCAAATCTTTAGGAACATGGAAAATACCTTAAAAACCATTTCTCTGTTTTTATAAGGGAGATAAATTGATGGCATGATTCTTTTATAGAATACACATGGGGCGGGCGCCAAAGCAGTAGCATTGCAAGTATCCGGGGACAAAGCAGCTTTCTACGGATGCAGAATCCTTTCTTATCAGGATACACTCCTTGACGACATTGGTAGGCACTATTACCACAGTTGCTACATAGAAGGGGCCACTGACTTCATCTTTGGAAATTCAATTTCTTTATTTGATGTAAGTTTACTTGAAAATTAATTACAGTGCATTCTCATGTTTTTGTGAGACCAGTAAATTGGAGATGAACTCCAAGCAACCTGCTGGATTCTTAAACTTCCATACTGAAAGTAGGAAAATACTTCCAAAATGGGATTAATTTCGTTTGGAAGATAAAGATGAGCGAAGTTGACCAATGATTTGGTCATTTCCACTCTTTTTACATTTCTTGGGGATTCGAGCTCACTTCCTTTTCTTCTTGCGCATGTGTCACAACATAGGGTTTCATCTGTATTTTCTAAACAAAATCCGGTTTTGCTAGCAGTTCTCCTGAAATTATCCTAGCACCAAAACTCGGGGAAGTTACAAAAACAAAAGTCGGCCGAATTGGCATGACTCAAAAAAACAATGAGTCGAGTCAAGTTGAAGGTCTCAATGTGTAATTTTCTAATGAAAATATATAATTTATAGACTTAGGGAACCAAGGATTTGTCCAATCTCTAAATAGACTCGGTTGACTTAACTTGATTCACTTTCAAGTTAGGTCGAGTTTCCAAGTTTTTGAACAAGTTGGGTCAAGTTCCCCATATAAAAGGATCCGCTAGAAGCTCCTGATTTGGCAACATGATCAGCCAATTCCTCCTTCTCGCTACTCTTAGCGCTTTCATTTGACTAAAGAAAATGGTAAAACTTTGTTAATAATGGTCAAACCTACAATAAGTTCTCTTTTGGCTACTCCTTAGAGCTTCATAGTTGATACTATCTAAAGAAAATGGTCAAACTTGGTGAATAACCAGATGATCAGAGCATCGCCTAGGACTCTTTACATCAGCCCATAATTGCTCATTAATATAGGTTGAACCTCAACTTCTGTAGAGTACGTGTTCAGGCACTACAAGAAATAAGGATTCTACATATCATGACCGCCAGTAAAAACCAATTTCTTGTAGTGTGGAATCGCTTTTCCACTTTAGTGTGGTCAAACCTTGTTTAATTGCCCGGAGTTGTATGTGATTGTATCTATTCAGCTTATTACGAATCCTTTGATGCTTGTAAACATTTTCGAGGCTATTAGCTTATGTTGTTAGACCACTGCAGCTGAAAAATAGATTTAAGATAACACTGCTTCCATTTTTTGTGATTATGCTCTTTCAGAAGTGTCATCTGAACTCACTATCGCCACAAGACGGTGCCATAACTGCACAAGGGCGAATTTCACCAACAGAGAATACTGCCTTTAGCTTTGTTGATTGCAAGATTACAGGTGTGGGGCACGCCCTCTTAGGAAGGCCATGGAAAGATTACTCGAGAGTGGTGTTTGCTAGGACATACATGTCAAACGTGATATTGCCACAAGGTTGGGACGATTGGAATGACCCTGCAAGGCAAAGGTATGTAACCTATGGTAACCTAGTTTTATTATATCTTATGATGTTGCTTGCATGGTGCAACAATGGTACTAAAACTTACTGAGTCAATGCAAAACTCGTTGGAGTTGACTCTCGACTCTCTAGTAAAAGGAGCTTCACTTGAAAATAATCAAATATCTTATAGGTGCATGATAAACTGAAGGGCGCACTTGAAAAAAAATCAGCTAAAAGGGTGCCATCATTGGTCCTTCTCAAAAAAGTGGATTTACTGTAGCACAGAAAAGTATGAAATGGTATAAAATTAAAGTAACAATAAATGCACTTTGTTTATAAAGACCAATGGGAACACCCTTGTAGATGGGTCTTTTGCAAGGGCGTCCTTCATTTTATCATTCCTCAAGATTTATCGAGCCACCAATCATTCATCGAATCAACCCCGAGTCAAGTTGAGTTTTTGAACTATGTGACCATAGAGTAACATGTTATGGGGGAGCTTCCTCTGCTCTAATAGCAAGGGGTGTGATATTTCCACACCCCTTGCTATTAGAGCATAATGGAAGAAGTTCCTCCACAACGTTATGGAGCCAAGCTCTGTTACTATGTGATGGCCTATCAGATCAACGGTCCCGATCACTAGACACATGCCATGTTTGCTTTGGGTCATGATTGTTTTCGTTCATTAAGATCAGATCATCCACGCTGCTAATCAATCTCTTAAACAAAATTAGCAACTACTAAATTCCCTTACATTAGCTTATCGGTGTTTTATTGTGGTGGTAGGACTGTATTTTATGGGCAATACAGGTGTTATGGCCCCGGGGCCAATTTGTCAGGAAGGGTTGGGTGGTCACACGAGCTTTCCAGCGAGGAGGCTGCACCCTTCATGACCAAAACCATGATTGATGGGTTGGACTGGCTTAGGCCTACGCCATCTCGTTTCAGACGAACTTCTGCTACCATTGTTGAGAACCTCGATGGCGTATAAGTGGAAGAAGAATTGTACTTCTTTGGATTTGGATTACTCCACAGGGGACTTGATTTCAAGAGCCTTGTGATATATATATATAAAAATTGATTGTACAAATTAGCGGATGGTTCCATTTAAATAAAAGGTAATTTATTCATTTATTTTAAGGAAGTGCGTGTGAAGGGGCTTCACTGTGTGCGCGTGTATATAGGAATCGGAAAATCATGTCTATTCCGAGCCTTGATCCTAGTAATCCAAAAGCAGCCTCCTATGGTTCCTACTCCCTAGAGTACATAACTTATCTACTCCCTAGGCTTAAGATACAGTGGGGGCACATTGTTTGGGCAATCCAAAGCATTCATTTGATGGGCCCTCACCTAGATATATAGGGTGTGCCCAAAAAATCATCTCCATGAGATCATCCTAACCCTTCGAACTGTGAAAGCAAAAATGGATAGATTTGTGAAGGTTTATACCCGTCTATCTTTACCTCCACAAATTGAAGGGGTGGGACGATCATATGGAGCTAATTTTTTTGGGCACACCCTATCTATGTGAGGGCCCATCAAATGAATGGTTTGCATCTCCCAAACAATGTGACCCCATTGTATTTTAAGCTTAGGGAGTAGATAAGTTATCTACTCTAGGGAGGAGGAACTCTTCTCTCTTGATAAAATACTAATATAGTAGTAATATAGTGGTACATCTGTTCGCCCAAATATTTGCATTTCATCCAAACTCTCTTCTCCCTCTCTCATAATTATGGTGGGAACATATGAAACCAATAATGGTGCGTTGGGGTTGTCAGATCAAGAATCGGAATCAGCATCCTATCCTATCGCATTTCTCTTGTAAACAGAATGGAAAATAAAATAAAAAATTTCAATTCCACAAAAAAATATTAAAAATTTCACTTCAGGGTGTCTACACAACCGTGACAGAATCAGAATACCACTTCTTGGGGGGGGGGGGGGGGCAGGAAACAGATTCTAGCAATTTTCTCCCTTTGACTCCGTCCAGGCGTCAATTGTGCCCGGGTTGTCAATTCTGTTCATATTTCTTAGCCAAAGGCAGGAACCGGGCAGAATTAGAATAGAATGCTGATTCCCTGATTTTCGCAATCCAAATGCACCTTAAGTCCGGTTTGTTTTGGATTTTGAGAATTGATTTTGAGCCCAAAACTGAGTCCAGTAATCAGTTTTGGATTCATAATAAGTTCTCAAAATCCAAAACAAACAGGGCCTAAAAGTACATTAAATAGAAGCCATTCCATGCTATCGTTGTGCTAATGTGTGGCCTTAACGAGCAAAACAACAGCAAAAGCCATTACTCTTGCAAGTAACTCTACCTTCTCACCAGCACAAACCCGTATTCCTTACTGCACTTTTCCCAAAGTAACCAAAAGCAACTTAGTAATAGAAATTCTTCCTTTACCTTGACGGCAAAGGTCCTACTCGTTTTGGTTGGCCTCACGTAGCTCTCATGCTACAAAACCCTATGCTTCACAGCTCTTCTTCCTTCCTTTCAATGTAGAATCCCCAGCCTCTACATCAATACCTTCAAAGTCTCCATCAGTACTTGCTTCCAAGCTTTGATATACAAATCTTCACATTTCTACCTAATCAACAACACCCCCACCATCCTCATTTAACAAACTGATAACGTACTTCATGACCTTCATACCCATATAAAAAACCATAGTACTTTTCATCTCCATATCTCATCAACATACACACCTTATCCGGTCCGAAAATGGCCCGACAAGGCAGTTTCTTCCTGAAATCTCTCGTCCTTTTCTTGGGCTTTGTTGGGTTTGTTCCTTTTGGAGCCAAAGCTGCGGTGAAGAAGTATCAATTTGACGTATGTTTTCTTTAACATCTTTAACCATATTTTCTTAAAGTTCATTTCAGTTTGATCTTGTTTTTCTTCATTTCTTAGGGGTGATAATTTTCTCTTTTTGGGTATCAGATTCAAGTGAAGAACGTGAGCCGATTGTGCCATGCTAAGCCTATTGTTACAGTAAATGGGATGTTCCCAGGGCCTACCATCTATGCCCGAGAAGGGGACAGAGTTCTCGTCAATGTTACCAACTATGCTGAATACAACATGTCCATTCATTGGTAGAGCATTGTTACAAAATCTCTTGAAAAATTTTGGAATTTCTTAAGCCCCATTTTAAACAGTATAAAGTCCCAAGTAATTTAAAATTCTCACATTCTCAAATTAACTGTGTTCCTCCGAATTTAACACAATATTAACCAATATTTGCCGATTTCTATGTCGTTCGCAGATTATTTTAGAGTTCAAAATTTCCAAGAAAGACTTTGAAGTAAACCCACATTGGCCTGGCAAACGGGTGGGTCGGGCCGGGTCAACCCACGGGTGATGCGGATGCGGGTCACACGGGTCGGGTTAGGAGATGACCCGCATTTTTGCGGGTCAGAATTTAGGTGACCCTCGCGGCCCGCGGGTGGGCCGGGTCAACCCGCGGGTCACCCGCAAATTCAAACAGTTGTTTATTTTTGAAAATATTATCACTGGATTTTGATGAGGGGGGTATGGCTGGCACCGTGGGATGATCCAAACCGTCCATTAGATGGCCCACAGCCTAAATAGGTTGTAGCCCAAAAATCATTTCAATAGGTTGATCCTAACCCTCTGATCTATAGAGGGTTAGGATCAAGTGATCAACCCTCTAACATTCAAATCGGAGGGTTGGGATCAACCTATGGTGCTAGCCACAACCTATTTATATTCTATGGTGCCAGCCATAACCTATTCAGGCATCAAACCCTTAAAAAATAGATTAGCATGACAAAATCACCATCCTTTACATTAGAAAAAAAAGCCATCTAACTAGATTAGCATAACAAAATCACCACCCTTAAAAAAGCCAAGTGACTTGCGGGTGCCCGCGGGTTAGTTTTGACGGGTCACTAAAACTCAGACCCGTGCCCGCAAATTTGCAGGTGGGTGGGTCGGGCGGCCGGGCACGGGTCGCTTTTGCCAGGTTACCCACATCCTAATCCAACAAACAAACACGTGTACTTAATTCCCAAAAACTTTTGTTGTGCTTATTTGGAAAGGCTGCTACAATTCCCCCAAAAAGCTTGTTTTAGATGCTTTAGCCAGCTTCAACGGCTCTTACAATTCCCAAAAAGCACTGCAGCATTTGGCAGCTGGTTAAAGCTTATAAAACAAGGTCTCGTTATCAATATATACGCTACTGATGTTGGCACTACTATGTTTTAATAATTAAACGAACTCAGCATGTCTTTTCTATTCTAATTGGCTTTTGAGAACTTTGATAGCTGTTTAAATAATAAAAGGCAAGTTGAGTTAGTGCAATTCTTAAACCATGGTCAATCAACAAGGGGAGTGATAAATCGACCCCTTATGTCTCTTTCTCTCTCCTCTTAACCCAGAGGAGAGAGAAAGAGACATAAGGGGTCGATTTATCACTGCCCATTTACAAATGCATCTTTTCTGAATTTTTCTCAAACTCTTCCAAAACATTTTCCTATTTTTTCAGAAATCACCTCGCTGAATTATTCCCGAATCCAAACTTCGTAAACTATGCTTGGTGGGAAACATATTTTGAAGGGGAAAGACATTCACCAGTTGCCGAAATACGTCGAATTAATGCAAACTTTCTGGCTACAGATATTGGCACTACCCTGTTTCAATAATTGAACAAACTCAGCTTGTATTATCTTTCTAGTTGACTTCTCAGAGCTTTTTGGGAACTGTACTAACCTTTAACAGTTGCTTAAATAATAAAAGACAAGATTAATTTGTGCAATTATCAAAACATGGTAGTGCCAATATCAGTAACCAAATTTTTTTTAACACAAATACATACATAGTATCACACAGAATAGTGTAGCATGTAATACTGAGTTGTTCTTGTAGGCATGGTTTGAAGCAATTCAGAAATGGTTGGGCAGATGGACCAGCCTATGTAACGCAGTGTCCAATCACGAGAGGGCAAAGCTATTCTTATGGTTTCAACATAACAGGTCAAAGAGGAACATTATGGTGGCATGCTCATATCCTCTGGCTTAGAGCAACAGTCTATGGTGCAATTGTGATCTTGCCCAAACAAGGAACTCCATTTCCATTCCCACAGCCCGATCAAGAAGCTAATATAATCTTAGGTGGGTATTTAAGCTATAAATACTAAGCTTTTAAACTTTAAAAACTGATATAATTAACGTCTCTAAATTTGATTGTGGGTGTAGGAGAATGGTGGAACACAGATGTTGAACAGGTCATAAATCAAGCGAACAAATTGGGTATACCACCCAACATGTCTGATGCACATACCATCAATGGAAAGCCAGGGCCACTCTTTCCTTGTTCAGAGAAACGTAAGGACACTTTTTTTTGTATATAAACATAACAATTTTATTAAATGAGAAACTGATTACAAGTGCACTTTGGGGGTAAGGATTGCCCAGAATAAAATAGTATGCTAGAAGCTCCTGAGTTGGCTAAAAGATCAGTTAAATAGTTGGCACTTCTGTGAATGTGAGAAAAAGAGCAAACACCAAACAAACACATTTCTTTTATTTCATTCATAAGATTAGCGAGTCTCCCTGGGCAGTCTCTAGTCCCTTTAGCCTACAAGACTGTGTTAGAGGAGTCACTTTCTGCTTACGCTCTACTTTGCATCTGTCTGGTGATAATGATCAAGCCTTGGTAGAGTACACGGACCTTAGCTTCTTTTGGAGTCTGTAATGCCAATAGGGCCCGCAAAGGAATAGATGATGTCGCCCGAGCAATTCTTAAAAACACCTCCAATACCTGCCTTGGGTTGGCAAGGGAGTAACACATCATCTATTCGGAGCAGGAGCGGTTCCAGGCCCAGTTTTAGATCGTTCGGCTAACTTACTAGTTATAGTTCTATCTAAATTCTTGATTAGCTCGCTGATTTACAAATGAGCTTCACAAATCTTGGTTTGTCTTCACTGAGAGAAGTATGGAAATTGAAGCTACAAAGAGGAATTAAAGCAAATCTTACTTGATACACTCCAAGTTATTGGAGAAATTCTTAAGGATATTGATTAGCACTTGAACACTAGATTCCAACATAAATTGGAGCTTAAATGTGCTTGGAAAAAGTAATACTTGATGGAGTTGATGCTTCAGATTCCCTTTGCAATGGAGAGGTTATCTTAATTCATAATTCCTTCTAACTGATATTTTCTCTTTTTCATGTCAGATACCTTTGCAATGGAGGTTGAATGGGGCAAGACCTACCTTTTGAGAATTATCAATGCTGCCCTCAATGACGAGCTCTTCTTCGCCATTGCTGGTCATAACATGACAGTTGTGGAGATCGACGCAGTTTATTCCAAGCCTTTCTCCACACAAGCATTACTAATTGCACCTGGCCAGACCACAAATGTTCTTGTTCAAGCCAACCAAAATCCTGGCAGATACTTCATAGCTGCAAGGCCTTTCATAGATGTCCCAATCCCAGCAGACAACAAAACTGCAATTGCAATTCTACAATACAAAGGCATCCCAAATACTGTAATGCCAATCCTCCCTCAATTGCCTTCACCCAACAATACAGAATTTGTCATGAGTTATAATGACAAGCTTAGGAGTCTAAATACCCCACAGTTCCCTGCCAAAGTCCCTCTCAATGTTGATCGCCATCTCTTCTATACGATCGGTTTAGGAAGAAACCCATGTCCTACTTGCGTGAATGGAACACAATTCACTGCTTCCTTAAACAATATTACCTTTGTGATGCCTCAAATTGGTCTTCTTCAAGCTCACTATTTCAATATCAAGGGAGTATTTAGAACAGATTTCCCGGACCGGCCCCTTAAATCTTTCAATTATACTGGTGCACCATTGACAGCTAACCTTGGCACTTCTTTAGGGACTAGACTTAATAGGGTAGCTTTCAATTCAACTGTTGAATTGGTACTACAAGACACTAATCTTCTCACTATTGAGTCCCATCCATTTCACCTTCATGGATACAATTTCTTTATTGTTGGAAGGGGAATTGGGAACTTTGATCCTGCAAAAGACCCTGCCAAATTTAACTTGGTTGATCCTCCGGAGAGAAATACGGCTGGAGTTCCCACCGGAGGTTGGACCGCTATCAGGTTCACGGCTGATAATCCAGGTGAGCCCATCAAAACCATCTCTCTCTCTCTCTCTCTCTCTCTCTCTCTCTCTCTCTCTCTCTCTCTCTCTCTCTCTCTCTCTCAAAGTATAAATGATTAAGTAATATCAACTCTAACAGCTAAAGCTTTTGGAGTGATTGGTTGTTTCACTTGGTATCAGAGCTATTGCCTCACGGGCGCAGGTCCTGGTCCTAGCTCCTTGATATTAAAAATACACGTGTATGGCCCACCCAAAAAAGAGGGGCCACATGTGAGGGGTGTGTTGAAGTATAAATGATTAAATAACACCAACTCTAACAGCTTTAAGCTATTGGAGTAATTGGTTCTCTCTCTCTCTCTCTCTCTCTCTCTCTCTCTCTCTCTCTCTCTCTCTCTATATATATATATATATATATATATATATATATATATATATAGGAAGACATGCAAAAGGAGTTTGAATTATCATTTTCATATAGATATCCTTTTGCTTGTCTTCCTAAAGTGACAATTTTCATGCCCCTTGTCTATATTTTCTTTAAAATGAAGTTAAATTTAGAAAGAAAAAAAATACAAACAGAAGGGGGTGGAAATATCATTTTCCAAATCTATAATGCTTTTATATATCTATCTAACATTATAATGCATCATTTTGGCTTTTCAGGAGTCTGGTTCTTGCACTGTCATTTAGAAGTTCACACTACTTGGGGGTTGAAGACAGCTTTTGTGGTTGAAGATGGAAAAGGTCCAAATCAATCTATCTTACCCCCTCCCAAAGATCTTCCCCCTTGCTAGAGGTCTGCAAAGCAGAAAAAAGAGGTGTTTGTTTGTGACAATTTCTTATGTGTATATCCTGCAAAAGTTGCAGGAGATTCATGGAGGATGTGATTTCATAAGTGGAGTTGCGTGTGAGATTGTTTTGAGGGTCTGCATCAGGCCTTTGGTGTAAATAAATTCCAGAAAGGAAATAATATATGTGCTATTATTTAAGTTTCATTTCATTCTCTTGTTATTGTATGAGGTATAGTGATTTGCAAGGGTTAATATATGAACAACACACTCTAAGTGCAACGCACTCTATGTCCATTAAAATGTGGCGAAAAACAAGAAATAGATACGGAAGGGATGTCCATGTGGCCAGTTTGGCTATGTGCAACCGACTTGCATTTTGGATGCAGCTTTGTATGGAGACTCAATTCTAAAAGCAATCTGTGTGCAACCCATTTTTTATATTGCAATTTCCAGTTAAAAGCAATTTGTTAGGCAATTCGGCAGAAGCCATTTCGCGGCTCACTTTTTTAGGATGCCAACTTCTTTTAACATGGCAACATTTTCAATTTTCCACTGTAATTGTTTAATGTTTTTTTAAACACCACCCTGAATTACATTGTGATGAATAGAGATAGGCTTATTTCATACTCCCCTTATAAAAGTGGTTGTGTGGTTAGATCACCTAAACTCTTCTACTGTTGAACTGCCTCTCGATTGAGCCACCCTTGTACAAATGAAGTGGCTGCATCCATTAAACAATTTTAACTGTCCAATGACTAGGCTTTTGCCCTTTGCATGAGAAAATACACAATTTTATTCTTAACAATTAGTTTGAAGGAACTTATTGGAGAGTTAGAATCGTTTTGTTACTCCTTTCCGGTAGAAGACAAAAAGAAGAGGGTGGAGATATCATTTCCGGTAGAAAAGCAGTGGCTTTGTCTTTACCCTGTGATTCCCAGCATATCCAAAAAATGGAACCAGAGGAGGGTATTTTGGTCATTTAAGAAAAAGCTGAGAGTTGTTATTAAGAAGTGCGGAGAGAGGTTTTAGCTGCGTCATTTGAGGAATACACACCACATATCACGTATCTAAAAATCGAGATGATGACTATTTCCATGGTGTCTACCCTTCCAACCTTAACAACCTTTCACCCTCGACCACGCAATCGGTGAGCAATTCATCTCTTTATGATTCTATCTCGGTTTTGAATTTCATTTCCAGTTATCCATTCTTGATGATTTGGAGCTTTATATCTATAATCTTATGATTCTTTTGATTCTACGGTTTTCATTTCTCTGCTTTTTTTAAAATATGAAATTCTTCTGGTCCTTTGAAATTTAATGCTCTTAATAGGCTATTCTCCAATGTGCATTCAACTAAATTTTTGCTGCTTTTGATCATGGTAATATTGGGGAAAGTCATTGGTGACTAATATCCTGCTGATATGAGTTGAACCCACAAAAAATCCTTGGTTTAAACAAATTTTTTTTTTTTTTGACTAAAACAGATCCATGAATACTGCTTTTGCAAGCTTAAGCCAAGAAGCTAGTTCTTTGGGCATGCAGATCACAGAAGGGATAGGCAAACTACCCAAGGTTGTGCTCAGTTCTGTTCATGGTAGGTGAGTTTTGGTGAGATGAATTCATCTTTTTTATTTGGTACATTATAGAATGCAACTTATGTACTAAAAATTGCATGACTTCTTTCTCATAAAAGGAGATCTTAATATTATAAATAAAAGAGGTGGATTTTCACTAGTCCATAGTAGTTTTTAATAGTTTAATCAGGTACTTTATGTACTTTCTTTTCTTTTCTTTTCTTTTTTTAATTCTTGGAGGATAACAACAAACTAGATTAAGGAACAAATAGATTATAAAGGGTGCGGAGATTGCCCCACTCAAATATCAATCCTATCTGTACCCTTTTTAGCTGACAAATCAGCTTATCTCAAGCATGCAAAAAGAAACAATGACACACTTTACATAAATCGTATATCTTGTTAATGCTATAATCTAGTCTCCATGGCATTGGACTCAAATGAAGCACCCACACAATGGCATTTGATGAATAACCGGCTGCCACAAAGAACAACCCAATCTCTATGATAGATGTGGAGATCGTTGAGCCTCTGGCTCCTTCAAATCTTTGTGACAATTGGACTTCAAAACACCTTAAAAACCTCCTGTATGCCGTTCCTATAATCTCCTCTCACATTGCCGTCCTAATTTCTTGAAGGATCTACCACAGTTTAGTTTAAGAGTTATAGTAGCAAGTAAATCACCATTGAAATTAATACATACGAGCATGAACGACTATGGACATAGCTCGGGTGATCGGTGATTGGAACCATTGATCTGATGGGCCGCACTATGTGATACAGGGAATCCATTGGTCAGCATAAATAAAGGGTCTAGGATCATTCTATCATGATCGCGCCACCGGCAATGGTCTGAACATGTGGTGACAAACAAGATCAATTGACCCAGTCACTTGCCATGTGGCTTTGGCCATGACCATCCAAATTATTTTTGATGGTGCTTGTCTGTAAAGATCTATTCATTTTAATCCCATTAGATGCAACCCATCTAGTGCTTGTACTCGCCTTCTAACAGCAATTATAAATAAGATTTTTCCAATATCTATCGAATCATTATGTTATCAGCAAAACAGGAAGAATATAAAATCATTATGATCCGACAACCCCCAAAACTCTTCCCTTTTGAAGGCCCAATTGATGATTAAATATTTTACATTTATATTGACCCTCCTAATAAATCCTTCCAAAAAATGACCCTCCTAAGACATCTCCTAAAAAATCCTTCTATTTTCCTTGCTATGAATTTGTCACAAAACCACAAAAGGATGATTCTCATTAAATCTGTCCTGTATTGTCGATATTACTGTCCCTCCACTTTAAATGAAATCTGAAGGGGAATTCGTAAAAACCCAAAAGATGCCGAGTCACTTGATAATTTGTTTAACACTCTTTGAGCCATCTCAGAATGGCTGAAAACTGAAAAAATGATAATGAAATTCCTCTACCTCTTTACACATCCACATTTATTTGTGTACCAAATTATTTTCTTCAACTTATGAAAAATATCAGTTGTACCTATCACTTCTGTCCAACAAAATACGTGGACCCTATGAGGAATCCTATGAGGAATTAGAGCACACTAAACCTGACTGATACAAAACTACTCTCTCAAAAGTCATGAAAGAAAGACTTAATCACAAAATGGCCTCTGGGATCTTGTCACAAATGTAATGAGAATCATAGAAATCTTCTAACCACAAAAGTAATTCAAGAAGAGTCTCAAACCCATCATCCTGAAGTTTCCTTCTCCAAACCCTCCCAATATGGTTTCCTACCTATCTCAATGTAAACCCCTTCCTCAAAATTTGACCTATAACGGCTCCTGAATCAGAACAACTCTTACTCTTGGAATTTGAAAAGAATATAAAGTGGAGAAATTTGAAAGCAACAATTTTATAAGTGTGAACTACCAAATCCTTTTCCAAAGTTAGCTGATTTTTCATCTCTCAATAATAGAAACCAAAGAGGCTTTGAGAAAATCATTAACCAAGGGGCAAAATAGGATAAGAAATTGGCAATCTACTTTGCACCTCATCAGCCTGCTAAAATTGTCGATCTATTATCAGCCGCTAATACACTGGCATTTTAACTGATATGATCAGGGCGTCATTATCAGTGTTTCAAAACGTAGATGCGGGTCGGAATGCGACCAAAGCAAATCCTAGTCGACTCAGCACAACCCAAATCCTAGTTGACTCAGCACGACGCAGTCTGGTACATAAAGCAAATCCAAGTCGACTCAGTCGCTAATACATCGGAAAAGGAAAAGCAAGAAACATAACTCTCACCTTTCCTTCAGAAACTTTGTGTTTTACATTTCCTCCTTGATATCTGATGAGGCTAGAACTCGGCAAACAGCCACCATACTCAGCCCTCAGAGCCTTACATAAAGATCTTACTTGGCCAAGAGTTTGGTCGAGTTAAGGAGTTGTCTTTGTTTTATATATGACTTTGAGAAGACTTGATTGAGTACAGCTCTATGGGTGCTAAAATAGAAGTCCGTAGGAGCTTAAATTTAAGAATAACCTAAGATTTTATGCTCAAAAAGAAATTTGATTGAGAATGCTATGCAGTTTTGATAAAATTTATTGTTTTTTACATATGTGTTTGTGAAGATCTATTAGTTGGTTTGTGTTCAATTGTCTAGAAGATTCCTAGCAGTTTATATATTTGCATCATCTACACTAAAATTTGCATTTTGTGACTGAGGTTGATTTACTTTTATCCTTGTATCATGTATTGTTTTGCCATAATTTTCTGACATGGATGTTGAGGCTGAGGAGCCCAAACATGTCCCCATCTCAGGTTGGTTATTCTCTTTTTTACCCTATGAGCCTTAAACACACTTCCCTAGCACACATTTTGTTTGAGATCTAGGAAATCCCTCTTTGCAATTTCAGTTAAATCATGCAATTAGATTGCTGCAATTTCATTATTACAGTAGATTCCTTAGATTGCTGGAAGTTTTTTTATTACAGTAGAATTCCTTAGATTGCTGGAATTTCATTACTACGGTAGGCTGTTTCCTTGATGGCTTGTTCAGTTTTCAAGCTATAGATGGTGGCTCTTGCTGTATATTAAGCTCCAACCATTAAGGTGTTTCTCTATTGAAATATGTTTAGTTCAGGCTGAAAGAGTTTATCTTGCTTCTCTTTGTTTATGAGAAGTAAATGATACGTAACAATATTTTCTTTATGCATGGGATGTAAAGAACAAATAATGTTGCACATATTAATATTAAAGTCGGAGTTAGATGTATCCTTGTAGAATCTCTCCATTTATTGAATCCTTTGTGTGCAGTGAAGCTGAGATTTATTTATTTGGAGGATGTATAACATCATGGAAAGTTGCAGATGACAAGGATCTCCTTTTTATTCGACCCGATGCTGTTTTCAATGGCCAGAAACCAATCAGGTGATTATTGATAATAATAATAATAATAATAATAATAGGGAAATGATATTGGCACAACCATATTTTCATATTTTCGCTAACCCATCGTCTTTTAGTATTTAAAGAGCTGTTAAAAGGTTATTAAGTTTCCCAAAAAGCTTCACGAGCCAATTAAAGAAGAAAAGACAGCTGGGTTTGTGCAAACATCAAAAATATGGTTGTGCTGATAACATTTCCCTAATAATATTATAGCTGTTACGTGTTTCCTATGTCGTCACTTCTGTGCTTCAGATTTCGAAAATATTTCTTCTATTTGTCTGAGTATTTATCTTACGTTCTGCTTAAGTCTTATTAACTTACCAACTTCTCCAAAAGCTTAAGCTATTGGAGAAAGGCGTTATTTATCTTTTATACTTTAACACTCCCCCGCACGTGTGGCCCACTTGGCAAACACGTGGCACATGTGGTCCCACTTTGGGTCGACCATCGCATGTGGATTTTTGCTATCCGGGAGGTTTGAACTCGAAACCTGGCTTTGATACCATATTAACTTACCAACTTCTCCAAAAGCTTAAGCTATTGGAGAAAGGCGTTATTTATCTTTTATACTTTAACAAGTCTCATCACATTTGGTGGCCAAATTGAAAGGGTTGCTATTTGTATTTCGGGCTTAGCTTATTGAATTGGTAATGCCAATCTCTAAAAAGTTAGATTGGGACAAGAACTTGACAACTGTAAAACCGGGTAGACTTTGTTGAGTGAATGATTGTCACGGTCACTCTTTCATTAACTCAGGTTAGTCGGTTGAGTTTTTTATTGGCTCGGTAGGTCCAAACTCAAATATGGACTATAACTCTGCTAAGGTAAAACCGAGTTGCCTCGGCCAGGTTGATAGTTGAGCGTGGCATTTTTTGAACATTGGGTAATGCCTGATATTGTTTAACATATAGGAACTAGTATTTTTCCAGAACTCTTGAAAGGTATACAAACTACAAAGATGCCCACGACTTCCTAGAAACCATATTGGTTTTGGTCAATGGTTAAGTCGGGCAATTTTTGAACACTGGGTAGTACCTGATGTAGAAACTAATATTTTACAAGAACTTTTTAAATGTAATTTCAAATTCACATTGTTACCTTAAACCTATGTGACTGAACCATTATTCTAATGACTTGTGTTCTTGAATTAGTGGAGGTGTCCCGCATTGTTTCCCACAGTTTGGACCTGGCCCTATGCAGCAGGTATCGTCCCTTCTCTCATTCCATTTTGTACCATAATATTAAACATACTAAGGCCCTGTTCGTTTTAGATTTTGACAACCAATTGCGACCCCAAAACCAATTATTGGACTTAAAATTAAACGTGATTCGGAGTAGAATAATAGGTTGTTTTGGACTTGCAATCGGTTGTCAAAATCTAAAACGAACAGGGTCTAAGCTGATCTTTCAGTTATAATCTATGCTGAGAGATATTGGTGACGCATTGGATTTTCACTACATATAAAACTATAAAATATCTTCTTAGTCATCTCCCTGTTTTCCGGCTCTTGCTTTCTGCAGTTCCTCATGTCAAATGTTGGGCAGTGATACCTGAATCACTGCTTTAGTAAATGAGGGAAACTACATGATGGGGAATATCCTACGAACCATATTTTTATTTTTAAGTGTCTTTTACGTGTCTTTTAAGTCCCTTTAGTTATAGGAGGGGTACCATGGTCTTTTCCTACCAATATCACTTAGTTTCTTTGAGTTATGGAGTTTTTAAATTGGCCTCACACATGTATTTTGGGAATTTTAAGTGGGGAGAGAGTTTTTGAGTAATTAGAGGGTTTTTGTTTAGGGTTTTACAGTTTTCTAGTTCTCTTCTTCCTCCTATATATTGTAAGCCTCATGGCACTTTTCTTTTAGCCATGATGGAATGATGAATGAATAGAGATTTGAAGCTTCTCCTCTTCCATGGATGTGATGTCTACTCCTTGCCAAGGTGCGATGCCTTGATCTTCCCTAAGGTGTAACGCCTAGGAACTCCTTATTTTGATACCCTGGGTTTTAGTTGGTGAGATTCCAACCTTGCCATCTCTCTTTCTTGTTCTTAGAGTATGATGCTTCAACCTTGCCAAGATTCCTAGGAAACCTAAAGAGATTCCTGGTATTTTTTTCTTTCTTATTTTTTGAATGATAGGTATTTTTTTCTTTCTCCCATTGCTTATTTTTTCTTTTTCAGTTCTTGATCTTTACATATTATTCTTTGATCCTTGAACCTCTTAGTCTCACCAAAAAACATTGCTTGCATCTTCCCTAGCATTTGTCTGTACCTTCACAACATGTTCTGCACATTCCCAACATAATTTGCTCATTCCAGGCATACGTACGCATCTTTCCAAACCTATCATAAACCTCGTAGAAATATTTTCCCGATATTTTGCACATGTTCTGCACATTCCCAACATATTTTGCACATTCCCAACATATTTTGCACATTCCCAACATATTTTGCACATTCCAGGCATACGTATGCATCTTTCCAAACCTATCACAAACCTCGTAGAAATATTTTCCCGATCAAATCATCTATTTTAGGACCCAAACCAGTAATTTTCTCCCTTCTTTTTCAATCATATCCCCTACTACAACAGTCTACACCATCCCAGCATAAATATGCAACTTTCTGGCTTGTGTTTGTACGCCTCTAACGCCCCCTTCCATTAGACCCGTCCTGCATTAGGTTTGTATCGGAGCTAGATCGTCTTGCATCAGATTTGGTATCAGAGCGACGTATTAGTCCTTCATTCGATTGTCCTACATCATTACACCTCCACAACCTTGCTACCAAGAAGGAATAAGATAATCTAAATCCAGCTTTGGTTGAGGAATTATACTAAGGCGGGTAATATATATTATCAAGTTGGGAAGCATGGTGTACAAAACAAATGGACATAAAGAAACGAAGTTGAGAGAACTCTAGGTGGCACCATGAAGCTGCGTCTAGTAGTTTTGCATAGGTATATTATATGTCTGCATCTGCATATGTAAGACTGAGTGTGGCACCTTATTCTTGGACTGGGTATGGGTACAGCCATTGTTTAAAATCACTTAGTCATTAATCTACTTGCATTAGTCGACTCTGGTTTTGGCCCTACTTCAAAAAAATCCTTTTGACCTGTCAGAATAAATAAAAACATCCTGCCTCAATCTTTGACGTACCTGTGTCGACTTGGTTTTACCATGGGAGAGTTCTTACCAGATTCTTAAACACCAAGTCATTGTACTTGTGCGACTGAGAGAAAAGTTTTATAACAGCTGTAAATTAGCCAACAATGGTATTTGGTTTGTACCCATAATGAGACATTGAGTATCGCTTGGATAAATACTTGTAGAAGTTTCTTTTCATTTGGGCCATGACTATGTTACTATGTATCTTTTGCAAGTTTACTTTGCCTTAAAACAAAATGTCATCTGAGGGCCAATAACTTCTCCTGAAATTTTTTTAAGTCAAGTGTGCAGTAATATTGACCAGATGTCTTTCAGAAAATTAGGTACCTCTGGTCCTTCTTACATAGACACATTTAGATATATCCTAGATTATGTCCATCTGTTTTTTTTTACTTTCTACCATTAAAAATTGTGGGTACTCATCGTAACTTGATGGCCTTTTGTATTCTTAACCTAAAATATCCATGCATTTATCGTGTCAAGAAGAAATCATTCGCTTGTTGAGAGCGAATTCCTTTCTGCATACATCATGGTTATATGGGTGTTCCAGCCCCTAAATAGTCTTTCTAACCACCTGCTAGCTCGAAATTAACCTCTGGTTAGTTGATGCTGGTAGAAGCTAAATTTATAGAGAACTGTTTGTACTTATCTATTTCTTATTCATACCAGTTTACACGTGTTTAGGTGTTTGATTCCTGATTAATTATATCTATTCTACAGCATGGGTTCGCAAGGAATATGAATTGGTCTGTTGCTGATTCTGGAAACATTGACGGAAATCCTGTCATAACTTTAGAGCTGAAGGATAGTCCTTATAGTCACTCTATGTGGGATTTTGCATTTCAAGCTTTATACACAGTAAGTTTCCTTTCCTTTAACTTCTATGGACCATTTCTCAAGAGAGACAAAAAACAAAGAAAAAAGAAAAGCTACTGGCGTCATAAAATCTGAAGCCTTAATGTTTTTATCCATACCACATCACTTGTTTGGTCCTTTGTTTTCTTGAGTAGCAGAATTACTGGGGAAAATATAATATGTGCTTGTTGTAGATTGATGTGAGCTGGATTCTTTTTTACCCCTTGCCTTTCCAATCATTTTTCGCATGCTATCAATAATTTCTTTCTACTGGCATTGCCTACAAACTGCTTGCAGGTCACGCTAAATTCAAAAAGCCTTTCCACGAAATTAGTAATCACAAATGCAGACAAGAGGCCTTTCTCCTTTAGCAGTGCATTGCACACTTACTTTCGTGTAAGAATCTTAAATGCCATGCTCCATGTATCTGAGTATCTTCCTTTTTGCTTATGAAATCAAACTTTTACAAATTTTGGATGCATAATTTCTGTATTTACCGTCCGGATATAAAGGGCATTTACACATTATTATGCAGGCTTCTGTGACAGGGGCGTCAGTGAAAGGTCTAAAAGGTTGCAGAACACTGAACAAGGATCCAGACCCTACTAATCCAATAAAGGGGAACGAAGAGAGGTCTGTATCAGTTTTCATGTCAATCGTACCTTGGGTTGGATCAACCAAAATCTATAAAATTCTTGATCTTCATTAAGCTTTAAAAAATCGCAGCACTTTTCCTGGGTAGAGGAGAACAAGTTCTGAATTCTGACCAGAATTAATTGCAATTCAGGGAGGTGGTCACTTTTCCTGGATTTGTCGATTGTGTTTACCTTGATGCGCCGAAGGAATTAAACCTTGGCAATGGTCTGGGTGATATGATAACCATCAAGAACACAAAGTACGTGATCTGGGGACGGCCTATGTCTTAGGCTTGGTTTAGGTCCCTGTGCTTTCTTGATTTTTCTGCCTCTTATTTAAGATCCTTCTTTTAAGACCCTTATTACTTATGCAGCTGGTCAGATGCTGTTTTGTGGAACCCGCACTTGCAGATGGAGGCCTGCTATAAGGATTTTGTTTGTGTTGAGAATGCAAAGGTACTCTGTTTTGTGGAACTTACTGACACTCTGTTTTCTAATTAATTCAGCATATTTCATTGTACTGAATAATCGACATAAAGTACCAAATTTTGTTCTATGGCAGATTGGAGAAGTCCAAGTGGAGCCCGGGCAATCATGGGTCGCAGAGCAGCATATGAGCATTGCCTGAAGTAGAGTCAGAATGCAGCCTCCTGGGCTCATAACAATGTCATATCTGTGGTACAGAACAAATGTGAAGAATTGCAGTTGATTTTTGTTCCCATAAAGTTGATGACTAATATGTTGTCAAGCTATTGTAATTTTGATATTACCAAGGTGGTTTTGTAAACAGGAATTTTCCTGTAAAGCCTTGGATTTGTGATTAAATTTTCACAGTTTGTCAATTAGTTTTCTCTGAAGACTGAGGTAAAGCTTTATGCAGGGGAGTTCCTAAATGTTTTGGTAGTTATGTGCATGCTATCCTTTCTCAATCAAATGGTCGGTTCGGTTTTTTTCCATTTCAGTTCGGTTTCGGTTTCGGTTATCTAAAAAAAAAATCGGTTAACCGAAATAATGGATGGAACAATTTTTTTTTCCAAAAAATTTTGCTTTATGTGCACTCCGTGGGATGATCAAAACCGTCCATTTGATTGGTCACAACTTAATTAGGTTGTGCTCAAAAAATCATTTTGATCGGATGATCCTAGCCCTCCGATCCAAGCCAAAATTTTACTTTTTTCCCTCTTTTCCTCTCACAATTCGGTTATTCGGTTAACCAAATTTGTAATCGGTTCGGTTTCTCATAAATTCGGTTTCGGTTTCGGTTCGAATTTTGGGAAACCGAAATAAATTCGGTTTTAACATTTCGGTTTTTTCGGTTCGGTTTTAACCGAATAACCACCCCTAGCCACTACAAACCAGAATTGAAATTGAAATTGAAATTTTATAGTAACAGTGCCACTGTAACTGAGATTGAAATTATGAGAATATAACAACGGTGTCATTATAAAATGGAAATGGAATCAAAACTGAAATTGAAATTAGAGTTGAAACTGGAATTGAAATTGAAACTAGGTTCTGGTAAAAATTACTAAAAACTTTTGAAACCCCTCAAAAATTTTGAAATTATAATGCTGGGGCATTTGATTAGAAGATGCAATTATGCAAATGAATATGTAATTTTACTAATGGAATATGTGTTTAAATCAACTTTTACTTCAACTGAGAATGTAATTATGCTAATGGAATATGCATCAAGTCAAACTTTTACTTCATGGGAGTACTTTAATCTGCAAGAGGAACACCATCAATGCCCCTTGTTATGGGGAGCTGTTCATGCTAGAATTGATTGATTACTAATTATGCTAAGGACATACAAGAGAGCCTCCAACAATCTAAAATTGGACTATATTGGCAATTATTAGATGGAAGATTTAGAAGGTTAAGAATGGCCAGTCAGTTTCAAAAAAAAAAAAAAGAATGCCCTGGAATTGGAGCTGAAAACTAGAAAATATAAACGTGCCCTCTTTCATTTTTATGCTAAAGTAGTGACTTGTCTGGGGAAGTAGACTAGAGTGAAGAAACCCACCTAATGTTGGATGAGTATTTACCATCCATGGTTTTTTCCAAAATGTTCACACTTAAGCTAACTCCTTTATAGAAAATATGAAGATTGACCTTCTTTTTAGTTTGATGGAGTGCAGGTAGCATTTTTTCATTATACCATGAGACTTCCAAATGTGCTAATATATAAACTAAACTCAACTCAACTCAACTAAGCCTTTGTCCCAAACTAGTTGGGCTCGACTAATGAATCCTTTAGAAAATTTTCACAAATGAGTGAAAGAATCTACTCAGCTCAAATTGACTAAGTCTGATCCTGACACTAGTTGGGTTCATCTACATGGATCATTTTCTTCCATTCTATCCTATCCAATGACAAGTTCTCTGTTATGTTCCTAACCCTCAAGTCTTTTCTATCTGTTTGGTGCTAATATATAAAAGAATCAAAATTTATAGACACAGCAGTTTCCAGAAAGAAGTGGTACAACTGAATTATCCATTGAACAGTGAAATAGAACTAGACTGAACAAAAAGTAACATTGAATCTTCATACAAGTTTGCAGATTAAAAAGTAACTGTATAAACTTGGGAAATGATTTGTAATCATTTGCAGCCAGTAATTAGCTCTTCTTGAGTTCGGAAAAGCTAAGTTAGTGTATTTACCACAGACCTTTAAGTTGCTGCTTGAGTAATCTACACAATATCAGCCCTCCTGCTAGAGAAAAGACCACAACCCACTTCACCATCTCTACAAACAGATCATCTGATTCTCCCTTTTCAAATCTCAGTTTGATACAGGCACCCTATATAGTTCTAAGAACTGGCCCAGATAAGGCAAACCAAGACCAGAATCAGCACCAAAGCCCAAGCCCCATGACACGCCCATTCCTTTCTACTCTTGTTCTTGGTTGCCACCTTTGCAAGGCTATTTGTTCCACCATTGATGTAATTTCCTGCACAGGCCACATTGTGTTCAATATCATCCATTTGTTCACCTTGCGCTTCAACCAAAATGGCCATGTCAAGAAACACTTGATGCAGTTCCATCAAACTCCTCTGTATCTGTTTCACAGCCTCTTCTTTCTCCTGATTTTCCAAATCCAAAGGCAGCTTCTTCTCTTTTTCGAAAACCCCAATTTGGTCACCTCCCAAAACCATCTTTTCAATTGTCTCTTTGCTCAGTTCCTTGCCCGTCTGATTAAAGTACCTGTGGAAGTATAAAGGATTAAATTCTAACAACTTAAGCCTTTGGAGTAATTGGTTGTTACACCTGGTATAAGAGTTGTTGACTCATGGCAGGACCTGAGTTCAAAACCTAACAACTCCTTGATATTAAAGATCCATGTGTACGGACAACCCAAAAAGAGAGAGGCCAAATATGAGGGGGCGTGTTGAATTATTAAATAACACCAACTCTAAAAACCTAAGCTTTTGGAGTAAATGGTTGTTCAAAACCTAACTCCTTGATATTAAAAATCCAAATCCACAGGTACGGCCAACCTAAAAATAAAAAAGAGGGTGGGCCACACGTGAGGGGGAGTGTTGAAGTATAAATAAATGATTACATAACACCAACACTAGGAACTTTAGCTTTTGGAGTAATTGGTTGTTTCACTGTACCTCATATTCAGATCTTCTTTATACTCATCAAGAATTCTTTCTCTCAACGACTGGAAATCCATCATCATCTCGCGAAGCTTAGTTCTCAGACCATTTGCGACTGAAACCCTTGTTCGATCAACCGGAGTTCCTTCTTTGTACTCCCACGAGATGTTGCGGTTAGTGAGGTTTGATCGGTCCAAAGATTCTAATCTCAATTTGATGATTTTGGCCTTACGGAGGATCGTGACCATGTCTGAATCCATTCGATCTCTCAGACCTCTAAGGACTTTCGGGCTGTGCATGGATTTTTTTTCTTTGTGTAGGTCTTGAAGATCGAGAAGGAGACTGGTGATCTCCTCCATCTCAGTCTTGATGATTCCAACTTCATTAAAAAACTGGGCGAGGTTTTGTTCATCTGCGTGGCTGAGTGATGCCATCTCGAGATCAGGCCCCGCTTCGAGGTCCTTTAAGGCCTGCTTCTTTAATTCCACGTAATTGAGAAAAGATTTCGTCATGAGATCATTCATGGTTGCGAATTTTTCAGAGAAACCCTGCGTGTAGAATCAGGAAAGCTCTGATGAAAACATTGGAAAGATTCAAGAAACTGAATTAGAAAAACAAGTCAGATTCATAATTTAGATGTCTAGATAAGATTAATTCCATGCAAGGGGTTTAAAAGATCACTCAAAATCTAAATTTTTGAGAATTCATGAAACCCTAATTTCATATAAATGCAAAAGAAACACATTGAAGAATGTGGGTCAGATGATAGATACCTTATGGAAAATCTATGCCAAATATAGAGCCCTAAGGAAAAATAAACAGATTAGGGTTCGAATTCCTCCAATGAGAGATCTGAGGAAAACAAGTGGAATGATTCAGGAAATAGTGAGAAATTCGAGTAAGATAAAAGAAACAAAATTTGAAATATGGGGATGTTAGAGTATACAAGATGAAATAACGCATTTAATCCTTTTATCCTCCAAAGATTAAATAACCCAATTAATCTTTTATACTCTAACAGGGGAAGATCAATCCGTGGAAGGGGATTAAAAATCTCAAGACTTTGTCATTCATGAAAGCAAACATCATAAAACTATAAAGAAAGAATTTGAAGGTTACCTTGAAAGAAATCGATACTCTAATCTGCAAACAATTTGAAAATGCGGAAAGAATTTCTCAGGGAGATGTTTGGCGATGGATAATGGAATGAAGGAATGTAAGACTTCTGGGTTTTAATGAGATGGAATTCTTGAGTGGAATTTTAAATAAAAGGAGGGATCGTGATCTTTCGTTGTTTCATTTCGAATTCAAAAATATGGCCGTTATACACTATCTCATTTTGATGAAAATAATGATCCTGTGCACACGTGCCATATGTGCTTTGTGATCAAGACCGTTAATCTGATGATCATCATAGAGAGACCCAGTGGGACCAGGTCTCAGATGAATTAAATGAATAGGACAGAATCTGTTGAAAAGTGAGCTTGCGTGGCTGCTCTTTCATGCAACAGCCAGCCGCGAAATTCCTTTCTGCGATGGTCTTTAGCAAATCTCATGTAATGAAGTTGATGGTAAGGCGCCAAAATCATATACAAATTGTTACAAGTTCTATTTAACTGTATTATTTCCCTTCCATTCAAGGAATAAAAAAATGAGGAAAACCCCATTCAATCTCAGGAAATTCTTGAAACAATCTCCCCATTACCGCCACTTCACAAAACCCATCTCTTCTGCTTTCTCAAACCAAATCTACTCGAAAAAACCTATTCAAAACTCCTTCAAATCAAACAGCAACGGTCTCATAGACCGCCTCTGCAGAGAAAAGAAATTCAAAGAAGCAATTGACATTCTCTGCCGACAAAAACGCTTGAAAGAAGCCATCCAAATCCTAGACCATTTAGACCTTTCCAAAACCCCCCCATCTGCCTCAATCTATTCAACCCTCTTACAACTTTGCCTTCAACAACGAGCACTCGAGGAGGGCAAAAGGGTCCATGAACACACTAAAATCTCCGGATTTGAGCCCGGGCTGTTCATCTCGAACCGCCTGATCGATATGTATGCGAAATGCGATAGTTTGGAAGATGCACGCCGTCTGTTTGATCAAATACCTGAAAAGGACTTGTGTTCTTGGAACACCATGATTGGTGGCTATGCGAAGAAAGGCGAGCTTAAAGACGCTCGCAAGTTGTTCGGCGAAATGCCCGAAAGGGATAATTTCTCTTGGAGCACTATGATTTCTGGGTATGTCAGACACAACAATCCTAAGGAGGCTTTGGAGTTGTACAAAGAAATGCAAAGAGATAAAAACTTGAAAAGCAATAAATTCACAATTTCCAGTGCACTTTCTGCCTCCGCCGCCGTTCCATCTTTACAATATGGAAAGGAGATTCACGGTCACATTATGCGAAGTGGGTTGTTATTGGATGCGATTGTTTGGAGTGCTCTATCCGATATGTACGCGAAATGTGGGAGCATAGAAGAAGCTCGCTCTGTTTTCGATCAAATTATTGATAGGGATGTTGTTACTTGGACGACAATGATTGGGAGGTACTTTGAAAGTGGATGGAGGAAAGAGGGATTTGAGCTTTTCTCAGACATGTTAAGATCAGGTTTGAGACCGAATGAGTTTACATTTGCTGGGATTCTGAATGCGTGCTCGGCTCAAGGGGTAGAAGAGTTGGGGAAGCAGGTCCATGGCCATATGACGCGAATTGGGTTCGACCCGTTTTCCTTTGCTGCGAGTGCACTGGTTCATATGTATTCAAAATGTGGGAACATCGAATGTGCAAGAAAGGTTTTTGAATGGATACCTCAGGCAGATTTGGTCTCATGGACTTCTATGATAGCTGGTTATGCGCAGAATGGCCAACCCGAGGAAGCTCTTCGGTACTTTGAATCACTAATCGAATCTGATACTAAATTGGATCATATAACATTTGTAAGTGTTCTTTCAGCCTGCACTCATGCCGGATTAGTCGATAAAGGTCTTGAAATTTTTCATTCAATAAGCGAAAAACACGGATTAGTACACACAGCAGACCACTATGCGTGCATAATTGACCTCCTTGGGCGATCGGGCAAGTTAGAAGAAGCAGAAGAGATCATTGATAAAATGCCCTTAAAACCTGATAAGTTTGTGTGGTCCTCGTTGCTTAGTGGATGTAGACTTCATGGAAATCTCAGGTTGGCAAAACGAGCAGCCGAAGCCTTGTTTGAAATAGAGCCCGAGAATGCTGTGACTTATGTTACCTTGGGCAACATCTATGCCAGTGCTGGGATGTGGGACGAAGTGGCGAAAATTAGAAAGACAATGGATGAGAGAGGAGTGGTAAAGAAGCCTGGTTCTAGTTGGATTGAAGTTAGGAGACGGGTACATGTGTTTTTGGTGGGAGACACATCCCACCCTAAAACAAAGGAAATCTATGCATTGTTAAAGAAGCTTTCAACGAGAATGAAGGAAGAAGGTTATGTTCCGGACACGAATTTTGTGTTACACGATGTGGAAGAAGAGCAGAAGGAACAGAATTTGTCACACCACAGTGAAAAGCTTGCAGTTGCATTTGGGATTATCGCGACTTTACCGGGAATGCCTATCAAGGTTTTTAAGAATTTGCGTATTTGTGGAGACTGCCATACTGCAATTAAGTTTATCTCAAGAATAGCTGAGAGGGAGATCATTGTGAGGGATTCAAGTCGGTTCCATCGATTTAAGAATGGGAACTGTTCGTGTGGAGACTTCTGGTAATATGGTTCTGCCAAATTATTTGGAGAGTACTTGGACGTGTTTCAGAAGATTTTTAAGTTCCCACCATTTCCTTCAGATCTTTCTCAAAACTGTGGTCTGAACTGAGAAAGGTCGCATTCACTAGTCCTTGTTTCTGTCATGAAGTGTGAAGGTTTGAAAGAAGAGCAAGCAAGCAGCAAGAAGCTTTGCATTTGGTATGTTATAAATATTACCAAATATAATTTATGTATTTCTTTGCTGATATTTAGGAAGGCCATGTGCTTGTGTTCTTTAGATGTCAACAGAGATCACTGTAACTGGATTGTTGCCAACTTGGCATTTCTTTCTGCATGAGAACAAACCTAATGTGAAGTTCGGCAGACTAATGTAATGGTCTGACAATGATCCACTCGCAGAAGCAATCTTGCTCGAGGACCCGATTTTAGACATTGGTAGAGGAGTTGATTGTTCATTTTTCCGTGTGTAAGAGATTTTTTTTAGTAGGTAAGCTGGGATTGAACCTCCGACCTCTAGGTTAAAGAACAAAGCCTTGACCATTGAGCTAGAGGCTCAATCCCCTCCGTATATTAAGAGATTTTTTTTTTCGGTAGGTAAGCTGGGATTGAACCTCAGACCTTCCAAGTCGAAGGACAAAGCCTTGACCATTGAACTAGAGGCTCAATCCCTATGATGGACTCTCTTGTGTATTAAGAGATGCTAATACTATGATGGACTCTCTTGCCAAAATGTGATGAGTAGGGATAGTTAGTGTTTGGGAAATTTCTGCTCCATCTGTAACTCTGTTTTATGATTTATCAATACATTTTTTTTGTTGTTTCAAAAGAAGAAGAAGAAAATCTGCTTGCAGAAACATGTAGTTGCCTTCAATCTCTGTATCATACATATTTAAATGATTGTAACTAAAGAGTACTCAGATGTGGGTATCTAAGCTCAATTCCATTAGTGCCTTTAACAAAGCTATTAAAGCCCAAAGGAAAATGTCCTTGCATCTGAAACACCAAATCTTAGTTTCTATTTGGTTTATCTCATCTATATCAAGTAAATCCAGCCAAACAAGAAAGGCTCTGTAAATTTCTTACCAAACAATGCATCCCGATATTTCAAATTTATATTGACTCATTCTTGCTGTGCCCTCGCCCAAAGTTTCTGGTGGCTTGTCCTGCATCTTAGTTCACTATTATGAAAAGCTGTTGTGACTTGTTATTTACCAGTCCCCATTTAATCATTTTAGCCCAACTAATCCTGCATATCAGAAGGTTGGCGTACAGCTTAACAGCACTATGTAGAAAGTTCTTGTTTTCCATATTCTAAGTCTTTCAAGAAATTTGTTAAGGGCAAGTAAAAAGATGAAAGATCTGAACTCCATTCATGAAAACTGAGGGGACACTTTGTTTCCCTTGTAAAATGTATGAAAGGTTGGCCTAGAGTTTATGTAGAAATTCTCTTTGCACACATTTCTTCATTAGCCAAGTTGTCACCATCCTTTGGGAAAATAGATGCAGTGGCACTAGGGAAACCCTGGCATAAAAAATTTAGGCAGCAGCTGACATTCACACCCACTCTAGCATGATTATGGAAACCACTTTTTCATTGAATCGAGTTTTATTACATGATGGTGTTGGTTGGAACACTCAAATATTGGCGTTTCGAATCAAGCCCAGGTAGATATGAAAGTTTCAATTCATAAAGCATGATTGGGAGCATCCATATCCATCTGAGATTTCAAATTATTGAGGGTGAATTACCAGGAAATTCTGTCTATCCAATGAAAAGTGAGTTGAAGGTCATGTATTGAACACACGCTCTGCGTAGGGAGTTATTTCATCAACCCTTTGTAATGTAAGCACGAGCAGTTTGTTTGTCAAAATGCTGGTTCGCCATTTTGATAAAATCAAGTACAAGGGTACAACTAATATAATATCAATAAAAATCCATGGCATCCGAAGGGTGCCCTCATCTCCCAGTCTTCCATTGGCTCTATCATTAATTTCATCCCTTTGAAGGCTACCATTGACGAAACTAAATCTCAAGGGTGGTGGGATATGATACAAGATCATCTCCAACTCCTTGATCTAAAGCAGTTCATTAATTCCGGTCTCTTCTCTGAATCTATTTTGAGCTATCCGATATGGAAGCCAGAATCTGATGGAATTTTCAGGCTTAAGAGTGCCTGGAACTCCACTAGGACTCTTAATCCTAAACCTCCTTGGACTTCTTCCATTTGGTTTGCAGGGCACACCCCGGAGTTCATCATCACCTCTTGGCAAGCAATGCAAGATAAACTATGCACCAGAGATAAACTCCATTTCCTCGGTCCCAACCATGACCATTCATGCCTCCTCTGCAACTCTGCTCCGAAAAGTATCAACCACCTCTTCTTCAACTGTTCTTACTCGGCCTGGATTTGGTGCTGGATTCTTCGTTGCATCTCTGTTAGGAAGAAGCAAAAGAAATCACTCTCTGATGAGGAAAGCTGGATCCGGAATAAATTCAAGAAGAAGGGGCAGACATATGCACTAATCAGAATTCTTCTCACTACTTCTATCTACCTAATCTGGCTAGAAAGAAATGTGAGCCTCTTTGAAAACAAAAAAACTCATAAACGGATCATTCTAAGCAGAATTATCAGCACTTCGAGGTTTCGTATTCTGTCTCTAAACCTGGAAGATGAAGCTTCTGAAGAAAATTGCAAAATTTCGAATTTTTTCAACCTCCCTCTGGTCAGCAAAACATTGGAAGCTAAGTTCTGTCATTGGGCGCCCCCCTCTGAATCTGAAGTTAAGTTGAATTATGATGCCTCCCTTGCTTGTGACTCTGCCTCGGTTGGTGGCCTTCTCCGGGACCACTTGGGGACCATTCTCTCTCTTTTCTCTGTCAATTGTGAGCCTCTCCCAATTCAGGAATTAGAAATTGAAGCTATTCTTCATGGAGTCAATCTTGCCAGCCAACTTCAAGTTAAGAATCTATGGATTGAATCTGATTCTCTCCTTGCAGTCATGGTTATTCATCGCCTGTGGCCTTGTCCATGGAGGAAAATCCCATCCTTTGAAAAAATCAGAACCATCCTCAATTCTCTCGATCGCTGGAATCTAACTCACATTTTGAGAGAGGGCAACAGAGCTGCTAACTTCATATCTAAACCAAATTGTATCTGTAAAGGGGACCCAATCCGTCTTTGTTTGGCTCCTGATGAGCTTTTTAAGTATTGTATCGGAAGATTTTTCCGGCATGGCTTATCCAAGATTGTAATTCTGTTTTTTTTAATATAGCTGGTGGGGTCTGCCTAACCCCAAATTACCGAGCAAAAAAAAAAGAATATATTACAAATTTATCCGGAAGGGTGTGGCTCTTTGGCGTAAAGTCATGGGTTTGCTCCCCCAGTGATGAGTTTTCGAATCCCCCCGTGTTTACCCGATGTGCGTGGTCTTCCGGGTGCCTGCGAGCATCCCTAGGGAATAGTCCCACCCTACAAAAGTGGGGGTGGGGATACCCTATGGCATTAAAAAAGAGAGAATATATTACAAAATATGAAGGGAAATGATATCAACACAACCATGTTTTGATATATGCGCTATATCTTGTCTTCTAGTATTTAAAGAGCTGTCAAAAGGTTATTACAGTTCTCAGAAACCTCTCACAAGCCAATTAAAAGAGAGAAGACAAGCTAGAACCGTGCAGATAACAAAAAGTGGTTGTGCAGATATCATTTCCCAATACAAATGCTTCAATCTTTACTACATTATACTTTTTTATTGGTCTTAGAATTGGATAAATGATACTGACACTTAAATATCTAGTCTGATGAAGTGAATGAACTATAGGAAAGTTTACAATAGTTCACAAACTTACAAATACAGGCGTTCTACTACTTTTTTGGGATAAAATAAAGGTGTACCATTTGCATGACCATACTTGTGTTTGCGATCTATAGAATAATGAATTATTGCACAGTAATTTTAATAAATAATTATGAGTTAGTCACATGCTCTCTAGTCTCAACAATTAGAGATCATGCTAACAAGAATTTACAAACTAGCACAGAGTCGTATCCATGTGTATCATGCATCTCATACCCATGTCATATCGTAGTGATATAGGTACTCTTAGAATAATTTAAAGAGAGGTATCTAAAGGAGCAAAGAGAGATAATCTCCTCCATATGATGATCCAACCCTTTGATTTGTAGAGATTTCTATACTGTTAGTTTTTTAATTTTCTATGTTGTCAATTTTAGACCAAATGCAAACAGATGGTTAGGATCATCCTATCGAGAAGATTATTTAGGCGCAACCGATCTACAGCGAGAACCAACAAATGAATGGTTTAGATCTTCCAAATAGGTGGGCCACGGAACTTTTTCGCCATGTGTATTTCCAAATACATACGGGCCCGCCATTAATTTCTCTAGTTTTTTTAGGAGTGATATATTCACCCCCTTTTCTTCCCTGGGCCAGCCCCATCTAGTGTTATTTATTATGACTACCCTTTTACACTACAAGGGGTGGCCCAAGTAAGAAAAACGGGTGAATATATCATATCATCTCCCTTTTTTATTGTTTCATCAGATTCTATGAAAACCGAGTCACCCTTAAACTGAATCCGAGTCTTGATCTGAGTCAAATCGCCTCAACAGACTTTTTAAACACTGGCATTATATATAATGAATTTCACTATCTTCGAACATAGAAAAGGATATATCCGCGACAATTACAATGCTGAATTCTTAAAGTCTTATCATATCTGCTCAAATGCAAGGAGTCATGGCAGAAGAGGATAAAGTGGCCTTCCTCATCCTTATCAAATACTTTACTTTGGCATATTCAAAGTATATTCAACAAACACAGAAAAAATATTATAAACAAAGCTCGGAAAGATTTTCGATTTTTTAAAAGGCCACTATTCTCTCTCTAAACAAATAAACAGTAACAAAACCCGCCCATAGAAATCGGCACTTAAATTTCTCATATGACCATTTCTCCACCATGTTTTGATTTGCAAATTTCAGTCATTGAATGGCAAGGTAAACAGTAAGAAAGAATAGACAAGTGGCCTCTCTTCAGAAAGCCAACAAGGCCTCTACTAGGAGAAAGATAAAGACACCATTGTCTTATCTTCCTTTTGTCCTTCCACCTTGAAGACACATTGTCTTATCTTCCTTTTGTCCTTCCACCTTGAAGACACATTAAAGAAAAATTAGCCTTTTTCTATCTCTCTTCTTTTCTATGAAGACCGACTTAGAGGATAAGAACAAACATCTAGCATAAATCGACTACCATTTCCACTTTCTATCTGAAATTTCCCACACAGTACTGACCAACCTTAGTAGATATTTTGTTGTTCCTGGTTCAAGAACAGAAGCTTTGTATAGATGGGTTCTCTAATGGCAGGATGGGATTCACATGTTTCAGATCCTAAAGCTGGTAATTTCACTGAGCTTCCTAAGTTTTAGACAGACTTTGGTTTTTGGCGACATAGAAGCTGTAGTTTTCTAGATTTCATATTTCTAATTAGTGGGTTTTTCAGTGAAATATGAAAGGAACAGATCCTTCACAAAAGAAGAGATTGATGCATACTGGAAATCGAAGAAGAGAGTAGAGGAAGAACATGTCAGTGCCATTTCTGAGTTGCTGCAAAACAGTCAGGTCATATATCTAAAACTCAGTTATTTTGAAGCTCTTGCTTTAATTCTCATATATCTATGTTTCCTGTTATAAACATCCATATCAATTATGTTAAAATCCTGAAATTCAATTCAAATCTCTTGAGAAAAGGTTTCACAGTTTAATTTGATCAGACGAAACCATGCATGAATTGAATTATTATCTCAGAATAGAATCGCTTAGCATCTTATGATTTTTTATGGTTCTTAAAGTTATTTCTCTATTGTATACTGTAGACTGAAGAAGAAACGGGACCGGGATCGCAGGTATCACTATTTTTTCATGTCTGATTAGTCTGGATGCTAATATCTCTTTCCATGTCTTACAATCCAATCTTGTCTTGATCATATTTTTAATTCTTTATATAGAATGATTTTTTTTTTAAAGACCTAAAAGATCTGATGATTTATAATCCAGTTAGGTTTTCAAAAAAATGATTTGCATTTATGACAGGAGAGCTTAAATACGGGATCAAGAACAGAGCTACAGAGATCAAGCTCTTTACCTCTTACTGATAGGAGGGGGAATTTCGTGACCAGTGACTCCAAAACAGATCTGGAGAAGCTCAGAAAGGCAAATGATTGGTAAGAGAAACTGAATTTTCCTCAACCAAGACCCTGATGAGATTTGATTTTTCATTTTTGGTAGTCCATAGACAGAGCCCACCAAACCAGTCCTGCTTTTGTTTTGTTTTGTTTTGTTTTTTCTATTTGCTCTTCAGAAAAGGACTGGAATAGAATTAGGGGACTGATATCTGATGGTTTTTGGCTGTCATAGGTGGACAGGGAGCAAATGGGCATTTCTGAATGAGCCTCCTGTAACAGCTATGGAAGGCCCTTCTTACAAGTACGCATCACAGTACCATGTTGCAGCTTTCTGCCACTCAAAACCAGAAAACAGTGCCGGAATAAGTACATTAAAAATGCTTTGATTTCCCCGCAAGTTTTCCGGTTCTGGTGTAAGATATATCAGTGACAAAATACTATCAACTCCAATAACTGCGGTTTCAGTAGGGAAAAGACAATGGCTTTGGGTATTCATATAATTGTGTGAGTGAATTAACTACTGTACATGTGAGTGGTGTTAGTCATGTTGTTTTGGTTGTGTTCTTAAATCTGAACAGTATAGGCAACGTATTTTGGTTAGAAATGTGATTGTTGCTTTTCAAATAAGTGTTCTTGGTTTGGGATCATTAATCAGTGCAAATTTTGAGCTCTAGCGTATGTATTAGATGGTCTGGACTCAGTTTCTGTGTATAGTCTACATAAGATTGCTCCTCAATTTAAGACTAGTAGTTGATCTCCTTCGTTAATAGAATATGAGTGAAATGCCACTGGTTTTCCTTTGGACACTGACATTCTCACTGCCTGTTTTGATATTGGCATCCATTGTTTATTTTACCCTTATTCCAGTGACCTCTGCAATTCCCGGCAATCTGTGAGCAACCTAGAAGTAAATAAAGAGAAGGACGTCCATATTAAAAAAAGGGGGATTGGTACTCTTTTCTTTTCTTTTTTGAAGTAAATATGGGGTAAAGGCTTAGACTACAAAACCCAAATCGAGAAACTCTCAAATATCCACATTAAAAGATATGCGGGGTTCTGCACTCTTATATCTTTGCCCCTAAAACTCTAACAACAAGAGTCAAAATCATATGCCTACCCACATTTTCTTTCTCTCTTCTGTTCTAGCAGGTTTGTTGGCTTAGAAACCCCAATCTCCAGGTTGGGATTTCCTGTTTTGTTTCCAGATATCAAAACTCCAATTTAATTTATTTAAAAAAAAAAAAAAAACTCCAATTATCAATTTCTTTTCATTTTTTTTGAGACTAAAAAGAAAACTTTATTAGAAAAGGAAGAGGAAAAAATAAAACAAAATTATTCAAGGGCCTGAGATTGCCCCACATATCTCTTCCACCATAATCAAGGAAATAAATCTGAACAAATATTAGCAGAATGAGAAAACAAATATTACTTCCCCAGCCATTCTCAATTCTCAAGGAGACTGATTCTCTACCGCCATATGGGTGCACTCTTCCAAAAATTTGTGAATTTCGGCTGAATATATAACAGGGAAGGTCCTTAAATGGTCAACATGCGGGGATGAGCCAAAGTTGTAGGTCCATACATTTCTCCCAGATTTCTTCTGCTCCTGAATAAAAAACTCAACTGAGCTAACTGGAATTACGTTGTCAGCAGTGCTGTACAGATACAACTGAGGACAAGGAGGCTGGTTGTCTGAGAGAGTGGAAATGACCTTGCTTAACGTCCTGTGAAATAACCAGCCAACATGTAAACTCGTTAGTGTATGGAGACATTTAGGTCAGTTTTTTTCACAAATAGGTAGTTTCAACAATCTTCAAGATTCCCACTTGCCAACTCGATGAAAAAACAACAGATTACCTATAATTTTGGTGCCTGGAATACGTATCAATAACCCAGCAAATAACATGTTTAGTATGCTGATTCCAAATTCAACCAGGAGTTCTTTAACATTGTTTTCAGCATTTGAGAATGATGGTGGCCTATGTCACAAATATCATTCTCTGGAATTTCTCGGCAAGGGAAAATATCGGGATAGATTCATCTTTTTTAGGAATATGATAAATGCGCCCCTTTTCATTACTTCGGACACCCAGATGCAGTGTACGTGGCAATCAGGTCGGTTGAATCCTTCTCATGTGAAGTACATCAGCCCCTCTGCAGTCATAGATACACTGCATATGGGTGTCCCAAGTAATGAAAAGGGTCGCATTTATCATTCCCCTTTTTTTTTATTTTTCAGGATTATATCGGGAAAAAATGATAAAAAAAATTATTTTATAATATATAAAAATATGTAAATAAAGAAAGTAATATAAAATAAAAATATATCATAAAAACATCATGATATTATCACAGTACATGAAAATATGAAAATATCGCTATTTTTTATATTTTCAGGATTATTTTGGGATTTTCTCATTTATCAAAATATCGCAATTTATCAAAATATTGCAATAGAATGGCTATATTTTGAAAATATCGGAGATATTTGTGACACAGATGGTTGCTTTTACTCTTTACCAAAGGCAAGGTGTGCCATCTGTTCTTTTTAATGAAATTGATATCTTTACCCAAAAAAAGAGGCAAGATGTGCCATGCATTCAAATCAGTGTATTATTCCATAAAAAAAAAATCAAAGGTAAAAATTGACGCATTTTTCGTCAGTAAGGAGGTACAACCATTTTGCAACAGAAATTAATAGTGTAATGTGTGCGTTTATGATCAGCTAATATAGGTTTGCAGTACCGGAGGTTACTTACCGATTTACATCAGGCAACTTTAGAAGAATGGAGAAGAACTTCTCTAAAATCGAGAGGAACACAGTTTCCAACAATGGTAGCTTATCATCTTGAACCTGTAATTTATTCTTTTCTTCATCAAATGCATCTCCTTCATACGTTAAAGAGCTGCGCTTCTTCAGCAAAGCAGCAGCAAACCCTGCTGCCCATACCTATTTTGGGTAAAAGGAGTATTAAAAAGTGTTCCTGCACGTCATTTTGCTAATCAAATAGGAATGCCAGCAACATGTAGCTGTGGCATAAGTAATCTTCCACAGCTAATCAATTGAAAGTCAAATCAAATTGAAAAATTGCTGAAATCAGAGATAAAAGATGACATAAACAAGCTCCCTACCTTAATTTACATTTGTTGTAACAGTTCTATGTATTAATTTGTTACAAAAGGAACACAGCATAACCCATAAGATTTTCCCTTCAACGCCCGCTAGTGAGATTATTTTGTTTATCATTTGGCCAATCCTAATTTGGATAAAAATAACTAATTAAATTGGAAGTTGATCGAATGACCAATAATTTCTCAAAGACTATCATAAACAAGTAATTAATAAGTTTTTTGAGAATTTTGGGAGCCTCCAAGTCCTGGATCTTCAAAATTTAATTTCGATGGGTCTAGTTTGGGAAACCTTGATCCAGCTGGAGTGGGGGAGTTCTTAGAGATGATAGTGGGGGGATGATTTGGGCTTTTGCAGGTCCTATTGGTGTAGCGGATGCCAATGAAGCTGAGGTTAGGGCACGTATCAAGTCTTCAAGTTGCTTGATAAAAATATCCTTGACAAAGTGATGATTGAAGGTGATGTTCAATAAAAAAAAGGTGATGATTGAAGGAGACTCCTCGAATGTGATCCAATGGCTAAAAGGACTTCACCCTTATCCTTGGAGATATGCTAGATTCTTTGATGAGAATCAAGATTGGTTGGGATCGCCATCTATTAGGTATAATCATGTGCATCATTCTGCTAATGGGGTGGCAGATGCACTAGCTAAGGAAGGGGTCGAGAAGGATGATTTGGAGCTTTTTTTTTTCTTGCCGCCTTGATTTTATTCTTCTCCCAATTTCATTGTTGTTTTCACCTTTTTTTTTATGTAATTGACCATCTGGGTCATTTTTAATGAAATTTGCTGCCATTCAAAAACGAAAAAATTCCCCAATTTACCAAGAAAGGCCCTGGAATCGTACTCAACAAAGTTGATTTCTCAATTTCTGAGAGATTTTTTGGTTGGTTCATGGGAAATTGGAATTTGTAATTCTAAGAAGAAAAACTAACAAAATTACTGAAAGAGTAAGTACAATGTTATCTTAACCTGAGGGTTTATTTCTGGGTCTCCTCCAGAGTCGATCACGCATCCTTTGATATTCTCGAAAAAATAACCTCTCTGTTGCAAGTTGCCAAGTACAGCGCCATAACTGCATAACAAACAAAACGGTTGTTCTTTCCTTAGTAGACACAATAATTTGATTATTAGAAGTAAGACCCAAGAAAATGATCAACAACTAGCAAAGCAAGATCTAGGTAATTAATGCAGATTTAATCAACAAAACTAGTCAAAAAACATATTTCAGAAAGAACAAGGTGGAGAAAGAGATGCGAAGTTACCAGCAGACCCAGACTGCTGACATCAGCAGGGGCCCACAAATGGTCTGTTAGGGCAGGAAATTTTACAATCCCTACTGCTTTATAGTGTTAGATTTTTGGTCAGTTTTCCAATAATTTTGGAATTATTTAGCATGATTTTAAAGAGCCTCCGCTTTAAAAGATATGTACGGCCAGCGAAACCAAATGCTTGAAAGAAATTTATTTTAGAAGGAGACTTTGGCAGATCATTGAATATTTTGATTGGGTCCCTATTTTCATTGTTAAGGGAACTAAGGACGGTCATTGTATAAATAAGGACTATGTGAAGCCCAAGAGGGCAAGCAATTTTCATAGTATTTCACCGCTCATACAAATTTGTTGTTTTCAGCACATAAGTTAGCAATTTCAGCATTTAAAGAGGAACGCATAATCTCTCTCAAATCTACAATTTGTGGATGACATTCGTAATATTTAAATGGATCAAAGTAATATCAAGTGTAAAGATCAACTTCAGAAAGAACTTTGTATTGACCATCTCGGTCGCTTTGGCTTTAATAAATTCGGCTACCAAAAAAAAAATCAACTTTAGAAAGAACTCGGCGTTGAAAGGGAGGGACAATCTAAGTTTGCCTTGATTCTAGGATGTACACAAGAAAATGTTCCAATCAAATGCCCTGGGCAGGCCACCTTTGGGTTTAAGCATTCCAGCTCTATCTTTATGGAACCTGGTAATTCAAAGGGTTGAGAAGAAGTTCACCTCTTGGAAAATGAGTTTCTTATCTTTTGGAGGAAGAATCGCCCTTATTAAAGCAGCCTTATCAAAGATGCCAGTCTATTTTATGCCCCTATCCCGACTACTCTCCAAGTTGAAAAAGAAGATGGAAAAGCTACAAAAGAACTTTTGATGGAAAGGCAAGGAGAAAAACAAAAGAATCAAACATTCTATGAACTAGAAAGCAGTGTGGAAGCCCAAAGGAAGAGGAGGAATTGGTATCAACAATCTCAAAGTAAGGAGTAAAGCATTCTTGGGAAAATAGAAATGGAGATTTGGCGAAGAAAAAGATGTCCTATGGCAAAAAATTATATGAGAAAAATATGAGGTGTGTGGGAAATGGGAGAGTAGGGACCCACCAATAGGCCAAGGATTTTTTTTCCCTTAAAGGCCCTTGGAGAATTAGAGCTACTACTAAAAAATTCCATGTTCTGATCATGGCCTCCTTACATCTCTCATCATGCCACATCTAAAGAAACATGTTTTGTGTTCCACACCTTCCCACTGCCAGCCTATAACTAAAATGCTTTTCTCCATCAGCCTGAGGTATCAGTTTGCCTAAAATTGCCTTGGTGACAACCCTACCTGGAAACATAGGCACCTAAGCGATTACCCAAAAGTGAATTTTGGCAAAAAAAAAATAGCAATAAAATAATAACATGCAACGAATATCATGAACTAGTTTCAAATAAAGTACCGTGGCATCAAATACTATGAAGCCATGGTTTGAAATTTCGGTTTCGGCATATATTTCGGACCTAGCCAAAATCCCGAAATTTCGGTCGAAATTGGGTATTGATGCTCAAAATGTCGGTTTTTTTGGCCGAAATTTCAGCTGAAATTTAGCTGAAATTTTGTAAAGGAATAAAAAATTAATATTTTGTTTAAAATTTCGCCGAAATTACCGAAATTTCCGAAGTTTCGACCGAAATTTTGTACATTTCGGAAATTTCGGATTTCGGTCATTTCGGTGTCGGTGTTGACCGAAATCAATTTCGGATTTCGGTCGAAATTTCAAACCATGTATCAAACAACTAAAGAAAAAAAAATAGAAGTTAAAGCATTGATTAACTAAACATGCAAGGAGCAACCTAAATATCAAACAACCATCATAAGTCTTAAACCAAGAGAAATCTAAGACACTATGGTCGATCAATGTTCTTCTTTTGTTCATAATTCACAAAAGAATACAGAATTTGTTTTCTCATCATGCCTCCAATCTTATGAGAGACCATCATGGTCGCCGCCACTGTCATTTCCACCTCAAGTCCTATGCGGTTCACCTGAGATGTATGTGATGCCTAGGTGACTAACTAATTGCCTAGTCATTTTTTCTATAATTTCAAGCGAATGCCTAGGATCCTAATAGCCTGAGTGGATTTAGCTTGGGCAGCGCACCTAGTTTTGGTCGCCTATGCACCTAGGAGGTCGCCTATGCACCTAGGAGAATGCCCATGACAACAGTGGTCAGCCCTTAACCTCCCAATTCCTTGTTCCACCAGCAGTCATCAACTATTATAGATAGCGACTCCCTATTTGTCTTATCACACCATCACCATACAATGACCTAAATATTCATGCCACCATCAAACACTTGCAATAGCCAATCAACCCACACCTCCAACCAAAACCTCAATTATGAAAACTTTTTTTCTAATGGTCTCAAATTATGGAAATGGTTGAAAGCATCAACTATGTCAAATGCCGAAAGAGGTTCCAATCGTCACCTTCTTTTTGGGCAACCGTCTTGTGTTCCCCTAGCTTGATAAACTATTATTGAACCAACTAAATCAAGCCACACTTAACATTTCAAATTTACATGTAGTAAATCAATGTTACAACTTATCCACCGCCATGCCGGGTCTGCTATGAATGGAAGAGACTAAGTTCATGAAAATTTAGGAAAGGAAATCAATATCCATACAAGATAACAGCAATCCTCTATGGGAGCTTATTCGGTCTCATGCTTAAATGATCTTTGCACTCTATAGAATCTTAGCCAAATGAATTGTGAAAATGCTTCAAATTTAAAGTCTGCGACAGTAATTATCCAGCAGAATATCACAACTTTTTTCATATTGTTATTTAAACTATGAATTTAAAGGTCAACCCAATCCAAGAAAGGCAATTCTATGAATAACTTAACTCTAGCGAATGCCAAGCCAATCCTATACTATCATTCACCTCATTCATTTTGCTGAGTAAACTATGACCGTAGCAAGAGCACGAAAAATTGAGCGTTTCTTATCACAACCCTTCTTCGTACCAGAAGTATTTAGTATTTACTGGTTCTCCAGGGAAATATGTTGGTCTCACATAAACAATTAGGGGGTTTCAACTGATCCTTTCCGGAGAATTAGATGGTCTTCCCGAGCAGGCCTTCTATTTGGTGGGTAACATCGATGAAGCTACCGCGAAGGCTATGAACTTAGATGTGGAGAGCAAATTAAAGAAATGACCTTAAATCTTTGTGGACAAATTACTCCTAATCGAATTATTTGGGATTCAGAGGTGAAGGAAATTATTTTATCTACGAATAGCGGGAATGTGAAGGACTGTCAGTTTCACAAGCTGAGTAGCAAAAGAAAAGCTAATGAAACAGAGTTTCCAACACTTACGAGAGCCAACCAGTATTGCTAAATGTGTGGAAAATCAAGCCCCGTTCTCTTCCATCCTTCTCCTTTTCCGAAAGCCACGAAATCAAATCCAGAGACAAATCCTCAATCCGCTTCTCAACTCTCCTCGCTAGAGCATCTTTCACCGGAACTACGAAAGAAACTGATCGGATTCCCCTCGAATTATACAACGCCGCGTATCTTTTCAAGTGCTTCTGCTCCGCCCCGAGCCAACCGAGTAAAACTACAGTCAGAACCGGCCCTTTATCCCCACCAAACCCTAGATCTCCGCCATTACCGCCTCTGAAAGTTTGATTCTGTGCGGGAAAACGCTCAATCGAATCGGAGACGAAGAAATTGAATTGATCTTCGTGGAAAGGAGAAGAGGAGAAGTTTGAAGCGGAAAAAGGGAGATGAAACCCTAGGGGATTTGAATTTGGCGAAGGGATCGAATATCGTGAAATGGCTACGGGTAATGAAGAGAATTGGATCGATCGAAGTCGATTTCTGAGGACGAGATCGTCGAGATTGGATTGAGGAGATTCGAAGACGGAGATCAGGGAAGAGAAAGGGATTGCAGAGAAGGGGTTTGTAGGGTTTAGGGAAGAATTCGCGAGGGTTAGGGGAGAGAGCTTCGAAGGGGTTTTGACAAAATGACGAGTGTTGAGGATCGAAAGGGAGAGATGGCGATTTGGATTTACTGAATTCAAGAGTCTCACAGAAGCTTCCATGGCGATTACAGGGAAGGCGATTCGGGAAGGAGGGGAAGAAGGAAAAAAAATGTGAATGGAAGTCATGCGTTGCCAATCTACGAGAGCGAACAGAAGTCGCTTCAAAAAAGTGATTCTAAGAATTCAAGAAATAAAAGATTTTCATATGGTCGTTTGGGATTATGACAACCGATTGCCACCCCATCTCCTAATCCGATTATCGGAATCAAAGTTAAGTTAATTTTGGGTCTAATAATCAGATTGAGGGGTGGCAATCGGTTGCCACAATCTCAAATGAACAGGTAGTGTTGATAGCTATTTGAAGGAATGATTTAGTGGGGTGTGACACTCCTACTATTACTTGGTGATCGAATATTAGATCTCCTTGCCCAAAAATCACATCAATTAGATGATCCTAACACACCTGCTTTTTTCTTTTTTCTTTTTAGAAGGAAAACACTTTCAAAATGGGATTGATTTTGGTTTCGAAAATCCATACTATTCTAAAAGCCAAAGTCACTGAAATTTCATCAACCATCTTTTTCAAAAATTCCATACCCTTGTATTGCTAAATCTTAGGGCTGCAACTCGAGCCGGGTTTTACCCGACCCGCATCGACCCGACCCGACCCAAAAATAGCCTGGGTTGGGTTTAGGTTTCATGGGTTTCGGGTCGAGCCGGGTTGAGCATTCAAAAGCCCGCATGAATCTCGGATCGAGCCGGGTTTGAAGGGGCCCGACCCGACCCGAGTTACATAAGTTATAGTATGTACATTTTTTTCTATTGTTAGTTAAAAGTTAAAAATGAAAACCTACGCACCCACTGTTATTGTATGTGAGTGTAATTTCTCCTTCTATGAGTTGAGTTGATTCAAGTGTTTGATTCAGCATTGTTTGATTGTAATTACAACATTGTTTGATTACAGCATTGTTTGATTCAAGTGTAATGTGAGTGTAATTACATCATTGTTTGATTCAAGTGTAATGTGAGTGTAATTTCTACTTCTATGAGTTGAGTTGCCTTGCCAAACAAGATTTTTTCTTAAAAAATTGCGTCAACCTGGAAAAACCCGACCCGACCCTAGATATTTCTCGGGTAGGGTTGGGTTCTCCAAAACCCGACCCGCCCGACCCGAGTTGCAGCCCTACTAAATCTTCCTCTTAACACATATCATGATATGGTCATTTCTGCAGTGTTTTTTGCATTTTGTGGGATTCGAGCTGCTTCACTGTTTTATTGTACATGTGGGATTTCGTATTTATTTTCCAAACAAAATCCCATTTTGCTAGCAAGTACCAACTCTCTTTCTAAAATTTGATTGGAATTCTATGTTAACACTGTGCAAGAAAACAAGAGGGCTCAAAATCCCTATAAACACCCAAAAGCAATGTGAGAATTATCACTTTTTCATATTAGTCTTTAATTTCAAAACGGATTTCCATTTTGGAAGTGTTTTCCAATATGATAACAAAAAGGCTTTGAAAAAGGGAATACATTAGTGGAAAATGACAAAAAAAATACCATATATCCGTCCCGTGAAAATAACAAGTCATTTTCACCTTCGTCTTTAATTTGGATTTCCGTTTTGGAAGTGTTTTCCAATACGATAACAAAAAGTCTTTGAAACAAGGCATACGCGGGTGGAAAATGACAAAAAATACCATATCCCCATCCCGTAAAAATAAAAACAAAATACCCTTGTCTTACATCTTTGGCCTTAATAGATCATTCCTCTCACATGAGGCTTTTGGTGGGCCGGCTGTTGAATGAGAGAATGCGAAACAGCCAATTACTCCAAAAGCTTCAGCCATGGAGAAGGTGTTATTTAATCTTTTCTACTTTAACAGTTAACACTCCCCAAGCCCACATGTGCACATGTGTGGCCCCACTTTTTTAGGTTTGGCCTACACGTGGCACGTGTGGCCCCTCTTTTGGGTTGGCCATTACATGTGGATTTTTTTAATATCAAGGAATTTTGAACCTAAGAGCTTTGCTCTGATACGATGTGAAACGACCAATTACTCCAAAAGTGTAAGCCCATATAAGATCTCCCGTCTCAGCGGCAACTTGATACCACCAGGAATGGGAAAACAAAATTATGAGGAATCAATAACATTCTATAAAGATTCATAGAATTAGAAGAACTATTCCTGTTGGACGGAATGATAAAAGACTACCCTGACACATATACAAATTTACTCATTTATTTTACAAAGTTTTCCTCTTTCGATATCTCGGTTCAATACTACATGAGGAATGAGAGATTGAAAATGATGTTAACCACAGAATAAGAGCGAGTTGGTTGAAGTGGAAGCATGCTTCAGGAGTTTTGTACAATAGTAAAATACCTACTAAGTTGAAGGGGAAGTTTTATATGACAGCTGTGAGGCTAGCCATGCTGTACGGCTCATAATGTTGGGCCAGCAGCATGTGTATAAGATGAGTATAGCGGAGATGCGAATGCTTAGATGTATGTGCGGCCACACAAGGTTAGATCAAATTAAGAATGAAGACATCTGTAAAAAAAAGTGGGGGTAACACTAATTGAGGAGAAGATGAGAGAGCAGCGCTTAAGATGGTTTGGGCATATGTGACGTAGGCCTTTGGATGCTCCAGGGAGAAGAAGTGACTCGTGCAAAGTTGATGGAGTAAAAAGGAATAGGGGTAGACCGAAAACAACTTGGGTAGAAACATTGAAGAAAAACTTAAGGGCTAGGAACATAACAGAGAAGGCTAGGAACATAACAGAGAACATGATCTTGGATAGAATAGAATGGAAGAAAATGATCCATGTAGACAAACCCAACTAGTGTCAGGATTAGACTTAGTCAATTTGACCTGGATAGATTCTTTCACCTTCTTCACGAAAATTTTCTAAAGGATTCATTAGCCTACCTCAACTAGTTTGGGAGAAAGGCTTAGTTGAGTTGATTTGAGTTTCCCGTTACCTCCTTACCCGGCTTCTATGTACAAAGCCTTTCCTTTGAAGAAAACATATGGTCTAACTATAAAGCTTCTTGTCACAAAAGCATATTCCCTGCTCATTAATGATCATGCCTTCTGTTCAATGGCTCCCCTCATTACTAAGTGGCTTCTATGCATAGCCTCTCAGTTAAGAAAAATCGAGGTCTCTCCCATCTTTGCCTTACTAGATCTTTCCTCCATGCTTATAATAAAGCTAAAACCTCTAGTGCCTAAGGCCCACGTCCAGGCCCAATCAGAATCACTAGTGATCATTACTCGTGAGGCTCATGTGTAACTTAGCGCGTAAGTTAGTCATAAGCAACTCAAAATTAAAATTTTGAAAAGACGAAGGAGAAACGACAGCGCTCGCAATCCAACGATATATATCACTTCCCCCATTTTTTTGGCTTGGAACATCCTCCTATTGTGTAAAAGAGCAGTAATAAATACACTAGAGGGGGCTGTCTCAAGTAAAAAATTGCGACGAATATATCATTTCCCTTCATTTGGTCTAAAATTCGCCACAGCTCTAAAACGGACGCACTCCACACACATATATGAACTCTAATGGCGGAAGCTCTGGCCTGAGTTCCTGAAAATCTTCTTGTCGCTCGCCATCTTAACGAACCGAAAGTAGGGTTTCGGAATTCTAGGGTTTGTTGTTGTAGAGTTTCCATGTCTTCTTCTTCCTCTACCGTTTCCACTCTTTTTGCATCACACATCTTCAATCCCTGCCGTCGATTTCCTCTATCAGGCACTAATTTTCATCACCGTAAGCTTCAGATACTCTCTCTCTCTCTCTCTCTCTCTCTCTCTCTCTCTCTCTCTCCTTTTTAGGTCTTGATATATGAGCTTATAAAATTCTGGTTTTGATTTTTTTTGTGTTAAGGGAGTAAATGCGGATTGCCGAGAAGGAATTTCTCGATGGGAATCGTTGCTGCTGGGGTTTCAGTTTTGGGTTCTCCTTTGGGTGCAGATCCCGTTCAAGGTAGGGTTTTCTTCTTTTTATACTTCTTTATTTTTATTGTTTCTTTCTTGAGGAATTATATTAGTCCCTTTATCTTCTTTAAACAGGAATTTAGTTAGGGCGATGCTTTTTTCGCCCCCCCTGTAGGATAATGCGCCTCATCTCCCTTTAGTTAACTTGTAAAAATTGTTTTTCTTTTGTATATTTTATTGATATTTTGCCTGTATAGAAATTTCTGGATATGATAGGGAACATCCTCTAACAGCTTAAGCTTTTGGAGTAGTTGGTTGTTTCACACATCGTACTGTGGAATTGGGTTGAAAAACTGAATTTTATGAGGATGGAAATATTTCTTTTGCACTATTCTAGTATGTATTTGTGGAAATATAAACCAAAATAGAATAGAAGTTACTCGTAAAATTCGATGTATAGAATTATTTTCAGAGAAATATCTTGATTTTTAGGTGAACTTTCTGAAATATTAATGGGTTTAGTTCTGCCTCCGCTCGAACTGGTTGGAGAAATTAATTTTTTTTTCACCAGTCCTTTAATTTGCATATCATGTTCACGTTTGAATTTACAATTGATCTTTAGCCACTTTAGCTTGGGGTATCTCTGTCACATTTTCCTGGAAAGCTTTATTCTTATGGCAACATTCCTTCTTGAAATGACGATCACCCTTCTTCTCGAAGTTCTTAGTGTTATTCTTGAAGTCGAGGTTTTAAATTTCAGCTCGGGTTTCGGTCGGCACAGAAACAAAACCATTTCAGTTTCGGTGGAAATCTTGTAAAATCATGAAAACTTATGGAAACATAGGCACATGATGGAATTTTATGATGAAACTTTGAGAAATGCTAGAATAATGACAAATACATACTTAGAAACCAACACATAAGCAAGGCAGCCATCCATAATGACTTAATCACATCATGCATTGGTTCCATGCCAATCTGACATCCCAGCAGATCGATATGGGAATAGTTCTGATTTGCATTTGATTTCATTTCATTAATGTAGATCGGCATTGGACCAATGCATGCCACTAGGTGTTCGATGTGATTAAGTCATATGGGATTGGAATAGTATAGAAATCAGAACTCAGAATGTAGACCAAACATTCTGCTCAACAGAAGTATAGAAGGATCATGGTTTGTATTTCAAACCATTCTCTTTTGTGGCACAATCTGTTGCAGCAAACTAAAAAACATACAGTCACAATCAGAAACACAAATCTGCTTGTGATCTGATCCAGACAGTTCAGATCTAATCTGCTAGGATAGAGAAGCTTGGCTATCTTCAAATGACTTGTTTCCACATGGATTAACAGAACTATGCTGAATTCCAATATACTAGGAAGTTACTTTCAGATTGAAACCAGATTCAGATTTTGACGGACACGAGCACAAAATGAATTCTGCTGGTAATCTGTAGCAGATCTCTTTGATCATTAAGCAAAGAATATTCAAGGATAGGAACTGAAACGAAACTCCAAATGGAATCATAAACGAAACTCCAAATGGAAATTTCAATAGAAAGAAAATGATTCACATAATTTCAGGAAGTAAAGAAAACTGAAATGAATTAGATCGAATATGAAAAATAGAATGATTACATTCTACAGATGATAAAGGCTTGAAGTTCTTACTGAGAAGAAACCCTCGAGAGAACTTCCAAGGAGGGAAAGATCCCATTCCTAGATCCTAAGCTCTCTCCAACCCCAATCGCATCCTCCAAATCTCACAAAAGTCAAGGATGTCCCCAAATCCCAGCACCCGTGCCTATTTATAGGCTTCATGAGAAGCTTCTAGAGGCTGTCCAGCTGGCCGCCATGCCTTGGACAGTTGTCAAGCCATCTGTAATCCTGATGTAGTGATGTGACAGTTAACTACTAGCTGGTCATGTGGCACATCCATATGCCAATCACAAGTTTACGACACTCACAACCACTTACACATCTCACTTCTTTCACTCCTATATGCAAACAATCTTTCATGACAACCACATTGCTAACAGACATGTATGTCTCTCTTGTCCGGCAGTGGAAGATTACTCGCCAAGGTGAGGTGCTCTGATCATTGCCTTCTAGCTAAGTCAGGGTGTGCTTAGCTTCAGACTTCTTGAAAGTCGTTGTCTTCCTCCCTTAATTACACAAAGAAGAAATTAGCTACCCTAACCTATGCCCAAATTACCTTGGCTGTCTCCATGTCCACATCACTGAGAAAAACAAGAGTTTATGTCGTCAACTTGTCATCTCTCAAAGTTAGAACCCAAAGTTAGAACCATCAAATTTCTAAGGTTTCTTGGCTCGAGAAGACATATTCGAGCAATAGGAAATCCAAACATGCCTAGGTTGCCTAGAGAGTTAGATAGTGAAATAGTAGAAGAAGAGAACAAAATGTTTTTGTGGAGGGGGTTAACGTTACTGTGTGATGCAATCATAGGGTTCACAGGTTTAATTTCTGCCTCTGGGAACTTAGGAGCAAAAGGTGGTACTAGCTCAATACGAGAAGCACATGTATTCCCAAGACAAACGAAACATTCATAAATCATAGAGTTTTCATAGAAATGCAGAGCCGTTGAATTCCTTCAACAAATAGAAGCTAAATCACCCCAAACAAGTCCATACATGAAGCCCACAAGTAAGCAACTAGCTAATAGGAATAAATCAAATCTCAAATAGAATATCATAAAATAAAGTCAGATCTATGAACTATACCTAACAATGGCCCAATAAACATCTAAAAATCTAATGGAGGTTAGGGAATGATGTTAGGTAATGTAATCATGGTAGGATGATAAGGGTGTCAAGGTGAGGGAATGATTATGATATAAGGGTGTAAAAGATGAATGGAAAGATTGGGGACTATGTGTGGAAAGAGAAAGAAAGGAGGAAGGAATCAATGGAGAGGAGAATTATTGCTCTAGGGTATGAAATTAGAAAGGAATGATACCTTTCTTGGGAGTGGGCGTGTCGGGCGTTATGCCTTGGTCGTTCTGCTGCAGATAGTGTCTGAGAGAGAGGGGAGGTGGCTGATCTCAACCAAGAAAGATAGGGAGGGAGATTATAAGAATGAAGGGGAGAAAAAGAGTGGGTTGTAATGGGGCACATAACCATGGGATTGGAGATAATAAATAGAGGGAAAAGAAGAGGAAAGATGGTAACAAGGGGCAGCTGTGATGAGCCCACAACCGTAGGGTGCTGAAAAGGGGAATAAGAAAGGGAGAGGAGAAAGGAAGGGAAGGAGACGGGTGTCAGCTATCTCTCAGCCGAAAGGGAGAAAGATAGGGGGAAGGAGGGAAGAGGAGAGAGGGGGAGGGGGGTGGGGGGCACAAAGTGCACACATGCACATGCCAAACCAATCCACAGCTGCGACACAGCTACAGCCCTGCTCGGCACACGTGTGGGTGTTTTAATGACTTTCCCCAAAGTCCTCTTCTCTTCTCAAGATCTGAACCCTTATGAAAATGATCAAGATTTATGTACCATAAAATGTTTTTCGTTCTACCCGATGTGGGACTGGCCCTTCATTTTAAGGGTTGTATAGTTTGAAAAAGGTAAAGTTGAAACACCTTTCCCACAAAATTTGAATTATTGCTTTTACTGTAAAAACTCAACACTTGTTATTGTGGTATTGAGTTTGAAAGATAATGATGGAAATATTGATTATTCTATTTATTTATATGAATGAGTTATTTCTGTTGAATTATTTGAAAAAATCGTATTCGTGGCAATGAAAAAATTGGTTCCTTTTCTGATTTTAATGTGCAATGATCCAACTAGGTGTCTTTTCATTCTAACTTATGAGGTACACTTCATTGGCCCAGCATGCAATATAATGATGGGCCAAATTTGATCATTCCTTTTCTTTAATTTGAGGAGAAACTTCATGATACGGTGGGATTATTTCTCTGCCTTTGGTTGGAAAAATAATATTTTTGGAGTGACCGTGAATGTTCTTTTCCTTTCTCTTCTTCATTTTTGGTTAAATGTAGGGAAAATTCTTACTAGTTTGTTTCTCTGCAATTGAAAGTGAGAAAACCATTTTCTTTTAGGAAATGGTTTTTTTTTTTTTTTTTTGGAGTGATTGCAAGAGTGTTCTTTTATTTTATTTATTTCTTGTTTGGAAAATTTGGAAGAAATTTCAGGATATGATTTCTCACTATGGAAGCAAGTAGTTTTCTATACAATTCTTGTGGAGGGAGAAGTTGCTTTTACTTATTCATTTTCTTTTCTTTTCTTTCAACTGTAGGAGAAATTTCTGTACCAGATGAGCTTATTTTATTCATATTGGTTTGATAGAAGTGTATTTTTTAGTGATGGAGGGTTTTTCTTTTCTATTATTTTTTTCGTTTTTTGGTGAGAAATTTCTGGATCGGATGAGCTTATTTCTGTGAAATTGGGTTGGCAATATTATATTTGTAGGGATGGAGCGATTACCTTTCAGGCCAGAGGGCTACAATTTTTGGACATGGAGAGGTCACAAAATACATTATGTGGAACAAGGGAAAGGCATTCCCCTTGTTCTCATTCACGGGTTTGGTGCTTCTGCCTTTCACTGGAGGTCTGCCTTTTACTTTCTGTTTCTTTTTTTAAATTCTCATTTTTGACTGACAATGAGAACCCACTTTGGAATTCCCATATCTGCTTGCACGTATCGTGGACGCCATTAGAGAATTTCCATAGTGGTGCGCCTGTTAGACTAATATATGCTTTGTTGGCATTTCTTTGAGCATCAAAAGAGCAGTTGATGCTATTATAGCACGTTAACTGTGCTTCCTTAAAGATTGGAAATCCACCCATTTCAACCTTTATTACATCTTTATTTTGTATATTATAAAATTATGAGGTGGTTAGTAATGCCAGATGGTGTTTATCCACTGGTTTTCTTAACTCAGATGTATCATAATTCATTGCTTCGGTGCTCCATTCTAATTAGGTGCTTCTGTGTTACATGGTTACCAGATATAACATTCCAGAGTTGGCAAAGACATACAAGGTTTATGCTTTAGACTTGCTGGGGTTTGGTTGGAGTGACAAAGCAATTATTGAGTATGATGCTATGATTTGGAAGGACCAGGTATCTGATTTCCTGAAGGAAATAGTGAAAGAACCAGCAATTTTAATTGGGAACAGGTACTAAAACACAATGATGGAGACATTATTACAGTCTTATTCTGCTTTGCACTTGCACCATGTGAGTAGCAATGCTTTTGTGGCCTTCCTAGTAGCATTCCTATTTTCTTTTTTGAATGATGTAGTTGTATTTCTATTGTAAATATGTTCCTACTTCCAGCTCACGTACATTTGTTCCTTGGGAGTGTGGGGGTGGGACCAGGGAGGGATGGGTTATTTAGGTTCATCACAGTCTCTGGTCTAGCTGTTGCTAGCTAGGTCTGTCGATGTGCTGGATAACCAAAATTGCCGATAATGCCCGTCCATGTTTAGCTGGCTTTGGGCTTGACCAAATGACCAGTGACTAGATGTAGGCCTTAAAGGTAAGGGGCCTAATGGGCTGTTACTAACGAATATATATATGTACAACTAAGTACATACATGAAAGAAAGTGAAGAAATTTTTATATATGGGTGAAAAGAATGCTCAAACTCTTGGTTCTTGGTTTTTTATTGAACAATTATTTAACAGCGTTACCTAACAATATCAGAAACACAGGGAGTTAGTTTGCACTTATTAACATCCTTCAGATATATTTCTTATCTAAAGGCCTAAACATTGTAATGTAGTTAACCAATATGTTTCATGATTTCATCAAGATGCATATTATATTTAGTTGAATCTAATGATTTGCAAAAAATAGTCCTTGCCTATAATTCAGAGATTCGCCAGAAAATTGTGTTTTCTTGCTATCATTTAAAAAATACCGGAGAATTGTTGATATTTCAAAAATATGGATGGACCAATGTGCTCTTTTTCCAATAGGAAAGGTTTCTATTGTTTCTGGCTCGGCATTTATAAATGTTAGTGGGCTGGGCTTGGGCCTTGATAAAATTTGGTCAGTTTGTTGGGTATGAGTTGACCGGCCCAGCCTAACCCCAGTCCTCTGAAACCCTATTAATCAGCCCAATAGGAGTTCCTTATACATGAAGGGGTGACAGTTCTCAATTCTCATCTACTCAAGGTGACTCGACCAATTCACAAACTGCCCTGCTATTTGACTAAATTCACTAAATTCCCCCATAAACTATGCGCTACTTCGATATTTGGCATCTTGGATCGGTTTAAGTATGCATCCAATTAGCATTGCAAGTGTGGACTGAAATTTCACCCAAAATGCAATCGGGTTGCACACCTAAATGGCCCCCTTGAGATATTGTTCTTATCTATTACTATTAGTGCAAAAAAGGGAAGGAAATAAAGGATAGTAAAACTTCTGTATAAAATGCTTAAACATGTTTTCTGTGAATTGTGCTATTCAATTCTAATTATTATGTCTAACAATTCCATATAAAGAAGACCTTGAACAGATAAGCCTGCAATCCTTGGAATACTTGTTTAGAGTAAGGCTTACTGGTTTTATTCATTGCTTATTCCCGCCAAAATTGAGTGAAGTGTCATGAAATTCTTTCGAAGTGATCTTATAATTGTTGACCATGTGACCCATGGTTACTTTTCAGTCTTGGGGGATTTACTGCTTTGGTTACAGCAGCAGAGTTGCCTGACCGAGTTTGTGGAGTTGCTCTACTGAATTCCGCTGGACAGTTCGGGAACCCTAGCGGAGAAACCAGCCTCAATGCTGAGGACACAGCCCTACAGAAGTTTCTACTAAAGCCACTGAAGGAAGTTTTTCAACGTATTGTACTTGGATTTCTATTCTGGCAAGCAAAGCAACCTGCTCGCATAGAGTCAGTCTTGAAAAGTGTATGCTACTCCCTATCTGAGTGCCGCAGACACCCCTAAGTTATATGGTTTTAACACTTATATTGTATTTTATCTTTGAACTTTATTATACCTTGTACCATTCCAAAAAATATTATATACCTTATGCTATTATCTTATGTAATAACCGTCTAGTATCTTGATACAGGTGTGCCAAGTTTCTCATGGGAACGATGTCTGATGCATCTTTTTCATGTCTAACCCTACAAATGTCATGTCTATATTTAATAGGATAGGATTTTCTCTACTATATCTCTGATGCACATATTCATTGTTGATACAGGTGTATATAAATACTTCTAATGTGGATGACTATCTTGTTGAATCAATAACAAGACCAGCAGCAGACCCTAATGCTGGAGAAGTTTATTACAGGTACGCTGTATGTAAGTTCCATTTCATCCATTTCCCAAATGAATATTTTCCATAAAATGATTCGGCTATACATTTTGGTTTAAAGGAACTGTCAGGTTATGTTATTCAAAAAAAAAACTGTCAGGTTAGACAACATTGTTTTATTTTTATTTTAAATTGGTTTTCCATATTGTGATGGCCAGTCATGCTCCCAACCCATTATACCTACACGCCATCAGAACATGTTTATGGTTTCTGATATTGTAGCATTCCTTTGTCATACTATCCATGATGATATATAGACTGTTGGTGTTTTTTTAGATAAATGAAAGTATGAAACCATTATTCTCATTGATTCTTATTCATGTTATGCCTGCAGATTAATGACAACATTCATGACGAACCAGACTAAGTATACGCTTGACAGTATCCTATCAGAACTCTCTTGTCCTCTGTTACTACTATGGGGGAATTTAGACCCTTGGGTGGGGCCAGCAAAGGCCAATCGAATCAAAGAATTCTACCCAAATTCTTCCCTAGTGAGTGTACAGGCAGGGCACTGTCCACATGATGAGGTTCCTGAGATCGTCAATAAAGCTCTAGTTGATTGGTTATCATCTTTGAAGCTCAAAGCCTCCATGCAAACACTATAATCCCATAGATTGTGATTTTTATGGTGTTATTGGGTGTGATTTTCCCAATGCTTGGTAACATAAGTTATTTTCTGATCAGTAATGAATATTCACTTATAATCTAGACATACACAATACGCATTGTCCACAGGAAGAGGTTCTTGAGCTCGGAAATGAAGCTCTAGTTGATTGGTTGTCATTTTTTAAGATCGCAGTCTCCATCCAAACACTATTATCATGTAGATTGTGATTTGTATGATGTTATTGTGTGATTTTCATGATGTTATTGTGTATGATTTTCTCAATTCTTAGTCATGTAAGTTATTGTCAGATCTGTATTAAATATTCACTTGTAATCTAGATGCACACAATGATACATTGAATGTTTAATTTTGGTATTGATTATTGAAGTTTAACTTATCTTCCTCTTTATGAGAAAGAAGCAAATTGATAATTGATACAGCAAACTAGTAGGTATTCCAATGAAAGTTCAAAACTTCCTAGATGATTGAACGACCAAACAAACCATCCAATAAATCTTCACGAAGAATGCTAAAGCGAGATAAAATGACAATAGATTTGATCAAAGCATGGCCGATGTTGGTTAAAATGCAAAACCCGGAAGGAAAAACTCAAGTATTAACTTCTTGAAAAGTACATCAAAACTTCATATGTGTATGTGTGTATACTATATACACCAAACACCTTTAAATTATAATTTAATCCTTACCGTCAGTATATGATCAAGTCATTACTTAGATGAACCTCAGTAATGTATAGCCTAATTTTTATTCAGAGACACTACAAAATACAAATAGGAAGTGTATTATAGGTTGTCCAAGAAATGGAAAAACAAATTCTAAAACTATAGAACTAAAATTAGACTCTTCGCTTGATAAAATCAATTACAAAATCTTTCCCTATCATAGTCCAAATAAACCACTTTAGTCACTTACAGGCATCAAGTTCTAACCTTCTTTTTGTGGGTATACCAAAACCTACTTAAACATTATCAAAAAATTAAATAAGAATAACAAAAGTGCAATGATAAATTCATGCCCCCTGTAGGATAATTCTCACCCCTTTAACGTGAATTGGCATTTAAAAGCGTTAAAGTCTGTCAAATAACCTCCTTTAAGGGGTTGCAAATTATCCTAGGGGGGAATTTATCATCGCCCTAAAATATCTCCATAAATCATAATAGCTTATCCTTCCAATTTTGTGATTAATGGATCTCTGTAGGGCCCATTGACTAAAACATTGTGTTGAGAAAATCTGCCGGGCAAATCCAATCCGATCGTGCACAAATTAAACGGAAAAGAAAAATAACACAAACAAGCCACAAGATGAACACTGAGATTTTACGTGGTTCGGCCAAGCCTACTCCACGGGCGAGAAACACGATCTTCCACTATGAGAAAACAATATACAGGGATTACAATGGATTAATCTCAAACTCGCAACCCTTTCCTTACTTCTCAAACCCAAGACCATACAAGAGTAACCCGAGAGAAACCCACAAGAGAAAACCCAAGAGAAAGCCCCGAGAAGGAACACTGAGAAGAATCCCATGTCCTCTTTCATCTTCTCTCTCCTTTCTCTATTTTCTTCTCTTTCTCTTCTCTATTCCCCAAGAGGCAGCCGACACACCCCTTGACTCTTGCTTTTTCGCAACCCAAGAGAACAGCACTTCTCTTTTTATAATTTAGTTTTCCCCAAAAGCTAAAATAGAATTTCTATTTTTGCCTTTGCCTTTGCCTTCCCACCCAAGCAACCACCGTGCGTGGGAAATAAAGCAACTTTCCCAACAATCTCCACCTTGGCTTATTTCCCAACCACCTGAAGATTTTCGTTGATGTTGCCAGGCAACTTTCCCAACAATCTCCACCAGATTTTCCGTTGATGTTGCCACCAGTCCGCTATCGCCGCAAACCACTATTGGCCTTTTGAAGTACCAGCTACACACCATCGAATCAACTTGGTTCTGACTCCTCCCGATTCGATCCACACGGACAATGCACATGTGTAGCTGCCAACCCGTTGACTCATCTAGTCAACCCTGGAGAGGGATCTCGATCCATCATCCTCAACGCAGGTATTGTCACCTTCTGCGGCTTCTCATCATTTCCCTTCAATACCTTAGCCAAGCCCTGTTGAACTAGGATGTCCTTCACCCTCATCTACCATAGGGTGAAACTGCTCTTTCCGTCAAATCTGTTGATGCTAAACCTAGTAGAACTTGATTTTACCATCATCTCATATTACTTCGCTCTTCACGGTGTAGTGCTCCACTTCGAACGAGAATCTTTCTTGGACAATCTTTCAACTCCCAAATATCGCTTTAACCGTGATCCAACTATAACACCAATGATCACTCCATTCGGCCTTGACGATCGCTCCAACCACAGCTCTAATACCACTTGTTGAGAAAATCCGCTAGACAAATCCAATCCGATTGTGCACAAATTAAACGGAAAAGAAAAATAACACAAACATGCCACAAGATGAACACCGAGATTTTACGTGGTTCGGCCAAGCCTACTCCACGGGCTAGAAACACGATCTTCCACTATGAGAAAACAATATACAAGGATTACAATGGATTAATCTCAAACCCGCAACCCTTTCTTTGCTTCTCAAACCCAAGACCGTACCAAAGTAACCCGAGAGAAACCCACAAGAGAAAACGCAAGAGAAAACGCAAGAGAAAACCCCGAGAAGAAACCCCAAGAAGAATCCCACGTCCTCTTTCTTCTTCTCTCTCCTTTCTCTATTTTCTTCTCTTTCTCTTCTCTCTATTCCTCAAGAGGCAGCCGACACACCTCTTCACTCTTGCTTTTCCGCAACCCAAGATAACAACACTTCTCTTTTTATAGTTTAGTTTTCCCAAAAAGCTAAAATATAATTTCTATTTTTGCCTTTGCCTTCCCACCCAAGCAACCACCGTGGATGGGAAATAAGGCAACTTTCCCAACACATTGTTTATTGGTTGCCTTTGTAGGGCCCACCACTGACTTTAATATGAGTCATTCACCCTGACAAGCCTAAAGGAGTGTATTCATAACTTTAAATTTTTTCTCAAGTTAAAAAAAACTCGTGTGGATCTTTTTTCAAAAAGTTAACATTCAATCGACATGAATGAAACATGTAAAATTATAAATTCCTCAAACTTGTATTTCTAATCAGCTGCAAAGTAATCTTTACTAGTTTCAACACTTAAACTACATTAATCCCTCCTCCCTAGGCCACCATGATTCTATCTCTTTATATATGCTTCCATTGAAGCTTATTACATGCTTCATGTTGACTTTAAATGACTCTTCATATGCATTTCCTCTTTCCTTTCCTTGGAGATTTTTTCTTCTCTCATTTTATCTTTATCTAGACCCCTCAGTTCCTACATCGCTTCTTGCACTCACTTCCTATTCTGGAAACTATGGTCAACAACCTTTCTTTACCCTTTTCTCTTAGTCTTTCTCTCTCCATTCTTTCTCATCATTCTTCTCTTCTCTGGCTGAATTTACATCAACCTCTTATTATTCTAAGAGATGATCTTTGTTGGGAAGAAGAGCCAGTGACCCTCTGAGCTCTCGGTTGGAATACCCACCCAATTTGAAGTGCCAATAACAACTGAGAGATGAGGTTAGCTTTCCTAGTTCTCTACCACGCTTTCTCTATCTCTTTACTATACTTATGTGGTTGAACAGACTACCATCTATCTTTGAGTCGGAGCTCTTATTGTAGCTCTTCAAACGGCTGGTGAAAGAAACAATCAAGATTTATGGATTGGATCAGACTTGCTCATTGCTTCTAAATATGTCTGGAAAATTCAAATGTCTATGTACATTTTTCATAGAGCTGAATGAAATGTTAGTCACCTTGAGGAAGCATTATCAATGAAGGCTATTTCACGCATGAAGGGAATCAAATGTGGTTGCTGATAAGCATTCTGAGTCCGATTTATCTTTTGATGCCGAAGAGATAGACCCAAGTCAAGCCCCTTCTAATATTATTGTGATTATTGTTGAGGATTGTAATGGGGAAGTTTGTTCTTGGATGTAATTGATTACCTTCTCTCCATTAATAAATATGATTGGTGATATGTCACACCCTAGCTATCCTAAAAAAATATCCTTGGTTTTGTGTATATTCTAACAATAATCATATTCACCGTGTGGATTGCCGTGCCTTTCTTCTTCCTTTTATTTTTATTTTGTGTCAAAGGCACTTCAGTTGGTCATGTGAGCTTTGGACTAGAGTTAAGATGTTGAAAATTCTCCTGCAGCAAATGTTGACATCTTGATCTGGACCATTTCTATGGCCAGAAATTGCTTTTCTCTGCTGGTGTGTCGCTGGACGTTGTCGTATGTTATATGGAACCTTGTGTTTTACATATTTTCTAGGCTTTAGGTTTTAAACGTGTGCTTAAAATCCATCGTGTAACTCACCTAGTTTCTTCTTATTACTTATGTTTACTAAATTTAAACATGTTCTTCTTTGTAATGATTTATCGTATTCATAGCTCACATTTTTGGAATTGATGTGTGTCACTATACCTTGGATCCGCTATTTATACCTTGGAACCACTACCTAATGGTAAATAGTGGCTCCTAGGTATAATTAGTGGTTCCTAGGTAATTAAAACCCTATAAAGATAGCCATTCTCACTTTTTATAGTGGTTTTGACTGCATAACTTATTGTAATCACAATTTAAACTCTCCGAACAAGTATTAGGCCATCTAAACTATGAACCACCATAACATCTGACTGTTTAGACACCTATTTAACCTATTGTTCATTAATTCATCGCAAGATTGACACCCAATGAAGTACTATTAGATTGTGTGAAGCAATATTTCTCCTCTGGAACCACTATTTATACCTCGGAACCACTACATAATGATAAATAGTGGTTCCTAGGTATAATTGTAGTTCCTATGAACCACCACATAATTCATTGCAAGATTGACACCCAATGAAGTACTATTAGATTGTGTGAAGTAATATTTCTTCTCTGCAACCACTATTTATACCTTGGAACCACTACATAATGGTAAATAGTGGTTCCTAGGAACCACTACATAATTCATTGCAAGATTGACACCCAATGAAGTACTATTAGATTGTATGAAGCAATATTTCTACTCCTGAACCACTATTTATACCTCAGAACCACTATTTATACCTCGGAACCACTACATAGTGGTAAATAGTGGTTCCTAGGTATAATGAGTGCTTCTGAGTGTTTAAAACCCTACAAATACAGTCATTCTCACTTTTTATAGTGGTTTTTACTGCATAACTTTTCAATCTCACAATTTAAATTCTCGGAACAAGTATTAGGCCATCTAAACTATGAACCACGATAAGATCTGACTGTTTAGACAACTATTTAACACATTGTTCATTCATTGCAACTTTGACACCCTCTGATATACTATTAGATTGTGTGAAGTCTACTCTGGAATCACTATTTATACCTTGGAACCACTACTTATACCTCGGAACCACTACACAGTGGTAAAAGTGGTTCATATGTATAATTGGTGCTTCTGAGTGTTTAAATATCGGTTCCCAGACATCAACAGTGGTTCCGAGAACAGAATATTGCTTCTACACATTTAAATAGTGGTTGTAATTGTATAGACATGATTTTAATCCAGGTTTACTCTAAATAGAAACATATAGGGTAATAGAGAGATAGAGAGATTATGACAATACACCAAAGCATTGTAAAGAGGATGATGACAACAACAAATGCCTAACAAAACCATAACAAATCCCTAACAAATACACAAGATGATGACAATACACCACAGCATTGTAAGGAACATGTTAAAACTATGCAAAAATATCACAATGGACCTAGAAGAAAACCTTAGGTTTCATTGCCAAAGAAAAATAAAGAGATCCTATAAAATCTTGATTTTAGGAAAGGGGACTTTCACCTCTCTACAATGGAATTTCAATGGAATTTTACAACATTTCCAAGACAATGGAGTTTCATTTTGGCGTGGGGAAGAAGAAAGTAAAAAGGTCACAATGTTAAGTGAAATGCATTGGGATACATTGCTTATTTTCTTGGGGGGGAAACCAACATAAGGGCATTTTGGTCTTAAAACAATCCTTGGGATGCGTTTCACCCCTTTTTTAGAAATTAGCCAACTTTACCCTTTTTTGAGATTTTCAGATAAAAATCATATTTTTTTGAGAATTTTCCCTAAATTTTATCAAAGGAAAAACCGATGTGAGTGTGTAAGTTAAATTGCAAAACCCTTTACAGGACTAGTGAGAAACCGATGTATGTTAAATTGCAAAACCCGAAAGGAAAAACTCAAGTATTAACTTCCTGAAAAGTACACCAAAACTCCATATATGTGTATGTATGTGTGTATACACCAAACAACTTAAAACCTTAATTTAATCCTTACCATCAGTATATGATCAATTCATTGCTTAGATGAACCTCATAAATGTGTACTCTAATTTTTATTTAGAGACCCTAGGAAGTGCATTATAAATTGTCCAAGAAATCGAAAAAACTACTTCTAAAGCTATAAAACTAAAACTAGACTATTTGCTTGATAAAATCAATTAAAGAATCTTCCCGTCATAAATTACTTATCATAGTCCAACTGTACCACTTTAGTCGCTTGAAAAGATTCCAAATTAGAAAGACTCAAAGTTCAGAGTTTTTATATGGTGTCCGACCGTCAAGTACCGTCAAAACGGTACCACCCTTGATATTTGATCAACGAGCAGCGCACTTTTTAAGATGTTGCTGATGGATTAAATATCAAGGGTGGTACGTTTGACGTGCCACCTTGACGGGACTTCACGATCGGCCACTATATAATTTCTCCATAGTTCAACCCCGCTTTTTGTCGGGTCTACCAAACCTACTTAAAGAAATTATTTCAGCTAGGGGTGCAAGTTTGGCCCTCTCAGCCCTAACTAGCCCTGAGCTATGCTTGGGAGAAACCCCATCCGATCATTTTCGCCATGTTTCGCATTTTTCCGTTTAGTGTTGAGAGGTTGAGAGAGATTATTCATAAGAATCCAAGCGAGGGAGAATTTGGACCCGTTTGGTGGGCCCGCATTGAACATTTGTTTAAAATTCGAATCAACCGAGGGCCCACATTGTGGGGCCCACGTTGTGGGGCCCGCATTGTGGGGCCCACATTGTGGGGCCTCAGTAGGGCCTCTTGTGAGGCCTCTTATGAAGAACAATAATGATGGATTCTCCACTAAAGAAACATGATGGGCCCTCCACTAAGAACAATAATGATGGATTCTCCACTAAGAAACATGATGGGCCCTCCACTAAGAAGAATGATGATGGATTCTCCACTAAGAAACATGATGGGCCCTCCACTAAGAAGAATGATGATTGATTCTCCACTAAGAAACATGATGGGCCCTCCACTAAGAAGAATGATGATGGATTCTCCACTAAGAAACATGATGGGCCCTCCACTAAGAAGAATGATGATGGATTCTCCACTAAGAAACATGATGGGCCCTCCACTAAGAAGAATGATGATGGATTCTCCACTAAGAGGGACAACATGATGAGCTCTCCACCAACACATCTCTCTCTCTCTCTTTCTCTCCCTATATATATCTTCCTTCCCATCCATAAAAGAGAGGAGAAAGAGGAGGAGATTTACCTTCCATTATCTCTTTCTCTTCCATTATCTCTTCCAATCACTCCCTCAAATCCCTTTCCCTATATTCTTCTTCCATTATCTCTCCCAATCACCTCCCAATCCTTCCCTCTAAGAGAAAGCGAAAGACGGCGGATCGGATCGGCGGCGGCAAGATCTTCACCACAGGTAGGTGCATTTTTCTCAAAATATTTCTGTATTTTTCCGAATTTTTCTGATTTTTTCCGCAAATTGTGTTTTAAAAATAGAAAACTCTTCAAAAAAACATCTTTTGACGAAGAAAAATTAAATTATATATCAAACAGATTCCAAATTTAATGCAATTTCGTGGGAAATTAATATGGTACTGATTCATTTTACCATGAATTTTTAAGGATTTTTGGAGTTTATTTGGTATATTATTTAATGCTTTCTTTGAAAATTATCAGATTTTGTGAGACTTGTTACTGACATCAAATCACCCTTCAAATTCTTAAACTTTTTACAGTAGTCTTATCTTCCATATTTCTTGTTACTGTAAAATTTTCGAGTGATTTGGATCTGTTTTCATATGGGATGTAGTGTTAATTCTTAATCTGGTCTGAAAATTGTAAAATCCGAAATCGGTAGTAAATAGTCTTTATAATTTATGAAATTCTCACCGCATGCTCATTTTATTGATATCTTATTTCTGTAGAAATTTCATAGAATTTATATGTCTATTTCTTGTAGTTTCTGTGTTAATTTGGCAATCTGGTCATTTAATTGTTAAATCAAGATTAAATATGAATTTAATGTAAAAATCTGCAAAACTCATCTATTAAGCTACATACATTCCCATCTTGCTGCTGTAGAAATTTCAACTCATTTCGAATTCGTTTGCAATAATTTCACTTGTAAAATCATTCATATGCTTAAAATTGATACAATCCATTGAAAATTTGAAATTAATTACTACCAAGTGATTTTCAACATTCGAAATTCGAAATTAAAATTGATAAAATCCATTGATAAAATCACATTTACTCAAACTTAATCTAACAAAACCTGAAGGTATCATAGATTGCGCGAACTTATTGCACACACTTACATCACTTGCATCTAAACCCCTGCATCTCACATGCACACACGTCCTATTTTAGGAACCCGGAGTGTTATCTAGCATGGTTGACTGGGATTTCATCACCTGGTGCCTCTGTGCTAGAGAAGCATTCCACCCTTAGCCTAGTACCTTTATGGTACGTAAACGGATCTCTTGTTCACGTACTGATACGCCGGACACTGGTACAGTATATCGAACATGGATTCGCGCTAAGGGAACTCTTGGCCTTACCCCTAGATTAACCCACACATGCATGTAGTATACGAACACATGTGCATCACGTGTGTGAGCCTAGTTTAGGATATCCTACCCATTTGTGTCTAGATTAGGCCGTAGTCCATCTTCCAATGGCTACGATCGGTCCTAGGTACACAAACAAAGTCATGAGTCGAGATCCTTTCTCCACTCCGCTAGATTAGGGTTAGGGTTGATGCCTTCAGGTAACACTGATAAAATGTGCGAAGATTAAAAAACTTTTCCTTTGGGGTTAGGATGTAAATCCCATTCATTTCCAAAGATCTCATAGGATTAGTCATTCATGATCCATCCGTTGAAAGCAATCTTATGCTATCTCATTTCATCTTGATCACAGATTTTCAATCTTATATTATCTGATTTGACTCGTGTTTTCATTTCCTTTAGAGAGTCTTTGACTCATATATCCTTTAGTTGGTGTTAGTGGAGTCTTTGACTCGTGTTTTTCATCTCTTTTAGAGAGTCTTTACTCATTAATCCTTTAGTTAATGTTAGTGGAGTCTTTGACTCGTGTTTCTTTTCCTTTAGAGAGTCTTTGACTCATTTATCTTTTAGTTGGTGTCATTGGAGTCTTTGACTCGTGTTTCCGTTTTTAGAGAGTCTTTGACTCATCTGTTTTATTTGCAGTATTATTAGAGAGTCTTTGACTTCGTTATCTCATTTCAGTGTTATCAGTTGCTCTTATTAGAGAGTCTTTGACTCGTTTATCCTTTAGTCGCTTTTATTAGAGTCTTTGACTCATTTATTCTCCAGTTACTGTCATTAGAGAGTCTTTGACTCATTTGCTCTTATAATAGTATTATTAGAGCATAGTTGATTTGCCGTAAGTGTTTGATAGGTAGAGAGTTCGTTTCGAACTACGTTGGCTTGATCCTCTTCCACGAGGTACGTAGTGCAGCTTGGGATCCACATCCCAAGTCCAGCCAAACCTTTAAAAATAAAAATTTTAAATCTTTCAAAGTTACAAAAATATTCAAACCATTTTCAAAAAGATCTTCCTCTAGAGTTAGGAGTATGTCCTAGCTGTTTAGGTTGTGTTCTAGAGTTAGGAGTTTGTCTTGATTTGTATTGATATGGTATGTCCTGTCGTGTGAGTGTCCCTAGAGTTAGGAGGCCTCGAGTCGATCGGTTAGACATTTAGTCGAACCGATGGCTAGACTAGGCATATAGTCAGCCCGTGGTTTTCATTAGGTTGCACAGCCTAGTTACACATAGGATTGTAGGAACCACCTGCATTAGCCTAAGGCTAATCAACTTGCATTAGTTAGGGCATATAGGGTGTCCTAAAATCCACAATTCACTGGAATTTTAATAATCATACAAGAAGCTTTAATAACTGGTTCGGTCTTTTAGATCGAGTCTAGGATAGAGGGCTAGATGTCTTAGGCATCATAATTTAGAATAGGGCATCGAACTACGTGGGCTCCGATTCTTCCCGAGGCCGGGATACGTAGTGCAGCTAGGATGGATGGCCATTCTGGTCCGAGTCCAGTCCTGCATTAGAGTTAGGACTTGTCTTGTCCCGTCATACATAGCATAGATTTGTGTCTCATGTTTTGATATGTTTTCTTACTTTCTTGTACTGATACTATACCTTTGGTTGTAGCTTGCATGTGCGTGTCCACCAGAAACTTAGACACCCATTAGGCATGTCACTCATAACCTAGCTTTGCTTAGGTGACACATTTTTCATTTCATTTTACGTGTTTATTTCTCCATTCTCAGGAAATGCATGCTTAGGTAGACGATTCCTGAGGATTGTTCCCATTTCACATGATTTTTACTCAAACTTCTTTGGAATTAATGAAAATGGCATAAGAGACCAAGTGCTTGCACTCGGGCGAATTGGGGGTGCTCTCAGACCTTCCCCATTCGTAACCAGGCACGAACCCATATATATTTCTGGTTATCCATTGCACAGAGGATTTGATTTTAGGGTTCCATGGCCTATCCATGGATGGCGACTCTGAGTTATTATAGGTATGTCTCGGTTTCGAACCCCGGTTCCGGATCAAGACATATCTCTTTCTTTTTATATCGCCACTCGTGCTATGCTATGAGGGTGGCATCCGTTTCGAGAGTTCCTTGGCAGAGCTCTCATTCACGTGGATGATCCAGAGGACGGTGTGGGGACCAGTTTCCCCTCACCTCACTACTCTCTCGGATCGGGGTCCACAGGCTGGCGACTCTGCTGGGGAGTTCTTGAAACATTGCCTAACTCTTTAAAAATGCCATTTTTATTAACTTTGGAGAAATTTGAGCTAAAATCATTTTAAATGGGAACTCTATCGTTAGAATCCAGGGGCACCAGGTAGGTGCGTAATTAAAACAAGGGATTCACACACTGCACATCATATGTTATCATATTGTTTATTCTTTACTTATTTCATTGTTTTTCATTATTATTGGCTCCACGGGATAGATTGAATGCGTGCCCGACTGGGATGTCATTACACCCTGATGGTACTGTTGAATCTATTTCCAAGCTATGCGCCGGTGCTGCAGCCGTAGACATTGGGCGTACTTTTGTCTACAGCAGCCGATGAGCAATGAAGCATACTATGTATGACACGGGGCGTACTTGTGTTATACATATTAGGTATGTTTCATACGCATAGTACCCTTTAGATTGAGTCCGGAGCCTTACTTTGTTTTATATATTATGTATATACTTACTGGCCTAGTGAAATCCAACTAGGAAGTACCTGTGTTTATATACATCTGTATTGCATTCATAAAGGGTCGAACATGTGTTGCTCACACATGTGGAGCCTAGAGTTAGGAGCCTTGTCCCCTTTGTAGACTAGGGTAGTTCATTTTATATGGCTACAACACGGTCCTAGTACACTCATCAGTCTGTCTTGAGTCGAGACTTCCTTGACTCCGTTAGATTAGAATTAGGGCTGGTGCCCCTGGTTAGGATTTGTGTGTATGTGTATTTACTTATATATACTGATTATGTATATTATGGTTCTCCTCTTAGTCAGAGATTCCTTATTCCTTTCAGTCGGTTATATCCATTCCGAATTTAGATCTAGATCTAGTCAGTGGATTTTGACCGTCATTACCTTGGCCGAGTTTAGCCCTTGATCTGTTGATTATAGGGTTTGACCCATTGTTGTATATTCTCACCTTTGGTTAGTCCATCTGTTGATCACCCTTCTCTAGTAACCGTTATTCATACCTTTCGATTGAGCTAGGGTGATCCCTTGTATAGTCGTTATGCTGCCGGATTTTATTCAGAACATTTTGAGCATGACGGCTACCCTTTAGAGTCAGTTTACTTAGTCAGGACCTTGACCTCCTTGTATAGCTGTTGTGCTGCCGAATTTTTCGCAACACATGTTGAGCATGATTGCTATCCTTTGGAGTCAGTCTGCCTTGTCTTGATTCTCATGTATACATCATTCAGTAGGATTAGATCCTTACCCGTTTTGTCTTGAGATCTGGCCGATAGCTCGTTTGCTATCCTTATGACCATGATCTACCATTTCTGATCATATTGATCGTACAGTTGTTGATATCCATCATTCAGATTTTAGATCTGGTCTTTGACCCTACTTTTGTCATTCTTATGGCCATGGTCTATTATCTGAGCCATTGATTTTTCATTGATCCATGTTTACCTATCATATATCTTTTACCCTTGGATCATATCGAAATCATTAATGGGAAAGTTTGATCTTACCTGTATTCTTTGAGTGCATGATCATTGCTGAGATCGAAACTTATTTAGATTATGGATGTTTATCGTTCCTGACTCTTTCATTCCCAAAAGAAGAGCATTTATACTAAAAAAAGACTTAAATGTGTGGATTGAGAATTCATTGAGACCCCGTTGATGTAGGTCATATTATCACTGTCTATTTTTCCTTGACCTTCATAGACAGTATTTCTTTGATTTTCAGAATAAAATACCCTTTGGTGTATTTCAAGATTACTCTTTTCTCTATTTGTTCAGAATCTTTATCCCATGACTATTGATCTAGTGTGTGTGCTTCCAAGTCAAGAGTCTGTATTTAGCGAAAGACCATTCTTTCTAAAGACTGACCATTTCCAATCATACTTGATCCAGGCAGTCTATTGTTTTACCCACATTGTCAACATAAGCCTTTTGTTGCCCCATTTAACCTAGACCTTGTGGAGTTGCCTTTTCTGTGATTTCTACTCCGGGATTGAACTTTATAGTTATCATTATCATGAGGAAAGGTGTATCACCTATAAGCTTTCAGTGTTAGTTCACTACCTTGTGGAGTTGCCTTTTCTGTGATTTCTACTCCGGGATTGAACTTTATAGTTATCATTATCATGAGGAAAGGTGTATCACCTATAAGCTTTCAGTGTTAGTTCACTACCTTTGAAGAAGTGTCCTGTATCTTTAGATTTGTCTTTCATTGAGTGTACATCAACTTTCTTCTCTCTAAGTTGAAAAAGTTCAGTTACGTAGATGTTAAAAAAAAAAAAATGAAGTCATGTCTGTCAATCTTTCTTATACAGAGTCAGTATTCTGTTTTCTATCAGAACTGTTGAAGAGCCCATTGAGGTGTGTCAAAAATCATCAATGTACTTACAGTCTTCAATTCAATAAAATTGTTGATTTCGTATCTTTGATACTCTATGATTCACTCTTAGATCTAATGTTTAAACAACTAAAGACCCCCTTCTCGGATGAGAATGCAGACGAAATTCACCTCGAGATCTGAAAGATGGTCGAACGAGAGGAAGAGCGTCGAGCATAGCCACTTAAAGAAGAAATCAAATCCATTGATAGTGGTATCGAAATCCGAAACTCGGGATGGATGGATTGGAAAAACTTTATCTCCTAAGGAGCGCAAAGAATTGATAAACCTGTTTAGAGGGGTTTGAGGTAGTTTTGCTTGATCCTATAAGGATAAACCAGGGGAATGCCCTGTCGTTGATCAAAGCAAGACTTCATCTGCTTTAGACATCCAGTTGAGGAATAAAATTTTAAAGAGATAAGCGTCAGGCATCCTGTGGAGCTGATGAGATATTGAGAGAAGATTTTCAGACAGAGTTGTGGAATCTTGAGCATAAATTCAAGATCTTTGAGACGGGAGTGGAGCACAGTGGTTGAAGTTTTGCCAGAAAACCACCAGACTCTTCAAAAAAAAAAAAAAAATTCAAAGGCTTTGAACCTTAAACAAAAGGGCTTGTACATCAAATACATCAGGAGGCCATCCTTGATCGTTTGAGCTTTTATAGCCAAAATCCTAATGTTTTAAAATCCATTTGTAAACCCTTTGGGCCAAAAGCAAAATTAAAACAACTTCTTTTCAAACACATTATAAACCCGGGGCATTTATGCACCCGAACTACGTCGGACCTGATCCCCACCTCTTCAGGGGTACGTAGGCAACTTGATTAATTCAAGTTCGGTCAAACCTTGGGATAAAATCCCCTTTGAAAATTTTGAAGCTAAATGCTAAACCATTCTTTGAAAAATCCCAAAGCGAACTACGCGGATCTGATCCTCCATCTTTGGGGTACGTAGGTAGTCTGGCTAGACCAGATTCGGTTCAAATCTTTAGAACCTTAGGTATTCAACCCTTTCGAACCCAAGCCCACCTAGAAAGTCCTTCTGGTGAAACAAGCAAAGGTTCGAGGCGAATGAAAAGAAAAACAGAAAGAAAAGAATGAGAGTCTGAAGACCCACTAGGTTGAAAACCCGAAAGGGCGGCCTAGAGATATACATTTGCTAAGTTAACAGCCAAAAGAGTTAGCTTATGCAAAAAGTCAGGGTAGTGGTCTGCTGGATTGAAAACTTGAAGAGGTAATCCAGTCAAGGGCAAAGACTTCCCATGAATAGTTGAGTTGAATAGAAGCAGAAGGAGTTCCTCAGTTACGTAGAATTCCCAAGTTTGAGTACAAGCAAAAGTTGAGATAAGTGGTCTTTCAGACTGAAAGCTTGGAAAGCAAAAGTTATGACTTCTTTTGAAGAGAGAAATCAGGGAGACGGAGAAGCCACCTCTGCACAGGGCAGAATCCTGGAATCCGAGTAGTGTCAGCGAGACTTATTTTGACACCTTTTTAAACTAGGGGCATTAAGACCGAGCAATCCGAAAGGGGTAACAACCATGACGGAGATCCCGATGGAGGAAATTAGGTCATCTTGACATAGTTTTTGAGAGTGCTCTAAGAGTGGCTAACCTTACCATAACAAAATAACACATTTTATCTAAGGGTGAATCAAAATTTAGTCAAGTCCCTTGAATATTGTAAGTCTTCTTTGAAAGAGTCATCAGAAGTCTGTTTCTGGTTTATCATTGTTTTTCTTTTAGAATCAAAAGTGTTTGGCACTGGAGAGAATGGGTGTATACCTTCCAAAGTGAAAAGAAAATTCAAAGTAGATCCTGGTTTAAGAATCAAAGAAGGGCAAGAGATTTTTTATTCTGACCTGCCTGAAACATCAAAGCCTCAAACACTGAGCAAAATGAAGAATTCTTACGTTCAGCCTTTGTAGAGTTGGTTTTACCACTATACCAAAGAAAGAACCCATGCAAACTCAAATTTTTTCTACTTACCTTGGTTCTGCCTTCTTAAGACTTTGTCATGGAAGCACATCATACTAGGGGCATCTTTTATGACTTGCGTCATAAAAGATATTACACAATGATAACTGGGATATCTATTCTTAGCAAATAGAAACCAGAGAAGCTTGAACATACTCTTTGAGTTGAATTCCTTGATCCAATTGTTTCTTTTAGAGTCAGTTTCAGAAACTTTAATTCCCAGCGGAGTATAAAATCTACTCCTGCATCCTTCAAACCTCATCAGAATGCTTCTCACCTGTTAAAGAGAGTCAGCACCTGAAAATCTCATCAATCTATTTGAGTTTTGCTTTCAGCAAAGATCATGCGCTCCTAGTTATTCTTGGTAAGAGATGACTGGCCCATTAGTGAAATTGATCAAAGATGGTAAATTCTTCATTCCTTTTGAAAGATTTTAACAGAGTTTGAAATTACCGAACTTGCGTTACGCGGTTTGGTCTTTTTGAAAGATTTTAACAGAGTTTGAAATTACCGAACCTGTGTTACACAGTTTGGTCGTTTTGAAAGTTTTTAACAGAGATAGAAATTACCGAACCTGTGTTACACGGTTTGGTCCTTTTGAAAGATTTTAATAGAGATGGAAATTATCGAACCTGTGTTACACGGTTTGGTCTTTTTGAAATGTTTTAATAAGGAAAATATTTCCGATCCTGTGTTACACGGATTGGTCTTTTCTTCCTTCTCCCGGGTATTTAGTACCCCGATGATTAGTAGTGTAATGTCAAGTAGTGACTTACCTAATCATCGTTCCGCAATGTGCAGCTTCTTAACGAGTTAGGAGTCATGTGTATCTGCGAAGAGGTTTGTAGGGGACTGTTTAGCAGGACCTACGAATTTGGGTTTATGTGGAACTGTTTAGCAGAACCGCGTGATCCAGAGTGATTCGCTACCTTGAAAGAGAGGAGTCAGAGTTACTCGGATAGTTAAACAGATTTATTTTCAGTAATGATCTGTATAACTATCGCTAGGCTTGAGACTTAGTCTCGCCTCTGGTACTTAGTACCCAGATGATTAGTAGTGTAATGTCAAGTGGTGACTTACCTAATCATCGTCCCGCAATGTGCAGCTTCCTAACGTGTTAGGAGTCATGTGTATCTGCGAAGAGGTTTGTAGGGGACTGTTTAGCAGGACCTACGAATTTGGATTTACGTGGAACTGTTTAGCAGAACCGCATGATCCGGAGTGATTCGCTACCTTGAAAGAGAGGAGTCAGAGTTACTCGGATAGTTACACAGATTTATTTTCAGCAATGATCTGTATAACTATCGCTGGGCTTGAGACTTAGTCTCGCCTCGGGTATTAGAAGTTTGAGTTTAGCTTGAATATTCGATTACCCTAATAATTGGTCGAGTCTTTGACTGATCGGCATGATTTAAAAAAAAAAAAAAAAAAAAAAAAAAAAAAAAAAAAACTCTTTGAGTGTTTGGTTTTGAACTTGTTTTGGACGAGTTTCAATACATTGGTCTTTGGCCTATTTTTGTAGGTTTCTAAAAAGAAAAAAAACTCTTTGAGTGTTTGGTTTTGAACTTGTTTTGGACGAGTTTCAATACATTGGTCTTTGGCCTATTTTTGCAGGTTTCTAAAAAGGAAAAACTCTTTGAGTGTTTGGTTTTGAACTTGTTTTGGACGAGTTTCAATACATTGGTCTTTGGCCTATTTTTGCAGGTTTCTAAAAAGGAAAAACTCTTTGAGTGTTTGGTTTTGAACTTGTTTTGGACGAGTTTCAATACATTGGTCTTTGGCCTATTTTTGCAGGTTTCTAAAAAGGAAAAACTCTTTAAGTGTTTGAGTTTGTGCTTGTCTTAGACAAATTGCAACGTGGTTTCTAAGAAAAAAATAAAATGAAAGCTCTTTGAGTAATTGAAGTGATTGGTTTGTTTGTTTGGTTTGTGCTCTTTGAGCAATTGTTATGTTTACTTTGGCTTAGCCTGATATAAAAAAAAATGGAAACTCTTTGAGTAATTAAAATGATTATTTTGTTTGTTTGGTTGATGCTCTTTGAGCAATTGTTATGTTTACTTTGGCTTAGCCTGATAAAAAAAAAATGTGTGTTTGTGTTTTTTGCAATCGTTCGTTCGTCTTTTGTTAACTAGTTTAGATAGTTGAGTCATGAGTATTAGGGAGAGACTATCTCTTTGAGATGTCTTAGTTACAGAGTTAAGAGTCAGTGAGAGGCTATCTCCCTATTGTTGGTAGAGTTTTATCTTTGTGAATATCGTTTTAAAACTGAAAACCTAAAAATTGGCTTTGTTTTCGGGTCAGTCAAAATGTGTCGTCTATTCAGCTTTGCCATTCGCGTGTTGCACACGCTCTGCCAAAGAGGGGCATCTGTAGACACCCCATTTTGACCGGACCCAAGTTCGCTATGCTTGGGAGAAACCCCATCCGATCATTTTCGCCATGTTTCGCATTTTTCCGTTTAGTGTTGAGAGGTTGAGAGAGATTATTCATAAGAATCCAAGCGAGGGAGAATTTGGACCCGTTTGGTGGGCCCGCATTGAACATTTGTTTAAAATTCGAATCAACCGAGGGCCCACATTGTGGGGCCCACGTTGTGGGGCCCGCGTTGTGGGGCCCACATTGTGGGGCCTCAGTAGGGCCTCTTGTGAGGCCTCTTATGAAGAACAATAATGATGGATTCTCCACTAAAGAAACATGATGGGCCCTCCACTAAGAACAATAATGATGGATTCTCCACTAAGAAACATGATGGGCCCTCCACTAAGAAGAATGATGATGGATTCTCCACTAAGAAACATGATGGGCCCTCCACTAAGAAGAATGATGATTGATTCTCCACTAAGAAACATGATGGGCCCTCCACTAAGAAGAATGATGATGGATTCTCCACTAAGAAACATGATGGGCCCTCCACTAAGAAGAATGATGATGGATTCTCCACTAAGAGGGACAACATGATGAGCTCTCCACCAACACATCTCTCTCTCTCTCTTTCTCTCCCTATATATATCTTCCTTCCCATCCATAAAAGAGAGGAGAAAGAGGAGGAGATTTACCTTCCATTATCTCTTTCTCTTCCATTATCTCTTCCAATCACTCCCTCAAATCCCTTTCCCTATATTCTTCTTCCATTATCTCTCCCAATCACCTCCCAATCCTTCCCTCTAAGAGAAAGCGAAAGACGGCGGATCGGATCGGCGGCGGCAAGATCTTCACCACAGGTAGGTGCATTTTTCTCAAAATATTTCTGTATTTTTCCGAATTTTTCTGATTTTTTCCGCAAATTGTGTTTTAAAAATAGAAAACTCTTCAAAAAAACATCTTTTGACGAAGAAAAATTAAATTATATATCAAACAGATTCCAAATTTAATGCAATTTCGTGGGAAATTAATATGGTACTGATTCATTTTACCATGAATTTTTAAGGATTTTTGGAGTTTATTTGGTATATTATTTAATGCTTTCTTTGAAAATTATCAGATTTTGTGAGACTTGTTACTGACATCAAATCACCCTTCAAATTCTTAAACTTTTTACAGTAGTCTTATCTTCCATATTTCTTGTTACTGTAAAATTTTCGAGTGATTTGGATCTGTTTTCATATGGGATGTAGTGTTAATTCTTAATCTGGTCTGAAAATTGTAAAATCCGAAATCGGTAGTAAATAGTCTTTATAATTTATGAAATTCTCACCGCATGCTCATTTTATTGATATCTTATTTCTGTAGAAATTTCATAGAATTTATATGTCTATTTCTTGTAGTTTCTGTGTTAATTTGGCAATCTGGTCATTTAATTGTTAAATCAAGATTAAATATGAATTTAATGTAAAAATCTGCAAAACTCATCTATTAAGCTACATACATTCCCATCTTGCTGCTGTAGAAATTTCAACTCATTTCGAATTCGTTTGCAATAATTTCACTTGTAAAATCATTCATATGCTTAAAATTGATACAATCCATTGAAAATTTGAAATTAATTACTACCAAGTGATTTTCAACATTCGAAATTCGAAATTAAAATTGATAAAATCCATTGATAAAATCACATTTACTCAAACTTAATCTAACAAAACCTGAAGGTATCATAGATTGCGCGAACTTATTGCACACACTTACATCACTTGCATCTAAACCCCTGCATCTCACATGCACACACGTCCTATTTTAGGAACCCGGAGTGTTATCTAGCATGGTTGACTGGGATTTCATCACCTGGTGCCTCTGTGCTAGAGAAGCATTCCACCCTTAGCCTAGTACCTTTATGGTACGTAAACGGATCTCTTGTTCACGTACTGATACGCCGGACACTGGTACAGTATATCGAACATGGATTCGCGCTAAGGGAACTCTTGGCCTTACCCCTAGATTAACCCACACATGCATGTAGTATACGAACACATGTGCATCACGTGTGTGAGCCTAGTTTAGGATATCCTACCCATTTGTGTCTAGATTAGGCCGTAGTCCATCTTCCAATGGCTACGATCGGTCCTAGGTACACAAACAAAGTCATGAGTCGAGATCCTTTCTCCACTCCGCTAGATTAGGGTTAGGGTTGATGCCTTCAGGTAACACTGATAAAATGTGCGAAGATTAAAAAACTTTTCCTTTGGGGTTAGGATGTAAATCCCATTCATTTCCAAAGATCTCATAGGATTAGTCATTCATGATCCATCCGTTGAAAGCAATCTTATGCTATCTCATTTCATCTTGATCACAGATTTTCAATCTTATATTATCTGATTTGACTCGTGTTTTCATTTCCTTTAGAGAGTCTTTGACTCATATATCCTTTAGTTGGTGTTAGTGGAGTCTTTGACTCGTGTTTTTCATCTCTTTTAGAGAGTCTTTACTCATTAATCCTTTAGTTAATGTTAGTGGAGTCTTTGACTCGTGTTTCTTTTCCTTTAGAGAGTCTTTGACTCATTTATCTTTTAGTTGGTGTCATTGGAGTCTTTGACTCGTGTTTCCGTTTTTAGAGAGTCTTTGACTCATCTGTTTTATTTGCAGTATTATTAGAGAGTCTTTGACTTCGTTATCTCATTTCAGTGTTATCAGTTGCTCTTATTAGAGAGTCTTTGACTCGTTTATCCTTTAGTCGCTTTTATTAGAGTCTTTGACTCATTTATTCTCCAGTTACTGTCATTAGAGAGTCTTTGACTCATTTGCTCTTATAATAGTATTATTAGAGCATAGTTGATTTGCCGTAAGTGTTTGATAGGTAGAGAGTTCGTTTCGAACTACGTTGGCTTGATCCTCTTCCACGAGGTACGTAGTGCAGCTTGGGATCCACATCCCAAGTCCAGCCAAACCTTTAAAAATAAAAATTTTAAATCTTTCAAAGTTACAAAAATATTCAAACCATTTTCAAAAAGATCTTCCTCTAGAGTTAGGAGTATGTCCTAGCTGTTTAGGTTGTGTTCTAGAGTTAGGAGTTTGTCTTGATTTGTATTGATATGGTATGTCCTGTCGTGTGAGTGTCCCTAGAGTTAGGAGGCCTCGAGTCGATCGGTTAGACATTTAGTCGAACCGATGGCTAGACTAGGCATATAGTCAGCCCGTGGTTTTCATTAGGTTGCACAGCCTAGTTACACATAGGATTGTAGGAACCACCTGCATTAGCCTAAGGCTAATCAACTTGCATTAGTTAGGGCATATAGGGTGTCCTAAAATCCACAATTCACTGGAATTTTAATAATCATACAAGAAGCTTTAATAACTGGTTCGGTCTTTTAGATCGAGTCTAGGATAGAGGGCTAGATGTCTTAGGCATCATAATTTAGAATAGGGCATCGAACTACGTGGGCTCCGATTCTTCCCGAGGCCGGGATACGTAGTGCAGCTAGGATGGATGGCCATTCTGGTCCGAGTCCAGTCCTGCATTAGAGTTAGGACTTGTCTTGTCCCGTCATACATAGCATAGATTTGTGTCTCATGTTTTGATATGTTTTCTTACTTTCTTGTACTGATACTATACCTTTGGTTGTAGCTTGCATGTGCGTGTCCACCAGAAACTTAGACACCCATTAGGCATGTCACTCATAACCTAGCTTTGCTTAGGTGACACATTTTTCATTTCATTTTACGTGTTTATTTCTCCATTCTCAGGAAATGCATGCTTAGGTAGACGATTCCTGAGGATTGTTCCCATTTCACATGATTTTTACTCAAACTTCTTTGGAATTAATGAAAATGGCATAAGAGACCAAGTGCTTGCACTCGGGCGAATTGGGGGTGCTCTCAGACCTTCCCCATTCGTAACCAGGCACGAACCCATATATATTTCTGGTTATCCATTGCACAGAGGATTTGATTTTAGGGTTCCATGGCCTATCCATGGATGGCGACTCTGAGTTATTATAGGTATGTCTCGGTTTCGAACCCCGGTTCCGGATCAAGACATATCTCTTTCTTTTTATATCGCCACTCGTGCTATGCTATGAGGGTGGCATCCGTTTCGAGAGTTCCTTGGCAGAGCTCTCATTCACGTGGATGATCCAGAGGACGGTGTGGGGACCAGTTTCCCCTCACCTCACTACTCTCTCGGATCGGGGTCCACAACGAGCAGCGCACTTTTTAAGATGTTGCTGATGGATTAAATATCAAGGGTGGTACGTTTGACGTGCCACCTTGACGGGACTTCACGATCGGCCACTATATAATTTCTCCATAGTTCAACCCCGCTTTTTGTCGGGTCTACCAAACCTACTTAAAGAAATTATTTCAGCTAGGGGTGCAAGTTTGGCCCTCTCAGCCCTAACTAGCCCTGAGCTCGAACAGGGTCTGGGCTAGATTTTCCAACCCTGATGGCAGGTCAGGGTTCAGTTTTAGTCTCTGACTTAGTGTCAAGTCGGGTTCAGTGTTAATACCTCGGGTCAGCTCGACCTGGCCCGACCCTAAGTTTTCTATTATAGAATTGAACCATCTGTGTATGTTTCTTTTGCTAATGTTTTTTATCATCTTGGATTGATGTTTCTTTATATTATTATTAATTGTCTCTGCTGCCCATCATGTTGTTGAATTCTTTTCGTCTTATTTGTTCCATTTCTCTGTTTATTGATCATTTTGTTCTATATGATATGTGGTTGCTTTATTTTTGGCACTCATACAGGTATTTGCACTAGGGTCAAGCAGGGCCGGCCCGGCCCAATCAGGGCCAACAAGGGCAGGCCAGGGCCGCGTTGAGCCCTGTAGGGCAGGCAATGGGTTGAGGTTTTTCGGCCCTGACTCAGGGTCAGGGCGGGTCAGGGCCGAGATAATGGGATCCAGGGTTGGGGTAGGGCTTTGAAAAACCCGACCCTGTTGCAGCCCTAATTTCAGCACAGGCAATTTTTGATACTGTGGACCCCGATCCGAGATAGAGGCGGTGGAACGAGTCCCTGACACCCTCTCTGGATCATCCACGTGTGAAGGAGAGCTCTACCAAGGAACTCTCAAAACGGATGCCACCCTCATAGCATAGCACGAGTGGCGATATAAAAAGAAAGAGATATGTCTCGATCCGGAGCCAAGGCTCGAAACCAAGACATACCTAAAATAAACTCAGAGTCGCCATCCATGGATATGCCATGGAACCCTAAAATCAAATCCTTTGTGCAATGGATAACCAGAAATATATATGGGTTCGTGCCTGGTTATGAATAGGGAAGGTCTGAGAGCACCCCCAATTCGTCCGAGTGCAAGCACTTGGTCTCTTATGCCATTTTTATTAACTCCAAAGAAGTTTGGGTAAAAAGCATGTGAAATGGGAATAATCCTCAGGAGTCGTCTACCTAGGCATGCATTTTCTGAGGATAAAGATAATAAACACACATAAAATAAAATGAAAGATGTGCCACCTAAGCATAGCTAGGTTATGAGTGACATGCCTAATGGGTGTCTAAGTTCTGATGTGCAAACACATGCAAGCTATATCTAAAGGCATAGGATCAGTACAAGGAAGTAAGAAAACATATCAAAACATACAACACAAATCAATCCTATATATGATAGGACAAAACAAGTCCTAACTCTAATGCGACTTGACTCGGACCAAGATGACCGTCTATCCCAGTTGCTCTACGTATCCCGGCCTCGGGAAGAATCGGAGTCAACGTAGTTCGATGACCTATTCTAAGCTATGATGCCTAAGACACCTAGCCCTCTATCCTAAACTCGATCTAAAAGACCGGATCAGTTATTAAAGTTTCTTATATGATTATTTAAATTCCAGTGAATTGTGGTTTTTAGGAGTCTCTATATGTCCTAACTAATGCAAGTTGATTAGCCTTAAGCTAATGCAGGTGGGTCCTATAACCTATGTGTATCTAGGCTGTGCAACCTAATGAAAACCATGGGCTGACTATATGCTTCCTAGTCTAGCCATTGGTTCGACTAAATGTCTAACCGATCGACTCGAGGCCTCCTAACTCTAGGGACACTCACACGACAGGACACACCATATCAAACAAATTAGGACAGACTCCTAACTCTAAAACAAACCAAACGGCTAGGACAGACTCCTAACTCTAGGGGAAGATCTCTTTGAAAAAGGTTTTGAAGAAGTTTTTATATTTTTGGAAGGTTTGACAAATTTATTTTTTAAGGTTTGGCTGGACTTGGAATAAAGATCCCAAGCTGCACTACGTACCTCGGAAGAGGATCAAGCCAACGTAGTTCGAAACGAACTCTCCTAATACGCTACAAAACTCAACACTTTAGATTTTTTTAAAGGTTTTTGATGTTTTCAAATGTTTTTGAGTTTCAAATTTCTAATGTTTTTGGATTTTAAAGCTTTTCCAATGCTCTGGACCTTTAAATGCTTTCAATATTAAAGGGAACACACAAGCACAACCACAAACTAGGGCAAAGCCCTAAATCCAAAGGGGAAACCCCGAACAAGCAACTAACGCCTCAAAGAGATGAACCACAACAAGTAAAGAAGCGTCCCAAGAACAGAGAAAACAATCTAAGATCCCAAGCAGGGAAGGCTCTAATAAGACTAAGTCTCGAATCAAGAAGAATGACAATTCTAAAGGATAAACTCCTAACTAGAAAAACACCAAAGAGGGGGGATGAGTCAACGACTCTCTAATAACGCTACCAAGAAAAAGACTCGTTCTAAAAGAGGAGGCCACTCTAACATGAGGCTAGGTAAGCCTCCTAAAAGGGAAACTCTCTATATGAGACAAGGCTTGTCTCCGAGACACAAATGACGTAAACAAGGGTTCTGATGAGACTGGGCAAGTCTCCTATATACAAAGGAGGGGAGCTCTACTCGGACTGAGCAAGTCCCCTAAGGATGGGCTTGGGCTAGCGCCTTCATCGCCCCTTTGCAATGGAAGGGAACTACAGGTTAGACCGTATCATAAAAACAAATAGTAACACTCTAATTACTACTTTCTAATTTCATAAGAAGTCAAAAGAAAAATAAACCATTCAGAATGTCATAACATCCTTATGCTATATTCCCATGCAAAAGCACCATCACAGTCACTTCAAATTATCAACTTAACGTCATTTGACCCTAGATTCGAGACATGGTCTCTTCCTCCTAATTTTTCATAAGCAAGCTGGGGCATTGCCATGATAGGGAATTTAAACATAGGGAGCTATAACTACAACCCAAGATTCCTACTTGATTAGACCACAGCTACAAGCATTCTCACACATTATGCACCAAAGACAACACCACAAAGAATCCCGGAACAAACCATTGTCCATATCATGAATCATATGACAAAATTATTTATTCAAAATCAGGGAGACTCAAATCTACTTTATGCAACTAAAATGGCACAATCAATATTCAATTACTCTTCTACCTAAAGTACTCCATAATTGCTATCATGTCTTAATCATTAAATAAGAGCCTTTTCTTAAGGACCTCTTATCAACCATAAGATTAAAAGCTAAAATTTCAAAAGTACTATTCAAAATTCCATGTTAAAATCTTATCTCTTCCAATGACAACGACATATACCAAAATTCAGCTATATTGACCATCAAAATAAGAATATAACAAACTGGTTCAAGTACAATATAGCAAGGATTCAAATAGAGCTTTTCACACTGATTTAGAACCAACCTGTAGCTTGACCTTGTTACATTACTACAAGAAAATGTACTATTGTCATCTTACTTTATGGACTGAACTTTAATAACCTGTAGTGCCAAGAATGAAACGAAAGACCAATTTAATGTAACCTGTAATGCCACTTGTGATGTGAGAAAGTGTTCAAGTGATATGAAAGACTGGTTTTTATCAACTTTTAATGCCACAGGGGATGCGAGAAAGTGCCCAAGTGAGGGGGCTGAATTATAGCTGAATTAACGCCACACATATACAAGCACACACACATAAGGATATTCACATGTTCTCATTCACACATACATATATACATATATATATATATATATATATATATATATATATATATCCACACACAGACACTCATATACTCATATACGCACGTGGTATGCTTACAGATATATATTCACTAATAGGTATTCACTAGCACAGACTCATGGTCACACATATGTATACATATACATAGACATATATACACATAAATTTAGCACCAAAGCAAAATCAAGAAGATATTATACTCTCTATGAAATATGACATGCAAACAATGATAGACAATATGTATGCAACACTATCTGCTTATGTCAGAGCAAATTACCATCATTTTACTAATGTCTGCCACCTATTAATTCTAACATGAACTAGTAAAACCGGAACTGTACATCAGACAATGTAGAATCAAAATTGGGGTGAGGTAAAGGATGAAATCAGCCATATCAGATACAACTGCACATATCTGCCCATTCCATCTTTTGATAAAATGACCCAAAATCAAATAAATTCTATGCCACAAGAATTTGACACTTTTTCATACATATCAATTTCAATGTACAAATACATATAGTACACATATAAATGGATTGAAAGGACTCAAATCCAGTCTTATGAGCCAAATGATGGGGTTTTGAGTGTAAACAAAATCCAAATGGTCCAATCAGACTACATGAACAAACTAAGATAACGAGATGATGTATTTATCTCATTCTATCATTTGATTCACCTACTGATAATGCAATAGTAATCATGGACATCTTAGAAGTAATCAGCATAAATATGAATTAGAACATGTCACTACTGCTACACCTTCCTAACTCACACGCCAAAAAAGGAAATGAGAATTCACAGGAAATCGAAGTTGAGAATAAAACATCACTCTTTTCTTCTTTCAAATGAGACCATAAGAACTCACCATTCAGACAAAAAATAAGAGGCACTTTGTAAGAAACGAAACCGAGAGAAATAGATCAAACATCCACAATCCACAGCCATTTTCACATACATATTAAATAAAAATTAATGAAGTTACCTGAATTGAGAGCTTTTCCTTATTGATGATATAAATCGAAACCAAGACTACTGAAAGCAACAGATCAACCTCCTTTCTTTGGATCACGATTCAGATGATCTTCTCTTCTCCCTCTTCTTTCTACAGATCCAAGCAGAATTGCTTGCAAAGGAATGTAAAATGCCTTAAGAACTCATCTAATACATCAGGTCGGAGGAATTTGAAAGGACAAAAAAAAAATGATATGAAGTCAAAGTTCAGATCTGAGCAGAGAAGAAAATGGCTGGAATCCAGCAAGATCTTAGCCGGAGGAGACGAGAAAATCCGAAATCCTAGCTTTCCTTCCCTATTTCTCTCTAAAATCTTTCACTAAAAAACGAGATCTCTCTATTCTCACATAGATCTTTTAATTTGAAGAAATTATAGACAAGAAAAGAGCTGGAATGAGGATAGAATGAGTAGATCTGGATTTTGATAGGTAACGAAAGGAAAGATGATGATGAAAGAAGAAGAAAAACAATCTAAGGTATGCAGATTACCAGAATCCCTACAGGTTTACCGAAGGTAACTTACGACCGGAGAAGATCGGAGATACATAGATCACCAAAACAAAAAGTAGAAGAAATAAAACTAAAACCGGCTGAAAAATGATCGGATCTTAGCCCAGATCTGATCGGAGAAGAAGATCGGAGGGATAGATATAGAAATTTCCTTCTCTCCCTCTATAATCTCTTACGAGAATAAAGATCCCTCTTCTGATTTCTCTTTCTCTCTCCTTCTCTCTATCTCCGACTTTCTCTTTCTCTGCTTCGAATCGGAGGTTGGATCTCCGACTAACGATCAGAGAAGACGATCGGCGAAGGAAAAAGATAAAAAGAAAGAAAGAAAAACCCCAAATCCCTCTCTCTTCTCGCTCTCTCTTTTCTCCGGTTTTTAACGAGAATGAACACTGCCTCTCAAATTTTTTTATATATTTAAAACAGAAATGCTGATATCCGCACCCCCCCATTTGATGATCGCACAAAAATGATGGGCGCGCGGAAAATGATAAGGCGCGCCCGCCATTTTTGTCCTATTTGGCCCGGGCGCGACCTTCGCAAGATAAATGTACCCCCCTTCTCAACTGGATATCCCCCTCTGCAGATAATTCACCCCCCTCATACATTCATACTACACCTCTTTCCTGACTCGTCTTATTTGACCAATCGGATCGGATTTTGATGAAATTTGGCGGGGGCCCTGGTGAGACTCTAACCTATCTTAGGGTAGAAATTGGGGTCCCAATTCTTTGATTGGGTAGGGTTTTACACATATAATGCGAACTTGGGTCCGGTCAAAATGGGGTGTCTACAGATACATGCGCTCACTTACTTGCCTTTTAGCATTTAAAAAGGGGAATGATATCCCCCCCCCCCCCCCCGACGGATAAAATCCTCCCCTTACGATTTCTGTGAGAATGGTTCACTACTTGAGGATAAATTCAGCCCCTGCAACGTTTTTTCACTTTTGAAAGTTAACAGATAATGTTGGGGGGGGGGGGGGGGGGGGTGATTTTATCCGTAAAAGCGGGGGAAAATATCATTTCCCTTAAAAAGCTGTAAGAAGGTTATTACGATTCCAAAACGCACTTACAAGCCAATTAAATGCTAAAATACAAGCGAGCGCATGCATCAAAAATTGGTTGTGCTTAAATCATTTCCCTAAAATCAAAATCATAAAAACCCTCCATAAATCATAATAACTTATCCTTCCAATTTTTATGATTAATGGATCTCTGTAGGGCCCACTTGACTATAACACGATGTTTTGGTTGCCTTAGTAGGGCTTACCCCTGACTTTAATTTACCTGTTAATTTGTTATTTGAGTTGCTTTTGCTTTTATACATACGGGAGGAGTGGTCAAAATTACTGAGGAGACCCCTTTTTTTGACGATCTAGACTATTCATCTGTTGGTCACAAAATGGATAGGCCATGCCCTGAAATCCTCTCCACTAGAAGATCTTAACCCTTAAACTTATATTTTGCAAAATAGATTAGATCAATTTGATGCAGAATTTTATTCAAATGAGAGGGCCAGAATTGTCCAATGTAGGAGACTTTTGGTAGGGGGCCTATCCATTGAGAGGTGGAGGCCCAGCAAATGATCACCAAAGCACTTTTCTGTTTCTTATTCAGAAGCATTTTCTTTTCCTTTGATTCTTCTTGAAGCTTTTATTATTATAAATGAATGCACTCTCTCCCAACCCAAACCAGTAGGGCATCCCAGAGTGTGGTGGTGGGTTTTTTAAGTGAGAGTTTTCTTCTTTACTTGGACACTTCCTTTCTATTTTTACCCTAACCAAAAGTAGGAGCTGAGCTTGTTCTGATTTACTCATGGAGGTTTATGGCACTCTGCATCCTTGTGCTTAGGGTTGGCATTTTCACCCGTGAAAACGGGGATCCACCCCGCCCCTCTCAGGACGGGGATGGAGATGGAGATGGCCTCGCCCCTCCCCGTTTCAATATGCAAGATATTATGAATATCCTCTTAATTTAGTACTGTTTTAGTGTTTTTTTTTTTTTTTGAACAATAAACATTTCTTTTAGGTTAGTGATATTGGCACTACTATATTTTGATAAGTGCACAAACATGGCATGTCTTTTTCCATGGGCGTTAAAAAGCAATTTTTGTGCGGTGTGAGGATGGGGATTAGGAAATCGCCACGGGACGGGGACGGGGACTGGGACGGGGGCCTTCCTGTGGGGCCGGGGAATGCAACATCTGGCCCCGCCCTACTTGTGCTATATGGTATTTGATTCCGAAAATTAAATACGAGAGGATAATCAATTTGTCCCCTGGGATTGGATTCCGGGCAATTAAGAAGAATAGGGAAACGACTTCTTCCTGAGGTTCTTAATGCTTTTTTTTAAAAGAAAATTGCAGGCCTAACACAAAAGGAATGTAGGAATATGGGATGTCAATGGATCCACTTCGGATCGGAACCACCTATGTTCTTAGTCATGATCCGTTCAAACTTCTTATTGGTCGAATCGGATTTGGAGGTTCTTCAGATCCTATTTAATGAGTCTCAGCCATGATCCATTTCAAATCAGACCATCCGTCGGAGTGTCCTATCAGGTCCTACTTACATTTTACACAGTTAAAATTCTCATAAGAGGACGAGGGAGAGAGCAAGCGCAAGCGTGATCGGTAGCTACGAGGGTGAGCCGCAACGGTGACGATGCAATGGGCTAGGGACTTAGGGTCATTGGTTACAAAAGGAAGAGAAGAGAGTGACTCAGACTTGTGAGATAAATGAAAAAAATATTAAAAATAGAAATCATTCGGAAAAAAGAAGAAGAGGGAAGTGATATATCTGCCCCTTTTGATTACTTGGGACACCCAGCAAGCAGTGTATCAATGACTGCAGAGGGCCGATGTACTTCATGTCAGAAAGGTTCGATGGGGCTGATTGCCACGTATATTGGCCCTGGCTATAGTTAGTTGTCGCGCGTAATAATTTCGGATCGTATGATCGGGTCCCAAAATTCGCCCATGAATCCTGTCTAGATTATGTCCGTTTAAGTTTGGTTTCGGATGGTTCATCAGACTGTGTGGGTCCATTGACAACCCTAGGGGTGATTGGCAGTGAGGAATGCACTACAACCTGTCAAGTGTGGCAAGGCTCAATAGTCGTAGGGTAAATGATATTTACAACCCCTTGTATTGATAACCACACCCTTGAATTGATAAACTTTCGGCAATAGACAAGAATAGGTACTGAGTGACCGATTAGGGAAAAAAGGAGGGGATATGGTGGCTTCGTCCCAGACTGAACACCAAATTTGCATCTATTCGATCTTTGGCCACATCAATAAACCGTATATGACAATTTGGGAAAAGCTGCGTGGGATGATTATGACGATCCACCTCCTTTGTCCTAGATTGATGGGTGTGGGCCCACTAATAAAACTTAAATTGTTCTTTTTAGAAGTTTTTATATGGTGGCCGACCGGCAAGTAACCTTTCACTATTATCAGCTTCTTAACAGAGGATACTCTTGGGAGACGATTTTTTCAACCCCCCTGTAGGATGGATACACCCCATCTTAACGTGATTTGACGTCAAAAAGCGTTAAAGTTCTGCTCACAATTCACGTAAAAGAGGGGTGTACCTTCCTACACGGGGCTGAAAAAATCATCTCCCATACTCTTTTATCAAAGAGTATATATCCGCGCTACCTTATTTTGATAATGCCACTACTCACCTTTTTACTTTTTTCTTATTGGATTGGATGCTCATAGCATCTTGGTTGCCATTATCAAAGTATGCTGGTGCGGATATTACTCAATTTTCTTTTCTGGAAGCCCACTTATTAGTGGTTTATAGGCAAAAAGTACAAGTGGGGGCCACTTGCTAAATGATCCAAACCATTCATTTCCTCATCCAAACTATTTAGAGCTTTCTTCATCAATACAGAATTGTTGCTCTTTCAATTTTTTGTCATCAATTCAAATCAGAGGGTTACCATTACAAGGCATAGGAAATGAATGGTTTGGATTGTCTACTTTTGCCCGATTCTAATTTTCCTCCAAAAAACAAATGCAAATCCATCTTATAAGAATCCACGACTTAGAAAGTCTATTCTTAAGTGAGATTTGAAAAAGATAGTTTGAAAAAAACTAATCACATAAATTTTCCAAGCTTTTTGCTAACTCATTTCTCATGATCCTTTTTATCAAAATCAAGATTTTTTTCCTGGTCTTATAGAAAAGATTTTTCCGGTCTTCTTCTAACCCACAAATAAGCGGGTTAGAACCGTAAAATGGGGATGGATGCATGACCTATCGGGTAAGCTCGTCATATATTTGATCCCACCCAAATATGTTTGCAGGTGAGATAATTGTATCTTCAACATTGCTGCATCTCTTTTCGGTAGACGGTTGAGTTTCCCCGCCTTTTGTTCCGCTTTCAAATCCCGGAAACTTATGTAGTCTCGTTTCTGTAGTGGACCAATTCGTTGACATACCACCGAGCCATTTTTTATTAACATAATGACACCGAGTCTGTTGACATACCACCGAGCCATTTTTTATTAACATAATGACACCAAATCTTTATTGCAGCTGATGCTACTGAATCAGCTGCTTTATTTTTGGTACCAACTATTAAGAAGTGTTTCCCCTACTTCTGCCATGGTTTAAAATTTCGGTTTCGGTAACCATTTTGGACCCCACCGAAAACCGAAATTTCTGCGAAATCCGAAACTTGGTAATTTGGTCCGAAATTCTGAGAAATTCTGAAATTTGGGCCGAAATTTTGTAACATTTTTAAAAAATAAATAAATAATGGCATTTAATCGAAACTTTGGACCGAAATTTGGTAAATGGCGAAAAATAAAATTTCAATTTCAGTCCCTACCGAAATCCAAAATTTCGGATTTCAGTCGAAATTTTACAACCATGCTTGCTGCACCAAAAACTAAATCACAGGCTTCTAACAAAAAACGAGCAGTTCTAGTAAGATTTGTAATATGAATACCTTTACGCTTTGCAGAGATGTAAGGTGCCATTCTAGGATTCCATTTCCTAGTACCATGACCAAAAGGAACTCCTGCTTCCATCATCTCTTCTAAATTAATGTTCCAATATCTTCTTGTCATTTCCCCCCACACTTTCTCTTCTTTTTAAGAGACGAGGTACCCTGAAATAAATAATTGTTCCGACGGAACCTTCTCCCGGAGATTGACCCTTGATACATGGTCCAAGTGATTAATTCATTTCTATTCGTTATTATCTTTATTACCCAATAAAAAGATCGGACCATATCATATAATTAAAGTTAAAAGAAAAGAATCAATTTGCTCTTAGGAATCATGAAATCCCGTAAATTATTGTTCAGGTGTATTATGGAAATTATTTGGGATGTAAGAACCAAATAATTCTCGATGGTGGAACAAAATATCTCTAATTTCCCCTCAAATAGATTCTTCTTTTTTTATTTCTAAAGGAATGTTCCTTTGCGTCATATCTTCTGCTTGCCATTGAAGTTGATCGTTCTCAATAGTTAGATCAGGTTGGAATCTTGGAGGGGTGGCAATCTCCTCCAAACGTTGTGTACGGTGTTGCGGCGGCATCCTCAGCTCTGATATCAATCTGGCGCAGCCCAAATGCCAAGATCAAACAAAACCAAGAAAGAACAAGTAACAAGAAGAACTCGTACGTAATCTCGCGTATGCCGTGAAGATAAAATTTTATTCAATCTCAAAAACTCCTCTAACTCCAATCTTCCATCTCTTTTATTACATCTCTAAAAGATTTCCAAAATCTAAAAAGTAGCTAAAAATGATATTGGCATATCTATCTAAATATTAAAATTTCCTCATCCAAAAACTAGCTACAAATAAGAAAAGCAACTGGAGCCTATCAAATCTAGTAAATAGCTAAATTAGAAAATGTTAACCTTTTAGGAAACAAATACTCAAGAGAATAGGAAATCTTATTTTTCAAATCTTGAAACTTGCTAAATCTCAAATCTTGTAATCTTGCAAGCTTTTCAAGAATGTAAGTTTCCCATATCTCAAAATCATATAAGCTTAGCAAGTTTCCATTCCACTAAAATACCTCTTTATTCATGAAAACTTTTCGTATTTTCCACTTGTGAAAATGAATGGTTTGGATCATTTAAAATGTCTGCTTTTGCCTGCTTCTACTTTTCCTTCAAAAAGAATCCTCATCTATCTTAAAAAAGAAACCACCACTTGGAAAGTCTATGCTTCTATAAATAAATGAGATTCGAAAAAAGTATTTTGAAAAAAAAAAGGGTGATGATGAAGTCTATACTTATAAATTCGCACCCTTGTAGGATGATCCACACCCTTTAAAAATTGAATTGTTGTCAAAAAGCGTTAAAAGTCTGCTACATAAACTCCTGTTGTGACTGACGTCAATTCATGGTAAATGGGTGCAAATTATCCTACAGGGGGTGCGGATTTATCATTAGCCAAAAAATTAATCCCATAAGTGTTCTAAGCTTTAAAAAAGGGAAATGATATCCCCCTGATGGATAAAATCCCCACCACCCCAACCCCGTGAACGTTATCCATTAGATTTTAAAGGCAAAGAGAAATGTTAAAGGAGGTGAATTTATCCTCAAGCAATGAACCACTCTCACAGAAACCGTTAAAAAGGGGATTTTACCCGTTTGCCGGGGGGGAGGATATCAGCGCCCTTAAAAAATCAGGCTGTGATATTAGGGGTGCAACTCGGGTTGGGTTGAGTCCAACCCGACCCGATTCAACCCGTGATTTTTAGCTAAAAAAATTATTAAAAATTCGGTGACATTAGTTTCTAAGTTTTATGTAAAAGGATTGTTTTGCATCTACTCCATTTTACACGTGTCCATGACATGTGTTTTTTTCCTACGCAAGCTCTGACGTAATAACTTACTGAGAGAGCTAAAATCCCCATAAAGACAATAAATACACATTTAAAAGTGTCAAATCAAGGGTTATTTCAGTCCCGTTTTTAGTTTACAAACGGAATCCCGTCTTAAAGTGTTTTCCTGAGCAACCTAACGACCGTCGATCGAACATGGAAGTTTCTAGATTCCAATGAACCACGTAAATCACGGCTAGATACATTATTCACGGACTCGCCGAGTCAACCCGGAAAGTTCTCAAAAGAAGGAAACGAGTTTGGACATAGGTGTGCAAATAAGATCTGCCGATTTTGTAAGCATATAACAGCGCGATTGCCAGGCATCCTTCAGTTGACTCGTCCGGGTCAACCAGACTCGGGATTCTTAAACCACCCAAGAAAAATTCAAAGAATTTTTTTTTCCTTGGTAGGTAGGGGTGTATTTGGTAATTTGGAACCTGCATTTCTGTTTAAATACCCCTCCAACCTAACGCCCGTCGATCGAACTTGGAAGTTTCTAGATTTAGATTCCAACTTCAAAGGAAACGAAAGTTTGAAACCACCTAAATCACCACTAGATACATTACTCACGAACTCGCCGAGTCAACCCGGAAAGTTCTCAAAAGAAGGAAACGAGTTTGAACATAGGTGTGCAAATAAGATCTGCGGATAAGAGAATTTGTAACAGCGCGATTGCCAGGAATCTTTCAGTTGACTCGTCCGGGTCAACCCGACTCGGGATTCTTAAACCACCAAAGAAAAATTCAAAGAAATTTTTTTTCCTTCGTAGGTATGGGTGTTTTTGGTAATTTGGAACCTGCATTTCTGTTTAAATACCCCTTCAACCTCACTGCAAAATCACGCCAAATCTCTCTTCTCTTCTTTGCCAACAAAAAACTTTCCTGATTTCTCCTCCAGTAATCAATCAAAATGGCTGGAAAGAGCAAGATTTTGATAATCGGAGGGACAGGATACATCGGAAAATTCATCGTTGAAGCGAGTGCGAAATCTGGACATCCGACCTTTGCTTTAGTTAGGGAAAGCACTGTTTCAGATCCCATAAAGGGAAAGATCATAGAGAATTTCAAGAATTCTGGAGTCACACTCATCTACGTTCGTAACTTAATCCGATCTAGAAATCATAGGGTTTTCTTTATTTGCATTTTTTGTTTTTGGTGTGATTTTGAAAGGTTTTGTGGATTTGCAGGGAGATCTGTTCGATCACGAGAGTTTGGTGAAGGCGATCAAACAGGTCGATGTTGTAATCTCCACCGTTGGTCACTTGCAACTTCCAGATCAGACAAAATTAATCGCTGCCATTAAAGAAGCTGGAACGGTGAAGGTATTATCTTACTCTTTCCTCTGATTTTTTACTCAGTCGAGTGAAAAATGAGTATCTTGTTTTTCAAAGCAGAAAATTTGATTTGATTTTAGAGTTTTGAGATGAAATTGCTCTAATACTCGTGATAATTTGGAGATAGATGAAATATTTCTGTCTGATTTGTAAGAGCATCATGTGAGATATATGAGTTTTATTTTTCTGGTTATTTACACAAAATTACTTTAATTCCTTCTCTTCTTTTTTTTTTTTTTCATTTTGGAAATATCTTAAATTTCAGTCTGATTTCCAGTTTTTTTACAGACCATGCGAAATGAGCGATCGCTTCTCATTTTGTTATCGGAAATTCCTCATTTGCATGCGCCAGTTCTAAAAGGGAAATGTTATCAGCACTACTGTATTTTGATGAGGCACTTTATTAAAAGTACGGTATGGCCTGATGATCCAAACCGTCCATTAGATGGGCCACAGCCTAAATGGAGTTAGAGGGTTGATCCTAAACCTCTATAGATCAGAGGGTGAGGATCAACCTATGGAAGTAATTTTTTGGGCACAGCCTATTTAGACTGTGGCCCATCTAATGGACGGTTTGGATCATCCTATGGTGTGGGCCATACCGTACTTTGAATACAGTAGTGCTGATAACATTTCCCTTCTTAAAAACGAAACTACAATGTGTAGCTTTTGTCATTTTGTTATCGGAGATTCCTCATTCGCCAATTATTTTATGATTTGGTAGAGCATTGAAAATCTTTTATACTATTTTAAGGGATTTGATAGGGACCATCGCAAAAGGCAACAGCCCGCATGTGAAATGCCTTCTGCGATGGTCCCCAGCAAATCCCGATGTTAAAATATAAAATATAAAAAAAACCCTCTTTAGAAACGAAAACCACAATATCACCTACCTTGGTATTACAGTGTGCATCTCTAAAAACGGTAATGGCATAAAAGACAATTGCCCACATGAGTGGAGTAGGTAGGGTGGGACCTCAGTATAAACCTAGTTTTCTTACAGTAGCTGGGGTGGGACCTCAGTGGAAACCTACTTTTCTTATTAGTCTTCCAATTTTGGTTGTCATGGGACAGTTTTTCTAGTCTTCTTTACATGGTCCCATTAATCCCACTAGTGGCAAGAGCCACTCGTGCGTGATAAGAATCTGCCTAACCATCAACTCGCCCTTGAAAAAATGGTGCAATTTAAGCTAATGTTGACATTGTTGGCATCTTCCTTAAGGATTTTGGCTTAAGGTGTCTGTGGTTGTGGGTGCAATTTTTTTACTATAAACTTACAAACTAAAAGGAAAAATGGATCCCAAGTTTACATGCAAAATGTACCCAAATTACAAATTTAAGCTTTTAATTGCATGTTTAATGTGGCTAACCAATGATCTCCAAGTATCTTTCGTAACTCTTGAGATGGGTGTTTGTTACAGAGATTCTTCCCATCAGAGTTCGGAAATGACGTGGATCGCGTCCATGCTGTTGAACCTGCAAAGACCGCTTTCGCGACAAAGGCTAGCATTCGGCGAGCTATTGAGGCTGAAGGAATTCCATACACCTATGTTTCCGCCAACTTCTTCGCCGGATATTTCCTCCCGACATTGGCGCAGGCAGGAGCCACTGCTCCTCCCAGAGACAAAGTCGTCATACTTGGGGATGGAAAACCCAAAGGTAAACAACCCTTCAATCTTTGTTATAGACTTATAGGTCTCACTTAGTTGAGAATAAAGTAGTTTATATTTTGTTGAATTTTCTCTCTAGCTGTTTGGTATGGGTAAGAGTCTTAAAGATACGGGCTATCTAGATTTGCTTGCCTAGGAGTTTTAGAGGAAGTGGTAAGTGGGTTTTCTGTAATTCATATGAGGTAGTTTTTTTCGAATTAATGAAGAAATTATCCCATAAATTGCTTCTTTGAGCCCGAAAGGACTGACCCTTCACTCGAAGTGGGTCACAAGGCTGATCATCCCGCCAAGAAGATCAATCACTTTGCGAACTGATTTAGGTTCTTAACAATCTTCTATACATATAGTTGGGAAATGATATCCACACTCCCTTATTGGAACAGGGGAGAGGCTCTGTTTTTTTTTATTTTTATGTAAAATGGGTGTAAAACAAATTTTACACCCAATTTTAGTCAGACTTTGTCTTCTAATCCCAATTTTATCTTCTTCAGCTGTTTTTGCCGAGGAACATGACATTGGCACATACACCATCAAAGCCGTTGATGACCCAAGAACCTTGAACAAGGTCCTCTACATCAAACCTCCTGGTAACATCTACTCCTTCAATGATCTCGTCTCCCTGTGGGAGAAGAAGATAGGGAAGACCCTGGAAAAGATCTACGTGCCTGAAGAGGAACTTCTCAAGAACATCCAAGGTTAGTTACCTTCTTGGTTCATATATTGGACTCCAGATTAAGCGAGTTTGGACCCAAACTTTTTTGAGAGTTTATATGCTGCACTTTTTTGTTTAATGTTGGTCTCTATTTATTTTAATATTGCAGAGGCCCCAATTCCAGTGAACATAATCTTGTCAATTGGGCACTCAGTTTTTGTAAAGGGAGACCACACCAACTTTGAGATCGAACCATCTTTTGGCGTTGAAGCTTCGGAGCTCTATCCAGATGTCAAGTACACCACTGTCGATGAATACCTCAACGCTTTTGTTTGAGAGAGAACACCTTCTCTTCATATTTCTTCGTATGGCTTTTGTTAATAAGACTCAGAATAATCAGACTCCACATATGGAGACAGAGAGAGTTCCCATGTGATTGTTGTTTCCTTTTGAGAGCAGGTAGTTCTAATCTTGTCATTTGGATATGAATATAGTTACTGTGTTTCTGAACGTGGCGCCTTTCTTGTTGGCTTGATAGATGTAATTACAAGTAAAACTCCAAGCAAACAAACATAGCAGCGGTTTATAGTATTCAGCAACATTATGGGTTGCATGCGTGAGCTGCATTTAATGCGGAACCGACATAGGGTTGATCCAACCACAGCCTGTTATAAAGCTGGCTGTTGTTGGATCAATATGAAGAGCGGATCCCATAATTCAAGCCGAAAGCATACCAGTTAGTGAAATATGGTTCTACTAGTTCTCAAGCTAGAAACAGTAGCAAAAATAATTAGAAGCTTCAAACCCATTACGTGCACACGGTTGCAATAAAGAGGATTCTATTTTATCTTCGTTTTGGAGATTAGGAAGTAAATCCCATGCATGCTCGAGATTTAAACTCATGCAAAACTGCTCTGCACATGGCTGTGCATGCCTCAGTCAACAAATGGGGTGTGTGTGTGTGTGTGAGAGAGAGAGAGAGAGTGTGTGTGTGTGAGAGAGAGAGAGAGAGAGAGAGAGAGAGAGAGAGAGAACAGGCCCTGAGAGAGGAGGGAAGTAATTGGGAATTGGGAAGGTTGTGCTTATCAGTTATCACAGCTAGGTGTTTAGGTGTGAGGTTTCAGCGATATATGCCTCTTCGGCAACAAGGTCCTTGTCCCCGATGTATGTATTTTGCTTGTGATTTCAGCAATAAAATCAGTTTCCTTTCAAAAAGAAAAAAAAGGATTCTATTTCATCTGACCCGTAAAAATTTGCTGGCAAGGAAATCATCCGTTCCTTTTGACGTAAAAACGGAAGTAAAATTTGTTTTATGTTCATTTTTACAACATAAAACAAATTTTTTGTCCATTTTTACGTCAAAATGAACGGAGCCTAAAAGAAAAAGAAGACTCAGCTACCAAAGAGCGCGCTGCTGGAAATGAGAGAGAAATCCATTGCAGGTGAAGAACAAGCTGTGTATCTTCCATGTCTGTAACCCAGGATCCAAAATCTGATATCTATAATATAAACCTTCAGAGAAAAGTAAGTGTAGGGACTTGGAAACATCATCACCTAATTATCATTGCAGTTCCAAGTATCATATCATGTTCTATCCTCCATGTCTGTATGGCATCTACTGATGGCCAATGTTATCAGATTTTCCAGGCCTTACCACAGATCGGCTGGAAGGATTTCAGTAAGATTCACCAAGAGTTTTAATGGACAGCAAAAGGAAAATTAGCAAATGAAAGGTATCTGTTAGGTCTAAAATTGGTAACAGGTTATGGTAGGGCCTGAAGGGCTGATCTGGGCCTGAAGGGCTGATCTGTGCCTGAAGGGCTGATCTGGGCCTTCAGCTGATCTGTGCCTGAAGGGCTGATCTGGGCCTGAAGGGCTGATCTGTGCCTGAAGGGCTGATCTGGGCCTGAAGGGCTGATCTGGGCCTGAAGGGCTGATGGAGTCCTGCGCTGTTAAGGCCAGACAAGAAGACAAAGGGTCAGAAGACCAGCCCGGAGTGGTGCTCCGGACGGGCGCTTCGACACTCAAGTCAGTATGAGCAGGAGTGCAGAGCAATTCCGAACTGAGGAGCTTAGGATTTTGGATTTCAGATTTCAGAACCCTCACCTTAGCACAAGTGAAGGCTATTTATAGTGATTCTGAGCCACCTGTCCAGGACAGGTGGTAGCACCTGGCTGGACCAGGTTTCATGCCTAGTAAGGGCAGGTGGAAGTCCCTGATTGGTCCAGGCAGCATACCTAGCAGGGGACAGGTGTGGGCTTTGCAGTGGTTCCTGTGATGGTCACATGTCAACAGTCGATTAGTTGCATATTTTGGACCCCATCAGTTGCCCCTTGGTTCTTCGAGCCATGAGAGTGGCTGGGAGAAGCGAAGAGAGGGTTAAAACAGCATCTGGCCGGCCTTAAGGCCTCTGGGCAGCTCAGGCCGGCCTCAGACTGGGCCTGAAGAAACCGCGGCCGGACAGGGGCCTCCGAGCGCCCTGGTCTGGCCTTGAAGTTTGGCCTGAAGGAGCACGGGCGGATAGGAGCCTCTGAGCTATCCAGTACGGCCAAATTTTGGAACAGAAGTCTGGCCGGCCAAGCCCTTCTGGGCGGCCTGAAAGGGCAGAAATTGCGCTGGAGGTCTGTCCGTCTAAGCCTTTTGGGCGGCTCGGCCGGGCAGAATCTGCACTGGAGGTCTGTCCGTCGAAGCCTTCTGGTCGGCTCGGACGGGCAGAATCTGCACTGGAGGTCTGTACGTCGAAGCCTTCTGGTCGGCTCGGCCGGACAGAATCTGCACTGGAGGTCTGGCCGGCTCGGCCGGGCAGATCTTTGTCTTCTAGCGAACGCGTCATATCCTGTTCGGCCGAGCCCTTCTGGGCGGCTCGGCCGGGCAGGTCTTTGTCTTCTAGCGAACGCGTCATATCCTGTCCGGCTAAGCCTTCTGGGCGGCTCAGCCGGGCAGGTCTTTTGTCTTCTAGCGAACGCGTCATATCCTGTCCGGCTAAGCCTTCTGGGCGGCTCGGCCGGGCAAGTCTTTGTCTTCTAGCGAACGCGTCATATCCTGTCCAGCTAAGCCTTCTGGGCGGCTCGGCCGGGCAAGTCTTTTGTCTTTTAGCGCTTTTGTCGTCTAGCGATTGCGCCATATCCTGTCCGGCTAAGCCTTCTGGGCGGCTCGGCCGGGCAAGTCTTTTGTCTTTTAGCGCTTTTGTCGTCTAGCGATTGCGCCATATCCTGTCCGGCTAAGCCTTCTGGGCGGCTCGGCCGGGCAGGTCTTTTGTCTTTTAGCGCTTTTGTCGTCTAGCGATTGCACCATATCCTGTTCGGCTAAGCCTTCTGGGCGGCTCGGCCGGGTAGGTCTTTTGTTTCTAGCGAACGCGTCATATCCTGTCCGGCTAAGCCTTCTGGGCGGCTCGACCGGGCAGGTCTTTGTCTTCTAGCGAACGCGTCATAACCTGTCCGGCTAAGCCTTCTGGGCGGCTCGGCCGGGCAGGTCTTTTGTCTTTTAGCGCTTTTGTCGTCTAGCGATTGCGCCATATCCTGTCCGGCTAAGCCTTCTAGGCGGCTCGGCCGGGCAGGTCTTTTGTCGTCTAGCGCTTTGTCGTCTAGCGATTGCGCCATATCCTGTCCGGCAAAGCCTTCTGGGCGGCTCGGCCGGGCAGGTCTTTTGTCTTTTAGCGCTTTTGTCGTGTAGCGATTGCGCCATATCCTGTCCGGCTAAGCCTTCTAGGCGGCTCGGCCGGGCAGGTCTTTTGTCGTCTAGCGCTTTGTCGTCTAGCGATTGCGCCATATCCTGTCCGGCTAAGGCTGTGTGCGGCCAGCCGGGCAGGTCTTTTGTTGTCTTCAGATGACCAGATTTTCTGGTTGGCCTGCGATGACCTCATTTTCTGGTCGGCCTGAGATGACCTCATTTTCTGGTCGGCCTGAGATGACCAGGATTTTCTGGTCGGCCTAAGATGACCTAATTTTCTGGTCGGCCTGAGATGACCTCATTTTCTGGTCGGCCTGAGATGACCTCATTTCTGGTCGGCCTGAGATGACCTCATTTTCTGGTCGGCCTGAGATGACCAGGATTTTCTGGTCGGCCTGAGATGACCTCATTTTCTGGTCGGCCTGAGATGACCTCATTTTCTGGTCGGATCCAAGTCTTCAGAACTTGAGCTTTATAAGGTGGTTTTTCACTAGGTGTCCTTGGCCGGAACTGGTCTTTTATCCTTTAGCGGACGTGCCGGAGTGAACCACTTCTGCTGTCTAAGTCTGCAATCTTTGAAGGTGGTCTCCACTGCTGGCGTCCTCGGCTGGAACTGATCTCCAAGCCACCAGGATGAGCCGGAGTGGGCCACTGCTGAGCTTCTAAGTCTGCAACCACCTAGCTGTGAGCTAAGTATGCAAACACTTAGAGTCTTCAAGGTGGTCTCCACTACTGGCGTCCTCGGCTGGAACTGATCTCCAAGCCAACAGGATGAGCCGGAGTGTACCACTGCGGGGCTTCTAAGTCTGCAAGCACCGAGCTGAGAGCTAAGTATGCAAACACTTAGAGTCTTCAAGGTGGTCTTCACTGCTGGCGTCCTCGGCTGGAACTGATCTCCAAGCCAACAGGATGAGCCGAAGTGCACCACTGCGGGGCTTCTAAGTCTACAAGCACCGAGCTGAGAGCTAAGTATGCAAACACTTAGAGTCTTCAAGGTGGTCTTCACTGCTGGCGTCCTCGGCTGGAACTGATCTCCAAGCCAACAGGATGAGCCGGAGTGCACCACTGCGGGGCTTCTAAGTCTGCAAGCACCGAGCTGAGAGCTAAGTATGCAAACACTTAGAGTCTTTGAAGGTGGTTTCCACTGCTGTCGTCCTCGGCTGGAACTGATCTCCAAGCCAACAGGATGAGCCAGAGTGCACCACTGCGGGGCTTCTAAGTCTGCAAGCACCGAGCTGAAAGCTAAGTATGCAAACACTTAGAGCCTTTGAAGGTGGTTTCCACTGCTGGCATCCTCGGCTGGAACTGATCTCCAAGCCACTAGGATGAGCCGGAGTGGGCTACACTACTGGCGTCCTCGACTGGAACTGATCTTCAAGCCACTAGGATGAGCCGGAGTGCACCACTACTGCGCTTCTAAGTCTGCAAGCACCGAGCTGAGAGCTAAGTATGCAAACACTTAGAGTCTTCGAAGGTGGTATTCACTGCTGGCGTCCTCGGCTGGAACTGATCTCCACACCAAACAGGATGAGCCGGAGTGCACCACTGCGGGGCTTCTAAGTCTGCAAGCACCGAGCTGAGAGCTAAGTATGCAAACACTTAGAGCCTTTGAAGGTGGTTTCCACTGCTGGCGTCCTCGGCTGGAACTGATCTCCAAGCCACTAGGATGAGCCGGAGTGGGCCACACTACTGGCGTCCTCGACTGGAACTGATCTCCAAGCCACTAGGATGAGCCGGAGTGCACCACTACTGCGCTTCTAAGTCTGCAAGCACCGAGCTGAGAGCTAAGTATGCAAACACTTAGAGTCTTCGAAGGTGGTATTCACTGCTGGCGTCCTCGGCTGGAACTGATCTCCACACCAAACAGGATGAGCCGGAGTGCACCACTGCGGGGCTTTTAAGTCTGCAAGCACCGAGCTGAGAGCTAAGTATGCAAACACTTAGAGTCTTTGAAGGTGGTTTCCACTGCTGGCGTCCTCGGCTGGAACTGATCTCCAAGCCACTAGGATGAGCCGGAGTGGGCCACACTACTGGCGTCCTCGACTGGAACTGATCTCCAAGCCACTAGGATGAGCCGGAGTGCACCACTACTGCGCTTCTAAGTCTGCAAGCACCGAGCTGAGAGCTAAGTATGCAAACACTTAGAGTCTTCGAAGGTGGTATTCACTGCTGGCGTCCTCGGCTGGAACTGATCTCCAAGCCACTAGGATGAGCCGGGGTGGGCCACACTATTGGCGTCCTCGACTGGAACTGATCTCCAAGCCACTAGGATGAGCCGGAGTGCACCACCGCTGAGTCTGTGCTGCAAACAGGTTCTACGGAGTGAACCTCTGCGCTGCTGAGGCTGCGCTGCAAACAGGTTCTACGGAGTGAACCTCTGCACCGCTACTGAGGTCTAAGTCTGCAAGCACTGCAAACACTTAGACTCAGGACGCACATGCCTGTTCCGGAGGCTGTTGTCTCGTCTTGTGAAATGACGAGTCTGATTCCGGTCCGGGGGCGTGTGTTCTTCGCGCCAATCCGTCCTACCATTTTTGTCTGAGTGAGATTTCGAACAGCTTTTTGTTGTGGGGTCCCACGGATGGCGCCAAATCTGTTAGGTCTAAAATTGGTAACAGGTTATGGTAGGGCCTGAAGGGCTGATCTGTGCCTGAAGGGCTGATCTGGGCCTGAAGGGCTGATCTGTGCCTGAAGGGCTGATCTGGGCCTGAAGGGCTGATCTGGGCCTGAAGGGCTGATCTGTGCCTGAAGGGCTGATCTGGGCCTGAAGGGCTGATCTGTGCCTGAAGGGCTGATCTGGGCCTGAAGGGCTGATGGAGTCCTGCGCTGTTAGGGCCAGACAAGAAGACAAAGGGTCAGAAGACCAGCCCGGAGTGGTGCTCCGGACGGGCGCTTCGACACTCAAGTCAGTATGAGCAGGAGTGCAGAGCAATTCCGAACTGAGGAGCTTAGGATTTTGGATTTCAGATTTCAGAACCCTCACCTTAGCACAAGTGAAGGCTATTTATAGTGATTCTGAGCCACCTGTCCAGGACAGGTGGTAGCACCTGACTGGACCAAGTTTCATGCCTAGTAAGGGCAGGTGGAAGTCCCTGATTGGTCCAGGCAGCATACCTAGCAGGGGACAGGTGTGGGCTTTACAGTGGTCCTTGTGAGGGCCACGTGTCAACAGCCGATTGGTTGCATATTTTGGACCCCATCAGTATCTATGGGGTTTGAGTTGTATCAGTCAATATTGTTCTAGTTTCAAAGACCCCAATACATTGGGTAACATGATATTTAAATTTTAAACACAGGATACCTCTTTACTAAAAGCAAGGGGGGTGTCAAACGAACTTATCAGCTGTTTGATCAGTGTTTAACTTAATGCAACAGTTCTCTCTGATATAATTAAGACGTATCAAGTGATAAATACTCTGCAACAAATGAACAGGGATACAAAACAGAAATCGAAAGGGCTTATCCAAGTTGAAAACGAAATAACCAAGAAAAGATTACAGTAGGGAAAAGAGAAACATTCAAAATATATGCACTTAATGTGGCCTATAGGCTTTCACTCTTCACAAGAAGAGAAGGTGAGAGTCACCCATGTTCATCTTCCTTTCTTTTCTTCCATTACTTTATGTGGCCTATTAGTAAGGGTTTCGCTAGTCACAAGACGAGGGGGGAACAACGTACATGCATCTGAGTCACCCATGTTCATCTTCTTTCCTTTGCTTCCTTTCCTTCCTTTGCTTCCTTTACTTCCCGATGCTTTCACAGATCCTTTTCCACCCTGACCCTTCGCAGATTTTCCCTAAGCATTCTTTCCCTTCTTCAAATCACCCTTCCCAAGCTTACCCATTCCACAAGACCTTGCACCCTTCTTCATTCGCCGATCAACACGCACCTTTCCCTTGCCACCCCTTACTTGAACACCCTTCTTTGCAACCACATACTCCTTTTGAGGTTGTTTTGCTATCGCCTTCTTATAAAGATGATCGATCATCTTTGTTTTGGATTGATCAGAAATGCCAGTCTAGTCAGAAATGAAATTCGCTTTCCAGTGAACCTTCTCGAGCTTTTTCATCACCCCTCGCTTCTTCCAGGCTTTGGACTCCACCACTTTCTGTGTTGGACAGGCATTGATATCCCTAAAATGTGCTCTCATGGCAGCCATCTCCTCTTTGGTAACAGGCTTGATCGACTGACAGTGCCTCTTCCCTGTTGTGGGTTCCACATCGGAAAGGTTAATGGATGAGGATGGTCATATAAGGATTCGGGCACTCTCCCCTTAACAGCTAGCTTTTGAGGGTGAGTTCTACCCGGGTCCCAACATTCCCCTCTTCCGCAAACGCAGCAGGCCTTCATCATCAAACATGTATTTGTTGTAGGCATCATCTCTGATTCATCGTATGATGAGTCGTCACTCATATCCGTTGCTTCAGCAGGAACAATCTAAAAATCTTCCAACTGAGAACCTAACCACATCTCTGCAATCTGCTCTTGGGTCGGCTGTTCCTCCTCATGAACTGTAACAATGAGGGTTTGCTTCATTGTCTATAGCATTTTTGTCAGTATCAAGATCATAATGTACTATGTCTTCCTCATCCTCCTGTTGAGCACACGGACAATTTTCATCTATTAAGAAAAGCACTACAATTAATCATTTAACTAGCTCTGAAATCAATAATTGCACGCATTACATGTTGCCAAATAAACCACAACAGTAGCCCAACTGAAAACAATTCTCAAATGACAGAGCTACAGAACTACTTGGGACAAAATCTAAGTCATGGCTAGAAGTGGGCAATGGTGCACCAACAAAAGTAGCAGTGCTTCAAAACTCAGCCTAGACCATAACTCAGCCAAGGTAAAAGAGAACTGACTTGGGAGTTGGGAGAGCCAACAATTCACTTGGTCAGTTTTTCATTAACTCGGGCAAGTCAAAGAAGCTCTGATTGGCTTTGTAGGACAAAATTAGGGTCAAGGTAGAAAGGGAGTCAACTCGGGAGAGTTAGAAATTGACTTGGAGTTTTTAAATAGTGAAAATGTAAAGAAAAGGAAGATAACTCAGGAGAGTTACCAATTGACTCAGTTAAGAATCGGTGAATAATGGAAAGAAAGCAACTTTAAGAACTGAGGCTTAGAAAGGGCAAGATTCCAAAGCAGGAGCAACATCCTAAGTAGAAGTTTCATGCAACTGTAGTGAATATACTAGACTAAAAATCTAAACTCTTAAATAGAATTGCCATTTTTATTTACATTAGTTGCTATAGTTATTAATGTTAAAAACCAACAACCAATATTCAACTTCCAAATTCCTATTTCCCAATCAAACCAAAAGCCCTCATGCAACTAAATGTTCTTAACGTAACATGGTTTACACCATTCAAAATAAAATAAAATGTAACATCGTTTACAAAGACAGTCACGTGTGAAGCCTTTAGCTAATGGAAGTGCACCAGGTCAGGTAAAGAGGTAAATGCAGCTAAGAAGTTGGATTCCATACCATCAAACATTTACAACTTGCACAAGTTGACAACAATGGTCACTAAAATGACAATGGATCAACAACAGAATCCCGTAACCAATCACTAAAAAAACAGAGCATTTTGGATGATACTGAACGGGAACCTGTTTCTATTGGTATATAGCAAATGGGAGACATACCGAATTAAGCAGCTACAGTTAAATTGGACATCTATAGACACAATTGTTAAAATGAGAATGAGAGACTATTAACCATGTACTGAATTTTTTCAAATCTAACAGGGACAAGGCCCCTGGCCCGGACGGTCTCAACGCCGCATTCTTTCAAAAGTTCTGGTATGTTGTGGGGAAAGATTTCATTAAAGCCATCAAGAATTTTTTCATGTCTGGGAAGCTTTTAGCGGAGGTAAATTCTACATTTATAACTCTTATTCCCAAAGGTCCTGATGCATCCACTCCCTCAAAATATCGTCCAATCTCCCTTTGCAACTTCAATTACAAAATCATAACAAAAATCATGGCAGATAGACTCAAAACCAAAATGGCCAACCTTATTAACCCAACCCAATCTGCCTTCATTAAGGATAGACTCATCCATGAAAACATTCTTCTTACCCATGATCTCCTTCACTTAGGTGCTTCCAAACCATCTATGTGCCTAAAAGTTTATCTTGCTAAAGCTTTTGACAATATCAATAGAGAAGCTCTCCTTTCATTTATGGAAAAACAAGGTTTCAATACCAGCTGGATCCAATGGATCAAAGCCTGCATATCCAATCCCTCATTCTCAGTTGTAATGAATGGTATCCCTCAAGGGTACTTTCATTCCTCTAATGGATTAAGGCAGGGTCTCTCCCCTTTGCTTTCACAATTTCCATGGAAATGCTATCCATCACAATTGAGAAGGCTTTAACCAGGCGAAAGATATCTACTCCATTGTGTTTCAGAGATATTTCCATAACTCACTTGCTTTTTGCAGATGATCTCATGTTTTTTGTTAATGGTGATACGGAATCAGCCAAGGGCATTCTCAAGTGCCTTAAAACCTTCTCTCAGATCACAGGTCTGGAAGCAATTCTAATTAAGAGCGAAATTTTCTTCTCTGGAGTTCAATCTAGAGTGAAGAGGAGAATCTCTGAGACCCTGAAAATGCAGGAAGGCTCCCTCCCAATAAGATACCTGGGCATACCTCTGTTCACCTCTAACCTAAGATCTCAAGACTGTGCCTCTCTCATCACAAAAATCAGTAAAAGGATTTCGGGATGGAGCTCAAAATGCTTAAGTCAGGCGGGAAGGGTGGAACTCATTAAATCTGTCATCAATTCCTACCAGATTTTTTGGTCCTCGGCTTTCAATCTCCCGAATGGCACCACTGAAAATATTGAACGTATTTGCAGAGCTTTCCTTTGGGGGCATGACAGTGACTGAAAAAATTCCACTCCATCAGTTGGAGTGAGTTCTGCAAGCCGAAATCTGAAGGAGGCATGGGGCTTCGTAAACTTGAGGAAATAAATAAAGCTCTCCAATTAAAGCTATTTTGGAATACAATTACAAAAGACTCTCTTTGGTCCAGGTGGTTCAGGTGCAAATATCTAAGAAACAGAAATATTTGGACTATGAAGATGCCTGCAAAACCGTCATGGGGAGTAAGAGGTTTGCTCAAGGCTCGGGATCTAGTAAAACCATTCATTTGCTATAATGTTGGGAATGAAGAAGAGATTGACCTTTGGAACCAGCCTTGGCACCCAAATGGAATTCTTTCAAATCTCTTATCCAGATCTTGCACCAATTCTTCCCTCTCATCAGCTAACTGTCTCGCCCAGATTCATTAAAAAGAAGGCTGGATTCCATCAATGCACAAAGACTCTCTAAAAGAAGAGCTGCAGTTTCTTCAACAAGCTCTCCTGAATGATGAAAACAATAACCAAGTCATTTTGAAGCCTACAACTGACGGATCATTTTCTTCTAAAAGCGCCTGGCAATCCATCAGGTCCCACTTCCCTAAACAACCTTGGCATTATTTGATATGATTCGATGGGAATGTACCTAAGTACGCTGTTACAGCATGGAAGGCTACTTTAAATAAGCTAAGCACAAAAGACCGAGTATTCTGCCGAGATCCCATATCTGACACAAGATGTGTTCTGCGCGGTTCAGAACCAGAGACTAGCAATCACTTGTTCTTCAAGTGTGGATTCTTTGCCTAGATTTGGAGATCCTTTCTGTGGAGGGTTGGAATCCAGAGGAAGCCTAACAACTCTTTGCTTGATGAAATCGAATGGCTGAGAGGTAAATTTTGCGGCAAGGGCCAAATCTCCGCAACGATTAAATTCTGCTTCTCTGCTGCAATTCACAAAATTTGGAGGGAAAGGAACCTGCGAATTTTCGAAAAGTCAAAAACCACAAATCCAATATTTTGAAAGATATTCTTCTTGAAGTCAGATACAAAATCAACTCTTTAAATCTGTCGGAAGTCGACACAGCTGAAAACCAAAAAATTGCTGCGCTCTTTGGATATAGATTACTCTCCTTCAATCAACCTCAGGAATGGTGCAGCTGGGACCCACCCGATAGAGAAGAAACCAAATGCATCTTTTGAATCCACAGGAGGAGTTATAGGAGGATTGCTTAGAAACTGCAATGGAAACTGCATTGCTCTGTTCTCACTAAATTCTGAACCTGAGGAAATTTATGTCCTGGAACTTTAGGGCGATTGAAAGAGGAATCCAGCTTGCTTTGCACCATGAAAAATCGAATATTTGGGTGGAGTCCGACTCCAAGTTCGCGGTTGACATTATAAATGGCAATGTAGAAATCCCTTGGAAGCAAAAGCCGTTAGTTAAGAGGATTACTGAGTCTAAGCGTCTGTTCCAGACAATCAGATTTACACACATTTGGAGGGTAGCCAACGGTGCTGCTGACTACCTCTCAAAACGAAACTGTGTTCTGAAAGGATGGGACATTCCCCTGCCCAGGATCACCACAGATCTGATAAATATTATTGAAGAAGATGGCCGAGCGGTCCTGTATCTCAGGAAATAAATCTTGGTCCCTTTTCTCTCAGGTTCTGCGGAGAAATCTATAGTCAGAGTCATCCCTTCCTCTTTGTATTCTGTTTTCTGGCTTTGCTTGATGTAAAGATGGGAGCTTGTTCCCATTTTTCTGGCCTTCACGCCCTCTAAACCTTGTACCATCCTTTCTTTTTTATATATATTTCTGGTCGGGGTCCTGCCTAACCCCGGCTTGCTCAAAAAAAAAAAAAAAAAAAAACATGTACTGATATTAACATCAAATTGGATAAAAGACAATTCTGTGGGGTGTACTTTACAGAGCACCAAAGCATGCAGACATGTGAAAGAAGAGTTTATATCAGGCTGTTGCCTGCATTACCATTTGATCTCCCTACAATCAACAAGATAAAGCTATACTTAGGCCATTAACGATACAACCTATGCTTATTTGATTGTATCCCCCCATATTGGTTGAGGTTATTTTTGCTCTCTTAATAAATAAAGCTTCACCACTAAAAAAATAATGATCAAACCTATGCTCTTTGAGTTTTTGGTAAATGCTATTATTTGTGTAGTAATTCTTCTAAGGGATTAACTATCAACTCAAATTGTAGTATTGGAATTCAAAATCGTAGATCATAGCAGTACAGCAGAGGAGATGTTCAGTTCAAATTATAATTCCAATTCAATCCTTCAGGCAACCGTGAAATACCATGAAATACATTCAGTCACAAGAAAACCGCTAAATGACAAGAAATATCTATCTTTCCTGCGGCTATTTCTTCCTGTATTTATTTACATTTTTGCATTTTATTTTTCTTAAATCATCCATAAATAAGTAAATTAATGATGTTTTCTTTTCATTTTCTCGAAGTAGAATCGAAAGTCAGTTAGGCCACGTTTGTCTCGCTACTTCTCCAGCAAGGTCGAGGAGCAGCAGCGAGGGTGAAGGTAATTGCCACAAATATTGATTTCCAAATAATGTCTTGCATAACAGATTTGAAAATCGGATTTCTTTTTACGTTGTAGCTGATTTGGAAATCTAAGGATCTGATCCAGTTCCAAAAAAAAAAAAAAAAAACAGATAAATGACAGTATAAATACCCTTGAGGGCAATTCGTATGTGATGAAGTAATGTAACCTCTTGTATACTGTTTAGATTGGCATAGACAGTTACGAAGGCTTTCTATTTGGATGGGCAGCTCACTTTGAAAGGTAAATTCTTCTTCTTTCCAAATTTAGGACAAGCGCAATTTCTATATGTCTCCTCTTCTTAATTAACAGCATGCTTCCTATTTATGTCCTTTTTTTTTCCCTGAATAAGTGTTTTCCCTTTAACCATGTCCAAGGAGAATATTTAAGAAAAGAATCCATTTAGAACTTAAAAACTCATCTTAAGTTTCAAATAAAACTTATGTGGATCACTAGTTGTAACCCTGAGCTATATTAACCCTTTCTCCCCAACCTAATATAACCCCATTTCTTGCTCGCTTCCAAAAGGCTTATCGGGTGCTCCATGTTAACTTCCGACGACAATTCTCACACATTTCCTCTTAATCTTTCGCTTCTCGGATTCTCTATTGTCCACACCCCATGCTTCCTTCTTCCCGACTTGCTTTTTGCTTTCGCTTCCCACTAACAAATATATTACAAGAAATATTAGATTGAAGGGCACCCTTGCAAAAACCATGCTACAAGCCTCCCGTTCCATGTCAACGAAGTGCATTTATAATCATGGAAATGATGTTGAGAAATATAAAATTAAATGAACCATAGATGCCTTTTGTTGAAAAGGACCAATGGGAGGGCCATAGTAGTTGGTTTTTGCAAGGGCGCCCTTCATTCTATCATTCCTCGTATGTTATAGACCATCTAGTATACCATTTAGATTCATCGTTTATTTTATTATCTTAAAGCAAATTACAAAGCCCATCCAAATATCTTGACAAGATTAAACCCAAAAGCTCTACTATGAATGGCTCTCTACAAACTCTTTACATGAATAGACCACCTATAGATGAAAGTGTCGGAGAAATTCCTTCAGTCGTGGATATGAGAAGAAGAATAAGAAGCTTCAAGGCGCATAATCGCTTTACTTAAGACAATATTCGCCAGCACCAGTTGTGTGCAAAGGGGACCTGTGAATTGCCTCCAAGATACAATGAAGCCTTCTAGGGCAATCCTACGAATGTTTGATGACGCTTTACACAAGCAGAATCAAACCCAAAATATGCTCCGTTTGGTTGCCAATAAATTTTTGTCCTAGGAAGTTTTAGTATAATTTTTGTCCCATCCCATGTTTGGTTGCCTTTTAGCACTAGAATTTTTTGAATCCCACTATTGTAATGATTGCTTGTGTGGTGAATTATTTTAATCCCACTCTTGTAATGATTGCCTTTTCATCCCATCCCAAAATAATCCCAGGAACCAAAAATAGTTCAAGCAACCAAACAAAGTTTTTGTTTTTTTCCCACCATAGTCGAGTCAACCAAACATGAGATTTTTATTTTACCGGGATACTTCTAGGACTTTTTTTTCCCACCAATCTCCTTGGATTTTTTTTTCTCCCACATAAATCCCAGGAACCAAAAAAAACCTGGCAACCAAACAGAGCCGAGAAAATCACTAAAATTGTTTCTACAGAAAACAGAATTTAGTGCTCGTTTATGAAGAATTAATTTGAAATACAAGAGAGAGAGAGAGAGAGAGAACAAGAAACTGCAGCAATAACTGTTTTTCTATATTGAAAAGACATATTTTTGCTCTTTTTTATAGAGCACTAGATGTCTATTCACTAAGAGAGGCATCTCTTCAAGACATCTCTTGGATTGGTTTGAATAATGACCATTCGATCACAATTATTGATGATTTAAGTGTTTTGGATCATCCACAAAGTGTCCCTTGTGTTTCAAAAAACATCCATGACTGTTGGGAAGCAAAAGACATGAAGAAAGGTTAAAAAACGGAAGTGAAAAGTCGTGTCTATTTTCTCCCATCTTCTCCCATCGGACAATTTTTTCGAACATCCCCGGTCGCCCGCCGACATGCTTCTGTTTCTTTATTTTTTCTCGATCCAAAGAACTGCGGTCGACTGGACCTTCTGCAGTTGACCTCCCACACCTTTCTAGAAAATCGTTCGAGTTTCCAATAACTAACCCGCGGTCGCGCGGGATACCCCGGTCGACCGGCCCTATTTGAAAATTGATTTTTATATTTAAAATTAAAACTTGTGAAAACTATTTTAATTTCCAATACCATTTTGAAAATCTCTAACAGAAAGCTTCAAACATTAGTTGGGGTTAGGCACGAATCTGACTGGGGGTAGGCACCGCAGGGCCCACGGCCCGCCGTGCCGTGCCGACCCACTATTTTTTAATAAAATTTTAATTTTGATAACATGGTAAGTTATCAATATAGCCCTAAAACTAGCCGTTTATAGTTTTTTGGGCGTATTTTGGTAAAAAAGTCTGAGAATTACTAAACTACCCCGAAAAATAGTTGTTAGGGCGTCTCTATGCTATGGAGGAATTTAAAACATGCAAATTTAGAAATACACCCAAACTAGCCGTTTTTTCCACTATAAGAGGGGTTTTCTCGATTTTTAATTATTATAAATGGTTCATTTACGAAAATACCCCCACTAGCTGTTATTTCCACTTTACCGTTTTTTCGGTTTTTAAAGATTTCATATCGTTCGTTCACGAAAATACCCCGCAACTAGCCTTTTTTCCACTTTGTGGGGGTATTTTTGGTTTTTAACAATTTTAAATGGTTCATTCATGAAAATAACCACCCCCCCCCCCCCCCCCCCCCCCAAAAAAAAAAAAAAAAAAAAAAAAAGGCCTCATTGTCACTGTTTTTGGGCATGCCATGCCGGGCCGGGCCGTCGGGCCATCCCATGCTGGTTCGTGCCAGCATGCCAACAAGCCAAGTCCGGCACAGCCCACTCAAAAAAGTCTCTCTTGCGGTGCCAGCATGGCCCATGTCATGCCGGGCCGGGCATGCTGTGGGCTGGCACAACATGTTTGCCACCTTGAGATTTCACTAATCTTGGATGAATTAGAATGAGACTAATGAGTGTTTGAATAAAACACTCCAATGATAAACATGAAAATAGTTTAAGATAATAGAGGAAAGAGATAATCTCAATCTAACTAGTTGCCTAACCAAGCCAACCTACGTCAATTTATCCCCAAGCCAAATCAAATATAATTTCCCAATTTATATAGCGTGCCTCTTCTAATACACTTGGCTAATTTATCTAGTTGCCTCATTTAGCCAACTGACCCAATCTACCTCTAAGATGATCCAATGGTGAGATCTTAACCCAATCCAACCGTTGGATCCCACATATTCAAACTAACTAGTTGCCTAGCCAAGCCAACCTTCCTCAATTTACTACCAAACCAAATCAAATCTAATTTCCCAATTTATGTAGCATGCCTCTTCTAATCCACTTGGCTAATTTATCTAGTTGCCTCATTTAGCCAACTTTCCCAATCTTATTTTAAGATGATCCAACGGTGAGATCTTAACCCAATCCAACCGTTGGATCCCACATATTCAAACTAACTAGTTGCCTGACCAAGCCAACCTTCCTCAATTTACCACCAAACCAAATCAAATCTAACCCACATATTCAAACTAACTAGTTGCCTGACCAAGCCAACCTTCCTCAATTAATGTAGCGTGCCTCTTCTAATCCACTTGGCTAATTTATCTAGTTGCATCATTTAGCTAACTTACCCATTCTACCTGCAAGATGATCCAACGGTGAGATCTTAACCCAATCCAACTGTTGGATCCCAAATATTCAAACAGTTTCTAAATGAGGATGTTTAAACCTGCCAAGAAAAATTCAAAGAATAAGGTTTTCGTTGGTTGGTAGAGTTGTTTATGGTAATTTTGAATCTCCATTTTTTTTATTATAAATACCTCTCCCCACAATTTCTTTTCTTTTCCTTGCCAACTATTCTCTGCCCTTTTGCTGCATTCTCTCACCGGAGAACTGAAAAACTCTCTAGATTTCTCGCAGTCTAATAACAATGGCTGCAAAGAGCAAGATTTTGATCATCGGAGGAACCGGAAATATTGGGAAATACATCGTGGAAGCCAGTGTGAAATCAGGACATCCGACCTTCTCATTAGTGAGGGAAAGCACCGTTTCAAATCCGGTGAAAGGAAAGATCATCCAGAATTTCATGAATGCTGGAGTCACACTGCTCCATGTTTGTACCTCTAACCCTTGCGCCCTGCCGATCCAGAAATCCTAGGGTTTTCATTTTTAATTTTTAATTTTTTGGTTTTGGAGTTGATTTTTTTTTTTTTTTTTGTTCCAAGATACAATTTGGCCCCAACATAAATAGGCCTTGCCCTGAAATTCATTTCAATGGGATGATCCTAAGACTTCAATATGGAGAGAATTATATATGGTGTCGTCCGTCTACAAATCAGAGGGTTAGGGTCATCGAATAGAGATTGGTTTTTTGAGTTCAACCTGTTTACATTGAGGCCAAACAAATGAATGGTTTGGAACGTCGAACGAGGCTGGCACCTATTCATGGACGCCAATCATCCAATCCTAGCTTCGATGATTTGGAGTTATAGCGGCTGAATGTGAATTGTTGGTCATATAGCTTTAGACTCTCTATGTTGATCAACAACAGAAAATAGATGTTATTTGATGCTACAATTGGATAGTTACTTGATTTTTTAGCATTAGGGGATCCAAATCAAATTCTATAAAATAGACTGTTTCAATATTCTAAAAGTGGACCAATGCGACACAGTAGGTGTGCCTCATTGTACTTAAATCCTAAACCCTAAACCCTAAACCTTATACGATGTGTGGCATATAAACTCATATTTTTCAAAAGATACTGTAAGTATGACCGGCCCACACCATAGCATGATCCAACCCATCCCTTTGTTGGGCCACAACATCAATAGGTTGTGCCCCTAAAATCATTTCCATAGGATGATCCTAACCTTCCAATCTATAGAGGGACCGCACATTATGGAAACTTCTATAGGTCGGACGGTTAGGATCATCCTTTGAAAATGATTTTTGCGACACAAGCTATTTACGTTGTGGCCCTACAAATGGCTGGTTTGGATCATCCTATGGTATGGGCCGTACCATACCTTTTTAAAAATACAGATTTATACCAACACACGTCATATAAAATCCCAATAGACACATGTCCAACCCATTGCTATGTGACCCCACCTTTATCAGATCGTACTGGTTGTTCAGTCCATAAGGTCTTGTTTAAGGACTTAAGGTTCTGTTGTGTGATGATTTTATAATCCTTAATAGAGCTCGGATACCGCTCCCCCTGTTATACAGGAGAATTTATATAATGGGTGGCCGTGAAAACACGTGAAGTCTAAAAAAGTAGGTACGGCCTACTTTTTTTTATGATCCAAACCGTTCATCTCTTTGGGCACAATGTAAATAGGGTGTGTCCCAAAAATCATTTCCATAGGATGATCCTAACCCTCCAATCTGAACTGATCTGAAAATGGAGATTTCCAAAAATCATTTATGGAATCTTCTACAAATCAGAGGGTTAGGATCATCTTATGGAAATATTTTTGGGGCACAACCTATTTACATTGTGCCCAAACAGATGAACGGTTTGGATCATCGAAAAAAGTGGGTCGTACCTACTTTTTTCAGACTTCACGTGTTTTCACGGCCACCCATCATATAAATTCTCATTATGTAGATAGGATCATTCTTATGGTCGGTCCCACATGCATTACAACACTAGGTTTTGTTAATTTTATTTTCTGCAGGGAGATCTGTACGATCACAAGAGTTTGGAGGAGGCGATCAAACAGGCCGATGTCGTGATCTCGACCGTAGGTTACGCACAGCTTCCAGATCAGACGAAGATAATCACTGCCATTCAAGAAGCTGGAACGGTGAAGGTACTTACAAAATGGAAAATTATGAGGAGAATTTTATTTTATTTTTTAATTTTGAGATGAAATTGCTCTACTACTCGATATCTGTTTATTTTTTTGGTAATTTACACTAATTTACTTGAATTTCTTTCTTTCTTTTTTCGTTCAGGAAATATCTCACATTTCAGTCTGATTTCCATTTTTTTACAGACCATGCGAAGTAATTAGATCGCTTTTGTCATTTTGTTATCTGAGATTCCTAGTTTTATTATCTGAGATTCCATTTTTTGTATGGAAGCTGGGGTTTAGCGGGGACCCCTACCGATTTATTAGTTAAAGAGAAAGATGATACAATAAAAGCACAAAACCAACCCTAACTCGGAACATGCCGAGAGAGTGAGAACCAGGCTCAGCATAGCACATATGAGTGACAAACACTAAGCCTAAGAGATCAAAATGCTCAATACTCATGAATTACATAATCAGCTAATTTGGAAAGGGGTATGTTGGGCTCTTTGTTAGCGTTTTGGCCAAATTTTCTTTTGATTCCTCAAGTTCTGGAGTCTCTTCTTCGCCACGATCCTCATGCTCAACTGGAATCAGGTAGACTTGATTACGTTCATCCGCCCAGGATACATTCTTTTTTGGAGATTATTTGGGACCTTTTGTGTTTGTTTGCTCGTCCTCCTTTTCTGAGGAGTATTCTAATGAGGAAGCCTCATCGGGGTCGGAGTAGTCCTCTGATCCAATGTCCTCCTCACTCTCTTCGTCCCCCGTTTTGCATTTGAGTGATGATTAATGATTATCATTTTCTTCCTCCCCAGCAAGAGCTGCAAACTCCAGGGTGTTTCTATTAGTTCTATGCTCTGACTATAGATGAACTCTTCTCTCAATGTTACTGATTCCACATTCTGATATCCTCTTGAATGGGAGCAGATCATAGGAGAGGTCACTACCATGGATGGGATTTCTTTCGGGTTTGTTGACCCTTTTCTTCTCTGATCTGTCCTCAGCTATGTTTTGATCTTAGATTTGAGCACCTTCTATTTCAGAGTTATCTTTCTCTGATGGATCGAGCACGCCGAAAAGGTTTGAAATGGAGATAGTTGGGCCAGGTGCAATGGGTAAGGGCGGGGTTTGGGGGATAGCTTTCTGGGATGCCATTTCTCATGTCTGTTCAACTTTTCCTCCCTCTGACAGGTCTTCTTTTTCCTTCATCCTCCATTCTTGATTGCTTTGGTTCAGTGGGTATCTTTCTGAAGAGTGGCCTAAATCCTTGCAAGATTTGCAGGCAGAAGGCTTCTAATCATATTCCACCGGTTGGATGTATGAGCCTGTTGTGTTCTAGTGTCTGCATGTATCGTATTTGGAAGAATTTTCTCTGCATTGATCTCTACAAAAAATCTTGCACGGTTGAGTCTCATTGCTTCTGCCGTGGGCGAGTCCATGTATAATGGCATAACAATGGTACTTGCCAGCTTGCTTAGACCCCCTTTTGTCCAGAATTTCAAGTGGAGACCTAGTAATCTAACCCATATTGGAACAGTAGATAGCTTAACGCGTTCTAAGTGGGTATCAGATTTCCATCTTTGGATAATCAGGATTCTTCCTCCATAGTAGATGTTTGGTGATTTCAAAACCTGTTTGCAATCTTCTTCGTTAGTGAATTTGAATAGGAAAAAGCCATTATGAAGGGCAAAAAACTGAAAGTCCTCAATTTCCAGTTCCTAAGAGGTGCTCTCTCAAGGCTATAAAGTATGGCTGTCTTCCTATGAAATAACTTATCAGACTGTTATTCCATTTCTAGTTTGCTTCCTCATAATCTTCTTCCAGGATTTTGGTTCTGGCTTCATCTTCCAGGATTTTTATGGTTTGGTTGGCCATTGAAAATCTGTAATATGATATTAAAATAAAAAATAAAAAAACCCTCTCTAAAAATGTAAGTATGAAATATCGCTTTCCTTGGTATATTCTCGGCCGAAACTATAGTATCTCTAAAGTCAAAAAACGAAAATGGCATAAAAGACAATGCACGACTTACGTTGCCCACCTGCGTGGAGTAGGTATCGTGGGACCTCAGTGGAACCGTTTTTCTAGAGTACTCTTTACATGGTCCTATTAATCACATAAGTGGCAAGAGTCCTTCGTGAGCGAGAGAGTCTGCCTAACCATCAACTTGCCATTGGAATAAATGGCGCAATTTTAAGGTAATGTAGACATTGTTGGCATCTCCCTTGTCAAGGTTTTTTGCTCAAGGCCTGTGTGGTTGTGGGTGAAATTTTGTTACTATAACTTACAATCTAAAAAGAAAATCAGATCACAAGTTTAGATGCAAATTGTACCCAAATTACAAATTGGGTTCAGATCCTTTAAGCTTTTAATTGCATGTATTAGTGGTTAACCAATGATCTCTAAGTAATTTTTACAACTCTTGAGATGGGTATTTGTTTGTGTTGCAGAGATTCTTCCCATCGGAGTTCGGAAATGACGCGGATCGCGTCCATCCTGTTGAACCAGCAAAGACAGCTTACGTGACCAAGGCTAAGATTCGGCTAGCTATTGAGGCTGAAGGAATTCCATACACCTATGTGTCCTCCAACTTAGCTGCAAGTTATTTCCTCCCGAGGGGGCCACTGCTCCTCCCAGAGACAAAGTCGCATCCTTGGGGATGGAAACCCCAAAGGTAAACAACCCTACACTCCTCTACATCACTGTCTGTAAACAATCTTAGGGTGATTTTAGAATCTGGGATTTTAGTTTGAAAGCCGTGTAAAATTCTGGATTTTACAATGGAAGTAGGTTGCAGATGTAGGGGGAGTAGGTTCCAGATGAAGGGGGTTTAAGTGAGAAATCCAGGTTTTAGAAATCTCTCCCCCATCCTGAGATTTCTAAAACCTGAAACATGGGGGATCTCCAACTCTTCCGCTCGACGGAAAGGAGCGATAAATCAGAAAACGACATTCGGTCTCCTTCTCTCACCTTCAATCCATGATTTTGAAGGAAATTCATGATTCTAAAATCCGCGTATCCAAAACAGTAACTTGTAGTTGAATAAAACTTGGCTCCAGAGGAAGTTCCCTCCATACCCTTCGGTAATAGTGTAATATATCATGGGGAGTGGAAATATCAATTCGTTATGAAAATAAAAAGAAGGTATGGATTTGATATTTCCACACCCCATGCTATTAGAGGGGCAGTACGAACTTCCTCCAGACCGGTTCTGGAGCCAAGTTTTGTTCCTTGTAGTTGGGAAGTGATACCCACACTCTATTGAAACAGGAGAGAGGCTCTGTGTCTTTCTGTACTAGTATAATTGACTAAATAATACCAACTCTAACAACTTAAGCTTTTGGAGTAATAGGTTGTTTCAAATGGTATCAGACCCATTGCCTCACAGCAGATCCTTGGTTCAAAGCCCAACAACTCCTTGATATTAAAAATCCACGCGTATACAAAGCCAAAAGAGGGGTCATGTGCCACACGTGAGGGAGAGTGCTAAATGATTAAATAACACCAACTCTAACAGCTTAACCTTTTGGGGAAATTGGTGGTTTCACACTTTTGACATAAAATGGGTGTAAAACAAATTTTAAATATACGTTTGAATGGTGGATTCCTATTTTTTCCTATTTTTTTGTCAGTCTTCTGTTTCTAATACCAATTTTCCTATCTTCAGATATTTTTCTCAAGGAAGATGACATTGCCACATACACCATTAAAGCCGTGGACGACCCAAGAACCTTGAACAAGGTCCTTTATCTGAGACCTCCTGCTAACATTTATTCTTTCAATGATCTCGTCTCACTGTGGGAAAAGAAGATAGGAAAGACCCTGGAAAAGACCTATGTGCCAATGGAGGAACTTCTAAAGAACATTCAAGGTTGGTAAAAACCTTCCTTGCCTTGTGAATTGAATGCAATATGTCAATTCTTGGTTCATATATTCGACATTAGATTAAGCAAGTTTGGACCCATACTTTTTGACAGCTTATCTGCTGCACTTTTTTCTTAATATTGCTCTCTTTATTTATTTTTTAATATTGCAGAGGCCCCATTTCCTATGAACGAAATCTTGTCATTTGAGCACTCAGTTTTTGTGAAGGGAGACCAGACCAACTTTGAGATCGAACCATCATTTGGCGTTGAAGCTTCAAAGCTCTATCCCGATGTTAAGTACACCACTGTCGATGAATACCTCAAAGCGTTCGTTTGAGAGAGAACAACATCTCTTCATACTGCCTTTTTTTTTTTTTTATTACTCACAATAAATCAGACTCCAGAGAGTGATGGAGAGAGTTCTCATGTGTTTGTTGTTTACTTTTGGCTATGACAGTAAGATGTTTCCTAAAGTGGTGCATTTATTGTTTGGTTCGATAAATGTATTAGAAGTTGATCTCCAAGCAAACAAATATAACAGCGTTTTACAGAATTCAACAAAATTGTACCCCGACGTAATTAGGACCCATCATAGGTGCTGCCCTTGGTGTTTGATCCAACGACAGCCTCTTATAAAGTTGGCTGTTGTTGGATCAAATAGGGATCGTAGAATTCAAACCCAAAACATACCAGTTTGTGAAATGCGGGTCTATATGGTTCTCAAACTAGAAAGAAAATACTTAAAAGCTTCGAACCCATCATGCACAAACGGTTCCAATAACTAGGACTATATTTTATCTTCATTTTGGATTAGTTGTAGTTGGGATTTGAGACTCCAGTGTTCCAAGTTATCATATCAAGTCTCATGATGTCAGATTTTCTGTATGGGATTTTGTCATCAGATATTCCAGGTCTGACAACAGATTGGATGGAAGGATTTGGGCAAGATTGATCGAGAGTTTAAATGGAAAGCACAAGGAATAAAAGCAAATGAAAGGAAGCAATAGGGTTTCAGTCGTGCCAGTCAATGTTGTTCAAGTTTAATAGACCGCAATATGTTTTATACTCAAATTTTTCAACACAGGTTAAATGTGCATAAAAACAAATTTTACACCCATTTCTGCACTAAAAAATGAGCATAAAATTTGTTTTATGTCCATTTTATGTCGAAAGAAACCGAGCCTCCATTACCTTTCTCAGATTGTATTTCTTCCCCCGGACTCGGGGTTTCTTTTTCCATAAAAAAAAACAGTCCGGCCAAATCCCATTGAAAATACCTTGATCGGAGGGTTACACAAAAAAAGATAGATCACTGATCTTTTGTAGTACTTATGGATGGGATTCATGGGAAGTCCTCTCCATCGACAATTCGGCATGTGCCCAAGACTGGACCAATAGTTTCGATTGCAGATACATGCCCCATGTGAGACTCATAGTTTTCTTGAGACCCCATAGTTTGATCGTTAGCATTGCTTCCTAAGGTGATTTTTCTGTAACAAGATTAATACCCAGTGAAAGATTGGATTTGATAGAGACCATCGCAGAAGGCATTTTACGGACCGGCTGTTGCATGAGAGAGCAGCCACATAGGCTCACTTTTTGTCAGTCTCTCTTATTCATTTAATTCATCCTATGTGGCTACTCTCTCTTGCAACAGCCCCTCTGTGAAATGCCTTCTGCGATGGTCCCTAGCAAATCCCATATAAAATAGGAAAAAAAAAGTAATGAAATTGCTAGAGCACCACAGACAATCCGGTTCTTTGGTTTGCTTGATTTGAATACGCAACCAAGATCATCCAAGATCAGTAATTGGGCCCATGTAGACCCAACTAGGTAGAAGTAGAACTGGCTCGAATCCTAAACCACAACCTCATGAGAGAGAGAGAGAGACCTTTTAGAAAAATAATACCACATATACAAGCCAGCAATCTTTGATGATGGAAAAATTCATTAAAAATAGAAGTTTCCAAATGCAAAACTATACATGTAAAAATACAATACTAGTGTTGTCATTTTCCCTTCTAATTCATCCGTTAATAATCCTTCTTTTGTATCAATTATATGCATTAACTAATTGCCTCTGGTGCTGGTTCTGGTGCAGGATTTGGTGCTAAAAACATCGCTGTAAATGCTCTTCTTATGCTTCCTTTCTCCCAAGCATCCATAATTCTCCTAGCCTTAATTTCACCATTTTGCTCGTCTGCTAAAAAAACACAAGAAATTTCAGGCATCCCCATGATTGAAAGCCAGTGAACCATCAACCCTAATAATACGAAGAAATAAATATACAAAAATAACTTTTTTTCCCCTACCTGTGGTACCCAAATTGGGTTTTACAGAGGCAGACAAGCTAACCAGGGTTGGGGTGATGATGGTGAGCAGAGCCCAAAAGAAAAAGATCAAAACAAAGGCTCTTCCACGCATTTCTGTGAAAAGTTTGAGAAAATAGAGTGATGGGGTATGAAAAACAGCAGCCTATTAGCTGTCGACACGTGGCCCCAGGATGGCCCACCACAAATTCAGCGTCAGCCCAGGGGTATTATGGTAATTACCTCAGAGTAGGTAAACTCAAACTTAAAACAGGCCGACACCTGTCCTGGGGTAGATAATCCAACCACCCCGGTTTCCCTCTATGAAAGGGCTTTTAGAGCTCAAACCAAAGAGTAATAACTTCCCAACCACCACTCTTAAACTCGCTCTGCACTCCTGCTCATACTGACTTGAGTGTCGAAGGGCCTGTCCGGAGTAACGACTCCGGATTGGTCTTCTGACCTCGTTTGCTCCTTGTGCAGGACTCAGCTCCTTCACTTCGGCTCCTCAGGTCCTCCAGCTCGGCTTTTACGTCACTGCCGTATCTATTACCGATTTTAGGCCTAACATAGAGTATATTCCAAGCTTATATAAAACAGGAAGAAGGTCATGAAACCTAGCTTGCCATGATTGGACTTCAATAATTTAAGAACTGATAATTTTTAAAAATATACCACGGATGCAAAGCCAGAAATTAAATAACAAGTTTTTCCTATTTGCTAAGCTCTCGTCTTGGATTTTGAGAACCGATTGTGAGTCCAAAATTGATTATTATTAGAACAAATTGGAACCCAACAAAATTGTCAGCACATAAAACAATGAGTTGCCTTCGACGACCTTGCATCTTTATTTAGAGGGAACTTCAACTTATGATGATATCCCTTTAAAGTGAAGTAGTCACCAGAATCATATCATTTCCCTCTAAATCATAGAAAGAATAACTTTTCCTGGGAAATTTTTTTCTAAGAAATGTTTTTCTTGCAATCCAAACGTTGGAAAAACTTGGAGAAAAAAACTGTTTCATAATTTCCTAATTTTGAATTGATTGGCTACACATGAAAAGGATAACTTGCACCTGGTTCAAGTTTTATTTAGAGGGACTTTCAGTTTATGATGATATGCCTCAAAATGGTTCATACCTATAACATTTCCCTCTAAATTCTGGAAAGTATAAATTTTCCAAGAAAAAACTTTCTACCAGAAACATTTTTCCTGCAATCCAAACAGGCCCTCTCTATTAGGATGTATAGAATTTTTTCCATAGAAAATGATTTTCCTAGTATTTGCTAAAGTCATTTTTCATGGATTTCACATTGGAACATTTTCTTGTTTTCAAGGAAAACTGCAAAATACTACTCGCAAGGATTTTATTTTCCATGGAATATTTGTTCATGAAAAATTTGGCTTTCTCCATTAGTTTCTCTTCCCTAGATCCAAACACCCCCTAAGAGTTTAGGGTTTTGATTTTTCGGTTAAAATTTAGTAAGGGTTTGATTTTTTTCGGTGATAAGAAGTTCACCTTTTGTGTTAGAAGTGTTTTAAATTTAAGGAATGCTAGATAGAAGGGTGCCCTTGCCTGAAGAGCCAAAAAAGGCTATTGATTAGATCCACGTCATCAAGTGTTACCGATTTTACTTTTTCAACCTATTTGAAAATGTAACTGAAAATGATGTGGATCCAATGAAGAGCTCCCTATGCAAGGGCTCCCTTGTAATGATAATTGCTCTTTAAATTTTTAAAAAGATATGTTAGCTTGGTTTTCTAAAAAATCATCTATAGTATTTTGGTATTTCACTCTATAGTAATCATTGATGGCTTCTCGGGATATAACTGTTTAGCATTTTTTGGCTGCTGGTATTTGCATTACTATGTTTTAATAGTTGCACGAACTCCGTTTGTCTTTTCTTCTTTAATTGACTTATGAGCATGGTTTTAAATTTCAGCCGAAATCCAATATTTTTAATTTCGGTGGAGACCGAATCCGAAATTTGGCGAAATCTGAATTTCGAACTTTATCAAATTTCAGAATTTCGAGAATTTCGGTCAAAATAAAGTCCTATTTGGGTATTTGTGATTTCGGTGTTGTCTCAACCCAAACCGAAATTTCGGATTTTGGTCGAAATTTAAAACCATGCTTATGAGAAATTTTGGGAACCGTATACCTTTGACAGCTGTTTAAGATAATAAAAGATGGAAAATGTTATCAACACTACTGTATTTTGATGAGGGCACTCCTCACTTTATTAAAAGTACAGTATGGCTCGCACCATACGATGATCCAAACCGTCCATTAGATGGGGCCACAGACTAAATAGGTCATGCCCCAAAAATCATTTCCATTGGTTGATTCTAACCCTCCGATCTGAATGTTAGAGGGTTGATCCTATCCCTCTATAGATCGGAGTGTTAGGATCAAGCTATGGAAATATTTTTTGGGGCACGACCTATTTAGGCTGTGGCTCATCTAATGGATGGTTTGGATCATCCTATGGTGCTGGCCATACCGTACTTTTAATAAAGTGAGGAGTGCCCTCATCAAAATACAGTAGTGCTGATAACATTTCCCTAAAAGATAAGGTGAGTTAGTGTATCAAAACAAGTGAGTTAGACAAGGTGAGTAGACATTTTTAGTAGCGATTTGCTAGGTTATTTTGGGAAAGGGCTCACTTTTGCAATAGAGAATAGCCACCTCAGATGTATTAAATAAATAAAACCAAATCGGCCGAGAAGTGAACCTGTGGCTGTTCTCTGCTGCAAAAGTGAACCGCGAAATTGCCTAGCAAACCCCTCTTTAGTATTAATATCAGCCGTACAGGTGGATCGAAAATGACTTTCTACAATATTTTATCAACGTCTAGCTGCCAGTACCATTCCAGCTAAACCCCGTGACATGGCTCTCTCTCTCTCTCTCTCTCTCAGTGCCAACTCACTCATTTTGCTAGAATACGCCGCGAGTGTATTAAAAAACACGCGGGAACGGGACGAGCGAAGCCCAATTTTTGGCGTGCAGTCATTCTTCCTTCCAAGGATCTGTCCACATCACGATTTAAAAAAGCTTTCATTCCCCATTTTCTCACCTTGTTTTCTCACACCACCACCAGCCAACAACTGAAGGCTCCACTTCAAATAGTTCGAATCTTGGAATCTTTTAGGATAATCCTAAGAAGACAAGAAATCCTCCAAGGCGGATGCCTAGAAATTACAGGAAAGCACATCTTATTTTGATATTTTCGGTTGTAAAATCGCTGGAGAGAGAGAAGGTCAGCTCAGCAATTCTAATACAGCCTCGTCTTAAACGATGCATCAGCTTCGTAAATCTCGCTCTTTCAAATTTAAACATCTCCAGATCCGAAGATCCTTCAGCATACTAAGCAACACTAGGATTCCAAGTTTTCTTAGGGTTTCGACTCCTCATCTGTTGGAATTCCGAACTTCCTTTCCATTTCCTTGTAGAATCAACAAAATTGGATCTCTTTCTAGGGTTTCAAGACGGACTAGCTTCATTCTCTGGATTTCTGTCTTGTCTCTTGCAGAATCGCCGGAGTTTGAGCTTTTTGTTGTGTTTCGAGGTCCGATTCGAAGTTTTCTGTCGATCTTCTTGCTGAAAAACTGGATTTCGAGGTTTTCAGATAGGATCTCGGTGTCCGATTGGAGAAAATCTCGAGATTCTGGAAAATTTCTCGTAGAATCACTAGATCTCGAGCTTATCCTAGGGTTTCAAAGTCGGATTCATAGAAAAAAGAGCTTCGAGCTTTATAAGCTCTAGATTTTGAGAAGTTTCAGGCGTTTTGGTGTTCAATTCACCACATTCTCTATCTTCGATCTGAGATGCTCGGTTCTGAATTCTGAAGAAATTTGACACTGTTTTATCAATCTGATCTGCTCGAGTGATCCTATTTTTTGAGCCTTTTGTGACATTTCCTGATTCAAATTGAAGCTGATCTGAAAATTCCAACTATCCTCTTGCAGAAAATCTTCTACTTTCAGAGTGATGGAAAATCGATGCTTTTGTTGATATTAGTGCAGAAGCCTAGCTCACAAGCTATTATTCCACAGATCGAATTTCAGAGAACGTAAATCTTCATGTAATGCTAACCATGGAGAATTCCTCGAGATACAACAGAGATTCACAGCTTCGGTCCTCGTTCAAACAGAGGCGGAGTGGCTATGAACCTTCTGATACAGAAACAGATTGGCAGGAAAGTCCATGGCACGACGACGTGCCAAAAATTTTATCAGGTCCTGTGAGAAACATCAGTCCTCTAAGTCGTAATGAGAGGTATTCTTCTAAACTCGATTGTGATCTCTCTGAATCTATTAATCCTTCAAAAACCACCTCAGTTCCAAGAAGGAACAGTAGATCTCCGTATAAACCACATGTGGATGATGATAATGGCATCCAGCCTAAATTAGGCTATGATTTGAAAAGAAACAAAAGTCCTTATGCGGTTTCTGAGCGTTGGAGACATATATCTCACAGGCTTTCGGATTCTGAGGAAAACGTAGCGCCAGCTCAACTTCTAGAAGCTCCTAGACTGACTGAGAAATCTACTTTCAACCGTAGGTGCGTGTCTGCTCCGAAATTTAGAGAAAGGGAGAAGGACCAGCAGATCAGGTCTGGTTCTACAGAGAGAAAAGAACGTAGAAGCCCCTCACAATTAGTGAGAAACCTAAACCAGAAACCGAGGGAAAGCTCTTATTCAAATCCTTCAAATAATATCAATAAAATGGCTACAAATGCAAATCTTTTAAAAGGCCCCTTAGCTGATGCTTTTGCAATGGAAAGCATAGATTCGGTTTCACCGGGAGATATCTTCTTTTCTCGTGATTGCACAGCCTTGCAGAAGAATGTCGTAGCTAAGAAAAGTGGTTTCGAAAGCAGCTTTAATCCCAACATTAAGGTGGTCTCTGAAAGAAATAGCAGTCAACAGCAAAGCAGAGGAGTTGGCACATTTGATAAGAATGCACAAGTTTCGATCAGTACTATTCTATCACGAACCAATACAAGCTCCAGCTCTGCTATAAGCAAGCAGAGTATTGGTAAAAGTAGCACAATGAGTAGTAAGACGAGTTTTAGTAGTGGAAATATGAGTGGGAGTTTCAGGAAATTCACAGCCAATAGACAGAAGAGTCAAACAGATATGTGGTTCGCTTGTGTAAGGAGGGGCCCTTGCAGGACGTCAAAGTCACCTGAGACTAGGGAGATTGATGAAGCATCATTTATTGAGAAGGCATTTGTGGTAGAAAGCCTGAGACAGTTCTGGGCTGATAAGCATCGACCTAGCTCGCTGAGTGGATTCATTTGCCACAAACAACAAGCACAACATCTCAAGCAACTGGTAAGGTTACTATGGTCTGGTACTTACATTATTATTCATTTTCCTTTCTCCTGTATTTGGGAAAAGCTCGACATTCCACGAGTTAAAGCATGTTTTTACCATGTCTCACAATTTGCTTGACATTTCATGAGTTAAAACATGATATTGCCCTTTCTTGATAAATTAAGAAAATGATAATCATTGAATTTTAGGACCTTCCTACACATTCAGGATTGTTTAATAGCTTTGTGAAACATCTAAATACCAAGACTCAGCTCTAGACTTGGTTGATGACCAGTTTTATCATGAACGTCGTGACTCAACCAGGTTCTCAAATATTTGAAATGCTGTAGTTTGTGTTGCAACACATTCTGGATATTATATCTACTAGACAAGTTATTGTACACTGCATATTATGTGGAACATGAATGTCTGTAATTTGTGTTGAAACAGTAGAAAAGGTAATTTAGTTTATCAACTTATAGTGTAGCATATCATATAGTACACTAAGCATTCAATATCATTTTATAGCTTGGTATCTACTTGCATCATGTATGAATGATTATTTCTCTGTTAGACCAAGTGAGTCTAAGTTGGAGGCTGGTCAGAGTTGTCTCAAACTTGAATCTGAGTCATGTCTACTCTAATTTTGTGACTTAAGCTGTGATCCAACCTTGCTCATAAACCATGTTTTTATATAATCTATGGTTTCTTATTCTCCTTTGGAAATGCTCTGTGGTAGGTATTTGCTGATTGTTAGTATCTTTTACATTTGTTAGATATCCCACAACAATTGTCCTCATATTCTGTTCAAGGGACCTTCAGGCTCAGGAAAGAAAGCCCTAACCATGGCTCTACTGCGTGAAATCTATGGTGCCCCAGCTTGGAAAGTATGTGTCAAGAATTTCATCTGATGTAGCAGTGTATTTCATCACATTTTTTTTGTTCAGAACATTGCATTTATAATAGGCTGACCTATTTTTCTCCACTCTTGTTGCAGATCTCACATGATTTAAGGTACTTCCAGGTTCAGGTACGATGCAAGCCTAATTCTATATGTTAACTTACCACCGTCTCCAAAAGCTTAAGCTGTTGGAGAAAGGTGTTATTTATCTTTTATACTTTAACACTCCCCCGCACGTGTGGCCCACTTGGCAGACATGTGGCACATGTGGTCCCACTTTGGGCCGACCATCGCATGTGGGTTTTTTTGCTATCCAGGAGGTTTGAACTCGAGACCTTTGGCTCTGATACCATGTTACCTTACCAACTTCTCCAAAAGCTTAAGCTGTTGGAGAAAGGCGTTATTTATCTTTTATACTTTACACTATACTTATTTTTTTGTATGGACATGAAATAGTTCAGAGCTTTCCCCATGAGACGGCCAAAATTCTTTTTTTTTTTAGAGATTTTTTTTCCAAAAGAAAAAAGTAAGTTGTGAAATAGACCAACTAACCAATATCTGTGATACTGCGATTCTGAGAGTTGATCCCAGGTAGCATACTTCTCAATCACTAGCCAAAATCAGCTCTTGGAAATAACTAGTACAAAGTTCCCTTAGACTTTTCTGACGACCAACTTGTGGTACATTTCCAATTTTTTCTGTTAGGATGGCTTTGTCATGTGTTCATACTTTCTCCAACCTCCCACATCTTTCATTTTTCTGAAAAAAAATAAATTATTTGCTTTTTTATTTTCTTTAATGACTGCAATACATTAATCATAGACCTTTAGCATCTCTCTCTCTTTTCTTTTTCTTTTTTTGATTGATAAGCTGGGATTGAACCACCAGCCTCAAGGTCAAAGAGCAAAGCCTTTACCATTTAGCTAGATGCTCAACCGCACCTTTAGCATCGCTTTTCTAAGTCTTTTGTATCAGATTCAGCCGAAGGTCCCCTCTATTTAGGTCCTAAAGCAGGCATGGTTGAGTTATGTATTTTATCGAGGCAGTCATGAAATCAAATTGAATGGAAATTTGTACCTTGGTTGGTACAATGAGAGAATTGTGACCACACCACGCTCATCTTTTGGATTGTGATTATTTTGACAGACTACTTGTGGCGCATTTCCAAATTTTTATGTTAGGATGGCTTTGTCATGGGTTCATACTTTCTCCACCCTCCCACATCTTTGATTTTTCTAACAAAAATAAATTATTTACTTTTTATTTTCTTTAATGGCTGTAATAGATTAATCGTAGACCTATAGCATCTTTTTTCTAAGTCTTTTCTATCAGATTGTGCCAAAGGTCCCCTCTCTATTTAGTTCTTAAAGTAGGCATGGTGGAGTCCTGTATTTTATCAAGGCAGGCATGAAATCAAATTGCATGGAAATTTGTAGCTTGATTGGTACAATGAGAGAATCATGACCACACCACGCTCATATTTTGGAATGAGCTAAAGCTTAAACTCATTTCACACAGTTTCAGTTAATATTCCTAAACCAAGACACTAAGTCTGATTTGTAATCTATGTGTTGTAGTTTTGGTAAAAAGCTAAAGGGGTTTTAAGACATTTTATCTGTTCACTTTCAAAGATGAGAAATACTAACCATGTGGGAGAGTATTTCGGTCATCACTGGATATGAGGGAGTGCTTTCTCTTTCCTCCATTACACTATCAAGAATTTCAACAGCCACTTCTCATTTCTATACTCGATCGCTCACTCCAATAACAGATCTCCTTGATCTTCTTAACAGGAAGCTAGGCCAATGGAAGTGATCATTCCATTAGCTTCAAGTCCTCACCATGTGGAACTTAATCTAAGGACAGAATCAAAGAATGGTAGATATGCATTAATGGCTATAGTGAAAGAAATAACCAGCAGCTTTGCATCTACTCCTGAAGTAAGCGAAGCAAATTTTAAGCCAGATTACAAAGGTCCGAGACTCTTGGATGCTCTCATCATTGATCCAAATAATCTGCTTATTACAAAATTTAACCTGCATTTCTCTCTAATTCAGTAATCGTTCTCTACGAGGTCGACAAACTTGCAGAGAATGTTCAGCACTTGATAAAATGGGTAATGGACTGTTATACGGATGCATGCAAGATAATACTCTGTTGCGAAGATGATACTGAACTTCTTGAATCTGTCAAAAGCCGCTGCAAACTTATTACAGTGGATGCACCTGTTATTCATGGAGTAAGCACTATTCTTCCTTCACTTACACATTAATTTCTAAAAACATGTAATATATCAGGTTTTGTTATTTCTATTGTAACAATAACATTATCATGATGATTAACTGGTTTTTGGGATAATCTACTATTTCTAAATTGTTTCTGACTTTATGTTTCTCTTCTAAATTGTAATTACTCGTTACTTATGTAACTGCATAGAATTAGTGAGTTCTTTCAACGATGCTTTCACATTTCAATCTCTCTAAACTCATTGGCGGTGGAGAGACTGCAAATACACACACGCACACGCGCGCACACACACACAGAGGGTTTCTGCGCTCAAGCACAGAAACAGGGGGGTGGGGCCATAGGGGGGTGATCCTAACCATTCATTTGGAAGGCCCCATCATTGATGGGGGGCCTACCAAAAATCAGCTCCATTGGATCACCAATGGGTGTCCATTTGTGGGGCCAAAAATGGACAGATACTGTTTGTCCACAAATCTGTCCATTTTTGGCCCCACAAATGGACACCCTAAGGTGATCCAATGGAGCTGATTTTTGGTGGACACCCTACCCATGAAAGGGCCCATCAAATGAATGCTTTGGATCCCACCCAAAATGTGGCCCCACCCTGTTTCTGTGCTCGAGCGCAGAAACCATTTCCTCACATATATATATATATATATATATAGAGAACATTTCCTACACACTTGTGTAGGTAAGTTACCTACACACTAGCTTAAAATACATAGGGGGCCCACATTGTTTGGGTGATCCAAACCATTCATTTGAATGGTCCTCACATAGATAGGGTGTCCACAAAAAATCAGATCCCTATGATCATCCCAACCATTCAAACTATGGAGGCAAAAAATGGACTAATTTGTGAAGGTTTATACACGTCCATTTTACCTCCACAAATCATAGGGTTGGGATGATCCTATGGATCTGATTTTTTGTGGACACCCTATCTCTGTGAGGACCATTCAAATGAATGGTTTGGATCACCCAAACAATGTGGGCCCCCTATGTATTTTAAGCTAGTGTGTAGGTAACTTACCTACACAAGTGTGTAGGAAATGTTTTCTCATATATATCTATATATATATATATATGACCTTCACAAATCTGTCCATCTTTTGCCTCCACGGTTTTAAGCGTTAGGATGATCCTATGAAACTGATTTTTTGGGCACACCCTATCTATGTGAGGGCTCATCAAATGAATGCTTTGGATCACCCAAACAATGTGGGCCCCCACTGTATTTTAAGCTAATGTGTAGATAACTTATCTACACTTGTGTGTAGAAACCGTTCCGTTTTCTCATATATATGAGAAAACGGTTTCTACACACAAGTGTAGATAAGTTATCTACACACTAGCTTAAAATACAAAGCCCATAGGATGAGCCCTCACATAGATAGGGTGTCCACAAAAAATCAGCTCCATAGGATCATCCCAACCCTACGATTTGTGGAGGTAAAATGGACGTGCAAATCTGTCCATTTTTTGCCTCCACGGTTCGAAGGGTTAGGATGATCCTATGGAGCTGATTTTTTGTGGGCACCTTATCTATGTGAGGGCCAATCAAATGAATGGTTTGGATCACCCAAACAATGTGGGCCTCCACTGTATTTAAGGCTAGTGTGTAGATAACTTATCTACACTTGTGTGTAAAAACCGTTTTCTATATATATATATATATATATATATATATAGAGAGAGAGAGAGAGAGAGAGAAAAGTGTTAAGCGCACCATTTTTTTGGTGCGCTTAAGTGGTTATAACGCCTCCCATTCGTTTAAATGTTTGGGTCCCACATACATGAACCAATGGGAGGCGTTATAACCACTTAAGCGCACCAAAAAAATGGTGAGCTTAAGCGCACCAACGTTTTCCTCATATATATATATATATATATATATATAGGGGTGTAAACGAGCCGAGCCGAGCCGAGCTTGGCCAGGCTCGGCTCGGCTCGTTAAGCTCACAAGTGAGGCTCGGCTCGGCTCGGGCTCGGGCTCGGGCTGGAACCAAGCTCAGGCTCAGGCTCAGGCTCGGCTCGGTCAGGCTCGCGAGTGGCTCGCGAGCCTTACCGAGCTCGGGTTATCTTATGTTCACACCCCTCATCTTCCCTGGACAGCCCTACTAGTGTAATTTGACTACTTTTTTTACACTATGGGGGGTGGTCCTAGTAACAAATGGGGTTCCAAAAATGAAGTGACATATTTTGCCCCCCCCCCCCCCCTTTCACTCCATGGACAACCCTTTTAATGTATATATTAATATATAATATATATATTTAAATATATTAAATTCTTAACGAGCCGAGCCTGGCCTAACTCGGGCTCGGCTCGTTAAGCTTAACGAGCCGGCTCGGCTCGGCTCGGCTCGTTAAGCTTAACGAGCCGGCTCGGCTCGGCTCGTTAAGGATTCGAGCCGAGCTTCCGAGCCCGAGCCAAAATTGACACCCTTATATATATATATATATATATATATATATATATATATATATATATATATATATATATATATATATATATATATATATATATATAGAGAGAGAGAGAGAGAGAGAGTCAGAGAGAGGAAAGGGTTCCTGCACACAAGTGCAGAAACAGGGTGGGGGCCCACATTTTTTGGGGGTCCAAAGCATTCACTTGTAAGGCCCTTCCATCGATAGGGTGTGGCCCAAAAATCAGCCTCATTGGATCATCCTAACCCTGCCACAGTGTCTGTCCATTCCCCCCACCCCACCCCACCTTTGATTGGGTTAGGACGATCCAATGGGGCTGATTTTTGGGCCACACCTCATCCATGGAAGGGCCTTCCAAATGAATGGTTTTGATCCCCACACACATTTGCAGGAACCCTTCTCTCTCTCTCTCTCTCTCTCTCTATATATATATATATATATATATATATATATATATATAGAGAGAGAGAGAGAGAGAGAGAAAACGGTTCCTACACATATGTGTAGATAAGTTCTCTACACACTAGCTTAAAATACAGTGGGGGCCACATTATTTGGGTGATCCAAACCATTCATTTTTAAGGCCCTCACATAGATAGGGTGTCCACAAAAAACCTGATCCATAGGATCATCCTAACCATTCGAACTGTGGAGGCAAAAAATGGACTAATTTGTGAAGGTTTAAAGACATCTATTTTACCTCCACAAATTGTAGGGTTGGGATGATCCTATGGAGCTGATTTTTTGTAGACACCCTATCTATGTGAAGGCCTTTAAAATGGATGGCTTGGATCACCCAAACAATGTGGGCCCCCACTGTATTTTAAGCTAGTGTGTAGAGAACTCTCTACACATATGTGTAGGAACCGTTTTCTCATATATATATATATATATATAGAGAGAGAGAGAGAGAGGAAACTGTTGGTGAGCTAGCTTGCCCAATCACATGGGTCCCACATTTTGGGAAGTGATCCAAACCATTCATTTGCAAGGCCTTATCATAGATAGGGGGTGTACCAAAAATCAGCTCCATAGGATCATCCTAGCCCCTCCATTTCTGGAGGACAAAAATGGGGCAGATTTGTGTCTGTCCATTTTTGTCCTCCACAAATGGAGGGGTTAGGATGATCCTATGGAGCTGATTTTTGGTACACCCCCCATCTATGTAAGGGACTTTCAAATGAATGGTTTGGATCATCCTAACAAAGTGGGCCCCCATGTGATTGGGCAAGCTAGCTCACCATAAGTTTGGTGAGCTTAAGCTCACCAACAGTTTCCTCATATATATATATATATGTTTCCGATGGTCAAGGATCAATACATGATGTTTTATCCATTGTGTAGGAGCTACCAATTATAATTTCAATTCCGTTCTATTTTTCAGATCATGGAAGTTCTTATTCAGATAGCGAGGAAGGAGAACTTCGATCTGCCGATGAGCTTTGCAGCTAAGATTGCAACTAAATCAAAGCAGAACTTGAGGAAAGCAATCATGGCACTTGAAGCATGCAAAGCACACAAGTAAGAAGAGCAAAAAAGAAGGTACATGCAATAGCTTTCATTATCTTGTATTTTACTTACTCGTGTACTGCCCATACAGCTATCCTTTTGTTGATGAACAATCAATTCCACTAGGCTGGGAAGAAGTCCTGGTGGAACTCTCTGAGGAGATTCTTGCTGATCCATCACCCAAAAGGTTAGCCCTGAGTATTAATTCTAAGAAATTATCATAGGACCCTTTAGGCCTTTACTTATTTATTGCGAAAGATTCAGACCGTCTATTAGTTCTGCCTAATTCATTAGAGGCCTAAATGTCCATGAAGTACTACTAAAACCTGTTAATTCTCTTGATCAAGCCTTTTATTTATTTAGCTTCTTTTGTCTGGGTGCATCTAGCCCTCCCCAGACCCCACAATGGCGGGAGCCTCGTGCACTAGGTCGCCCTTTTTTTGGTCAAAAAAAAAAGGCATGTGAACAATTTCCTTTAGGTCTTCATGTTTGGTATTCTGTTGAATAACAAACTTGCACTACTACCAGAAAGAGAAATCATACGCACATTCTAGTAGTATAAATGAAGGAACCTATGGGAGTCAGATACATGGCCTCTTGCAGCGAAGGAATCATTCTTCTAGAGCTAAACACCCATTCAGTAAATGAGAATTGAACTATCAAAATGGAGGTCTTCATCTTGTGATCTTTTGATAATTTCTACAGAATTTTTAGTAGTTGATACTTGAGAATTCTTCTAGTGCACTAGAAATATGTCTACAATGTAGCATTAGCAGCTGCATGGTCTGCACAACTTTGAGGTATTTCTATCAAATATAGAAAAAATATTCATGTATAGAGATGCATTAATTTAGGTTCTTTTTTTCTCTCATTAATGTTCAGATGCTTAAGGTTTTGGTTCCAAAGTTTTTCTTGGCTGAATGAATGTAAACTCACTGATTCCGAAAATATTGGTTGGGAGCCAATCTTTTGCAATCATGGGAGTAGAGGCTCAGAATAGGAGTCCGGCCCAACCCAGTTAACTTGGACAAGTTTTTGTCAAGCAACTTCATGATACTAAGGGTCCGTTTGGATACGCGTATTTTAGAATCCAGGTTTTTAATTTGAAAACAGTGTAAAAGAGGGTTCATGATCAAGCTGTTGTATGCTGTCCTAACAGCGTTTCTTGGATTTTAAGTGAGAAATTCAGGTTTTAAGAATCTCTCTTGCATCCTAAGATTTCTAAAGCCTGGAAATATGGGAGGATATGCTACTCTCTTGCTGCCGAAAAGAAGGGCGAGAAGTCAAAAATGAGTCAAAAACGACAGCTGGTCCGCTTCTTCTCTTGTCTCTTAGCTACAATTTTGAAGAAATCCCAGAATCTAAAATCTGCGTATCCAAACAGCCCCTAAGGGTTGAGGCACATTAGAATACATCTTAGATCACAACTTAGAAATGAGTCTTTTAATTTCAGAGTTTAGGTTGCCCAAGTCAACGGAAAATCTCCCAATTTATACAGTTTCAGCTGAGGGCTGATTCTTTTACAAAATCCGATTTTGCAGTCAGTACTTTGAGCCTGGGTGACTGAGTTGACTTGGTCGATTTCCAGGTATTATGGTCAGTGGTTGTGAAGATAGAGAGCATTTCGGGCACCGGAAGTATTTACAATTTTGATTAAACAAAGTAAAATGATATCTGCACTCACTTGTTTTGATAATGCCACTCCTCACTTTGTTAAACACTTTTCTCATTGACAATTGATAGCTTTTTGGGTATTGAAACTGCCTATAACGGCTAATTACTCACTGTTAATAAAGAGAGCTACACCATTATTAGAGAAAAGGAACTACAGATATCATTTACCAAAGTAAAACTCATTGACTAAGGGAGTCAGAGCCTTCTAGAAGAGATATGGGATTCTCAGAATACTTAACTAGCTCAAGAACGGTAGACCATATATGCTTCATAAATCCTTACAAATATTGCTGATTAAAAAGTTAAAGCATCTTCTTTTCAACTCCTGCGTTTTCCTTTACACTGTTTCTTTCGATACGCACATTGTACTTTGGAAGAAACAAAGCCTAAATCTTTTGACTCTTTTCAATCCCTTTAGTACAGAGGTTGAGATTAATCTTTCTTGTATTTGCTTTTGCAGGCTATTTTTCGCTCGTGGTAAGCTTCAAAAGCTGCTGATGGAATTTGTCGACCCCAAACTGATCCTCCAGGTAAATCCAGTGTCTTTTAAAAGCTTGATTAATTTTACATCGAGGAGGCACTCTCCATGATAGAACTATACATATACCCCAAATGCAGAAGCTTGTAGAACAGTTTCTCAAGGGAGTTGAAGCTAGCTTGAAAAGAGAGCTTTATTACTGGCATGCTTATTATGTAAGTACAAACCCCTCATGCCCTCTCCCTTTGATTTTGTTAAAAGAAAGAAACAGAAGCACTCATCATCTATTTCCTACAGGATAAGAGGCTGCCCGTTGGAACAGGTGCCTTGCTGAAATTAGAAGGTTAATGGACATTAACTCTCTCTCTCTCTCTCTCTCTCTCTCTCTCTCTCTCTCTCTGCTTGTATGTGTGTGAGACACAAAAGAGACTTTGTGTTATACTCAGTTGACTGATTTCAAAGCTACCATATTTTGATAATGGCACTACTCACTTTGTGCTATACTCTTTTAATTAGCCTTTTAAGGCAGTTACAATACCCAAGATGCTATCAACATCCAATCAGAAAAAGTGTAGATAATGAGTAATGCCATTATCAAATATATATATATATATATAGGAAACTGTCGGTGCGCTTAAGCGCCCAATCACTTGGGTCCCACATTTTCTGTGGTGATCCAAACCATTCATTTGCAAGGCCCTATCGTAGATAGGGGTGTACCAAAAATCAGCTCCATAAGATCATCCTAACCCCTCCATTTGTGGAGGATAAAAATGGGCAGATTTGTGGACAAACAATGTCTGTCCATTTTGACCTCCACAAATGGATGGGTTACGATGATTCTATGGAGCTGATTTTTGGTACACCCCCCCATCTATGTAAGGGCCTTTCAAATGAATGCTTTGGATCATCCTAACAAAGTGGGGCCCCTACACATATGGCTATTCTCTCACGAAATGACTTTCCGCCAAATTGCCCAAATCCCCATATTTTTGCTTACCTTCATCAATATATCGATATCGGAAGGGTGGCATATATTAGCGAACATATCGGTGGATCAGTATAGCAAGAATCTTAGGGTCAATTGGAGTTCCCATTTCATGATTACCTGTGTGTATGTATATGTAACTCTGCTTATAATTGTGGTTCGTTTCGTTCATTCAATGCTTCTTGTGGTGTGCAGAATTTGTGGCCAAGTTCTTGAGCATATACAGGAAGAGCTTTGGTGGTCGACGGTATCAGTAAAAAAAGTTGCTTACTTTACACAAATTAGTCGTGCTTTTTTTTTTAATACTTGTGAGGAGGACAGAATGCTGAATCCATGCAAGTATAAAAATGTAAGGAGTTGTGTTCTATATCCCGAGAAAATATCACTTCTTAAACAATAAAATCCATAGAGAAAGAAAACCAGTGCTTTGTAGACTGATCCTTATTGTTTTATCTCCACCATGTCTAAACTATATTTAGCTTTCTTCCAAGAGAATCAAAAGCTTAGATTTTTGTGAGCCTTAATCTTATAGGGAAGGGATGTCCATTAAGGCCATGTTTGGCTGCCATGAAATTTTTTTTCAATGGAATTGTAGTTTCTCAAGTGGTGAGAGAGACCGAGGAAGGGTGGGGGGAAGGCATGGCATCTCATGTCTCTACATCTCCCACCCTCTCTAGCCATCTCTCAACGCTTCAAAAACTAATATTTCATGGTTCATGGTTGCCAAACATGGCCTAAGCATGGAACCAGAACCATGTGGGTAGCATCATGATGGTACACCGAATTGGCCAGGTTCATAAGCATTTACAGGAAGAGTTTTTTTTTATTTCCTTGCTTTTCAGCAATTTCTTAACCTCTCCACACCTTATCCCTCTCAGGTTGGCCCCTCTCTCGCACTCCCTCATCATTGGGTAAGCTAATATTATGTGGAAAATAAATTCACCGTTACCGAACATGGCCCATTTTAGGGCAGAACTAGTCCCTATGGATGCACGGAATCACCCCTAAACCACGTTAAGTTTCTATCATTTTTAACAACCAGACATCCGTAAGAAAGCTTACTCACAGTCTAATTCACTTTTCTTCTCCCTTCTACCAATTAAATCAACCAGAGAGATCTAGCCATCTCTATGCGGTCAAGGCTTCGTTCTTCAATCTGGAGGTCGTAGGTTCAATCACAGCTAACCTACCTTAAAAAAAATTAGAATAGCTCGATGGAGTATGAAACTAGGTTTTTCCTTCAAACTATGCATGTTTGTAAAGATGAGTTGCAGACGCCGTCACCATGCCAGAGGGTTTGAATCAGTGAGTTGCAGGGATGTCATCACCATCATTTCATAGAGCTTTGTTATTGTTTCTGTTCTTGCCTTTCATTGGGTTATTTTGGCAATTTTAAAAGTAAAATACTCTTACAACAAATTAAAAATGTCCAAACAGCAAAAAGAAAAGAATGCATAAGGAGGGTTAAACCTCATTTTCACACTGATATCAAATCAGGTAGGCACTACTGAAGAAATAGACTCCAGGTACAAGGTAGGACATGAAACAGAAAAGGGAACTAGCATAATTTTAGTATAGCTTTACAGCAGTGGAAACTTAGAAAAAGAAAAGGAGATCATCATATATGCACAAAATGTTTAAGTATCATATGCAATAATAGCCCAGAAAGGGCAAGGCAAAGCAAATTTTGGTTCCTAGTACATTTTAATTTCTAATGAGAAGAAATGTGTCCATTTTCAGTATCTAAATGCCTGAAACTTTCGAGATCCGTCTTCTTCTTTTTTCTCTCTCCATTAGTTTCAATTATAAGATTACAGCAAAGATCAGTCCTTGGGTGAACTGCTACTGGCAGAAGACTTCTTTCCCGTGTACCTCTGACACAACATAAAACATGAACAAATATATGAATTACAGCTGATAATCACACATCAGAAGCAGTAATGATGCTAATGGTACAATTAAGATGTAATGGTATTATTATCATGGCATTAGAAACTTTTCTGATATGCAACGCCGTAAGAGTTTTTTATGATAACATTAAGGCCCTGTTTGGATTGCAAGAAAAAATATTTCTCATGGAATTTTTTTCTTCTACAATTTAGAGGGTAATGATATGATTAAGGTTAACTTAGAAGCATATTGTAATAAATTGAAGGCTCCAGTTGGTTCATGTTATCTTGTTTCATATGTAATAAAAAACTAGGAAATTTACAAGTACTTTTTCCTTTCCAAACTTTTCCAGAAAATTCCTGCAATCCAAACAGGCCCAAGATAAATAAAGGATATGCAAGCAATATTAGGATATGTACACAACAGCCAGCGGATATGTTTCATTTAACCAGTGATTTAACAACAATTAATTTCGGTATGAAAGTGATGATGGAGCTGGCCAAGAGGGCTAAAATGATTCCAATCTGACCTGCTTTCCGATGTTTAATGGGACGTATCTGTATTTGATCATGTGTAAAATTTGACGCTTCATCGTCAGGACAAACAGAACGATCCAATAGCAGAGCAATATGGGCCAGAAGACGGGCACATCAAATACAGAAAAGAATGTCATGACAAAAGCTACACAGAAGGCCTTTGTAATGGAATACCTGAAGACATGAGAGTAAAAAGTTTGTAAGCAGGAAAATCAGGTGTTATTCTAACTAGCACATAAAATATTAGTGTCCACTCATTAAGGAAATTTAGGATAATGATTAAAAAGACTAGATCAGAAAAACATGCTACTCCGCTCTAAACTTCCACAAATATGCAAGGAACTGGATGATGCCAACCCTCTTTAGTGTGTGGGTACACATACTCTTCTTTTTTTTAATGGTTGTGTGGGTGTGTATATATATATATATATATATATATATATATATATATATATATATATGAGAAAAGAGAAGGTACTCCATGGAGTAGATAACTTATCTACTCCTTACCTTAAAATAACAGTTGGGGCCACATTTTTTGGGTGATCCAAAGCATTCATTTGATGCGCCCTCACATTCTATGGGCGTGCCCAAAAAATCAGCTCGATAGGATCATCCTAACCCTATGAACTGTGGAGGCAAAAAATGGACAGATTTGTGCAGGTTTGTACACGTCCATTTTTGCCTCCACAGTTCATAGGGTTTGGATGATCCTATTGAGCTGATTTTTTGGGCACACCCTATCTATGCGAGGGCCCATCAAATGAATGCTTTGGATCACCGAAACAATGTGGCCCCAACTGTTATTTTAAGGTAGGGAGTAGATAAGTTATCTACTCCAGGGAGTACCTTCTCTCTCTCTCTCTCTCTCTCTCTCTCTCTCTCTCTCTCTCTCTCTATATATATATATATATATATATATATATATATATATATATAGAGAGAGAGAGAGAGAGAGAGGGAGAGAAGGGGGGAGGGGGAGGGGGAGGGAGGGGGAGAGAGAGAGAAGGGGGGGAGGGGGAGGGAGAGGGAGGGGGAGAGAGAGAGAAGGGGGGGAGGGGGAGGGAGAGGGAAAGGGGAATTGATATTCGCAGGACCATATTTAACAAGGGCACGTGACATATTGTCGTTTTACGAAAACGCACCAGAGCGGTAAGTTGCTTTTCCGTTTAAAACTAAAAGACATTAAAAAGGAAACAAAAAGTAACATTAGAAGAAAGAAAAAAAAGCCTCCACCAGCACCTCCAATTCCCCCGCCATCATGGTCACTGCCATGGATGCCACTCCCCGTTCATACAGAAAATCCATTACTATCAAAGAAGTTTACAGATTGAGATTTGAATCTTGCTTCTTTCAAGCCCCTATTGATATTTCTTCATATATATATATATATATATATATATATATATATATAAGCCAAAACTGTTTCAGAAGTCAAATGAGTACTTAAGTCATCTGAACCGAGATCAAGGCTCGAGCCAACGGTCCGACCCTCACTACAGCAACCTGCTCATTTTCTGACCTTCATGGAGTTAACCAAGAAGAAAGCCTGTGGAAAGATTATGCCACGGAACATGGCCTTCCACTTCAGGGGAAAAGCCCCAAAACTGCCTCTATTTCCATGACGATTTCACCAGGTTCTAAGCTGATTCCCTCCCTCTGCTTTTCTATAAACTCATTGAAGAAGACCCACAAGTGCCAAGGAGCCTAAAACCAAAAGCCCATATTGCCCTTCCGATTTTGTAGAGCTGGTTGAAATTTATTAAAGGAAAATTCCTTTCAACAGTTCGATGTGGCATTACAGGTGTTGACTATGATGGTAATGATCATAATGGTGAGCGGTTCTTAGATTTCCCATCTACCCTTGAAGTTCTAAACGATACAAATGTTAATAGCACCACTGATGATGGCAATGACCATGATGATGATGAGGCTAGTGAACACATACATCTTTTTTTTTTTTAGAGAGAAGATAACGATAGTGAACACACACATCTGTGCCTTGGGTAGAGGCTATGTTACATGGATTCTTCTGAATGGGGTTCTTCTCCGGTTCCTTCTCCATCGCTACCTTTTTCTGGATTTTTATTGGCCTCTGTTGACTCTAGATTCCCTTTTTCCCTTCTGTTCTCCCAATTTTCTCTGTCCTTCTAGGTCTCTTCAGATTTTTGGTCCTTTGTCGACCAAATCTTATGGCATTTCCAGCAACTTTCCCTCCTTTGAAGTTGATGAATCCACATCTGCTACACCTCCAGTTTCCTAGTCGTTGTGCGTGCCTTCCATTCAAAGCATTCTCTATTCTCCTTCCTCTCCTGGATCTAACCACTTCCCATCTGTCATCATCTGTCATATCATCACATTTCTCTGTGCTATTGACTTGCCTTTCGATTTCCTTTCCATTTACCTCTCTAGCCATCTCCCGAGTGTTCGAATGTTGGTTTTGGTTGGATTTTTTCCCTCAAATCTCTCTACCCATCTCTGGTTCCGGCCAAACCTCCATTGCCATCTCTGATTTCTCACTTCCATTGCCCAGAATGGACGTTGATGTTATAATTGAATTAGAACATTTTATTTGCTCCTAAATTCCTGAAAGTCAAACTGTGAATCCCATTTTTGCATCAATAGGCCCAAAATACATAATAGATTTGGATACCCCTGCCTGGCCAATTTGTCAGCCATGTCATTACTCCCGATTTTTTTTTGTAGTTACTTTACATGTGTAGGTATAATTTTCACTGTTACTGCAGGGGCAAAGGTGGGTGGAGAGGCTAGGTTTGGAGAAAATTAATGTTGCTACTGGACAACCATTCACTGGGATTGAGGTCCATCACATTTAGTTGATTTTTACTATCAAGATCTATCATTTGGAAATGGTTTGGAGAATGAGCACACATAGCAAAGGTGAGCGGAAGCACCTTCTCTCATGATTTTCATTTCTTAATTTAAACTCTTCAACAAAATTTATTCTCATTACATTTTATTTTATGTTGCTTAAGTTGTTTAGGAGTATGGTAAATTGTTACTTATTTTATATAATGAAGATTCTAGACCATGCTTAGGGCCTTGGGCCTAGGAATGCTCAAGGAAATAATCATTTACTGTAATCTATATTTCTTTCCTTTATTATTTTGTATCCCTTTAGTCCCTCTAAAATATTGTAACATAATAGAAACACAAGACATCCAATCAGAATATGCCATGAAATCCCATGCTCTTCAAGGATGCCCTTGGCGTCAGGGAACAGGTACAAGGGAGGAGTGTTGGTCTTCACACTTACACCTCCCAACCCTATCCAATACAAGATGCATCTCTCAATCAATTTCTTACTTCATGAAAAGGAAGAAAAAAGAAGCTTAATTTTGTTTGATTCTTCACTTGTTTCTTAGGTCGACCATATCAGCCTAGAACTTCACAATGTTGTCACTAGATGTATGACAGTTCTTCTCGGTGCCAACACACCCTCCACTCAATAACACCACCCGAAGGCACCACAATTGCTCCAACCTTGCATTCCAATCACATTAAAGTGAGAAAAGAGGGCAGATTGGTAGAGATTAATAGTATTATATGAACTTGACCTGAATTAATATGCACTCACTGGCCAATTAAGACATTCCTACAACTGTCCACACTTCTACTTGTTCTTAATGTTAGTATGATCCAATCCCTCCATTCACAACAACATATTTTTTAAAAAGTAAAAAAAATAAACGTTCACTCACAGAAGGAGCTCATTCCTCGTCTGTTGATTTGTAGGAACAAATTTGACCACATACAAGTATGAGCACTAATTTACTAATATATACAATACCTTCAAATAAATCTTGCATGATACTAGAATAACAATACAAGAGTTAACTCTAATTTAACTCTATCTGCACTTTAAATTTAGAGTCGTGGCATAAAAATGAAAAATAAATAAAAATAGACAAAGAGAATGAGATGGATCATCTAAAACTTCTAGAAAAGTCACTCAACTTTCAAAATGTCCGCCTATCGTCTCTTAACTTTGACTTAATTAATTTTTTAAGGATTCTAGACAGACAAGTGTCCAAGACACAAAACCTTTGACTTAATTGATTTTGTATGTATTCTAGACAGAAAAGTGTCCAAGACACAAAACCCAAATCTAGGTACATAAAAAATTGCAAATTTCCAAACACAATCGATTCCAAGGGATCCACTACAAAAATGGACCACTTGTATTGATAATTACTGAAGATTAGAATAGTATAGCGTACATACCATACAAATTGAAAAAATATAGCATACATACCGGTCATAAAAAATATGGTGTCTTATCGGATGTATTGGCCTATATTGACCAAATGCCACCAATATTGGTGTCAAAACTTTTAAATTCTAGATTGCTTTGTAATGCAATCTAAAGCCTTCATTTCAATCACTTTCAACTCTTATTTTATTTTATCTCGGATTAGGGGTCATATGACCATTTAATATTTATTACTCAAATTGAACGTTAAAAATGAACAAATAGCAAATCAACTGATCACGAGGGATCAACAATTTGAGTATTGTCTCTTATGGAGGTAAATGATTTCTTTTCCTTTGTTTCTTTTCTTCTTCTTCTTCTTCTTTTTTGTGTGTATGTGGGAGGAGTGTGGGAGGAGTGTGAGGGGGGGGGTAACAAACTTCTACTCAAATGAAAGCACGAAAGATATGATCAAGATAATCATGGAAAGAAAGAGGCATAAGGGGAATCAATAATACAACATATACTTCTAGCGCTTCTTAATCAATTGAAAATCAATCAACAACTACCATGAGCAATTTGTTTACATTGCATTGCTAGCAAGTTAGCCTACAAACTGGTATTTCTTCCCACATATGAAAAGGATATATGGTGGTCCCCTTAATCGTAGGAACAATTCCATTAGAAGAATTAAAGTTGGCCAAGTGGTACCATATAATCGTAGATCTAAGTAGAGCACCCCATGGAACAAGTTATCAAAGGTAGCCCACATGACTCTATTGAAGACCATACTTTCAATATTACCTCTAGATATTCTTTTATTGCATTCTTTTCAAATGCTCCACAACAAAGCCAGAAAACCCACCTTCTAGAGAATCCAACCCCTTAGTTCCTCCACTGAGTTTGGCATAGCCAAGCAAAACCTGAATAGGGAGAGGATTATCCCTGAAGTTGGACAGTGATGTACAGTGAATTATAAGATGATAAATTGATCCCCTCTATCAGTTAGGGATGCCTAGCTGAACACGGTCAAATCTAAAAACTGCATGATAAATTGATCCCCTCTATCGCTTATTTTTTGTGGTGGGCCCCTTACGATTAGAAATAAATAGTATATGAACCACGCCCCTCCCCCCCCCCCCAACTTATGACCTAAAAACAAGTAAAGAAAATCCCAACTATATTCTTCTCCTCCTTTTTCTCCTCTCCTTTCCTTCTTCCCCTCCTCATCCTTCCTACTTCTACCAATACCAACCACAAGTTTAGATTACTAATCATGGAATTTATATTTAATTTAATAATTTTGAATTAAAAATAGATAATTACACATTTTACTCTTTTCTTCTTTTTTTTTTGGAAAGGGCAAATAGATAATATTAAAAAATGAGACCGAGGAAGTCCCGAGGGAAGTACAAGATAAAATAAAACAAAACAAAAACAGAATGAGTACAGTAATCAATAAGCCGGGAAGTGAAGGAGGAAGATGGTCAAACTGTTCCAAGCCCTCCCTAAAAACTCCTTCTCTGGCTAATTTATCTGCAATCCCGTTTGCAGATCTTTTCACATGATATGCGTGAAGATGAAAGACTCCAATTATGTCTTGAATCTCATCAAAGAAAGCCGCAAAACTCCACGGAGGAGAGTGTGACCCATTAATCCAACTTATGAATCTGAAAAAATCTTATGTTTTACGATCCGATACAATTTGAACCTGTTACGATTTACGATTCTGATTTTCAGAAGCTTTCAGAAAATACCACTTGCCGCTCTGACATGGGAACCAAAAACCCCCTTTTTTTTGTTAGGGGATAGCTGTAAATCATCAAAAGAATGCACGATTCAATGACACATGTTATGAGAGACTGCTAGTTATTTACGAATATCTCCTCATTTTTTAATTTATTTATCAGTGCTCTTTTTGTCTTTTTATCTATTATTCCATCTTTTGATGTAGGTTTTGGATTCTTCCTCATTGTTTGATGTGACTATATGTTTTTGAGGCCAGTTCCAAGAATTAATGAATCTATTTACTTACTTTCTTTCTCCGTCCCAGTTACTTTCGTTTTTTTACTTCTTATATTTTCATGATTACTTTGCATTTTCATTTAATATGTGTTGATGTTTAACTTTCATTAAGCTAGATCTACATATTTTTCAGCTTAGTCCCCGCAACAATAGGTCTACAACCTATTTATTTTACTTTTCCATTTTTCATGATTTTCATTTATTTAATGGCTTTTTCACGATTTTCTTTAATTCTTTTTTTAGCAAGTAACTTCATTAAAGAGAATGGCGACTGATAAGGTCAAACCCAAGAGAGAATACAAATGAAGAGTCGACAATAGTCATAGAGAAATGAACCCCTCAAGGAGGCATTAAATCAAAGATAGCGAGGCTGTCCCTTTAAACCCGCATCCATGCTAACCGATCGGCATCAGAGTTGGTCGACCTCCTTACAAGCTGAAAAGTCATTGGCACATCCTCAAGTCGATCAAGCATCTCGTCAATCATGTGAGCAAAGCACCAAAGATAAGGCTAAATCTCACTCATCCACCTGACAACATTGAGTGAGTCTCCTATAATCAATCTACTAAGGTCCCTAGTGTCTACAATCCTCATATCCGACAAGAGTGCTCTTACCTTAGCTTCATTTGAATCTGCGATTCCAATTGGGCCTGAGAAAGCCCACTTGGCTACACCATCTCATCCCTTAGGGTACCACCCACGCCAGCTGGCCCTGGATTACCTAGGCTCGACCCATCAAAGTTTTAACTTTAGCCATCCTTGGCCTGAGGGTTCCCAGTTAGCGAAGGAGTGCGTACCTGCACCGCACTAATGCACCCCCTAGTGTCTACAATCCTCATATCCGACAAGAGTGCTCTTACCTTAGCTTCATTTGAATCTGCGATTCCAATTGGGCCTGAGAAAGCCCACTTGGCTACACCATCTCATCCCTTAGGGCACCACCCACGCCAGCTGGCCCTGGATTACCTAGGCTCGACCCATCAAGGTTTTAACTTTAGCCATCCTTGGCCTGAGGGTTCCCAATTAGCGAAGGAGTGTGTACCTGCACCGCACTAATGCACCCCCGCCCCCCGCTCTCCAATAAAAAGATCGTAAGCAGAGATGAACCAGAAGCTTGCGAGGGTCTTTACACAAGATATGGTTAATGCTATCACCTTAGTGTGCGTGCATAGTGACTTCACTTGTCAATCCCCTGAAGTAGCAATTTTTATAACATTCCAAATTATATTGTATTTAATTAATAATACAATCTATAGAATTTATAGGTAGTAATGAACTACACAGAACCTAAGCTCAAACCACAATTACATTTCATCAACCTTCAACCCATAAGCCTTACGACCATTAACAATGTGATCTTCGAAACCAATCCATTTAGCCGATCGTGACAATTCATGCACAATTTTTTCAAATGGGATACATCTAAAATCCCAGACCATTTTCCATGGACTCGAATTGACTCATACATATTTCATAAAAACAGGCACAAAACTCAAAATTGGAAATGAGAAGAACATAATGCAAGATAATGCAATTCAATATGCGCTTCAAGTCCTAACATTTTTTATGCAGAGATCGGAATGCTGACATCAAGTGTCTACGCGTAACCCACGAAAAAGGGAAATGAAAGCTATAAGATAATATAAAATCCAGTGAGAAGAAGATACATTTAACATGTCAAACAAGAAAAGAACCGAACTCAAACTGGTTAAAGCAGGAGGTCCAATGCTACTAGATGAAAACACTTTGCCTGATAATCAACGGACATATATGAAAATAACAACTTCATTCAACAGACTTAATTTCAAGGACGCCGAGATGAAATTACCAGAACTTGAACTCAGGGAGACGACGAATGAAAGGCCTGAACTCATCCGAACCCTTGGTCGGGAGGGATGCTCCATCCATAACTTCCAGCTCTGGATCAACCTTCGGCGACAGGAACCCAATCAAGAGATTCAAGACATAGATCCCGAGCCCATACGAAATGATGTAAAACCCTTGAATGAAATAAACACGCAAAACATAAATCGCTGCTACACCGAGCGTTCCCATCCATCTCCCAACCGAATGCGGTGTAGATCTATCCAGATAGTACCGAAAGGCCCTTGAGAAATCGCTCCTCCATTTTGCCAGAGGCAACGAGGCGGCAACGCCATCACCCGAAACTCCCTCCATGAAAATTAGGGTTTAAAAGACCAACAGACCTAAGAAAGAAAACACTGAAAATTTCAGCAGAAATTCCTACATAAATCAAACTTCCATGAAAACTAGGGTTTTAGCAAAAGATAAATGCAGCATGTTTTCCAGAGGAATGATGATTTCACTGATAAGCAGATCGCAGATCAGAATAAAAAAATGTCCATAACAAAAACACTAGAATCTAAACCTCCTTGATAATTATGGTTAAAAAAACAAAAAATATATTGTGCTCTTAACCTCCTCGGTTGTGAGCTTTTTCTAATTAATCAAGCATAAAGTAACAATAAAAATGTCAAGATCGATGAAACTACGTTATGACAATCAAAACGGATCTGAAATGCAGAAAAGAAAAAAAAAAAAAGGAACGAGATTCAGAAAACCCAAACCTTGAAAAGAATTAGGGCTTTGCTAGAAGAAACAGATCCGAATTAGAGCAAGCAGCACCATGAATGGAAGATAAACAAGAGTAATGTAGTCTATGTAGAGCTAGGGTTAGGGTTAGGGTTACGGTAGAGCTAGGGTTTCAGAGAAGAATGGATGAGAGAAAATACCGGAATTATTTACGCCTATCGAAGCAACGAAGGAGAAAAGTAAATTCCGTGGACGTTTTGTTTCCTTTTTCCTGCGGAGATATCTGAGATAGGAAGGGCATTGAAAACGGAGAATTTATATGGTGTAGGCCCTTATACTTATAGTCCCGTATTTTTTTAAAATACCGTACGGACCACACTATAAGATGATCCAAACCGTCCATGTGATGGGCCACAACGTAAATAGGTTGTGTGCAAAAATCAGTTGCATTGGATGATCCCAACCCTCCGATCTATAGAGGAATTGCATATTATGGAAACCTTTATAGATCGGATGGCTAGGATCATATTATGGGGTCGAAGACCGCATGAAGCGCATGATCTTACACCTGTTTTAATTACCATACTTACCCTTCAAGGTCGGCGATGATTCGCTTTGAGTCTTAACATAGTATGGGCAACAATGTCAAAACAATCCGTCGGCAGCCTATTTAAACTTGGATTATATGAGCTTCGTACGCCCTCCACCTGTCATTTCCACATTGATCGATCATCCTATGGATCCAAACCGTTCGTTCAATCCCTTTTGAGAATTGTATTAAACTTTGACAACTGGTTAAATAATAAAAGACAGGGTGATTTAGTGCAATTATAAGAAGTGCCAATATCACTGGCCTTTGCTAAACATAGTTTATGTAGGGGTAGTTTATGTAGGGGTGCAAGTTTGGCCCTGTGAACCCTGACCCGAACTGACTCAGGGTTGGAAAATCCAACCCTGAGAGCAGGCTTGGGTTCAACCCGACCCGACTTGACCCTGTTGCAGCCCTAGTTTATGAGCTATGGCCGACCTAAGAAGGGTGGATAGATCGGATGGTTCTATAATAGCCACAAATTTTCCAATAGTAAAAAATAGTGAAAAAGATTTTAACTTTTTCAAAGACATTTCAAATGGTCCATCAGGATAGACACAATGTAAAAGTAGAAGGAAAGGAATTCCAATTCCCATTCTTTACTTTCCTTTTTTCTCTTGATTTGATAAGAAACTGTGAAGAACAGGTTGTATTTGGCAACCAAACAATGCTAGTCAATTGAAGAAGTGTCCTTTTACCCCTTACAGGTGCGGCTCTTTGGCTTAAAGTCTTGGGTAGGTTTCCCAGTGACGCGAGTCCGAATCCTCTTGGGCTTGCCCGATGCGCGTGGTTTACTGGTGATTGCATGCATCCACAGGGAAGAGTCCCGCTCTACAAAGTGGGGTGGGGACACCCTTCGTCAAAAAAAAAAAAAAGTGTCATTTTACTTCCATTTTCCAACATTTTGATGTATCCATAAATGATCTTGGTTGTTCATCTAGTGGGACCCATAACAATTTCTCTTCGAATAAAATTAGAAGACCTATGTTGGTTAGATCCATGGTTTCAAATTTTGGTTTAGAAATGCATTTTTGTCCTCACTGAAACCGGAATTTCAATCCAACGAAACAATTAAAAATAATATTTTATTTAATACACAATTTTGGCTGAAATTACCGAGTTGAAATTTTGGGAAAATATTATTCAATTAAAAAATCGAGATTTTTGGGTAGAATTTTCTTAAATTTCAATTTCGGACGAAATATCGGGAAAACAAAATTTCTAAATTTAGCCGAAAAATGTAACGCTTCGGGCATGTATGATTTCGATCTCGGTTTTGACCGAAATCCGAAGTTTCGGTTGAAATTTAAAACCATAGTTAGATCTAGATGCCAAAATACATAGAGGAAGACCATTAATCCGATGATTAGTATTGTCCGATCAGAATAATTTTTGGCGGATGAGATCTTCCCTTGTAGTGTAAAAGAGTAGTCATAAATAATTAAATAGACTATAGGGTGCTGGACCAGGAATCCACATTTGAGAATTGAGATATTGTAAGCCAAAAATTAGTCTGATCTGAAAATCTAAACATTAAATCAATGGCGAATTCCTCTTTACATTTCCGTATCTAGATCTAACGAACAAAAGTTTTCCGAATTTTAGTCCAAGAGATATCGTTATGGGTCCCACTAAATGAACAACACAGGCCCCCTTAACACTCTTTGGGAGTATATGTGCATCCACAATTCCACATCATAGTCCCTCCAACAACAGAGATTTCATATGGTGTCCGAGCGTGTAGTCCAGTATTTCTCTGAAAGTACAGTGGGTCCCACTTCTAAAGATGATCCAAATCGTTCACTTATCAGGGCGACGATGTAAATATGCAGTCATCTACAGATCGGAGGGTTAGGATCGTCTTATGGAGATGATCTGGGCATTTACATAGGATCATCTTCTCCACAGGATGATCCTAACCCTCCAATCTGTACAGGACTGCACATTTACATCGTGGCAGGATAAATGAACGGTCTGGCCCATCCTTTGAAGTGGGCCCCACTACACATTTAGAAAAATACTGGACTTCTTGCCCGGGCACCGTATAGAGTCAACAAAAGTCATCCTTCCCAAGAAAGCACAAAGTCTCACTAAAAAGCGTCTGCACAATGTACCGAATCTCTCTCTCTCTCTCTCTCTCTCTACCACGTACTCGAATCTCCACCGTCCGATGATTGGCTTCAACGCATCCAACGTACTTTAAGTAGCCAGAGACCGACAGGTGAAACACTGCCCCGGAAAAGGCCTCCCTCTACCAGATTTCGGAGGTCTTTAAGTAGCCAAGAAATTGAGGAAATTATTCATCCTCATCAAGAACAATTTCTCTTCTTTTACTCTCTAAGCTCTGTAAGTTTCTTCATTTTTTTTGTCTTCTTTACTGAGTGTGTTTTTTCCCCTTCTCATTCACACCATGCTTCTTTTTTTTTTTGTAATATTGAAGGTCTGTTTTAAAATCTGTTGGTAACATTATAATTTTAAATTTTGGAGGTGAGAGATGGCTAGTGGAGATGGAGAAGCGAGTGGGCACTCAAGGTACCCTCATGTCGTACTCAACGAACGTATACTCTCTTCCATGTCTCGAAGATCTGTTGCTGCTCATCCCTGGCACGATCTAGAAATAGGTATGATTCTACCAATATTGAACCCAGATTTTGATTCGCATTTCTATCTATTTCCTTTGAATTTATTTTTATCTTCTCTTAAACTTTGCTAAACAATTTCTTAGTTTTTTATCCGATAGCTGTATGCAGTTGCAAATAATCCTACGCCTGTGTTTTTTATGCAGGACCTGGTGCCCCGGCTGTTTTCAATTGTGTAAGCTGTCATTCAAAACTGGAAAATTTAGCTTTTACCTCTCATGTTACTGTGATTTACATGCATTACTTCAACTTTCATCAGGTTCCATCTAGTGTGATTTTTGTTTTGAGGAAATGCAATTTTTTTAGGTTTCAATTTCTATCTAATATGCTTTTAGGAGCGGTAAAGACTTAAAACTAGCTTTAAATTGGTAACCAGCTCTGTGAGTTGAGTTGATTAATGCTTATATTTTTGTCAGTTGAATCAGGGCGCATTTTATCCAAGAGTATGTGAGTTGAGTTAATTAATTCTTTTATTTTGTCAGTTGCATCAAGGCACATTTTATTGGAGAATTTGAGTCAAATCAGATAGATATCCTTCGTCTTAGTAGGATTGCGAAAGATTCGGTCAATAATCTACTGAATCTTACTTGCTCTAATATCCTTGAGAAGTAATTTAGGTAAAGAAAACTTATCTGCTTATCACTGAAGTTTGTGGTCTCTCTCCCTAGGTTGACGGAATACATGGGGAGGGAGGCGGATCTCTCTCTCTCTCTCTCTCTCTCTCTCTCTCTCTCTCTCTCTCTCTCTCTCTCTCTGTGTGTGTGTGTGTGTCTCACCCTCTCTCTCTGTCTCATTGGCGGCGATGCCTCGGTAGAAACCGATGGGTCCCTCGTGGAAAGGGTGGAACGGAGGGCTTGGCGAAGGCTGACGGTGGGAGATGAACAGGAGCGGGCTTGGATTTGGGTTTTGAGGGTGTTGATAGTGGAGACCATCGTGGGGGATTTTGTTGAGGTCGAGAAGGGGGTGGTATTCCGGGTGGAAATCAGGGTCCCTGACTTGGGGGAGGCGTAAGTAGCCAACTAGCCATGTAGGGTTAGGGTTTGAAGAGGAAGGAGGAGGAGAGTATTATACTTATTAGGGTTAGGGTTGAAGGGGGAAGGAGGAGGGGGAGTATTGTCGTTGTTAGGGTTAGGGTTAGAGTTTCGAGATCACGTTCGGACGGGTATTGAATGATTTGATTTGAGTGGGGAAGAGGGGTAGAGAGTCACGGACGGGAATTAGATGATCTGATTCTAGTGGGGAGGAGGATTTTTTGGTGGTAAGAAGAGGGGCAGACGGTCACGCCTGAGGAAAAGCCATGGAGATTGGAAGGAGAAGATAGATGGGCTGAGTTGAAGTAGGAAATGGAGAGGATGGTGGAAGGAACAAAGATGTTTTTAATGGGGATCCGTCTGAGATTGGTCGTGGTGCGAGGTGGAGGCTGCTGGAGATCGGATGATGTTGATGGGTTGTTGGCTATCGTGCACGGTTAGGGGCGCAAAATAGCTCTGGGTCTTTGAGTGGGGTTTTGAAAATCGAATTCGCCAGCTTGAATGTGGTGGAGAAGTCTGCGGGACGTGACAGGTCACGATCTTGACTTTGTGGGGCCACAAATATGGCACTTTTTGTTGGATTCGATACAATTGAGGCTATTGGATAATGTAAGGGGGAATGAGTTTTTCCTTTGGGCCAAGGAGAATGCTCCTGGGCAATTCATACTATGTAAATCTGGTGGGACTATTGGTCCCCATTGTAAATTTTGCTGATATGAATATATTTGTCAATTTTCAAAAATAAAATAAAAAATTATCTAGGTGGAGTTGATTCAAGACAGTTTGTGTCGAGAGTTGAGCTAACCTTTGGATGGTTTTCTATTATGTTTTAATATGAAGTTCACAGGGCTTCCACCATATGCGACTTTCTTGGGAATTGCATTTGGCTTTGGAGAAATATAGTCCAGCTTGTGTAACTAACTACTGTAACTAACTAACCATTTAATCTGTATCAATTCTGAGTTTTTGTACTGGCACTCTATGCCCCTCATGTAGTTTCTCGTTTTCCTTTTTGGTAAGACTGTTCTTCATAAAAAAAAGTGAAAATAAAAGAAATTGAGAATAGTGGTTAACTTATACGTTCCTGGCATTGAATGTTCTTTATGAATAAGTTTGGCTTGAAGCATCAGTTTATTTAGGGACTTTAGTTATAGTTTCGTTTTCTCCACTTCACAAATTTATGATAGATTGTTTGACAAATTTCTGGTGTTCTCAAGCATCAGCAATAAAAGTTTGGTCAATTATGGAACAGGAGTGGATCCTTGAAAGTTTTTTTGGTCACTCCTTTATAAGTGCATTTGCGATCGTGTCTATGATTATATCCGGAGGTTTTGGTTTCAAGATGATATCTTGTGTGGTTTTTGCATGCTTGTGGGGTTCATTTGTCAAGTGTCACTTGATGGAGCCTAATGTGAGAAAAAGCATCTCATGCTCATTAGTCTCCACTGGTATATGATTATGCGCTTCATGTAATTCGATGATGGTAGTTCCCACTAATCAGATAGGGACATATCCCATAATGGATTATGGCGCCATTTGATAGGTTTTGTGGAATTGTTTGTATGGAAACCTATCAAAGTCATCAAATTGGGACTCATGCCCAAGTACATAAGCATGAATCATTAGTTCTTGCTAAATTGTATTGAAATCACAGTGACAAACCATTGATCTTGCCCCATAAATGTGCATATAAATGGCTATCCATGGATGGTGATCAACTTACGACTTGGTTTGTTGACAAGTCAAACATTCGGTCTGCTTGGGTCTTTTCCTTCAACTGGGGCCATATGAATGAACAGCATATGGTAGATATGTGGCTTTCATATTGTATATCTCTCCTTTCCCCAAAATAACTATCTTCAATTATCTTTATCGATTAGGCCCTGTTCCACCTCTGTCTCTCCATCTATTGTTGCATTTTCTTTTCTATATCTTATTTTTTAATTGTTGTTTCTGATAATTTAATTTTCCTTTCCCAAGACCGTTGCGTTTCCAAAATTCTAACATCTCTCCCAATGTTATGTACGCTTTCAGGATATAATGAGTTTCCAACATAGTATAAATACTTATACGGCACTACATTTTCTGGTTTGCTCTTTTGGGTATAATGATAATTTTTATTTTCAAGATTTGACACAGGCAATTCGAAGGAGACACAAAAAAAGAGAGAGATGCTAAATTTTATATTTAAAGACCAGTGATCCATATCTTTGCTACTTTTGTTATATGTCATCACAACGGTCATTATGGTGTGAAAAAATTAATATTTTATTTAGTACCGTCGTATTACGAGAGGCATTTGTTGTCCTGCCTGAGCAACATTCAGAAGGTTGTTTATTGGATTGGAACTTGGTCCAAAGGTTGTTTATTGAAATTGAAACTTGGTCATAGACTAGCTTTAGCTAGCCGATTCTCAAGCCCAAGTTCAGTTTTTTTAGAAGCAATCGTCCTGGAGTTCTGCATTGACCATTGACTAGTTCAGTTTAACTCTGAAGGCAAAAGACCAATTGGCGAGTTGATTCCAAGTTTCTGAACATTGCGTATCAGTGTTGATTCCCATTTTTTTTTTTTACGTTTTCAGCTTTGATGATCTTGGTTCTTCACTCATATCATCTTACAAATTCTGCTGCAGGTGGTTGAAATTGGCAAGGGTAGTAAAGTCAAGTATGAGCTGGACAAGACAACTGGTCTTATAAAAGTATGAACCTAATTTCTTTTCCCTCCCATTTAACTTTCCATTTCATGTCATTTAAGAGTTTTTGTAGGAGCCTACAATTTGTACACTAGCTTAAATTCTTAGTTAGGGAATCAACCTACTTAAACTGATGATGACTGCGAATTTGGCATGCACGCTTTTCTTTTGCTCATGACTCGTCCCACAAAATCTTATAGTAATTGCTGTTACATAGTTTGCGTCTGTTTCCAACCAATCTATTATATAGTTTGCTTCTGTTTCCAACCAATCATTTTTTTCCCCCAGTTTTCTTGCTTTTCCTTATTGGTCGATTTTTTTTTTTGAATGATTTTATAAGACCATGCTGACCCCAACTAGTTTGGGACAAAGGCTTAGTCGAGTTGAGTTGAGTTGAGTTTAATGATTTTTCCTTATTGTTAGATATTCCGCTTAATGGCAGTTTTTTGCCTCATGGTTACGGGACCTTAGATAAAATCTATGGTTGAGTGAAGCATCATGTTTTCCTCACAAACACATACACATGCACAAACTTAGGTACATTCTTAGATACATATTTTCATTGAATGTTTTTACTTGTTTTTAGAATGTGATCGATCTTGGTGCCCAAGTAGTTGGAGCATGATGGTCACAGCCTTGAGGTTGCAAGTTCAACCCTAGCAATTATACTTGCCTAAGGCCCTGTTCGTTTGAGATTATGACAACTGATTGTGAGCTCTCAAACCGATTATTGGACTCAAAATTACATTAATTTTGAGTCCAATAATCAGATTGGGGCCTCACAGTCGGTTTCCACAATCTTAAACGAACAGGGCCTAAGATCTAAAAGGGCTGTTTTATTGCAGGACAGGTTATGGATATGACCCTATCCTGGCTGGTTTGTATTCCAGGATATGTTGTTCTGGATAAGTTATATTCATATGATTTTTTATCCCTGAAAAAACCTTATTTTCAAAAAACAAGGACAACTGCAACTCCACTTTTTGACAGAAATTACATTATCCTCTTTTTTGAAGATAAGTGCTTTGCCTGTATATATATTTCTTATGATGGATAGTTGTGCTACAAACAATGGATTACTCTTATCTTGGAATATACCTTATCCAGGACAATCTATTCTACAATCAAACAGCCTCAAAATATCTGTTGTCAATGCTAGTGCAGCTTACTCGCAGATGACCACTTATGTAGGCAATTACTAGAACTTAACTAACATATTACAATCATGAATGTAAGTTCAGGTCGATCGTGTTCTTTACTCATCTGTTGTGTATCCACACAACTACGGCTTCATCCCACGAACACTCTGTGAAGATAGCGATCCCATGGATGTACTGGTGTTGATGCAGGTACCTTCTCTTTTTCTTTGAAATTATTTTCCTGTGATTTCTCTTTTGTCTTTTGATTCACATTTTTGAAACATTGGTGAATTTACCCCTCTTCCATAGGAGCCTGTGCTGCCTGGTTGTTTTCTGCGTGCCCGAGCCATTGGGCTAATGCCGATGATTGATCAGGTGAGATTTTTTCCATGCTTCCTTAAATGTTGATGAGCTTCGAGTTATGATTTTTTTTTTTTTTATGGTCATCTTTGAATATGATTAGTATGCCAGTGACCTACTATTAGGTTTTTCAATGACCCTTCATTCTTATCCATTGTTTTATTAGAGACTATTTGGTCCATTGTGGTTAATTAGTATATGGTTCCTTGCAGGGTGAGAAAGATGATAAGATAATAGCGGTATGTGCCGATGATCCTGAGTTTCGTCATTACCAGGACCTCAAGGAGCTATCCCCACATCGCCTTGCAGAGATCCGCCGTTTCTTTGAAGACTGTATCCTTTTCTGTAACTTAATTGCATAATTCCATTTTTTATTTTTATTTTTTTGTGTTATAATCCAAATGGAGTCTTCAACTACAAGTTGTTTTCTTCAAGTAGAAATGATCTTTGAACGGTTAACGAGTTCATTTGGGTAGCTTAGTATTGTTCTGACTATTTTTGTTCTTCTCTGCCTATTTGAAATTTCAGAATGAGCTTGCAACTTGGTCTGCTAATTTACTTGGACCTAAAGTTCATTTGGGTCACTCTATCATATTGGTCTATTTCTATGGAGCTTAGCCTCGGTCTCATTAAACATGTACTGACTATGCATTTCCCCATAGATTGTTTCTTCATGCTATTGGCTTGATTGTTGTATCTAGCCTTGACTCTATCAATAATAAAGACAAGAAGAATGAGAACAAAGAGGTTGCTGTGAACGACTTTCTCCCAGCCGAAGACGCCGTTAAGGCAATCCAGTACTCTATGTGAGTTCTCTGTACATCTTATAATCAATTTTCCAATTCAAAAGTTTTGGGTGGGACCTGACTAATTGACTCCAGGGCTTCGTACTATTTTGTGTACATCATATAATCAATTTTCCAATTCAGAAGTTTTGGGTGGGACCTGACTAATTGGATCCAGGGCTTCAAACGCTAAAAATAGTATACACGCTTCCCTTGACACATTCTAGTATTGGTTCAGAAAAACCGGTAGTCCACCCACAAAGTCTATGTTCAGCTACATCTTGCCATAATATCTTCAACCAAATTCAGGAGTCATGGCCATGGGTAAATGAAAGGTGCAAGTTAGTTGGCACTAGGTTGCAACCTTATCACCTTCTTAGCTCTCACCACATTGGCAAAATGCCAGTTTAGTCTTGCTAATGGATAGGCTCACACCAAAATTAGCAATACCGTCAGGAAGTGCGAGGATTTAATGTCTATGAGCACCCTCATCTTGAGGCCAAGCCACTCCATACTGTCAACCAGGGGCGGAGCTACATGTAGCATAAGGGGGGCAGTTGCCCCTGTTGAGTTGGGCCAATTCCTTAATAGGCCCAATTCAATTGGGCCCAGCCCCTTCAAAATTTGAAGGCCTGCCCCCCTTATGTATAAGCCTGTATAAGTGTGCCCCCCTTATGCATAAATCCTGGCTCCCCCACTGCTGTCAACTATCCTGTCCTCAAATTGCAAACCAGCTTTTGCAAGTAAGGTTTGCATGGGACCACTTTGGACTGTTTCCTCACACAGATTTCATCCTCTCCCTATAGCTTTTTCTCATGTTTTGAAACCCTCCTGTACTTCACATGTTTCAGAAAATTTTAACTTAATTGTATAAGTATTTCACTTCAGGAAAAGAATTCAAGACTTATGGGCAATATAGCTTACGTAGAACCCCTTTGGACTCTAAAATTTATTTGTACATAATCTTATATACAAATGGTTTTGAAGTTAAATATTGTTATGATTATATTAGTTTTAGAAATGATCTAGTCATTGGCTTCCAAAGAGACTAATTTCCCATTTGCAAATAAGACTAAATTGAAATAATAGTATTTGCAATAAGAACTAATTTTGGTTGCTTCCAAAGAGGCCCTTACAGTTGTGTTTTTTTCATGATTCTGATATTGTAAATGGGTTTACTTGGGCTGTTATTTATCTTCCAAACCATTGGTGCAGGGATCTGTATGCCTCTTACATTGTGGAGAGCTTGAGGCAGTGACTTCCTCTTACTGTCTGTAATTTGGCAGGCAAGTAGACCATCTGCAACCTACCTCCTATTTATATGCATTCATCTTTACTAATATGAAGAGAGTACTCTGTGACCTGAATTATGTTGTAAGAGCCATTGCATTTTATTATATGTGGCCTTTCTTAATACTATATCAATGAGTTCTGTTGCATAGCTTTCAACAAAAACTTCAGCTTATGTTGTTCAAGCCATAGTATGTTTTTCAAGCCTAGTTTCAATACTCCTCCGTGTCTTGCCGAGTCGACTCCTTTTTGGCAGTGGTTCGAGGGGCATTTATTGTTTTGTGAATGGCTAGCGTCTGTCGCGAAAGGCATTTCGCGGCTGGTCTGTCACATGCCAGACCACCCACCCCGTGAATGGAGACAAAAGTTGTGGTCTTCATTCACTAGGTGGCTGGTCTGAGATGCGACAGAATGAGAAATGCCTTTTGTGATGGACCCTGGGAAATACCTTGTTTAAATTATCAGGAAGAAAAATGTTGATGTGATAATCACTGGTGGCAAGAATATGAGACGTACAAATCATATGAGGCCACGCAATTAAAGTAAATAAACTTTAAAGATCCTGCTGGATTTTCAAATCACATGATTTCTGAGTCTGGGTTTTTTATTTTTAGTTCAGTTCAATCATTCTTCGGAGTAACCGGGGATTCAAAGTGGAGGATTGGATTTTCCTTTGACTACAACCATATAGACAAGCCATCGCCAATGTGCATGCTTTCACCACAATTTTGTGAGCTTTACAGAGTGTTAGAACTCATAGGTTCCGTCACTTACCAGCATCTTCCCATCCAGTCCAATGTACATCCAATTTTCGAAGTTTCATGCTTGAAGAAGAAACTAAGGGGCATGTTTCGCAACCATGATTAAAAATTCTGGGGAATATTTGTTTGTTTGTGAGAGTTATTTGAGAGGGGGGTTAGTGAGGAGAGCATAAGATGGGGGAGGGAATCAGATGAAAAAATACTTGTTTAGAATTTCCTTATTTTCCCTATTTCCCAGCCCCATCACATGCCTCCTCACCTCTCTCTCTCTCTCTCTAGCCTCTTGCTCCTCGCTCTCTCTCTCTCTCTCTCTCATACTACGTAAATCAGGATTCCATGAAATTTATTTTCATGGTTGTGAAGCACGTTCCTAAAACATATCTATCGAGAGAAATATCAAATTTCAGCAATATGTAATTCTGGACTGGCTATTCATCAAGCTCAATAATCAAGCAGAAACGGGGTATTTACCAATTGAAGATGTTACTAAGAACCTTATTGCACATTAGAGAACTTTCCGGAGTTTGTTGCTACTCAACCTGGAGGATGATGTTAGAATTAAGGGAGGGTAAATGTTGTGATACATCTGTATATCACAATTCCTAAAATGTGGCTGTTATTCTGTCAGGGGAAGCGAATTTATCATCGGCCATAAATAAATGTAAGTAACATTTGGCTAGACAAAAATACAATTGCCTTAGAGCTTGGAGGTCTAATCCCTTCACCTCAACTCAACTAGTTGGGGTCGGCTAATGAAATCCTTTAGGAAATTTTCAAGGTCTAATCCCTTCAAAGAGATCAAAAATATTCTTCCATCATATTTTGTCTATTTATCCTGTTAACAGATTTCAGCCAATTTTCTTTGATATAACTTGGGTTCTATGACATATAAGGAATTAAGGATGGATGGTGTGCATCTTTCTAAATCGAAGCCTTCAATTTTTTCCTCAAGTTTCTACCAAATTCTGATGTCTCTTTCTCGAGCAAGAGATGGGCTGGTGGCACAGAGTTAGCCGATGCTTATTCCTTAGATACCGTCATTGCTTCTTCTCCGGGAAAAGAAGTTCACAACCCGTGTGCCAAATCCTTATTGATTATCTCATCACAGTGAAAATTTGCTTTTTTTCTTTTTTTCTTTATAAGTTCAATGAAGAAGTTCTATTTGCTCAATGAGTGATTCCCCCCGCCTACCAATTTTCAATTCGATCCGATCCATTCGTCCGTAGAGCTATTTACTTGATCGCAGATATAGAACAACTCTAACAGATGAAAAATAGTCAATTTTGAAATAACTTATTGTCAGCCTCTTTCAGATATGAATCTATCTGATTCAGAAGGTGTCTCAGGTCGATGGATCTTCTCAATTGGAAGATCTCCTATATGGAGAATACACATTCCAGTTGACCGAGCCTAATTCGAACTGTTTTGTTCCGAAGCAAAGATATCCACGGGAGCCAGTTCGTCCTATTCAGATATTAATGTACTTCCTAAAAATAAAAATGACTTATGGTATTGTATGTCCATGTATCTCAGTATGAAAGAAAGTAAGAAAGACTCAATAAGAAACACTAAATACAATAATAATTAGTCAACATTGCAACTATTTCAGCAATCTATTTTGTAAATCTTGATGTCCTTAAGAACACAGGTCGACGAAATGTGTTCTTTGTGTTGTAGTTACTAATGCTTTGAGGAGTGAAATATTGCGACAAAAAATTAACATATAATGGCTGTTTTACGTGACTTTGGTATATTATTGTTTTTCTGGACGGCAGTTTTTTATGACCATAGCGAATTGTTTATATAGTTTTGGTTGGTTTAATTCAAAGATGTTGTATTAATAGGACCCACTATATTTTGGCTTTGGGAGATGATTTTTTCACCCCTGGAAGATGATGCACCCCCTTTAACGTGATTTGACATCAAAAAGCCTTAGGCCGCCCACAATTCACCTTAAAAGGGAGGCTCATCATCCTACATGGGGTGAAAAAATCATCTCCCTTTGGCTTTTCGTTAGGAAATGATATATTTGCCCCCTTTTCTTTCCCAGACCGCTCCATTTTAGTGTAAAAAGAGTAGTAATAATAAATAGTGTTGGGGTGGCCGGGGAAGAAAACGGGCGAATATCCCACTTCCCTTTCTCTAAGCCAGACGTACCAGACCATTATATGAGATTTGGATTCCACGTTTGGTGGGTCCCACTGCTCATAAACATAGAGAAAAGTACGGAATGCATGTCATAGTTTCGAGAAGTTACGGATTTCGGGTACTTTTGACAACAAGCATCAAACAAGGGTGATTCTTCAAAATCGGTTGGAAGAAAGACCCTAGACCCTTCTAACATCAACAGAAATCTCCTTTTTCATTACTGCCTATTAAATTGGTGCCCTTCACAAGGCTTCTTTTGGTTCGTCTGAATGTGTATTTGAACCGACAGAATCTTGGGTTCATTTCTATCTTGGCCATCGGAAATAATTAGAGACGGATGGACTCTTGACATGTGTTGAAAAACTTTTTGGAACGCTGGCGTCTCTATATACAGCCAGTTTGGTTTGGATTTGAAATCTTTCTTTGAACCCAGAGTCCCTTGGGTTCGTTTAAATCTTGGCCGTCGCCAATATGCATAGACGGTCGGATCCACGACACGTGGACATCAATATGGAACTATAGCGTCTTCTAATAATACCGCCTCTCTGTATGAGATTCCGTCGGCGTACCCATTATTTCCGCTTACACTCTATTTCCGCTGGCGTACCCCTTAATATTCCGGCGACGTACTCGATACGTTTGGAACACATGTTTGAACCCAGAAAATCTGGCAATGTACTCGATATTCCAGCGGCATACTGTAGAATCCAGCGGTGTACTTGATATCTTTGAACGATGGGTGTTTCTTGAATCCGACGGCATACTTGATATCCCTGTGACATTAATAAAATGTTCAATAACGTCGTCGTTCTAAGCCAAAAGAGGCGTACGTGATTTGACGTGAAAAGTGGGAAACTTGATGCTTTTTTATGACATTTTCACACCCCTTGCATTGACGTTCTCATCCTTTAAAATTTTTAAAGATAATGATTGACGTTCTCATCCATCAGGAAGGGCAACATAGGAAGACTCTGATCATGTCGGAAGGGTATCAGGGTCTTTTTTCCACCCGATTTTGAAGGATCACCCGTGTTTGTTGTTTGTTTTCAAAAGTACCCAAAATTCATAATTTCTCGAAACTATCACACCGATTACGTACTTTTCTCAAAAACATTGTTGGATATTTTAATATTTAAAGCATTAAAGACTTCTGACTTTTTTGAATCAAATTTCAAACGTTTTGCAAGCTTTTAATATTCTTTAATATTTTATATGTTTTATAGTTTGTCTTTATTCTTTGCAATGAATTGTTTTTTGACTTAAATGAGAGAGACGTTGAGTGTTGTAGGATATATACACCTCTTTGGTGTATACAAATGTGCAACTCTTCCTCTTATGATCATGGTTTAAAATACCAGTTTCAGTCCCTGGGAAAATCGAAATTTTGACCGAAACTCCGAAATTTCAGACCGAAATTCAAAATTTTGTAACAATTTTTTTTTTAAATGTCCCAAAAAACTGAAATTCCGAAATTTTCATCGAAATTTGGTACGTAGTGAAAAATGGGATTTTGGGAAATTTCGGTTTCGGTCCCCACCGAAATACGAAATTTCGGATTTCTGTCGAAATTTACAACCATGCTTATGATACATGCACTGTCTCTTTTCATTCTAAAAACTACTGTTCATTTTTTCTTGTTTATTAATTTTACAAGTTTTAAGCTTTCAAGCCTTTGCAAGCTTTTTTTTCATCTAGGCAAATTTTCTCGGCATAGTTCGTGTTCGCAAGGTCCGAGCCGGTGCATGCACACCGTCAACGACAAGAAAAGTGGTGTTGTATCCTGGAGATAGGTCGCAAGAGTACCCGATTGCATACCAAGTGTGGTGGGGGCGATAATCTATCTTAAGGGTAGCGTTATTCCGTAACGTGCCTCTACCACTAAACTCTTCTCAATTTCTCACATATATGATTTGATCTTTGGTTAGGGATTTGCAGTTTACGTTCGGAATCATCAAAGGTAACCCTTTCTTTATTCCATTTCAATTACATATATCACTAGTTTTGTTGAACTAATCTATTTGACCCCAAACTTTTATCTAACAATCAAGACGCACCTTTTGAGGACTGAAAAGGGGCGCTTATACCGCGTGATTATCGGGCTATTGATCACTTATTTGTGGGCCCACTCCTTGACTGGTCTCTATTTCAAAGTTAAATTATCAGTCCATATGGCAATGGGCCCACAAATGACTGAGAAGAATCTTGTGGTCACATGTCTAAGTGTGAGTAGCGCTAGTACTACATAGATTGGGGAATCATTTTAGATTTCTTTTTAGCCCAATGGGAGCACTCCAAAAGAATGCCTCATGCTTTCGGCTTGTGGGTCAGTACTCAAGAAGGCATGTCAAGTGCCTTTTCTTTTCTTGCCATTTCTCACGTCATCACAGCTCTTTCTTTTTGTCCTCTAGGCCTGACACAAGGAGCTAGTGATGTTGTTCACGAGGGATCAGAAATCCGTGAATAAGTAGTTGTTCTTTGGTTTGGCTATCTTTCTTGGATAAGTTTATCTTCAAATTTTTGTTGTTGTTTAGTAATTTTGTTATTGTAATTTTATCCAAGAACAAGGATAGCTATAGCAATTCTATCCAAGGATAAATTAAACAATAGTTTACTATCCTCATTTTGATCAACCCCACATTGTTAGGACTTTCTCTATGGGGATAGAAATCCCCATGTAAGCTCTTCTTGAGATTGACTATCCTACTTAGACAAGTGTATCTTGAGAGAAGCTGTACGGGTGTCGTTCTTTTGGCTTAAAGTCGTACCATACCCATTGACGTGAGTTCGAACCCCAGGCTTACGGGTGATTGCGCGCATCCATAGGGAATAGTCCCACGCTAAAAATTATTGTGGTGGGGATACCCTAGATGCGCGCGGTTTACTGGTGATTGTGCACATCCGTAGGGAATAGTCCCACCCTTAAAAATTGGGGTGGGATACCCTACGTCACCCAAAAAAAAAGGTTTATCTTGAGTTATCATGTTCATTGTTCACCACAATGACGAGAATCACCAGCCAAACCTGTATGTATGAATGGGTCATAATTGAAAGTTCGAAACCCGTCTCTAGTATCCACATCTCCCAATGGCATTCTATTGACGTATTGAACAACAATAAAGTGCTTGAAATTGGATAGAATGCTACATTAACCTCGTCCAAGACCATTTTGCACAAACATGTCAGCCAACTTTTCATCCAAAGTGGCTCAACAAAACAACCAGATATGATGATAAATTCGCACCCCCTATGGTATAATTTGCATCCCTTTTAATGTGAATGAACATAAAAAAGCCTTAAAGTCTGCCACTATTCACGGTAACAGGTGTGTGAGGATGCGAATTTATCATCGGCCCCAGATATCTGTTTTCTATGCTAAAAGCCCTACTTTCCAGTGGAATCCTAAAGAAAGTGCACCAACTGAACACAGACGCACACATTACGGCTTGGCACCGGGTAGCAAGGGTGTCTTGGTCTTTAAGCAAGTGAGGGGCATTTACGTAATAAAGTTTTCATTATAGGGGCATTCTAGTCATAGCTTTGATGTATGTTCCCGATCTTGTGTAGTTTCTGTGTATAAATAGAGGGGGCCAGGGGACTGTGGAAGAGGAGCTTGCTTAGAAATCTATATGGGCATGATGGGGGCAGAAGAAGAATTGCCCCGTCCGCTGCCCAAGAAAGATGGGCAATCTCCTCCTCTAATCTTAGGCCTCCAACCTTCTGCTCTCGTGGACCATGTTGCGAGGGTAGATTGGTCTTTGCTCGATCAAATCCCAGGAGACAGAGGAGGCTCTCAACGGGTATTTCAAACTCATCCATACCCCAATCTCACATTCCAACCTCTTTTACCAGTCTTCCCATATTTCTTTACCTTTGATTATTTGCTCCCTGTTCTTATTCATGATTACAAAGGGATTTTATAATGGTATTTTTTGTTGAGGGCTCGAAGTAAATCAATATCCACACCACCTTTCATTTCCTTTTTTTCTTTCTAGTATTAGTATAATTTCTTGGGTGCATTGACTCTTTATTTATGTAATTTTCATTTGGTGTTCATTATATGTTTCTATTTGGTATCATGTTGGCATTGACTTCTTCTTTTTTTATATAATTTTATTTCTTCTCTCATTTTTGGGTACTGAAAGTATCATCATATTGATCTTCTGTTTTCCTATTGTTATTTTTGTGAATATCTGTTATTCTTGTGGATTGAGTTTTTTTGTTTTTCTAGGGTTTTTTTTTGGATCCCAACAGGAATATCAAGTATTTCTAACTCATTAGCTTATCAAAAATTTTGAACTTTTTTTCATGATTCTTAAATTTTGAATTTATTACATGATGCTCATAATGATATTTTGTTTCTTGATTGTTAATTTGTATGTTTCTTGCATGGTAATTGCGTGTTTCTTTATTGGTCCTTCAATCAACATAGTACCAACTACTTCCTGATGAGCTCTAATGTGATCATACATATAAGTAAGCATCTCTTGTGAAATATGACCTATGACAAGTCCGTATAGAGTCCAACTTCCATTTCTCCTATTTGTTGTCCTCTCTACTTGGCCCTTTAAGTGGTTGTCGTGGAACAAGTGCATTACGTCCAACGGAGGATCCGTAGATTTTATCACCAAAGTGAGGGATTGGTTTTGACAGGTATATCAAAATCATCAAAATCCACATCACTTTCATCTATTTTAAACTTTTAATACATTTTTCTGCTTTTGTGGTTGTGAATTTGCCTTTTTCTTTTAACTTGTCATGAAAATTTTGATAAGAACTGGGGAAAGTATATTGCAGAAAGGCCGTCTGCCGTAATATCAAAGAACAAAGGAACATTATCCTAGAAAACTTATTTGTCTTATTCCACTCCTTCATTCCTGTGCCGCAACTCTCTTTCCAAAAGCTTTTGTTACTCAAGATGTCTAGTGCGTGTAATTTTGATTACATTCTTTATTCTTGTATTGTAGTTTCTTTTCTTTGTTTTTTTAAAATTCCATTTTGTCAATTTTTCTAATGTTTATTTTGATGGAAGTATATGATATTTTGGCAGTTTGGAAGTTTCAACCGGTCATAATTATCAAACCCATTTCAATTTCCTCTGTTCCTGTATCTTATATTTTTTCCTAGTTGAAGAGTGTTAGGAAGGTAAACATGAGCAAGAAAGGGGCTGTCATTAGTTAGCTGCAAGGGATGAGCCTATCACAACCCTTGCTTGTTTGGGCTTTGAAGTGGACGGGAGGTGGAGAGGATAGGGGAATGTAATGTCGAAAAGAAACGATTGGATGGATGCATGGGCATTGACAAGGAAGGCCGCTTTCAGAGGCAAAAAGCCCAAAGCTCTGTTTTCATATTGAAAATGACATGTTGATATTTTTGTATTTTCTGTTCATGTTATTCTAGTGGGGTTTTTCTTTTTGATTGTTTTCTTGTTTTTATGAGAATTGAAGTTTTGTTATTCTGACTTGGAAGTTGTGGGTCTCAACAGTATCAAGATTATTTCTCTTTTCTTCTTTTTATTTTATCTTTTTTTTTTTTTGAAATGGCATCATTTTATCTCACATCATACTGGCATTTATGGGTTCTCTTTTGCTTTTATTTAAGCCTTTTGCATTTATTTGACAAGTTATTCTTTTTTCCTTGGTATTTTCTGGGTTTCTGTTATATCTGTAGGTAGGAGTTTTGGGTTTTAGTTAGTAGTACTGCTGTTTTGAAGCTGTAAATGCTATCATATTTATTCTTATTTGGGTAAGATTTTTTTTTTCCTCCTTCACAAACTCTCCTTGGTTTGTGCTTACTGTAAACAGTTTCCTACTAGAACAGACTTGTTTGTGATGGTATTTATTTTGGAGTGTGCTTGTTTCACAGCTGTCTAGTGTTTGTTGGTAGTCTTTTCTGTCACAACCTGATCCTCAGTTTTGGAATATCTTATAGTTGGACTGTTTGTGCTCACTAGGTTGCGATTGAGGACCTGGAGCATATATTGAGTGAAGTGAATACCCACATGCTCCCATTGGCTGATGATCTGTCTCCAATAAGGACAATAGCAGGAGGTAGTGTTGCTAACACCATTCGAGGTCTGACTGCTGGCTTTGGGGTCTCGTGTGGATTGATTGGGGCATGTGGGGATGACAAGCAAGGCTGCTTATTTGTTCGTAATATGAGCTCAAATGGGGTGAACCTTTCAAGATTGAGACTGAAAAAGGGGCCCACTGGGCAGGTGAGCTCAATTTTATATCCTGCCAAAATCCATTTTCTTTTTTATTTGATGGTTGTTTAACAAGTAGTGTCTCTGTGCTACTAATCAACCTTAACAGTGTGCTAATCAACCTTAACAGTGTGCATGTTTGGTTGATGCTGTTGGCAATCGTACCATGCGACCATGTCTTTCAAATGCAGTTAAGATTGAGGTACAAGGACTTCACTTCTTTAACAATGGTCATAAACTACTTATTTGAATAAACTTATATTTGTTGTATTTTGTATCTCTTTTAGGTGGATGAGTTAACCAGAGAGGATTTTAAGGGTTCCAAGGTAATAATTTTCTGATCTGAGCTTTGAGTTTTAATGGAAATCCATAACCACGAACTAGATGGTTATTTCTGTATTCTCAGAAGAATTGAGGCTGTCATTGAATCTGTGTGGTTTCTGATGTATTGTTTTGTGTTCAGTGGTTGGCACTGAGATATGGTTTTTACAGTTTAGAGCTGATTCATATGGCGATTAGGATGGCCAAACAGGAAGGGGTATTTGTGTCCTTGGATTTGGCTAGTTTTGAGGTATAAGTTTGAAATTCTCTTTAATATTCTGCAATTACATTTGAATGAAGAAAATTATTACAGATATAAGCTTGTTATCTGATTTACTTTGTGCAATAACTATGGACAGATGGTTCGAGACTTCAAGTCACCCCTTCTAGATTTGTTGGAGGGTGGGAATATTGATCTCTGTTTTGCCAATGAGGATGAAGCAAGGGAGCTGCTAAGGTGTTTGAATCCCCATTTTGTTTTATTTATACATATTTTTCAATAACTTTGCCATTTAGTGAAAGAGACTTAAGCTAGTTTCATGTCTTCATAATTGTGTGTGTGGGATTCCTAACTTAGACACGGATAAGCTTGCTTCTGCTAGACATGGGCTGACGTTGGAAGTGAGGGAAAACCCAACATCCTGACCCTTATGGCTAGTTATATGATAATATGGAAACATTTATCATTATATAGGCACTACTTACATGTAAAGCATGATATATGGAAGCCTGAAACATTGATTTTCGGAAATAAAATTGGATTATAACTGTATTGGGTGGATTGATTCTTGAATCGAACCATAAAATTGGATTATAGATCATTTATTTTTTAAAGCTATATATAACTCAATAAAATAAAAGAAAACTTTTTATTGAAATGGAAAAAATAATAGAATACTTTACGATAGAAAAAAAGTTGTGCTCAAATCAACAATATTCTAACACCCCACATCAAATCTAATTGATAATATTATGTACCTTGTTTTATTTAGCTATGATATAAATAGAGCATTCATGACATTCAAACGTTGGAAACAAAGCAAGTCCTGGAGTGTTACTTGCATCTCCATTTTCTGTAAGATAAAATCACCTTCAAGACAAAAACCCAATAACGTTCTACAACTTTCATGCAAGCCTATCAAAATAATTTGCAGTCATATCCCTTCCACAAAGAGTCCTAGGGATTACGTAAACTGCTGAATTATTGTTCAGAAAATTTGATAAGCTGATTTTTTTTTTTTTTTGAAATGGTAATGTATTAAAAAAAGGAACCGAGATGGTCCACGGAGATAAGCTGAATTTATGTCAAGCAAAAAATTTAGACAACCAAAATTTCAATGGAAGAAAATAAACCCATCGTTACAACCTTAGGCATGTCGATGGGTCACGACAGAAATAGAACTTCAAGTCATTAAATTCAATAATGCACGTAGTTTTTTTTATTTTTTATCATGAGGTGTGTGATTTATGCATGATTTCTATCAAGCAGAGTTTATGTTCCATCCTGAATTATTTTCTGTGAGATTGGAATATAAATTTAATTATAGGGTTTCACATCAGAAGTATTCATGTAGTATAAAAGAAGGACATAAAATTAGAAATTAAATCATGTTTTTTCTCAATAACAGAAATCTACTTTTATTAGATGTGGCTTCTTTTATTTATTATATACAATGTCATGTCCTTGCATAAATTGCAATGACTTGTTGACGAAGTGATTTTGGTGTTTCTAACATTAGCTTTGTGAACCGAGACAGAGCAAGGTTCCATTGAGAAACAAGATAAGAAAAACCAGTTGGTATCATCTCACTAATTATTATGCTTCTCTAATGCTTTAGGGGTGAACCAAACACCGATCCTGAGGCCGCTTTAGTATTCTTGGCCAAACATTGCCAATGGGCTGTGGTGACACTGGGTCCTAAAGGATGCATTGCAAAGCATGGAAAGCAGGTTGGTGTTTTTTTAGTATTTAAATACTCGTTCACAGCTTGAATGTGAAGTATGTGTATACACTGCCACTCGGTTTTCTGTCTAGGGGCAGCTGTGTACTAATTTATATCTTTCATCATTTCAAGATTAAAAACTCAAAAGCCAGCTCGGAATCAATGGGCACCAAGCCTGTGATCAAGTTTTTGTTTTCAAAAGGCCTATTATATGATCTGATTCATTGAATGCTCCAGTACCCAACTGAATTTCAATGCTCAAGCGAGTCTTTTTGAGCTTTAGAGAATTTGATTTACCCCCTTAAAACAATCCAACTCTCGATCAAGTCGAGTTGACCTGGTATTTTTCAATCACTCAATTGATTTCTCAAGCATTATCTAACTTTTTTATTTGGAAATTGTATATGTTGTGGAAAACTCGTTGAAGACCCTTGTTTCTAGTTAACGAAGCCGTAACTTTCCCCATCTTCTCAACCTAACAACTTATCTAATATTAATAATACAGTAATATATGCCGTTCAAAAAAATAATAATAATGTAATATATAATGATGTTAATGTTTCAGATTGCCCGAGTTCCAGCCATCAGCGAGGCAGATCCGACTGATGCAACTGGGGCGGGTGATCTCTTTGCCAGCGGGTTCTTGTACGGATTGGTAAAAGGACTCTCTTTGGAAAACTGCTGCCAAGTGGGTTCTTGCAGTGGGGGGTCCGTGATTCGTTCTCTTGGCGGCGAGGTGAAACCAGAGAATTGGCTATGGATGTATAAGCAGATGCAAATCAAAGGCCTCTCTATTACTGATGTCCCCCAATAAAATTCTAAATCTGATATTCTTAGCTTTGATGTTGTTTCTGACTTTCTGGAGAAAGGGCTGCTATAGTGTTGCATTTTGGGCCCTTTTGAACTGGTATTACTAGTAGGATCTAGGGAGAGAGATGGGTTAGTATATGGGGTATACTGGTATGAATCTTCTACATAGGGTGCCATTCTTGTTTTGGAATCTCTTCTTGGACCCTTGGATCTTAAAATGGCTTATTTTTTATGTTTTCTTGTGGATCTTGGTCCTTTCTCATGCTGCTTATGGTTATTAAGATTTGAGTTCTTACCAGAACTCAAACTCATTCATCACTGTGTCTTTATGTGCAGGAGTCATAGAACGCTGGAACGATGTTATCTTTTCAGAACTCTGTAATTTCTTTATCATCTTCATTGAAGTTCTTTTCTGAACTCTGTAATTTCTTTATCATCTTTGATGAAGTTGGAAGTATGCAATGAAACCTCTTCTAAGGCCTTACATTTGAATTTATCAGTGTTAACATAAAGCGGTTGATTCATGTTTTTAAAAATTAAAAAGAAACAATATGAACAAGTCTGAGTAAGTTAGAATATAATCCAAAAATTCATTTGGAATGGATGCTGAAAATATATGAATTAGGGTAATGCATATTTCGTAATAAGGTAGTGCATGTTTTAGGAACAAGATAATGTTGGTTCTTTAGGGTTTATTTTATTTTTTATTTTGGAAAAATTGCCAATGGGCGGCATCAAAATACGAGAATTGCCGGGGGGGGGGGGGGGGGGGGGGGGGGGGGGGGGAACACTATTGAAAAATTGTTAAGGAGGGTTGATAACCCCATTTAGAGGGCTGATAACCCCCTTTTAGAGATTTGATAACCCCCATTTCGTCCCTCTCTAACAATTTTTAAAAAGTGCGCACCTGTTGGCAATTCTCGTATTTGATGTCCCCCACTGGCAATTTTTCCTTTTATTTTTTCTGTTCTTTTGACCAATTTTTTATGGCTTTTTTTAAAGGGAAAATTACATTTACACCCTGTCTAGTTCATAACACATCCACTTCTACTGCTAATGTTTAAAATGTGACAACTACACCCGCTCTAGTTTTAATTTGTATAAGGTAGGCCCCCTCAGTTGACGGTTCGTCCACAGATTGAAGGGTTAGGATGATCTGATGGAGCTGATTTTTTGGGCACACTCTATCTATGTGGGCTCAATGTGTTTTTGGTAGTTTTTGGATTCGGTTATGGGCCCACATTGTTTGGATGTTCCAAAGCGTTCATTTGATGGGCCCTGACATAGATAGGGTGTGCCAAAAAAATCAGCTCTATCGGAACATCCTAACCCTTCAATCTGTGGACGAACCGTCAACTGAGGGGGCCTACCTTATACAAATTGAAACTACAAGGGGTGTAGTTGTCACGTTTTAAACTATAGGTGTAGAAGTGGGTGTGTGACAAACTAGAGGGGGTGTAAATGTAATTTTTCCTTCTTTTAAATGATGAGAAAAGATTTATTAAAATGAAGAAGGGAAATCCCGACTAATGTGGCCGAAACAAACGGATGTAAAAGACAGAAAAAACAAGAAAACAAACAAAAGCACTCAAGGAGGAGGAAGTCAAATATCTTTAGTACGTGATGAGAACGGAAATGAAAATTTTCCACTCTCTCCTGGGTCTCATCTACCATAGTATCTAACTTTCTAGCGTGAGGAAAGGTTGCTGTCTAGTCAGTCACCCACCGGATTACATTGAGGGAGTCTCCTCCAATCAATCTGCTTAAATTTATATTCATTTAGGAGGAAGTCAAATATCTTTAGTACGTGATGAAAACGAAAATGAAAATTTTCCACTCTCTTGGTTCTCATCTACCATAGTATCTAACTTTCTAGGGTGAGGAAAGGTTTATGTCTAGTTAGTCAGCCACTTGATTACATTGAGCGAGTCAGCCACTTGATTACATTGAGCGAGTCTCCTCCAATTAATCTGCTTAAGTTTATATTTATTTATTTTTCCTTTTTTTTCCCTGCCCGATTTGTCAGATTCTTTTCTTTTTTTTCTTTCTATTACCTCAGTATTTAAGTCCATGGGAAGTTTCTTAAAAGACTTTGCAACTTTAGGCCCTGTTCGTTTTGGATTTGTAGAGATTTTTGAATCCCATGATTTGTTTTGGACTGAAAAATCAATTCTCAAACTCCAAACGAACATGGCCTACTGTTTTACCCAACTTACCGTTTGGATACCGGAATGTTTTTGGTTCTTGGGGCTTTTGTGGAATTTCCGTAGGAAACCCATGTTTGGTTGCTAGTTATATAGTGGGCACAAAAGAATTCCATGAACCAAAATTACCCCGCACGAAACCCAAAGCTGGAAAAAAAAGATCCCAGGAACCAAAATAATCCCTCACGAAATCCGAAGAACCAAAATAACCAAAAGAAGAACTTTTTTCTTCCCAACAGTTCAAGCAACCATGGGATTTTAAGGCAATCTCCCAGGAAGTTTTTTGTTCCACAAAAGTCCCAAGAACCAAAAAAATTCCGGCATCCAAACGGAGCTGCCCTTGCCAGTAATTAGTTTTGTACTCTCAATCTATTCTCAAAATCCAAAAGAAACATGGCCGAATATAAACTAGCGATTATGTGGCGTACATGTGGGGGCCTAAATGTTTGGCATTTCAAACTGTTTGCCTCTTGTGTGCCCCCAAATTCCTTTCATTATTAGAGGGGCAAGTAACACAACAAAATGCATACAAGCTACCTCTGTTTTAAAGGCAAATGCGTGCAATAATTTCACTTTCACGTTCCGAAAAGACAATTAATGGGCCCACTTCTGCCTCATTTACTGACTTATGTGATTGGATGTGAAAGATAGATAGAGCCAGCCAAATGCCATTGGAAACACCTTGATCAGATACGCCCTCGATCAACCGAGCCTTGTTTAGGGTTCCACCACTTTGATTGTTCAATGGTCTACAAATTTAATTCATTGGATGATCCTAACCACCCGATCAATCAGCTTTTGCCTCTTCTGGGTGCGGATCACTGTCTATTTTACAGGCCATTAAGGGCTAGGATTGTCTGTCTGGTTTTCTTCTTCAATATGGCCCATCTCTGTGGGCCCACTTGATGATTAGTCCCAGATTCAGAATATAAGAGGTTATTAAAAGTCTCTGCATCCAACAACAGTCAAAGTTTGTACCCAACTCTTCATACACGCATACAACTAAGCGTTTTCAATAAATTAAACACACACAATTGTCTGCCTCCCACCAAACCGGCAAATCAAAGCACAAGAGGATGTTCTTCTCACTTTTCTATTTCTTTTCTCTTAATTACTCGGGGATGTGAAAAAACTATGGGGGTTTTGTGTGGGATTTGGCTGCCACGGCCAACTGTAGAGTTGAGTTAGCCGACCCTAACTTGGTGAGTCGAGTTGGCCTTCATGAAAATTTTCTCAAGGATTCATTAGCCGATGCCAACTAGTTTGGGACAAAGGCTTAATTGAGTTGAGTTGGCTGCCACGGTCTATAGAGTTTCAAAGTACCAGGAGAATATATAGCATACCACCAAAACTACTAGCAAAAAATCCAAACAAAAATTAAGCAAGTACAATCCTGGGATGAATGCCCTTTCTCTCTCTTTTCCTCTCTCCACATTGGTAATGACACCCCTACCACTATTGTCCGAGGTTGAACACCAGACACTATTTATCACTACTTTACGAGGTAACTACGAGAAGACTACTTGGTTTGTCTTCTCCCTATTAACTACTTTTAAGTTTTATTTGGCCACTACGCTACTAGCTAACTACTTTCAACCAAACTTACCAAGGGACTTGGGGGTCGAGTCGAGCGGAGCTAACCTTAGGATGGCCCCATTGTTTGTACGAACTAATAAGCACCATGTGCGCCCTTGATGGCCATAGTTCAGGTCGCTAGCAGTGCTTGGAGACTCAACTGGCTCCTTACAGCATTTTTGGAAGGGAAATGATATATTCGCCCCTTTTTCTTTCCCGAGCCACCCCCCCTGTATTGTAAACAGTAGTCTTAAATACACTAGAGCGGGTGGCCCGGGGAAGGAAAGGGAGCGAATATGTCACTAATCCAGTTTGGAAATAAGCTTTTGATTTCCTCTTTAATTTTTCATTACACCATCCATTATCGGCCGTCTAGTTAAACCGAGTCGACAAATTTATATTTTGTTTGAAACACAGTCATCATCTATCACAATTTTCGTGCCAGTTGAATTGATTCTGACTCATCACTGTTTTTTTCCCGTGGAGTTGCGTCGTTTGCAGCGGGTTATTTTCAAAGAAAAATAAGTGCCAGAAGTACGGATGGGGCCACTTGCTAGCTGTAGAATGGACGGTTCAACACGCGGTAACAAATTCTCCCTGAATCGAATGGTTAGGATGGTCCGATATAGAAGATTTTTTATTTATTGGCTCATCCAGTATAGGTTCCAATAGATGAACGGTTCAGTTAAAAACAAGCTTCCACTTTGCTTTTATCATAATATAAATTCTCTTTCCTCTTCTTTCTTTCTTCTGTGAAAAGATTTTTTACATGTGGCTAATCCAGTGTTTTCCTTTTTCTATAGAAGTTTAATACACTTGGCAGATGATAAAGTATAAAGTGGGTATAAAGCTTTGTAAGATGTGCTTTAACCTGGCAAACATGAAGGCCCAAATAAGTGTCCTTTTACTGCTCTGTTTGGTTGCCAGTAAAATTTTGTCCCATCCCATGTTTGGTTGCTTTTTAGTACTAGAATTTTTTTAATCCCACTCTTGTAATGATTGCTTCTGTGGTGAATTTTTTTAATCCCACTATTGTAATGAATAATGACTGCCTTTTCATACCATCCCAAAATAATCTCAGGAACCAAAAGAAAGCTTGAGAAGAATTTTTTTCTTCCCAACAGTTCAAGCAACCAAACAAATTTTTTCCCCCCACCATAGTCCGGTCAACCAAATATGGGATTTTTATTTTACCGGGATACTTCTAGGACTTTTTTTTCCCACCAATCTCCTTGGATTTTTTTTCTCCCACATAAATCCCAGAAACCAAAAAAAAACCGGCAACCAAACAGAGGTGTTTTATGTTCGTGGTGAGTAGTCTATTTGAATAAATAACAAACAGAAATAAGGCCTAAAAAGAAAATTCCAAATTTCCAGCTCAAGAGCCAAAAGTGTTTTGATTTGAGATATAAAAAAGAAGATATTGCCATGTATGTGGGTCCTTCCAAATTCTAAAGTGCTTCGTACCCCTTTGATTTCTTCAAAAGTGGCGGGAGGTAAAGAAAAACTGATATATTTCATATGACAAATATGCTCTCCTACATTGCTTATAATACCCAATTGGTATTACAAATAAGCCCTCCTATATATTGCTGATAAAAGGATAAGGTAGGCAATTTTGTGGAGAGCGATTTCGTAGCTCACTTTTGCAGGAGAGAACAGCCAAATAGGCTTACTTTTTTGTGATCCTAACCCTCCCATCCGAGGTTTCTGTGAGGTGGCCTCTATAGATCGGAGGGTTACTTTACATTGAACAACATGATTAGAGAACCTTTCTCTATCATATATGCAAGTGTTTGATTTGATGCTACATCGAGAAAGCCTTCCTCCACCTCTCCCTTTCTATCTTGTTTTTATTCCGTTGGCTGCTGGGATAAGATAAATGCAACATAAAGGTGGTGTTTCCCGTTCAATCATCTATCATGGAGAAAGTGAGAAACAAATCAACAGGCCAGTGGGAAGCATATTTGGAATTATTTAACAGACACATTTGGTAATTTCAATGATAATTCTCTTTCAACCACCTATAAAGGACAAAGAAATATAACTATTAACGATTTTCTATTTTTCTTTGTTGTTAAAATTACCTATACTGTTTAAATTATATTTTTAAAGTTAAATAACTTGGTTAAATGAGGTTTGATTCTGTTGGTATTCAAACTTCAAAGAGGCCCTTAAATTCTCGAATTGAAGAATGTTATAAGGCCACGTTTGGATACCAGCAAGATTTAGATTTGGATTTAGTTGATATTTTGAACTAGATCAGATCCTTAGAATTTCCAAATCAGTTTCAACAGTGCAAAAAATTCCCATTTTCAAATTTTTTCTGCGAGACATTATTTGGAAATCAACGTTTGTGGCAACTTCCGTCACCATCGTTGCTCCTCGACGTTACTCTGGCAGCAATGAGACATCCCTCTCTCCCTCACTATCTCTGCTTCTCTCTCTCTTAAAACATGATCAAGAAGATGATCGATGTGTTTTGTATCCAAAACTCAAATCCAAATCAAAATACAAATGCATCGAGTATCCAAACGGGCCCTAAGGGTATTTGTGTCATTTCAAAATAGTTAAATATCAAGGACAAAAGCATGCCTACTCCACTCCATCTTTTTTATTTTAAACGGTTGCCATGTGAAGGCGCCGCGTTTCTGTCTGAACTTTCAAAAGTTCCAACTTGAAATAATTGCCAAGGGAATATGCGAGCGAGAAAGAACGCTCCACCTGATTCTTATATGCTGCTTTATTTTGTTTTAACTTAGCCAAAATTTCTCTCAACTTAGATTTAAAAACTCACTTATATTGCTAAGCAACTTTGCAAAAAGCCATCTCGGGGCTCCTTTTCAGGGAGAAAACCCACCTCATGATAAGACAAAACCTGATGCTATGTGGCAATTCTCCCCGAGAAAGTGAGCCGCGAATTGGCTTTTTGCGAAATCGCCCAGCGTTAATTAGTTCCACAATACAATTATTTTCTTCTAGGAAAGCGAAGAGAGTGAAGACAGTGTGAGAATCCCACTCCCTCCAAATTCGCTTATTCCCAAAAATTGTGTCCTGACTCTTGCGCATGCATGTTCAGAGTTGAGACAACTTAGGGGCATGGTTTTAAATTTTGGTTTCGGTATGCGTTTTGGCGGCCGTCACAGAATCCGAAGTTTCCCCCGAAATCCGGTAATTAAAAAAGTCTTATTTTATTCATTCCCAAATTTCAAAATAATATTATTAAAATAAAAAATCTACCAAAATTTGAACCGAAACTACCGAAACATCTGGGATTTTCAAATTTCGGTTTGGGTCCCAAGACTCACAACCGAACTGAAATTTCGGATTTCGGACGAAATTTAAAACCATGCTTAGAGGTGAATGGCTTCCAAAAGTCAAACAAGGTCCTCTTTGCTACTATGTCGATGCTGCACGAACTGGCTTATTAGGGTCTTAAAATTAGAAAAATTTCCAAATTAGTTCCTACTTCATGACATATTATCCAATTATACACTGTAGTGCAAGATTGCAACTTGGCTCCTATTTTACCCCACCAACCTCAACTTTGGTTCGGGTTTTGAAATCATAGGTTTTGCGTTGGGTCGGTTTTCAGGTTGAGAAATCGGACCTAACTTGAGGTTGGTTCAAGTTTAAAGGAAAACGATCGAAATCCAACCTGATTCGAGATATTAATTATATTGTTTAACTTGGAAGCGAGATGACTGTGACTCTATAAATAATTTGGCATCATTTTTAAAATAAACTTTATTCAGTTTTCAAAAACTAATATTATACATTTTTTTGTTTCTATAAAAGGGCAAAGACTGGGTTTAACTAGAAATAAAGATTTACTAATACAAAAATCTTTTGCATTCTAAAATAAAGATTGAAGATGGAAAAAAAAGCATGAGCGAGGCACAATAGAACATTCAGTTCAAAATTTCTGAGTAAAACTGAGTGATTTTCGGTGGCCGGATGCAACCAATGTCGGCCGGATATTCTATGCTTTGCCAGTTATAAGAGGAAAGTTCTGACCATAAAGCAACCCTGGTTTTAAATTTCGACCGAAGTCGGTCGAAATGTACCGAAACCGAAATTGTCAAAATTACTGAAATTTCAGCCCAAAAGATTGACATTTCAAGGCTTTCTACCGAATTTCGGTTTCCGCTAGGTATGGATTTTAAACCGAAACCGAAATTTAAAACCATGAAAGCAACAAGAGGAGTAAAAGTGGCATTAAATGCACTTTGGTGAATTACAACCAATGGGGGCGCCCATTCATCCTTTTTTTGCAAGAGGGCGCCCTTCATTTTTGAACTCCTCAACTAGGTTTTAAATTTCAGTTTCGGGGTATATTTCGGTCCTCACCGAAACTGAAATTTCAGCCGAAATCCCGAAATTCGGTAAAGGGCATCGAAATTTCTGTCTTTTGGGCCGAAATTTTGGCCGAAATTTCGATAATTTCAGCTGAAATTTGGTAACTGATTAAAAAATTAATATATTTTCTGAAACTTCGGCAAAATTTCTGAAATTCTGCCATTTTGCCGATTTCGGACGTTTCGGTTTCGGTTTCGGTCTTGATTGAAATCCGAAATTTGGGTCCGAAATTTCGGATTTCGGCCTAAATTTAAAACCTTGCTCGCAAGTAACAATAATAAACAGAGCAAATAATAGCAATACTTTCTATATTTATAAGCAAAAATTAGACGGCTAGACTGGGAGTTATTTCTATTTTCTTGTAAAATAATAGGGATAATTTCCTAATTTAAAGCAAAAAATACAAGAGAAGCATCACTCCAGTCTCTAGGAAGTCCAAATAATCAACCCGAGTGTACAATAATAATTTCTGGGAGTTGTTTGCCAATTAGAATTAGGGCATTGATTTTTTCACCCCCTGTAGGAGGGATACGCCCCTCTGTTAACATTATTTGACGTCAAAAAGCGTTAAAGTTGCCCACAATTCACTTTCAAGGGGAGCGCATCCCTCCTACACGGGGGTGAAAAAATCAATTCCCTAGAATTATGGAAAAACTCCTGGGGGGCCATTTTGGTAATATCTCCACTCGTACGTCTTTCCTCAGTTCCCCCGCCGATTCTTTTCCACCCACTCCGGCAAAAAATCGCCGACTCTTCTTTATGGAACTGTTTCTCCTACTAAATGCTAGTCAGCAATAGCTCAGTTTCCCCTTTTGTTTCTTTTCCTATTTCTTTTTTCCCAGTTATAAAATAGAAAGCCAGCTTTTTTTTCTCATTTCCGCCCCTTTTTTTTCTTTCTTCTCCTTTCTGACTGCAGAGAGTTCAGACTCTCTCTGCAGAAAGAGAGAGAGAGAGAGAGAGAGAGAGAGAGAAAATAAAAGAAGAAAAGAACGAAGAAACCCTAGAAACTCATCCATGGCGGATTTTCACCATCCTGTTCTCACAAAAAGCTCCTCTGCAACTCTCTCCAAGAAAATCTCCAACGCAAATGGCTTCACAGACGTCTTTGGAGGTCCGCCTAAGTTCTCCGTTTCCTCGTTTTCCTCTCGGTTAGAAACTTACAGAGAGATTTTTGGAAACTTTTTCGCTCCGAAGTGTTCTTCTATTCCGATTCTCGATTTTCCGGTTTTGGACTGTGACGATGTTCCCGTTGACGTTCAAAGCTCGAGTTTCGATTACTCTGAGGTTTTTGGAGGTTTTGACGGTGGAGATTTTGCCATTTCTTATGAGGAAATGTTCGCGAAGCCGAAGGAATCTGAAAATCACTCTGTCTGGTATTTTCTTTCGTTTTCTCCCGAGTTTCTGTTGATTTTATGCTTAGTTTACTTGTTCTTGCTTCGAATGAGCTTGAACTGTCTCTTTTAGGGCATATTTGTTTGATAAGTTATTTTACTCTCTTTTTCCCTATCATTCTTCTGTAGTTTGTTTGTTGGTATAGTGCAGTGGCTATAGGAATCTAATTTCAGGGGATCTTTTGTTATTTTATTTTTGCAGTTGTTTTTTTCATTAAAAGTTTCAAGCACTTCCAGTACATTTTATTTGAGTGGATTTTATTTTCTTTTTGAATTTCTGCAGCTGGATATGTGTTTTTAGTCTTTGAGACACAATAGTAATGATAGAACACTGTTCTGTCAAAACATAAAATAGAGAAGAATTGTCATGCCCCCGACCCTACTGTGTAGATATTGTCCGGATCTGGGTCATCTACCCTCCCCTGTTTTGTTTTCCAGCAACACTAAACGTGACCGACCCACTCCGTGGGGCCCGCCCCTTGGAGATGCTCCCAGTTTTGTTTTCCAGCAGCACTAACCATGCCCGACCCACTTTGCAAGGCCCGCCTCTTGGAGATGCTGAAAACGCGTCTACAAAGGGAGAGGAGAAATCCACATATATAGTCCAGTAACTTTTCCTTCCTTTCCGATGTGCGATCTCACAATCCACCTCCCTTAGGGCCCAGCGTCCTCGCTGGCGCACCGTACTGGATGGGAGGTCCTGCTCTGATACCATTATGTCATGCCCTTGCCCCGTTGTGTAGATATTGTCCGGTTCTGGGTCGCAACCCTCCCCGGTTTTGTTTTTTCTGCAGAAAACGCGTCTACATAGGGAGAGGAGAAATCCACATATATAGCCCAATAACTTTTCCTCCCTTTCCGATGTGGGATCTTTCAATCCACCCCTCTTAGGGCCCAGCATCCTCGCTGGCACATCATACTAGAGGAGGTACGGCTTTGATATCATATTTGTAACGCCCCGACGCAACCGTGTAGATATTGTCCGGTTCTAGGCCGCAACCCTCTCCGGTTTTATTTTTCCTGAAGAAAACGCGTCTACAAAGGGAGAGGAGAAATCCACATATATATAGCCCAGTAACTTTTCCTCCCTTTCCGATGTGGGATCTCACAAGAATATGATAGAGAAAGAGGAAAATAGTGAGTTAATTCTAGGAAACTTAAGCCTCCCAGTCCAATGTGCTGATAGCACTGAATGCAGTGTTAAAAATGAGGATGCGGCACGGAACGCGTCCGAAGAAAATCATTAAAAAAAAAAGCGTCTGAAGAAAATCCTAGTTGACTCGGCACGACGCGGTTGAGTACCCGGTTGACGTGGCCGAGTACTTGGTTGGCGCATTCATAATTCACGAGTCAAAGGAGTTTTTATTGATGCAGCACAACGTAGAACAAGGCCAAGGTAAAAGGGAGTCAACTCGGGGAGTTGACGTGGACCCGGGGGAGTTTTAAAACTATGACTGTATGTGATTATATTTACTTCCTTTCAATAGCCATATGGCATCTACACTATGTATAAATGGAGAAGAGAAAAACAGGGAAAAATCAGCAAAATAAGAAACATAAAGATGGAAACTTATTGCAATATAGAAATGTATTCATAAGGAAAATAGTCTAAGTAAGGAAACTGGTTGTAACAACTAATAAAATGAGACTGGATTTTGAATAAGTGAACAAACTCACATGGCTAAGATTGGCGCTCTTGGTCATGGAAATCTATATTTACTTGAAGCCAACTCCTCAAATTCTTGTTGTAGAGGCATTGTCTTGGTAGTTGGTAGTGTCATAGAGTCCATTCTATTTTCTTTGTCTGTATATCATGATTCAAAGAGCCCATTCTATGTGGATGAATGTATATTAGATGGTGGGATTTGTATTTTAGATATGCTTACACTTCAGAGACATAATGCACACTCTGCAGGCATTTGTCTGGGCTTGAGAGAGAGCGGTGGTATCACTGTATTTAAAAGTTTTTGCAGAAAACTTTCCATATTAGTTTAGTGAAGGTGTGTCATTGATAATTGATAGAGAACCCAACTCCTCTATTTCACTCTTTTCTTTTGCCACCCATCAGACAATAAAATTAATGAGACATGGCATGTCTAAGTAGTATCGAATCTCAAGGTGCATACTATTCTCCACCTGTTGGATTTTGATTCTTATGGGATATACTTCCTGCAAATGCGTGGCACTTCTAAAGTCATCCATATTGAAAAATGTACCCAAGCCAAAAAGTCACCAAAAATATCTCACTAAGATAAAGTAGGCAAAAGTCTTCTTATGTGAAGTTTCAAACAATAATCTTTGTGAGGATTGAGCAACATGGACACTTTTATTTATGTGAAGCCTTTTTATTCAAGCTTGCTGGTATGGAAGCCAGTAGAACAATGAGGTAGGACTTGGGCTAAATCTGTCGAGAAAACATGGAACATAACTAGTCTACTTAGTATTGAATCAAAACATAGATTTATGAATTTTTTTGAATAACTGAACCTATCTTGGCCAGATTTAGTAACCAAGATGGACATTATTCCTTTCATACAATAGTGCCCTTCAAAATTGATTCATGAATATTGGCCAAATTATAAAAATGTGCACTGATGGTGGTGCTGTTTCGTAGAATAGATTTTACTACAGTGACCAATCACATTGTCCAGGGCATGTGTTTGAGTCACGTATGAATGAGTCGTCAGTGGACCATGCATGAATTTCTTATGCTTGCAGCCCAAACTTGTAGGTGCAACCAATGGTTGCAGCCCAAGCATGGGTCATCATCTTTGAGCATGACCCCATATTGTTTGCTTTAGTTTTGGCTGTTAGCTTAGGTGGTATCAAGTGGGAAATAAGCTTCTTACATACAAATTTCAACCTTTGAGGCTTTGAATTTGATCAAACTGAATTTTCTTTTCTTTTTTTCTTGTTTCATGTGTAGGACTGCTGCTGAAACAGTATCCTCAGGGCAGGCACCAGAAACTACTTCGAGAATTAATCCTGAAGAGTGCAATGTAGATCCTTTTGCTGATTCAGAAAAATTGTCAAATGGAGCCTCTGATCATTTGTATGATGGTGTGAAGCAATTCAACATGTCATACAATAAGACAAATCAAAGTGGCAAAGAAGATTCTATAAATGGGACTATACACATAGCTCAACTTGATGAGGTTTCTGGCTACACTTTTGTAGTTGATTCAAACTCCCCTTCACAAAGGACCAAATGTGACAAGTCTCCGCCTCAGGTAGCTAATGATCTGAATCTCAATGTAGATTGTAAGTCAGAAATGATGGAAGGAAAAAATTTCAGGGAGACCACATTACAGGCTTCTGTCTCTAGTAGTATTACAAATACTTATGGAAATGATCCCAAGGCTGACAAAAAACATCTTGACAGTACATGCACTGCTTCCAAAGATGCTCCTGCAAGTTACCAGCATCATCTATATAATTCTGGTAATCACATATCCTCTTGTGGGGCTTATCCTGGTGAGGTGTTTTTGACTGTATCTGAAATCAGCCTTAAAACACATCCCTCTCGAGTGCCACCCCCATCAAGACCACCGCCGGAATTAGTTATTAAGGAAGGAGAGTCCAGGAGAACAATGGCCACGAAACCCAAAGCTTATCCAGATGAAGTGCATTTGGGAAGACCTCTATCACCCAATCAGACTTACCATGTTGGGGTTGTTTCTGAAACTTACGCACTAGAAGAGGATTCGAAGGACGGTTCACCACCTTTCTTTGATGTAGAGGTGGACGCAAGTTCAGCTGCTGCGGCTTCTGCAGCCGCGATGAAGGAAGCAATGGAGAAAGCTCAAGTAAGGCTGAAGAGTGCAAAAGAATCAATGGAAAGAAAAAGAGACAAAGAAAGCTATCAAAGCCATATGAAGCTTGGTATGACTTGTGAAAAAAAAAGTAAGGAAAAAAGGGAGAGGATAATTGCTCAAGAAGACTACAAATTCAAGGCACATGTAGCTGAGGCTGCCTGTGAGAGAGAGAATGGTGAAGTGAAATATTTTTATGGGGATGAAGGGCTGAAATCCATGGGAGCAGCTCATGTAGCCCCACATTTTGAGCACAAGAGGGGACACAGTGAATTATCTGACGAGTCCATAGCGGTATGGCAAGTGAAGGAAGAGAGGGCAGATGACTGGAAACCGGAGAAACAGTCATATGACCTGGTAAAAAATGACAAGGTCAAATTGGTTCAGGAGGTCCCTGAGTGGGAAAACAGTGAGAAGAAACTGAAGGAAGCTGGAAAGGTCCATGGGTTTGAGCAAAATGAGAAGAAAGCAGCTAATCAGGTTGCTGATCTTGTAAACAATGACAAATCAAGTGCATCCATAGAGACTCATGAGCATGAAGAGCTTGACAAGAAATTGATAGCGGCTCATGAGCAGGAGGAGAATGTGAAGAAATTAAAAGCAGCTCAAGAGGCTCGCGAGCGGGAGGAATTTGAGAAGAGACTAAAAGCTGTTCAAGAGGCTCACGAGCGGGAAGAATTTGAAAAGAGACTAAAAGCTGCTCAAGAGACTCATGAGCGGGAAGAATTTGAGAAGAGACTAAAAGCTGCTCAAGAGGCTCGCGAGCGGGAAGAATTTGAGAAGAGACTAAAAGCTGCTCAAGAGGCTCGCGAGCGGGAAGAAAATGATAAGAGACTAAAAGCTGCTCAAGAGGCTCGCGAGCTGGAAGAAAATGATAAGAGAGTAAAACCCGCTCAAGAGGCTCGTGAGCGGGAAGAAAATGAAAAGAGAGTAAAAGCTGCTCAAGAGGCTCGTGAGCGGGAAGAAAATGAGAAGAGAGTAAAAGCTGCTCAAGAGGCCCGTGAACGTGAAGAGGAGCAAAGATTGAACGCAGCTATAAAGGCCAATGAGTGTGAAAAATATGATAAGAAATTGGAAGCCGATAAAGAGGCTTTTGAGCCGGTGGTAAATGAGATGAAACTCAAGGCAGCTCAAGAGGCTCATGAGCACGAACAAAATGAGTCAAAACTAAAAGCTGCTTTTGATCATGAAGAAGTGGAATGGAGATCAAAAGCAGGTAATGAGGCCTGTGAGGATGAAGTGCAGAATAAGGAATTGAAAACAGCACAAGAGGCTTGTGTGCAGGAAGAAAAGCAAAAGAAACTAAAATTGGCTCGAGAGGGGACTAACTGTGAAAACGAGAAGAAATCCAAAGTAGTTAAAGAAGCCCGTCAGTGTGAAGACACTGAAAAGGAACCAACACTGGCTAAAGTAGCACATGAGCGGGATAAAACAGAAAAGAAATTAAAAGAAGAGTGGGTAGAAGATAATAAGAAACTGAAAGCAGCTCAAGATGCCAATGAACTTGAAGAGAGAATGAAGACTATGAAATCAGCTAATGAGACCTTTGAGCGTGAAGTGGAAGAAAAGAAATCCAATGTAGCTAAAGTGGCTTACGAGCAGGATGAAATCGAATTTAAACTAAAAGCAGCTGAAGAGGCTCACAACTGGGAAGAAACTGATAAGAACCTAAATGGGGCTCATGACGCCCGGCGACATGAAAATAATGAAACAAAGATGAAGACAACTAGAGAGGTCCTTCTGCCAGATGGTGTTTGGGAGAAATTAAGAGAAGCTTATGTGGCCAGTAGTGAGTCAGAAAAAATTGAGAAGAAAATGAAAGTGGATAATGAGGGACCTGAGCTAGTTGAAAATGAAAAGAATATTAGAGAAACTCAAGTGACTCTTGACAGGGAAGAAAGCAAGAAGAAATTCAATTCTGCTCGAGAAGTATTCCAGTTGGGTGAAAGAGGGAAGAAATTAGAAGCAGCTCAACATGCTAATGCAATAGATGACAAAGAAAAGGTATTGAGGACAGCTCCAGTGGTCACAATGGGTCCAGATGTACTGCGAAATGAGAAGAAAAGTGATGAAATGCGTGAAATTGAAGAGAGGGAAAAAGAAGGAAGGGTGCAAAAAGAAAAAGATCGGGAAAGAGAGCGGTTGAGAAAAATAGAAGAAGAGAGAGAGAGGAAAAGGGAAAGAGAAAAAGACAGACTATCTGTTGAAAGAGCAACCCATGAAGCTCAGAACAGGGCATTCGTGGAAGCCCGAGAAAAGGCAGAAAGGATTGCAGTGGAGAGCGTGACTGCTGAAGCTCGGCAAAGAGCACTGGCAGAGGCTCGCGAAAAAGCAGAGAAGGCTTCTGCAGAAGCTCGAGAAAAATCATTAGCTGAGAGGGCTTCTATTGAAGCTAGACTCAGGGCTGAGCGTGCTGCGGTAGAGAGAGCCACTACAGAGGCTCGGGAGCGTGCTGTTGAAAGAGTAATGGCTGAGAAGGCTGCCGCCGAGGCAAGAGAGCGGGCGGAGAGATCTGTTGCTGAGAAGTTTGCTGCTGCTTCGAGAGAATGGCGGAGGAAAGACAGTGAAATGGAAGATTCTGTGGGCCTTGGTGCGAACACAGTCATTGGAATGAGGCAAAATCATTCTTTTCCTGTGAGTAAATAATCTTTAGTTATGTAGCACTCTTTTCTCCTGTCTAAACGAATATTTTTGGTGCATTCTTTTTCTTCACATTAACTAGATAATGAACTATGCAGCAGGATGTGCGGGATTTTGATCATGACCCACAAATTCAAGGTGCATATTTTCCTGCTATACTTCTCAGATATATTTAAATTTAAAATTTCAGCTCATGGTGATATCTAAGTCCACAAAATACCTTTCTCATATCTTTTCATATATATATATATATAGAGGAAAAGGATTGTACGCTCGACCGTACCTAAGGTTAGGTACGGTAGAGTGCCAAATCACATGGGTCCCACATTTTTGTTGGTCATCTAAACCATTCATTTGCAAGGCCCCATCATAGATAGGGTGTGTACCAAAAATCAGCACCATTGAATCATCCTAACCCCTCCAAAACTGGAGGGCAAAATGGGCAGATTTGTGGACAAACAGTGTCTGTCCATTTTGACCTCCACAAATGGATGGGTTAGGATGATCCTATGGAGCTGATTTTTGGTATGCACCCTATCTATGATGGGGGCCTTGCAAATGAATGGTTGGTTTAGATGACCAACAAAAATGTGGGACCCATGTGATTTGGCACTCTACCGTACCTAACCTTAGGTACGGTCGAGCGTACAATCCTTTTCCTCATATATATATATATATATATATATATATATATATATATATATATATATATTGTATTTGTACCTTGTCATCTGATTTCCCGTTAGCTTTATCTTTCCTTTAATGGTTTGCTCTGAAACTAGACCATTACTTTTTAATATGAAGCTTCCTACTTTAATGAAAAGTCTCAAGGGGCTGATGGTGAATCAGCTATAAGATATAAAGCAAGGTTACAGAGGTATCAACGAACAGCTGAACGCGCGGTATGTCCGTTGTATAAATTTCACAAATTTCAACATTATATTGACCATGGACATTTGTGTTGCTTGTTGTTGTTTCATGTCATGCATCCTAATGATTTGATGTTTCATTTAAAGTTGCAGCTTTTGATTGCTTGATATGATTTTTTGTTGAATTGAAAAATGAGTTTGTTGACTTGAAGCACAATGATCTCATGTTTTTCTTTGTGTCATTTTCAGGCGAAAGCTCTCGCAGAGAAGAATTTGCGTGACATTTTTGCTCTACGAGAGCAAACGGAAAGAAATGTAAACTATCTAATAGCGCACTACTTGGATAATTGATGTAGGTTTTGCATTTGTTTCTCATCATACTGGATCTAATTGTTGATTGCAGAGGTTAGCAGAAACTCTGGATGCTGAAATCAAGAGGTGGTCAAATGGAAAAGAAGGGAATATACGTGCATTGCTTTCAACCCTGCAATATGTATGCATAATCATTCTATAATTGTTCATGCTTAAATTATGTATCTTTGTTGTTATTATTGTAGCTATAGCATCCTAACTTCGATATTATAGTGTCTTTTCACTTGCACTGCCGCTTTAAAAATTGTGTCAGATGATTTAGGTTGTTAAGGAAACCTTTTTTTTTTTTTGAATGGTTCGTTAGTTAAGGAAACCTCTGGCAAGAATCTTCGTAATCTACTCAGTATCAGTTTAGCTTTGTGAATATCTCCTAAACAACTTTTGTGGCCAAGGTTTCCTAGTTAAAAAGTGTAGTGTTTGTACTTTGTTCTTTGTACAATTCAAAGTTGTGAAGATAGATTCTGATACTAATTAATTACATGTATCGAAGTTTGCAGAAGTACTTTATTACATGTTAGGTGTTCTATTCTTTAGACAAGATTGATGAATGGTGAGTTTGATAATCCAGAGCATGTACAATGACTGAAACTCAAATTTCTGGTACCTTGTATTCTGTCCGAACTTAATTGTCACCGACTGTTATTTTCAGAAGTTTGAATGTATTATTTGGAGCTAACTCTATACACGGTTTTTTTACAATTTTCATGCATTTTTGCCAGTTTACCAATTAGATGGTTGTGGAAAGGCTAATGAACTACTTAACATGGATGACAAGATAACTCTATACTTATTTCCCTTATAACTCTAGTTGTTATAAACTTATAACCTATAACCCATAATGGACATGTCAACCTCTGAACATTATGTGATGGTTGTGGAAAGGCTAATGGAAGAATGCTAAATAAGGATGGCAAGAAAAAAATTATATAAATTGGGTTATAAACTCATGGTGACCATGTATAATTTTTTTTAGAAATTGATACCTTAAGCTTATTTCAGAACACTGATGAATTCTAGTTGACAGTTTGACTCTCCTTTGGGGTTTTCACCAGTCTCTGGTACTTTGGATGCCTTGCAAGTGTCTAGACAGCAGAAACCTGGTGGTTACAGTTTTTTTTATGCTGGCATTGCCTTCCTATTTTTGTTGAGTGCATTTAATGGTTGGGAAAGACAATTACAAATGTGTCTCAAGCCTTGTTTTGCAGAGGCAAAGGCCTAAGGCGAGACATTTTTCCTCTTTGAGGCTTATAATTTTCGAGGCAAAGACGCATTTTTGTTAAGTGCATTATATTCTGTGAGGCGAGACATCTACCAAGCATACTCATTATATGAGGAATCAAATTTATATTCTTTGTTTGTAGAAGGTCCCTACAAATGCGTCTCACGTAGCATTGTATAATTTATCATTATGTTAAAAAGTAGGGAGCTTCTACTAACAATGGGGAGAAGTGATTATTCTTTGGCTTATCATGGAATCATTTGCAATCGGATGCAATTGGGGTTTCATTTCCTTGCTTTTGTTTGGTTTGGAGGTTTGCACATCTGATGCTTATATGTACTTTGTTGTGATGATTAAGGGCATGCATTAGTGGTAAAAATAATATTTGCTTTCAGGGTGATAAAAAAGCTCCAAATTATCATTGTCAATATGCACTGATAATTTATCATTATGTTAAAAAGTTACACTAACCCAAAATTTCATGAGATGATTTGCACGGTCGTCTTTTCTTTTTTCATTGGTTCTAATGATTGAAATCACCACTCGATCTTTAATCATGGTTAGAATACAGATATACCATTCAAAAAAATAAAAAAAAAATAAAAATACAGATATACATCTGGTCTTCATTTCCACCTCTTAAATTCCTATGAACATTTGTTTGATCTAGCCTTTATTGATCGGCAGATCCTTGGGCCCGAGAGTGGTTGGCATCCAATTCCGTTGACAGATGTTATAACAGCTGTTGCTGTAAAAAAAGCTTACAGGAAGGCTACTCTTTGTGTTCATCCTGACAAGCTGCAGCAAAGGGGTGCGAGTATCCACCAGAAGTATATATGTGAGAAGGTCTTTGATCTGCTAAAGGTGTGTAGCTGCCCTTCTCTTTTTGTTTCTTCATTGTTCCTACTTTGCTTGAATACTATCTAGAAACTAAATTAATGACATAGATTTCCATGCCTTTATAAACTCATATGATTATCATCTATAACTTGCACCTCCAATCTCTCCTTGTTGGAAAATTAATTTATTTAAGAATCAGTTGGCATAATACATTGTCAGAGTGTGGGTAGATGAATCGAAATTTTGTGATTTGATTGTGGGTATATCATAGGTACATAGAATCTGAAGATATCCATGACGTTAATCTTATGCTTGAGTCATCAATTTTAGTTAATGTAATGATCTATTTGTAGCAAATCCGTAAGTTTTTAATATAAAGTTTTTAATATAATGACCAAGTCACTACCACATTCAATTGTGAACCTGAATGCCATAATATCTTTTTATTCCCTTTTCAACATATGCCCCTATGCTGTTTGTTCTAATGTTTTTTGTCCTCTCTGTCTTGTATGTTTATTTGAAACACAAGGGATAGCAACCAGCACCAGGTCATAGTTATAATTTTCTAGTGAAGGTTAACCTCTTTTCTAGCAAAGCTGCACTTTCTTTCACTATCACTGAAGATGTTTAGACTGGATAGCTTATGATACAGTCATTCTTCTTTCCCACAAAATTTCCTTCATTAGTTTTGCTGAAAAATTTATGATGTTAGAGCTCTCTAGGAGCTTTTCATTTTGGAAATTGCCTGTGGAGAATCTGCAGAATCTAATTATCCTTTGATTAAAGTCTAATCATTTTCGATATATTCAGATCGAAGATGCCGTTTAGGCTTTAGAGGTGGATCAAGATCGATGTTCCATCATAGTGTGCAACAAATTCAGAGTAAATTCTGCTTGTTGAATCTTGTTCTAATGTGTGTAAAGTGTGTGGAATCCCACGTAGATTGGTGGAGATGCTGAAACTTTGTCAGTACATTGATTCAAGGTATACGTAGGGCCTGTGGTGCAGCAGAAATAGAATGACAAATACAAGTTTTAAACTCAATTCAAACCCAAAACAAAACCAAGCACATATATCGGGGAAGAGGAGAGCAGATTATAGCTCTGCCTCGAAGAGAAAACAACAAAGTGAAACTCCTGCTCCCATTTCGGCAATTCAACGAGTCTTCTTCAAAGATGTCTCACTAACAGACGAGATTAGTAATCTCACTCTGTGTCTAAGAGCCAACACTTCCACTTCTGTAGAATCCTTTACTCCAACCAGACCAGCAAAGGTGGGGCTCTACCTCGCCATTCCCATCTCTATTGATTCCTCCAATGCTTTCTTCCTTTTAGGTAGGGAGACAAAAGGCTCGGTATTAGTAGGGAGACCTGCTTATCACCTTCTTCAAAAATCTCTATACCAAATAGTCTAAAATGTTGTATAGAGACAAAGGGCTCCCGCATTTACCATTCCAAAAAAGAAAAGAAAAGACAAAAGGCTCAGCATTAGTCTTCCTCTAGCTGACCGGGCCCTTAACATCCATGCTTGCTATGGTGAGGATTTTTTTCACGGTCAGAGGCTAATACTGTAGGTGATGCGGGGTTGGACTTGATTGAAAATTCTCCACTAGGAGTTACTCTCCATATTCTCCCGCCATTTCTTAACATGTCATTTTATCGACTTCACATGCCATTAAATTCCTTCTAAACAAAGGGGTCTAAAGGAAACTCCAAACCACCTCCTCTCCACTGCGAATATAGGAGGCACTGACCATAGCATCTTTATCAGTTGCTAACATAAAAAGAGATGAGAATGCCAAATAAAGAGACGCCTAGCTGCACCATGTATCAAAGATTCTTTTCCTTAAGACTTCCATCAACATTGCCATTTTATCAACTTCACGAGCCATGAAATTCCTTCTAAACAAAGGGTTCCAAAGTCCAAACCACCTCCTCTCCATTGCGAATATAGGAGACACTGACCATATCGTCTTTATCAGTTGCTAATTTAAAAAGAGACAGGAATAACAACTTAAGTGATGCCTAGCTCCTTTGTGTATCACCCCAAAACCACATTATATGCTAGCCCGACCGGGTATTTGATCCACTTAAAGAAGTTCTATGCAATGCCATCGACACTTCTCCTAATCCCTGAACCTTCACCTCTCGTTAGCCTCTGGTGACCCTCTGTCTCTCTCCACGTCGAACTTTCTTGCAATGATCTCTCTCCATATACTCGGCTCCTCCACGCCAAACCTCCATAGTCATTTGGTTAATTATGCTTGATTCATCTCCTTCCTCTTTACCCCCAAACCCCTCTTCCGTCTTTGGTTTATATACTATTCCCATACTGCTAAATGATACTTTCTACTCTCCTCCCCATCATTCCATAGGAACCTTTTTAAGATTCTTCCCAAGGATAGCATCCTCTTCCACTTTGAGGGTTTCCTCTCAAAACGTTTCATATCCGATTCCCACAAAATTTTGTTTAGCTTACTAGTGTACAATGGAAGAATCAGGGACACAGGGACACATAGGGCGCGTTTGGATTGCCGTAATCGGTAATCAGAATCGGTGTCCTATTCCAATTAAGCCGATTCCGGCGTTTGGAATGTTCTACTAATCGGAATGGAGGGCGCCGTTAAATCCTGAGCGGAAATATAACGTATATTTTCGGTGCTTTTTGATACCTGCCTACTAAGATGGTATTCTGATTCCAAGAATCAGAGTAAAAGACGTCCTTCTCCTCTTGACATCTTTCAATGCCTGGGTAAACATGCCCAGATAGCATGGAAGTTGTACACATGAAACGTAGAAAAAGTGAAAATAAATAAAGAAGAAACCTGCTCTCTCTCTCTCTCTCTCTCTCTCAACATGTTCGTGTAGGGGATTCTATCATGTGAGGATCCTAGCCATCCACTTGACAGATGTTCCTAGTCCTTTGATCAAGGTCATAAGAAATTGAAACAAACCTATATCCAAAGTTGTTTGGGGAAACCAATAAATAATGTCTCCTTGATCAAGGGATTAGATCTTTCGATGATGATGGGAACATCAAAGATCCTAAATTCTTAAAATTGTAGCAATCTGTGGTTGGCCCACAAGGGTAATATTCCCCTATCACCATACATGTGCCTGATGTGTCTAAGGTTGGGTGTGCAAGGCCTTTAACGGACCTTTTTTTTTCTTTACATGTCAAAATCATCCATGTAAATACTTTGGAAACCTCCGAATAAATCAGGCTAGAGAGGCACGGGCCAGGCAATTTCTTTCCCAGATGCACCTGGTTTCTAATCCAATTTCAAGTTCTTTTCTGATGCTGACATAAATAGGAATGCAGATCAAGAGTCCCCTCTTGTGCCGGTCTAGGTCAAATTCTGTGCTCCCCCTCTTCACCTAATGGAGGGAGACACGGTAGAGAGAAATGTGTGTTAATGTCTTTGTAATAAATTATGTGCTCCCCTCTTGTGATGGTCTGGGTCAAATTCTGTGCTCCCCATCTTCACCTACGGAGGAAGACACGGTAGAGAGGCATGGGTCACTGTAGGGTGTTAATGTCTTGGTAATAAATATGGTTTTACATTTTAGTAAAACTACAAGTATTATTGATTGAAATATTCATTGAAAATTTGATTCCATTCCAACATTGGTCTAGAGGTACCAAACGCTAGACTCGGAATCAAGATTGATTCGTTAGATAAATTCTAGTGCTTACGCAAACACTAGAATTGGAATCATTATCCGTTTACGGAGGGAATTGGAATGGAATCTGATACCAAGACCAATTCTCGATTCCAGCGATCCAAACGCACCTATAATAGAATCCCCTACACGAACATGTTGAGAGAGAGAGAGAGAGAGAGAGAGAGAGAGAGAGAGAGAGAGAGAGAGAGACCCATCTAGGTTTCAACCTGTGAGAAACAACCAATTACTCCAGAAGCTGCGACAGAGAGGGGGAGAGGGAGCAGAGAGAGAGAGTTTCGCAAAGCATGTTTCTTTGCTCTTTTTTTTTTCACTTTTTCTTTCATGTGTACAGCTTCCATACTCTTTGGGCATGTTTACTAGGGCTTTGAAAGATGTCGAGAGGAGAATGACGTCTTTTACTTTGATTCTTGGAATCACGCCGGAATCGGCTGAATTGTAATAGGACTCCGATTATGATTACCGATTCCAGCTATCCAAACGCACCCTATAGGTATCAAGCTTCGTTGGTCTTTCCTGAACAAAAAGGTAAAACAAATATACATTTTTTAGTCTTCCTATAATGGTGTTAACACCGATGGGTTTTTATTAGTTAGAATAATTAAAGCTTCATCTTAAACTGCAATGTTCCTCTGGAAGCACCCTGGCTTTGCACAAGAACCACAAAAGATAATGGAAGCCAAGCTTCACCCCATTTGCTTTCGAAGTGAAGCTTCAATCGAGCTGTATTCTTTTTCATGCCTACTAGTTGTGTCATTGCAAATTTTCCATCTGAGAACACAGTAGAATATGCCACTCTCATCCATGTTAAAGATGACCTGTTGTTCTAATTAGTCAATGGCCACCAATTCTGGTAAGGAAAGTTCTGCACGAGTTCACAAAGAAGAGGCAATTATCAAGTTGAAGGAAAGGGGTAGAGGTGGGGAGGGAATTTTAGTTACAATGAGTACCAATTTTGTAGAAACACTGTTACGAGGCCTAGTGTGAAAACGCTTGTATAAATTTTATCCAAAACATGAATGCAGTCTCTCGTCTCATTAGGTTGTGGGTTTAGTAAAATACCCTTAGCACAAACATTCAACCTTGTGAAAATTTTAGGGACCTTTAGATAACGCCTTTCTTTGACGCATTGAAGATCATCTGATCCTGGGAGGCGTGCATGCACAACCCAATGTTTCTATGTTCAACTCAGCGATAGCTCTATATTTTGTATCTGTGCCATCATCAAACAGGTAATCTGAAAAGCTAATAACACCTTAATTAACTTTAACAGAATGTTAATGTTCAGTTACAGTGGGAAAAATCATTTCCGTATCTGCTTCAATTGAGTCTTAATAGTTCAAACAATCTCCACGTTATGTCGTTATTTGCTTCCAAAAAGATTAACCTCCTTGCTTGCAATAAAGATCAACCCTTTGATGTTTAAAGGGATAGGACTTGTAATCTGATATGGTTTTTTCTTCTCGCAGGACGCTTGGAACAGATTCAATTCAGAAGTGCGGTAACAACCCATCATCTCACTAGTATTTCAAGAACACTCCATTCAGCAAATCTGACCCCTAACCCGCTTTCTAATTTTCCCCTCTTAGTGATTGTGAAAGTATTCTAATCATTTCTGTCGTCAATTGTGGAGTGAGAAAAATCTTCATTTCCTTTACTATAACTAGAGATGAAGAGGGGGGTCTATTTAATGTAAAGTCACTACCCACTTGACAATAGAATGCTAAAATTCTAAGTCCTATTCTCCTCCCATACATACAGAAAAGACAGTGGCTATATGAAGACGAAGACCCCATATGGTAATAAATTTAAGAACCTAAAAACCCCAACAGGTGCAACATTATGGCATTTTGATCGCGCTTGCGGTTATCAGGGTTTTGTCCACCTGCGATTTCCATAAAGCAGCTTGGGTTTATGTGAGTGTCATGCACAGCCAACAAGAGTTGAAAATGACACCAAATAAGTCAAAATGGTTAACTTGGTAACGTTGGTTGAAACGATGGAATTCGGGCTGGGATGCAATGTTTTATGGACCCTGAGGCCCTGTTTGCTTTGTACTGTGAGAACCGATTGTCCAAAACTGATTATTGGACTTAAATTTATGTGCGTCCAATATTGAGGTTTGGACACTCAATAGGTTCTCAAAATCGACCTAAGAATCGGGTTGAGAGTGGCCCATGCCAGTTCATTTTTTGAGCAAAGTTCAGCACAGCTCCAACCCATTTGGCAGGAAAAATTGAACAAAATCCAATTCTTTAAACAAAAACCGACCTTAGAATCGGGTTGAGAGTGGCCTATGCAGGTTCATTTTTAGAACAAAGTTCAGCACAGTTCCAACCCATTTGGCAGGAAAAATTGAAGCTTCTTATATGCACAGACTAAATTACTACTCTACTATCCACTTAAATCATTTAAGTCCCTAATTTTGAGAATCGATTTGAGTCCAAAATTGATGTTTGGACGTAAATTTGAGTCCCAAAATCAGTTTTGGGCTCACAATCGGTTCTCAAAATCCAACACAGGGCCTAATGACTCTTCCGTCAACGATCACTGACACAATTGAGATATGTAATGAACCTTCAGCTCAGATCTTTTGTACCCATTTTTAAATTTCATTTACAGGGAAGATTGCAAGACTTGGGGATTATAGACGAACACTTCATTAGGGTGCGGACTCATTCTAAATTTTGGCACTGGGTCCCACCTTTTATCGATCCCAATTTGTTCATTTGATTGCCATTCTCTATAGCCCCAAAATCACGTTGATCAGACAATCATTATATCGAGTAATGTGTAAATCTGAACCGTTGCTTACATTGACAGCAGAAAATTACACGCCATGGGATGTTACAATTAGCAACACAAGATCCCAAGCAAGGCCTATCAAATAGACGGTTCGGATCAATTTGACAGGTAGAAACTGTTGATTTGAGCAGCGTGATCAACATATTCAAGCCTCCAAATGTGCTTCAAATTTGTCAAATCTCAACCGAGAAAGTCATTCTATTACAGGAAATATCAGGATAACAAACTATCAGGACATCAATTATGCAAAAAACCATGACAGAGCACCCCACACTAAGGGGCCGTTTGGATTTGCGGATTTTAGAATCCAGGTTTTAGTTTGAAAACAGTGTAAAAGAGGGTCATGATCAAGCTGCTGGTATGCTGTCCTGGCAGCGTTTCTTAGATTTTAAGTACGAAAACCAGGTTTTAGATATCTCTCCCGCATTTAGCGATTTCTAAAACCTGGAAACATGGAACGATCGCCAGCTCTCTTGTTGTCCAAAAGAAGGACTAGAAATCAGAAAACGACGGCTGCTCTCTTTCTTCTCTTGTCTCCAACCACAATTTTGAGGAAATCCAGGATTCTAAAATACGCGTATCCAGACGGCCCCTAAACAAAGTAAACACTGAAATTCTGGCAGATCATTAAATTTGTGACTTGCATGGAAAACATTGATCTCTATTATCAAGAAACTCAACTATCAAACAATGTGTAATTCGATAATAATCTTAGTAAAGTAAATCCAAGAAGCACTAGATTTACCGTTAAACTTAATAGCATCCTTTAGGCCATGTCTGGCTAACAGGATTCCACCCCCTCCCCACCCGCCACCCCCCCAAGATAAATCGGTGTCTCCAAGTGGTGAGAGAGGTGAGAGAGAGAGGAGTAGTGCAGTGGAAGGAGAGAAATTTGAGAATGCATGCTAAAAATCAGGAAAAACTCGATCAGCTTGAGTAGAATTTTTTGTTTCCTGATTTTTAACCACGCCCTCATCATCTCCACTAGGAGACCCCGATTAATCGTGAAAAAAAAAAAATTCATGTTAAAGTGGGGTGCATCATCCTCGGGGGAGTGGGGGGATGATCATGTCCCAATTATTAAATGTTGAATGCTAAAGTGAAGGGCGCCCTTGCAAAATTCAGCATCTATCCAAAACCATTCAAACTTCCCTTCTTCATACCCTTCCTTTCCTACTCCTTTAAGGCCATCATCCTTGCCTCCTCTCTCTTACCTAGATATAGCAGTAGCCTTTGTCCCTCACCCTCCTAGTCCTGGACTAAGTTATTAGAAGCAGACAAAGAGCTCGAGTTTGATTCTAACTTGCTCAAGTCTATGCCCAAACCCGTTCAAACTTTAACCCTTTTGACTCAGAGAATCTCAAGTGGAGTCTTCTCTCCTTGAAAACCAGTCTTATAGGACAAGTTATATTCAGCCCCTCTTCTTCCCAGGGCCACCGCCAAAGTGGAAAAAAAGTGGTCATGGCTCATGACACATAAATACACTATGGGAGTGGCCCAGGGAAGAAAAGGGAGCCATAATATCATTAAGGTTTTTGCAAAACAAGTCTTCTAATTTTCTTTACTTGCAAAAAGTCTTCTAGATTGATTTTACAGTTCGGGACATGCCATCAATCGGTGACCAACATTCTCATGGTAGATCTCATAAAAGGTAAAAATGTCCTTATATGTGAAAAGATTAGCTTAAAAAGACCAAAATACATTTGAAACTCGGTTATAAGTTTTGATAGGGCCCCACTAACTCAAGTCAAAACCATACATCAGGTGGGGCCTACATTTTAAAATCAAGATGCATAGGACCCATGATCTCCACCCGAGCTCATGCGTAGGGTGGACCCATGATTTTACACCTCGTGTTGTGATGGATGAAAAGGGGGGGGCACTAAACTAGCTAGGCATGCATGCATAACCATGCACCATAAAAGCAATTTTTCAAGTGGCCCCCCTCAAGCTCTATGTGCCTCCCCCCGCGCCCACAATGACCAATGCAGACAAGTGTAAATTAATCCGGCCCCCAACTGTAAATTCCTAGCTCCGCCCCTTGAGGCCCTCCATTTTACACCCATGCATAGCATGAGCCAAGAATGCTAGTATAAGTGTCGTATCTTTATTGAAATGTCTAATTTTACATTTTATTTTATTTAGATTCTATCATTTTATTTTACACAATGACCAATGCAGACAAGTGTATTGATGGTTACTCATTTTACACTAGTGGGTGGGTTGTGAAAGAAAAGGGGACGGGCCACTTCCTCAAGTGTATTGGTGACTACTCTTTTTACACCAGCGGGGTGGTCGTGGAAGAAAATGGGACAAATATATCTCGACCCTTCAGTATATCTGTACCCTTCAAAAATAAAATAAAATAGGGCAGTGATAAATCGACTCGTCTTTCTCTCTCCTCTGGGTTAGAAAGAGAAAGAGGAGGGAGATAGACACATGGGGGGTAGATTTAAGATATATGGGAGCCGATTTATCACTCCTCAAAAAATAATGTTGTTGTTTTATAATACATCCCCATCGAGATTTTATATGGTGCGTGGCGGCTAGTCGATTATTTTACAAAAATGACTGTATAGTCCTGGCCCAACAAATGAACAGATGATGATCACTTATGAAGTGGGCCGTAAAAATAGATATTCTAAGATGTTTTACTCCATTAAGAGAATTAGGGCGATGATTTTTTTGCCCCCTTGTAGGATTATGCGCCCCACTTTTAGCGTGGTTTGACGTCAAAAAGCGTTAAAAGTCCGCCTGCAATTCACGTTAATAGGGGGGCGCATAATCCTACATGGGGGTGAAAAATCATCTCCGAAGAATTATCATGCCATATATATTATTTAAAAAAAAAATTACAAAAATTTGAAAAATAGGTAATCCTTATTGTGCCAAACCACATGCTGTGCAATACGGGGTAGCGAAAAAGTTTGGAAAATTAAATTTTCAGCCATCCCTTTGTCGATTTCTCTATCCCATAATAAAAATTCAGGTCCCACTTATCCGAAAAAAATAAATGAAAGACAAATAGATGGACGCGTGGAAATGAATATTTCCCAGAACGGACAATGGGATCGAGATGGCATTTTCAATTGGCGTTAAAAAAAAGGTAAGTGATATTTTTGCACCCTTTTCTTCCCCGGTCACCCCTACTGACTACTCATTTTAAACTGAAGTGGGTGGCCCATCATGGAAGAAAAGTGGAAGAGTATATAATTTCAGTTGATGTAAGCCACTGATGTGACGGCCACTGCAGGCTGAGAATTTGAAAATTATGAACGGTTAGGAACGTCTGAGAATGGGCCCCAATTGTGCGGTTATTGGGCCAGGGAGGAACACTCAGTCCACCTGCAATGAAGAGCCGCTACAACTTTGATTAGGTAAATCGCGTGCGTGACTGTACTGGTAGCTGAGCCAAATCACGTACAAAAACGCATTTATCAATAAATAAAGGGGAGTGATAAATCGACCCCCTAATATTTTAAATCGACCTCAATCTCTCTCTCAGTGCTGCCCTTATATGGGGGTCGATTTATCACTGTCCTAAATAAATTCTATAATTGTAGAGGCTTTAATTTAATGACAGTGTCCTAATCTCTATTGAGTCGGAGCGTCTTTTCCCAAGTGCAAAAAGTCATAACAGGGGGCGGCTTTGCTAATTAAAACAGGATTATCGTTGGGACTAAAATGACCAAAATACCCATACTCTAGATTAAATTTTCAAAGCAATACCCGAGTCACCGATCACAACAAAACGTGATTCGGTAAAAAAACCGAAATACAAGAAAATGAGTTTAGAATTTAGTCATTTACAAAATACGGTGGAGGTAAAATTGGAAAGTTGGCTAAAAAAAAGTGTTAAAAAGGCATTTTAAATGTTTTTAACAAAAAAACCTAAGTTTAGTTTATTGTAAAAGTTTTAAACGGCACACTAATAAAATACGTTTTTTTTTTTTTTTGGAGAAAAATGCGGTTTAAAATGGAGTTTTGCTAACTATGATCACAGCGTAACAGGTGGGGCAAAGTGACAGAGGGCGGGCAGATGGCATTTGTTTGAAAATTAATATGTGAAAGAGGGTATTTTGGTAACTATGTATGCACCATCTTTTTTATGTCTAGAATTGAATGAATGATTGAATAACAGAGGGAAACATAGTAGTTGGGGAGTTGGGGTTAGGTGATGGGATAAGCGTGTCGTTATTTTCGGGAAGCCTGTGGCTGCGACGAATGTTAGATTAGAGCGCGTGCGTACTTATCTTATATAAAGGGAGGAGAATTTGTGAGCGGTAATACAAAAACCAAAAGAGAGAGAAAGAGAAAGAGAAAGAGAAAAGGAGTCTGAGAGAGAGAGATGAAGGGACCAGTAGTTGTAACGGGAGCAGCGGGTTTTGTTGGGTCTTGGCTCGTTATGAGGCTTCTCCAACAAGGTTATACCGTGAGGGCCACCGTCAGAGATCCCAGTTCGGTTCTTACTTCCCTTACACTAAACCTTTTTTTTTTCTTTGGGTTTATACTTGTTTTTCAAGGTTTATCATCCAACACTCTAAATATAGAAATCCTTCCATAACCTGTTTCATGGATTCGCTATCCGATGATTTTATTGATAGATTTACAACTCTCCCACTTCATCGAAGACCCCCCACACTCTAAATTTGCACTCTGTGACCTCAATCGCCGAGTTGACAAGGAAATTTTGACCCACATCGGCATTTTTAAACACAATTTTAACGGGAAATCTTATATAAACTGTTTTAGAGATTGGTTATCAGATTATTTTATCTTGATTAAATCCCTAGGATTTGCCACCCTGCTTTGGGGGTGCTCTCATACTGAAAGGAGGATAGCAAGCCTGTCCAAGAATGAAATAAACTTATACAGAACAACCCCACTGGTTTGTTTATGATTAGAAAGTTTTGTTCCTTCTTCTTCTTCTTTTTCTTTAGTAAAGCAAATTTTGTTGAAGTAAAAGATTAGGTGAGATGTCCATTTTCCAGCTCTATAAAAAGTTAGCATAAAATTTGGTTGATTCAATATTTAAAATCGTCTGGTCGGATATAAAATATTTAATATTTGGTTAATGAAAATTTAGTTGATGAGAGAATCTTCTTCTTCTTATTGTTTAATCAGTGTGGTCTGAGATAAAATATTTTAAAATAAGTTTTAAGTTGCTCACAGTATCAACGGTCTAGATCAGTTCAAACTTTATTGAGAAACTGACCCGATTTTGCAGGTAATCTTAAAAAGACGAAACATTTGTTGGATCTTGAAGGTTCGGGGGAAAGGCTGACCCTATGGAAAGCCGACCTTGATGATGAAGGAAGCTTTGACGAGGCGATCGACGGTTGCACCGGTGTTTTCCACGTTGCAACTCCCATGGACTTTGAGTCCACAGACCCTGAGGTGAATTTCTACATCATGTCTTAATTCTATAGCTATATGTGGTCTGATTTTAAAGATGCTGACTGAACTGTTGGGAAGAAAACACGTTTGTCAATGAAGAGTTTAATGATAATTTGAACGGGGGTATATTTGTTATTTTACCAAGTGGTAAAATAAATTATGGGTTTTTGTAAAAGAAATCCTCTGCATTACTTGCAAAAAATTATGGGTTTATGTAAAAGAAATCCTCTAAGTGCAATATTTGCACTGTTGTGACGTGCAACCAATGGGGCGCATCCTTTTGTTTCGAATATATAGACTGACCTCGGGCGTTATTCGGTACCTTGTGGAAAAAGATGGCGACCCCACCGAACATGAGAGGGCGGGGATTGATGCTTCCCTATCATACAAGAGGGCCCTTGCATTTATCATACCTCATCATATAAATATTTGTGAGACATCGGAGTCCCCTCTAGAAAATTAAGACAGCAGTGAAAATGACTACGGTTGCAACTCGGGTTGGGCGGGTCGGCTTTCTTGAACCATATCCTGTGCGAGAAATCATCCCAGGTCTGGTTGGGTTGGGTTTTATTTGAGAAAACCCTAAATTCAAAAACCCGACCCTACCCAAGATAGTTTCTCGGGTTGGTTCAGGTTGGTTCAAGTTAGGTCGGGTTTTTATTATTTAGCGTAGCATAATAGCTAATTTCAAAGATTGTAAAATATAGGAAATTGTCACCCAAAAAATCTCTAGATTTATATCATCATGTGTATAAATTTAAGAAAAGACTATTTTTTCACATTACTAATACTATCAACTTTTAGAAAACAATTATATTAATATACTAGAAAATAATTCGCCATGTAATTCTAGAGATATTTAAGAAAATCATAGTACACCTATAAGAGTCGGGTTGAGTTTTGAGTTTTTTTTTTTTTCTTTAAACACTATCCGACCAAAGATTGAGTCTGGTTTTTCAACCTAAAATCCTACCCTACTCAAGACCCATGTTTTCCAAACCTCACCCGGGTTATTTTCGGCTCAGGTCAATGTTTACCCGACCCAAATTGCACCCATAAAAATGAGAGTGGACTGTGTTTGTATTTCATGGGGATACAACTGTACGAGCTCCCTTCATTGCTTTTTTTGTGCACGTGGAACCAAGATCCCGTCCTTTTTCCAGCTTTGCTAGCAGTGCTAAACAGAGTGTCTCATCGAAGACAGCGGGTTAGAAAGTCACTTTTATTATCAATGGTAAACGATGCAATTTTGGGTCGTACATGACAAGGTCTGGTGTGTAACATAACCTTAAATGAGGATTGATAGGTCAAGGACCTAGGGGTGTTCTTAACTGCATTTGGTTTGCCATCAATGTATCTGAAATTCTGAACACATATCATAGGGTAGAATTGCAGCCAGCTACTTGTCTTTTAGGAAGAATCATAAAAGTGGCTTTCTTCCTAGCAATTTTCGTTTTCTTCTTAGCAATCCTCAAATGAGGATTGATAGATCAAGGGCCTAGGATCATCCAATCAAGGTGTTCTTAACTGCATTTGGCTTGCCATCAATGTATCTGAACACATAAAATAGGGTAGAATTGCAGCCAGTAGTTGTCATTTATAGTTTGTTTTTGAAATTTGTTACTCGTAATTGATATGAAGCAGTCATGACCACCTCAGTCATAAGGACCACGATGACAGAAGAAGAAAAAGCAGAGGCACAAACACAAAAAACTCTTGCAACCGGGTTAGACGGGTTGGGTTTTCCATAGCCCAAACCTACCTAAGAAATTATTGTTTTCCATAACCGTACCCACCAGAGAAGTTACCTCTGGACAGGTTGGGTTGAGTCTTTATGAGAAAACCCAAGATTCATAAACCGACCCTACGCTAAATAGTTTCTCAAGTTGGGTCAGGTTGGGTTGAGTGTTTAATGTTTATATTACTATAGTGATTAATTTCTCGAAATTCTGAAACGAAATTCCAAAATTTTGTAACACTTTTTTTTAATAAATAATGGCATTTAATCGAAATTTTGGACTGAAATCCAAAATTTCAGTCTGAAATTCGGTAAATGGCAAAAAATGAAATTTCGGTAAATTCCGGTTTTGGTCCCAACCGAAATCCGAAATTTCAGGTTTCGGTCCCCACCGAAATTTCAGGTTTCGGTCCCCACCGAAATTTGGTAAAACAGGGAAATTGCCAAATTCTTGAGTTTTAATATGGACTCCATCAGTGAAAGCAAAAACTAATTTTTTCCTTTTGTAGTAAGTTTAGAGAGGTATGCTAAACTCAAGGTCGCCCTTGCAAAAATGGGCTGAGAGTGCCCCACATTGGCTGCAAGTCAATTTAATACTCTTTGACTTGCAGCCATTTAAATGCACGATAGTGACGTGCAGCCAACGGGGCACCCTTTCAACCCATTTTTGCAAGGGTGCTCCAGAGTTTAGCTTTCCTCAAGTTTAGGTATGTACATTGAGATAAGTTATTTGGCGTGTGCCTGTGAAGTCACGCTATGACCCAACAAATGCATGGTTTGGATAATGCTTTGAAGTGGGCCCCACTATACCTTTAGAAAAATACTGGACTTCACACGCACTCACCATATAAAATCTCATACTTTGATGCATTTATTAACAATATTAATTATCAAAGGAGAGCTATAGAAAGTGGAAATAATATTTTCTTGTTCATGCAGAATGAAGTGATAAAGCCCACAATAAACGGAGTTCTGAACGTAATGAGATCTTGCAAGAAAGCCACAACAGTCAAGCGTGTTGTCTTCACATCTTCAGCTGGAACTGTTAATGTTGAGGAGCACCAGAAAGAAGAATACAACGAGAACTGTTGGAGTGACATAGACTTCATCCGAAAAACGAAGATGACTGCTTGGGTTAGTCTCTAAAACAGTTTAATCTCGTCTTACTACATCTTGCCAATACTTACATTAATAATATATAGGCTCTGTTTGGATGGCAAGAAATTTGGGGAAAAGTTTGGAGAGGAAATTTTTTTCTAAAATTCTTACATTTTTACGCACGACGAAGATAATTGGAACCATTCATATTCAAATATTTATTTAGAAAGGCTTTGATGATAATATCCGTCCAGATTAACTTACATCATATCATTTCCCTCCAAATTGTGGAAAGAAAAAATAAAATTCCCAAGATATTTTTTTCCATCAGAAATGTTTTTCTTGCAATCCAAACAGGGCCAGGCTGTCAAAGAACCACCTGGGATCCGATACACCCATGTCTTGGTCATGATCCATCTAGATCTCTTATCGGTCAGATTCTTTTTGGAGTGCATTTTTGGGTCCTACTAGTTGAGTCTGAGTCTAAATCTATTTCAAATCGGACCATCCATCGGGAGTGTCCTAGGTCTTACAATTTTCAAACTTAGGGAGGAAAGAGGGAAGAAACTCTGGATTTCAATAAAAAAAAGACCCATCATGAAAGGACATAACTGAAAGTATGAAGGACGCTCCATCCGATTTTGTGGCTACGTCTGGGTCATGGTCCGAAATCATTTTAAACCTTAGAATTTGGATCCGAAGGGATTGAATCAAACTGCTGTGCCCAAATCCTCTAGGTCCGTTCACACCCTTGCTTACATGTAAGTTCTCAAGTGCGGTCATATTACCAAAACTCGTTGAGTCAACTCAAAAGTGATCCGAGTTAAGTGACTCAGCTAGTAAAATGACTAGTTATCACTCGAGACTGCATTGCTATAGGGCCACCAAAAAGTGGGAAAAGAAAAGTAAAAGGTCACATTTTCCATTTTCTTGTGTTGTGCCATTTAATGTTCACATGGCAGTCCTGTTGGAAATTACGAGATTTTATAAGGTGCCCGACCGTGCACTTGCACTGGCTGGGGGCATCCACCCTTGATATTTGATCCAACAACAGCCTACGTTTTCAACTTTTTAAGGGGCTATTGTTGGATCAAATATCAGGGGCAGATGCCCTGCTAGTGTACGTGCTAATTTCTCATTAAAATACATTCCATCTACTACGTTATTTAATTCATCTTCTACAATGACATTCATAATTATATGAGGGCTGCTAGCAAAACGGGATTTCCTTTGGAAAATAAAGACAAAACCCTGTTTTCTGACACGTGCAAGAAGACAGGTGAGCTTGAATCCCCACGAGAACAGCACTGTGGAAATGACCAAATCCTCACTCAATTCTTTATTTTCCAGACGAAATTCTATTTTGGAAGTGTCTTCCTAATTACATATACAAAATATCCAAATATTTAGGGGCCGTTTGGATATGCGGATTTTAGAATCCAGGTTTTAGTTTAAAAACAGTGTAAAAGAGGCTTCACGATCAAGCTGTTGTATGCTGTCGTGACGGCGTTTCTTGGATTTTAAGGAAAAAATCTAGGATTAGGGAGAGATTTGGATACACGGATTTTAGAATCTGGGATTTCTTCAAAATCGTAGATGAGAGATAAACCAGCCGTCGTTTCTGATTTCTCGCCTTTTTTCCATCAGCAAGGGAGTAACAGATCATCCCATGTTTTTAGGCTTTAGAAATCTTAAGATGAGGGAGAGATTTCTATAACCTGGATTTCTTACTTAAAATCCAAGAAATGATGTACAACATCTTGATCATGAAGCCTCTTTTACACTATTTTCAAACTAAAACCTGCTTTCTAAAATCTGCGTAGCCAAACGTCCCCTTAATGTGTTTGTGTTTTTATGTAGTCACTTGTCGCTTGTTTAAGTTGATCCGAATCCACCCACATTTAAGCGAACAAAATTTGGCTGTGCAACGCCCTAAAATAAAGAGGAAAGAGGGGGTGTGGAAATATCAAATATAGGGTGTGAAAATATCAGACCATGGAATTGATATTGTCACACCCCCTGCTTTTAGTGTATTTTAATGCGTTTTGCCGGAGTAGGAAACTCCTGCGCAACGTTGCGTAGCCAAGTTTTTCCCATTTAAGCTGAGTCGGGTTTCAAGTTTTTGAACCATGACTCATTTAAGCTGAATAGGGTTTCCTAGTTTTTTACAACCATGACTCTTTCTAACCGAGTTGGGTTTTCCAGATTTTTGAACCATGACTCTTTAAAGCCGAGTCGGGTTTCCCAGTTATTGAACCATGACTTCAATTCTTACGTGTAATTTCTCTGCTGCCAGATGTATTTCGTGTCAAAAGCTTTGGCCGAAAAAGCTGCATGGGATTTCTCTATGGAGAACAACATAGACTTTATAAGCATCATACCCACCCTTGTGGTGGGACCCTTCATCATGCCAACCATGCCTCCCAGTATGATCACAGCCCTTGCCTTGATTATAGGTATACATCTTCTTCTTCTTCTTCTTTTTTTTTCAAAGAATGACAAATATGTATATTGAACTAACATACGAAAGATACAAAAGGAAGGGACCAGGAGTCCCCCATGAATACATCGAATGCTGGTCAAGGAGAGAACTCCAGAGCCCTGAAAAGTAATAAAAAACTGTCCCTTTAGGCATTTACATTCCTCTCCAAAATAAAACATAAGACTTTCTAATAAACTTTGCCATCTTCCTCGAAGATCTTGAATCAAGCATAAACCAAATATGTATGTATCTTGTTGCATAAACCAAACTATAGTCCTCTTCTTGTTTCGTCTCATAGTGATATATTCACCCCTTTTTCTTCCCCGGTCCAGCCCCCCTCCAGTGTGTTTATGACTACTCTTTAACACTACAAGGGGGTGGCCTGAGGAAGAAAAGGAGGAGTAGAATATATCATTTCCCTTACATAAAATCATTTTGCTTCATATTGCTTGTGTTGTGCAGGAGCTGAAGCTCATTATTCAATTCTAAAGCAAGTCCAACTGATTCACTTGGACGATCTATGCAATGCTCATATTTACCTCTTTGAGCATCCAGAAGCAAAGGGCCGCTATATATGCTCTTCTGATGACACTACTATCGTGGATCTTGCAAAAATGTTGAAGGAAAAGTATCCTGAATATAACGTCCCTACCAAGTACGTAACTTCCATGTAATTTAGGTTTCCATGGTTCCTAACTACAGATGTTTGGCAACATGCAATGAGGAGAGCATGTGATGGGGCTGGTAAGCAAAGAATATAAAAAATTCTGTGTTTAAAATAGGAATTTTATTTTCCTGGTTTTCCTACCCCACGCCATCAGTCCCTCCTTTTCTCCCACCTCTTTGCCCCTCTCCTACATTAGTAAGCAAATATTACATGAAATTTTTGTCATGGTTGCCAAACATGCCCAAAACTACAATTCTGCATATCCATTGAGATGGGTAGCACCTATCACTCAATGCTGATACAATATTAGGATTAGCAATGAGTTTAAGTGTTGGTTACTTTCAAAATATTGTTGTTTTTAAAATATAAGAAAGTAGGGAAATATATATATGTTATTGATTCAAAAGACACTAGTTTTACAGAGGGGTGATTTGTTTATTCAAAAGGCACTTGTTTCAAATGAAAAAGTGCTACAATACTTTAATTTTCATTCTCTATAAAATGAGAGGGTCGCTTCTCAAATCAAACCTTTTAGAATTGTCTAGGATTTTAGATTTTTGTTCTTTGCTGTCTCTTCTTGTTTCATCCAAGTGCGGGCATTCTGGTTTGCTATTGAACTTGGAGTGCAGGCCTAGATCAATAGTTGTGGGCATTTTATTGTCGTGACTTTATTTGTTGGGGGTTCAACGCAAAAAGCAAAGATCCCATACCGGAAAAGTGACTGACTTGGGAACCCTCGCCATAAATGCTAGTTTTTAAGGGTGAGTTTTACCGGTTCCCGACAAGTGGTATTAGAGCCAGAGCGTGGTAACCTCGGTGTACCTTCAAGGACGGAGAAAATCCCTCGAGGAATATCTCGGTAACCCTGGTGTACCCTCAACAACAACAAAAATCCTTCGAGGGAGATCTCGTAGCTCCCACATTTCTTCCATCCAGAGGGGGAGATTGTTGGAGGTTTCCATGAAAAGCAAAGATCCAATATCATAAAAGTGAATGGATGTGGAAGGGCAAATAGGCACCCTCTCCTTACTTAACGGCTAGCTTTTAAGGGCGAGTTCTACATGGGTACCAACACCTGCATAAATGAGAAAATAAAAATCTTTAAGATAAATCCTTAATTGACTTGCCTTGCCCAATTTCTATACATCATTCCATATGCTTCATGTGTTTCTTACTTTGTTCATTTACATTTTGATAATTAATTTGATTTTACGTCATGCCAATTTGTCCTAGCATTAAGTACTAACATGACATTTGTGTGTAGGTTTAAAGGCGTCGACGACACGATTAAATCCGTTCATTTCTCCTCGAAGAAACTTACAGATATGGGGTTCGAATTCCAATATACCAAAGAGGATATGTTTGACGGGGCCATCCAATCGTGTAGAGAGAAGAAGTTGATTCCACTAAAGAGTGAAGAGGTCAAGACATGCGTTTGTGGCAAATTAGACGGAGTCCAGGAATCAGTCTCCCCAGTTACAGTTTAGATATATTGCAGTGAATAATGTAGGTTTTTAGGCATTGAATATGAATTTATTCAAGTGAATATGTTCACAAGTACTTAGACTTCAGAGATGTTTTGTGTTTTCCTTTCAAGAATGTGGTTGTTAGGTTTCGATTGGCTTGTGTTTGCAGGAATAAGTTTGATTGGTTCCGTTCGCCAACGGTTCATTAATTTTGTAACATATTTTTGTTACAATTTTTAATGTTGAAGAATGAGACACGTTGTAGAGCTTGAACATTTTTTTTTGTCAAAGCTAAATCTGTCATAGTTGAGCCAAAGCTCAATTGTTCAATGTTTTTTCAGCTTTAATATCTTGTCTCAATGCTTATTCAATATTCATAAAATTTGATGATTAGTTTTCGCTATATATATATATATATACATATGAGGGAAAGTGTTGGTGAGCTTAAGCTCACCAAACTTATGGTGAGCTTAAGCGCCCAATAATAACGTGGCACTTAAAACCCAATTAAAACACCTACGAAAGCCCGGAGTTTAGCCCCATCTTGCTTGGGGCTAAACTCCAGGCTTTCCCAATTTTAATATAATAATTTTCAGTGTCTTCTTTATGTTAAAACTCTTTTTTTGTTCAATGTACAAGTGCAATCTTATTGCTCCAATATTGATAGTATTGTCCAGCCCTTGATAGATACAATTAGAGCTCTCGTAATTAATGCTTCATAAATTTATAATCTCTTATATCCCATTGCTCATACCATAAATCAACTTTGTTCTTATGTTGGTAATTTATATCCTCTTATTGTATTAACTCATAAATCCTAAATTGTATTAAAAACGCAAATTGGAAAGTTAGAAAAAAAAATTTAAAAAACCCTTCTAAAAAGGTTATGAGGTTGCATTCCTCGGGTACATATACTCCTCTGGAAGCTTTGGAACCTTAGCTCACAGCTAACATTTTAATATCCTCGCTTGTCCCCTCCGATCTTTAATATCTGCTCACGGTTTCCCTTCTCTTATTTTATCTTTTTTAGCTCAGGTGTCACCCACCACTCCTAAGGTGGCTAATCGCTATCACTGATAGCTATCCTTGTGCCGAACAGGGGCAAAATTTAAGCACTATTCCACATTTAATCGTACAATTTGGGCCAGGTTGAGTTGAGCTTTTGCTAGAATTGGGTTGTTCACCATAGCTTATTGCCAATGGTCTAGTTTATCCTTGGATAGACTTGCTAATCCTCTATTATTCTTGGAAAAAATAAGGGAAATGTTATCAGCACTGCTGTATTTTGATGATGGCACTCCTCACTTTATTAAAAGTAGGGTATGGCCCGCACCGTAGGATGATCCAAACCATCCATTAGATGGGCCACAGCCTAAATAGGTTGTGCCCAGAAAATAATTTCCATAGGTGTATCCTAACCCTCCGATCCGAATGTTAGGATCGCCGTATCGTACTTTTAATAAAGTGCTCATCAAAATACAGTAGTGCTGATAATATTTCCCTAAAATAATGATGAAGGATAGCCAATCCCAATTACAACTTATCCAAAGATTTCTATCCCGGTGCTGAACAGCTCCAAACCCAACTCTTTGTGAATGTAAAAACTCAACCCTAATCCAAAAAAATCGACATTCAATTTAATCGATTCCTATTCCATAATCTAAAATCAGCCGCTTCTAATGGTGCAAAATAGATGGGACCCAACTCAAATTAACGGTTGAGATTTCACTCAAGGTGGGTCCCATCTGTCCCACTGCACCCAATAGAAAATGTCAAAACCAATTTGTTTCCTATGTAATAATAGAAACCGTCTCTTACTCAAAATAAGTCGAAGACAGGGAAACACGAAAGAGAAACTCCCCCCAAAAATAGTAAAAAATCATACAAAACAAAAAACAAATCCCTCTCTTTCTAATTTCATTCTATTCAATTCTCTTCTCTTTCTAATTTAATTCTTTTCTTCCTATTGATCTCTTCTCCCCTGAGATTTGCAACACATAATACACCGTCGTCTTGCAAAGTTGAGTTTGGGGTGATCAACGTCATCTTTGGGTGTCATTTTTTTTTTGGTATTGTGGTAGTGGTGGTGGTGTTTCCAATAATGACTTGAGGACTTGAAGTCTTGTTTAATGCCTCGTCCTCTCATTTATGTGGTTCTTGTTTGGTAAGATTCGGTTCCTCCTCCTTCGTGCATATATTTGGTGCATCTTGATTGTGTTTATGTAGAGATTATAGCTATATATTGTGGTATAGCATTTATGCTTCTATGTGATTGGTGATACACGTGCTAATTATTATGGGACCGACAACCATTCATTATTTATATTAAGGGCTGTTTGGTGTGCTTTTTGAAGAGTAATATTGTACAAGGGATGATATATGACAGAATCTAGTGAGAACAAAGTAACCCAAATTGTGACGGTTACTAATGATGGAGTTAATCTCCAAGGTACTAAGCTTAATGGAATAAATTATTTGTTGTGAAAACAAGTTATGAAAGTGTTCATTGGTGCAAAAGGAAAGTTAAAGTATATCTTAGCAGATCCTCCCCTTAAAACAGATCCAAAATATGTTGATTGGGAACAAGAACATTATCTGGTTATGTCGTGGTTGTGGAATAGTATGGAAACACACATTAGTGCTAATTGCATCTTTATGGAGACTGCTAAGGGTGTTTGGGAAAGAGCACGGAGTTGGTACTCTAATGACAGAACTATGCATGTCCTGAAGATGTTTTGGGGAGATGTTGTGTTAACCACCTGTCGTTTAATTAATCGTCTTCCTTCATCTGTCTTAAAAGGCCGAACACCTATTTCTATACTTTCTCCATCTCGTCCTGTCTTTGAGTTACCTCCTCGTGTATTTGGTTGTGTGGCCTATGTGCATGTGTTGGGTCCCTGGCATGATAAATTTTCTCCTCGGGCAACTAAGTGTGTTTTTGTTGGTTATTCTCGCACTAAAAAACGATACAAGTGTTGGAATCCTATTTCTCGTAAATATGTTGTGAGTGATGATGTTACTTTTTTTTTTAGGGAGCATCTTTTTTCTCTCCAACAGACCAGAGACTTTCCCATGAACCTCATTCTTGTACTCAGGATGAGAATGTATCTGTCGATGTTCCACTTCCTCTTCCTGTGCAAGAGCCCATTCTACCATCTTCTGTGCAAGCGCCCGTTCAACCACTACAGGTATCTCCCCAACAGAATCATATGGTTCCAGACGATTAGGTTCTAACTCAGTCTCCTCACCCATCTCCATCTTCGTCTGACGGGTTCCCCTCTCCTGATCTACCTATAGCATGGTGTAAAGGTACTCAATCATGTACTACTAGTCGCTATCCTCTTTCACAGTTTCTCTCTTTTACTCAGTTATCTAATTATTTTCGTAAGTTTGCTTTGTCCTTGTCTACTGTGTTTGTTCCTAAGAATTTGCAACATGCTCTCTCATCTCCTGAATGGAAGAAGACCATGGATGAAGAAATCTCCGCTCTTCATCTAAATCACACTTGGGATTTATCTGATTTGCCTCCTGGAAAGCATGTCGTTGGTTGTCGTTGGGTGTATACCATCAAGTACCAGCTTGATGGCTCTATTGAGAGGTTAAAGGCCAGGTTGGTGGCCAAAGGATATACTCAGATTTTTGGGTTGGATTACGTTGATACCTTTTCGCCTGTTGCTCGTCTTAATTCAATCCGAGTTATTCTCTCTGTTGCCGTTTCTTTACACTGGCCATTGTATCAGCTCGATGTAAAGAATGCTTTTCTCCATGGGGATCTATAGGAAGAAGTGTATATGGAGCAACCTCCAGGTTATGTTCCTTAGGCGGAGTTGTCTAGTAAGGTATGCCGATTAAAGAAGTCCATTTATGGACTCAAACAATCTCCTCGAGCATGGTTTGATAGATTTAGTGCGGTAGTGGCATTGTATGGGATGAAGAGGACATCATCAGATCATTTTGTATTTGTGAGACGTCGGATTAGTGGTATAATTGTTCTGGTGGTATATGTGGATGATATTATTGTTACTGGTGATGATAATGTGGGGATTATTGAGCTAAAGTGTCATCTTAGCAGACACTTTAGAATCAAAGATCTTGACCCACTGCGATATTTTTTGGGCATTAAAGAGGCAAAGTCAAAGAGTGGTATTTGTCTCTCTCAGAGAAAGTATGTGACAACTTACTAGAAGAAACAGGGATGCTAGGGACTAAACCAGTGGAGGTTCCTATGGATCCTAACGTGAAACTTGATCAAGAGCAAGGTAAATTACTGGATAACCCTGGAAGATATAGAAGGTTGGTAGGGAAACTGATTTACTTGACTGTTACAAGACCTGACATTACTTTTGCGGTTGGCATGGTTAGTCGGTTCATGCATGCTTCGAGGCAACCACATATGGATGCAGTGTACCGAATACTTAGATACCTGAAGAGTTCACCTTGGAAAGATATTGTGTTTAGACCTTCTAAAAAATTAGACATTGTGGGATACTTAGATGCAGATTGGGCGGGAAACAAGACAGATAGAAGATCAACATCAGGTGTATGTACTTTTGTAGGAGGAAATCTAGTCACTTGGAGGAGCAAGAAACAGAATGTCTTAGCTAGATCGAGTGCCGAGGCTGAGTACAGAGCTATGGCTCATACTGCGTGTAAGATGATGTGGGTTAAATAGCTACTGGATGAGATTGGTATTCCAACTCGTATGCCGATGAGTATGATGTGTGATAACCAAGCAGCCATTTATATCGCTAACAATCAAGTATTTCACGAGAGAACAAAACACATAGAAGTTGACTGCCACTTTATTAGGGAGTTGGTTATGGCTAAGAAGATTGTAACTCCTCATGTAAAATCAGAGGATCAATTGGGTGATGTCTTCACAATAGCTGTGGGTGTAGGTCTTTTTCAGTCTATGTGTATCAAGCTAGGCATGATCAATATCTATGCTCCAGCTTGAGGGGGAGTGTTAAGAATACACAGTGATATAGATGAAGGGTAGTGTTAGGGCATTTTGGTCTTTCCACTTTTGTATTAGCATAGTATATATGCTAACCATTAAAAACCCTAAAGTGAGTTTCTCTTTCTCCCTTTCAACAGTACGTCTCTCTCTCTCTCTCTCTCTCTACAGAACTCAACCTTTCACCATCACTATCTCATTCCTTTCACCTACGAACTTTCAATAGTTACCGAGAGTGTACAGTGTTGATGCCAAACAACATGAAATATGTGTTCTTCATCTACTTGTGAAATTAGGCAAGAGAAATTAAAATATGGATTTATGATAAAGCAATAGGAATTAATGACTGATTAAGAGAAAATATCAGAGGAGATAAAGCAATCCAAATATCCCTACCAATCAGTAAAGCAATGACCTTATCCATCTAAAAGACGGTCAGCTTCTTCTTCATCTTTGCCATTAAAATAAATCTGACACATACATGTACATACAATAACAATTTTACTATTTGATAAATGAGATAGAGAAAACCTCAGTAAGATGATTTTTTATCTCAAGTAATGCACATGGGAAGTGAGGACAACATGGCATAATCTAACATATAGAAGCCACATGGGTAAATGCAAATATAACCATTTTTTATGGGAAGCCAACAATAGCATTCAGTAACATATTTTGCCTCTCAATTATGTGTTCAGTTCACTTTCGATTTGATTTTCAATGTTAATGTGTGTAAAATATATATCAAGGGAAATGATTTCAAGGCTCCATTGTTTTGATAAACATGCGCTCCACTTGTTTGTCGTGTAAATACTTAAAGGTCTTTAAGAGCTTTTTGAAAACCGTAATTTTCCTGTGACAGCCCTTTAAATACTACATGATAAAAATTGGAGTGCCTTTTATCAAAACATTGGAGTGCAGAAATCATTTCCCTATATCAATTGCATCAAATTACAATATGTCAAAAACTTCGGAGTTCATTTACGAAAAGTGAATTTATCGTTTTCTTTTCAAATTCTATCCAAACATTCACAATGAGTTTGTTCGTGACATATTAAGTACATGCGAATCACAAAAACTAACTATTATGTCACCTTTGTAAGTATGGTGAACAGAACATAGCTGGCAAGATACCTGCGATAAACTTAGTCGCTGCCAAAAATCTCATATGTAAGAAGTACAATTGAATCCTATTAACAAACATACCAAAAACCCTGTGGCCTTGAGCTCCAGTCACCGTTGGGAAACATGTGTTTGGGAGCCTACAAATTCTCTATCACCCTACTCCACGACACTTCAAAACCTGAGAGGAGGTTCTTAACCGGTGGAATACCATGTTGTGGGTCCATCCCCATGATGTATGTGCGCCGCCGCCCCCCCCCCCCCCCCCCCCCCCCCCGGTAACACCGACTCTCTTAAAACGGCAAAAAGGAGAGAAGTTGGTGGTGGGTTTCACATGAGTGAATGAGTGAAAAACAAAAAGAAATATAGGAACGTCGAGAGAGAGGAGAGAAGAAAAAGAGAGAACAGGGTTTTTCTCTTGTGCATCTAGGGTTTGCTTTGGTGTAAATCCTAAAGGGGTCTTTTGGACGCCTTAATCTCCATTGAAGCTTGAAGTCTTTGCTTGGGCAAGAACGAAGAGAGAAGAAGAGCCAAAACCTAGGGTTTTGGGTTGGTTCTTGGAGAAGATGAAGAAGATCTCTCACCCTTGGTTCTTTGAGGTGGGAAAGCGTTCTTGCAAGGGTTTCATGAGGTAACCCTTATTTCCTCCAAGATTTGATTATTAATCATCTATTCTTGTGTATTCCTCAAGTTTTTGGAAAAACTTGAGAAGAAAGACTTTGTATTTATCTTTTCCTTATTTGCTCAAGTTTGGATGCCAGAATTATTTGCGTTCTTGGGACTTTTGTGGAACAAAAAACTTCTTGAGAGATTGGTGGGAAAAAAACTCCCTGGAAGTATCCCGGTAAAATAAAAATCCCATGTTTGGTTGACCGGACTATGGTGGGATGCTTGAACTATTGGGAAGAAAAAAGTTCTTCTTTTGGTTATTTTGGTTCCTCGGATTTTGTGCGGGATAATTTTGGTTCCTGGGATTTTTTTTCCAGCTTTGGGTTTCGTGCGGGGTTATTTTGATTTGTGGGATTCTTTTTTGCCCACTATATAACTAGCAACCAAACGTAGGTTTCCTGCGGAAATTCCACAAAAGTCCCAAGAACCAAAAAAATTATGGCATCCAAACGGAGTTGGCCTGTGGTTTTTCCCTTCACATCAAAGGGTTTTCCACGTTAAAATCGTGTGTCCTTGATTTGTGTTGTAGATTGCTATTGTTGTGCTTTGTGTTTTCTTGTTCGTGGCTAATTTCTTGATTCACAGATAGAAGGAGGAAATTAATCCGCCCTAGTGTATCCGTGTTTTCCCCAACAAAGTGGTATGTGGATGGGCTTATAAGTATTCAGGCACCCTCTCCTTAACAGCTAGCTTTTCGGGGTGAGTTATACCCAAGTCCCAACTTATCAATCCAAACAAAGAATGGCAGATTGTCTTTCTCATGATAAGGTAAAATATGATAATTGGCCTACAATGGTCGGTAATGTAGGACGAAAATTTCCCAATTATGGCTTCAGCATTGAATAAGTCAACCAGTGTTTAAAAACTCCATGACTCGACAAGGAACTCATCCGAGTTGACTCCTTTTTACCGTAACCGCATTCCGTGTTGCACTACATCCGCATTCTGCATTTTTGCACTATAGTCAATAAACTCCTTTGACTCTCCTGAGTTATGACCGCGTCAATCACATTTTTGGACGCGCCCGCGCCGAGTCGACAAGGATTTTCCTTGGCCGCATTCCACATGACATCCACATTTTTAAACACTGAAGTCAACACCTCTTATGCCAGAGAATATATGCCCTTCTCGTTAAGAAGCGATCTCCTTGCAGGTATGCAAAATTGGGGTCCACTGATTTTTTTTTAAAAATGCTGAAATTCATCTATGGTGGGATTAGTAAGAGCCTAGCGCCTGATGGATATCAATATACAAAATGCAAACGGTGTGACTTTTTTAGAATCAAAGCCTAGTTCTTGTCTTATTCCTTAAAGAAAAGGAACCCGCATTTTTTAGCAGTTTATATATTGGTTTATGGTTCTACGACTTTAATCAAAGCTTAGAGCATAAGAAAAAGAATTAATTGAAGTGATGCTACCACTAACAAAGAACGCCAAATTAATCTGAAATTGCAGTTAGTTTTTTGTGCCTATGCAGAAGAACGTAATCAAAGAAAGATCTAAGAAAGACAAGGGGGTCAATTGGGCTGTCCAGTTTCTGTTTTTTTATCAAATGGCCAACAAGTTGAAAGGAGGATTGATGGCCATTTATCTTTGATATGGCCTTGTCCTAGTTTATTGGCTTATTGCCTTTCCACCAGTTCTAGGTACTGTCGAAAGGGAGAGTATCGATTCAGACTCCTTCAACAAGATCTCTTTATAATGCGACCCACACTATCCACTCTCCCCCACGTGAAGCCCTATCGATAACCACGTTAGATATTTTTGTCAATTAATTTGGTGGTCATATGTGCTCACTGTACGTGGCACAAATCTTGCCACTACTTTTCTTGCTATGTGGTCTCATATTCCCATGTGCCACATTGTTCCCATCCATGTGGAAGCTCAGTCTTGAAGACAAAGACTGATGGTACAACTTGGGCTGGGCTCAACCCTTACCGAAATTGGTTGTCATTTCTTAGAGCTGGGTTAGGAAAAGTCAACCTAATCTAATTTTGGTTTGGGTTAGGGTTGAGGCCTTGGCCAACCCGACTTGACTCAAACCCTTTCCCCCCCTAATTTTATTGTGATTTTACCGCGATTTCAAAATCTCAAGGATCGGTTTTTATATTTTGTAGTTTGTATTTTTTTTTTTGCCTCGGACCAACCCAAACTCATCATTTTATGGGAAATCAGGTTAGGTTAGGGTTGAGAGATATAAAGATACGTGGGTTGGGTTAGGTTGACCCAAGGCTCGAGTTGGGTTGGGCTAGGGTTGAGGTTTTAGTGCTGGCATCAACCCCACCCAACCTAGTCCGAGTTGCACCGGTGACAAAGACATCCCTAGTCAAAGGGAAAGAAAAGTCTTCATTGTTTCTCTGTCTCTCTAGTCTCAATAATAGTTCTCATTCTAGATTACTAGTTTGGATATTGCAAAAGAACCAAATGAATGAGAGGAGGGGGGTCCACTCAGTGTTAGATTCACGATTATGTTCTAAGTGTCTGCTAACACCCACACATCAATGCTTACTACTCATATTTTAGGTGAAATTTCCATTCATGAGAGAGAGAGAGAGAGGGGTCCCCTCACTGTTAGATTCGCGATTATGCTCAAAGTGTCTGCTTTCATCCACACATCAATGATTACTACTCATATTTTAGGTGAAACTTCTATTCGAGAGAGAGAAGAGGACGTGGTGTGAAGATAGCCAAAGCAGTTTATGCTAGGCTCCAAAACGGGAAGCGTGGCAAGCAGATTATCCAGTAACGAATTTGTGTTTTTATATTTTCTGGAAGAGGAATGCTAGACTCACAGGCGCTCTTGCAAAAAAAAAAAAAAAAAAAGATAAAAGGGCGACTCCTTTGGGCAATATCCATTTACAATGGCACAAGAAATTACAATCTCAAATGTCATAAATAGATATTGACGAATGGAGGCACCCTTTTATCCTTTTTTTCAAGGGCGCTTGTGAGTCTAGCATTCATCCTTTAAAAAAAAAAATAGGATTAGTATTTTCCTTTCTTTCTTTCCAACTAGGATTAGTGACTTTCTTTCTTTGTTTTGGTAGAGATTTTTATTTTGTTAGTAGGATTACTTTACTAATTATAGTTGTTTCTTAATGTCGTAGGATTCTAGGCGTTTTTTTATTTAAGAGATTGTAATATGTGAGTTTTAATAAAATAATGGAATAATATCAAAAGACATTTTGTCTCTCTATCTTTTTGCCCTTTCCTAGTGGATTCTAGGGTTCTTCTTCTTCTTCCTAGTGGATTGTAGGGCAATTATCGGATCGTACGCTTCGGGTGTGATGCCACGTTCGATCTACTGCGGTAGTTGTCTGATTTTTTTTCGTTCAAATGAATGCTTAGAAGTAAACAGACAATGGGCTTCACATCAAAGATCCAACAATTTGGAATCGTGATCTCTGTCTTCTTAAACATCCACAGTAGAATCCAAATATAGTACAGGAAGACTAAATCATGAACCGTGCAGCCACGTGTATGACGTGATGGGCGAGTAGATCCCATAAAATTACTAGCAATTAAGTGACGTAGCAAAATAGAGAGTTTTCAATAAAATAATTTGCTATTTCTTGTTTGTTTGTTTGAGTTTCAACTTTAATCAGATTTTACCACAGAGAAATGGTACTTGCCTTTCCCTTGGAAGAATAAGGTATATGCTTTGCTTGGAAGACTAAAGAATATTATTTGCTACAATGCTGATTAGGAGTTTCCAGGACGCGCTGAGCCTCGAAATTTAGGAACCTCTTCGGGCATGTATTCTTATGTTTTAGGGATAATTACATTTACACCCCCTCTAGTTTCTGACACATCCACTTCAACACCAATAGTTTAAAAAGTGACAAAGACATCCCCTCTAGTTTCGTTTTGTTTAAGGTTTGCCCCCTCAGCTGAAGGTTCGTCTATAGATTGAAGGGTTAGGATGATCCGATGGAGCTGATTTTTTGGGCACACCCTATCTATGTCATGACCCATCAAATGAACGCTTTGGATCATCCAAATAATGTGGGCCCATACCCGAATCCAAAGCGTTTGGTAGCGTTTGGATTCGGGTATGAGCCCACATTATTTGGATGATCCAAAGCGTTCATTTGATGGGCCTGACATAGATAGGGTGTGCCCAAAAAATCAGCTCCATCGGATCATCCTAACCCTTCAATCTATGGACGAACCTTCAGCTGAGGGAGCAAGCCTTAAAGAAAACGAAACTAGAGGGGATGTCTTTGTCACTTTTTAAACTAGGATCAATTACTGTTGCATGCTGGACAATTGAAAAAATGACGAAAAAATGTTGAGTTTTGAAAAAACACGAACAAATGCTACTTTATTAAAAAAAGGATTTTTAGGACGAAAATACCCCTCAACTTACTTTTATCTTTCTCTTCTTGGTTTTACATTTTACTCATTTACTTGCAGGTTTTACTCCGACGCATTTGTGTGAAACGGCCTCATTTTCCGGCGATAGAAGCCTTCTTCTCCGGCGAAACATCGTTATTTCTCCGGCACATGCCCATTTGTCTTGAGAGGGTCGAAGTGCTTCTTCTCCGGCGAAACCTACTCTTTTCTCCGGCAATACGTAACATGGTAAGCCTGAAATCTCATTCTCCCTCTCTCTCTATATTTCTATTTTTTTTTCAAAACTCCATCTAACATCATCTCTCTCTTTCTCTCTCTCTCTCTCTCTCTCTCATTTTTTAGGGTATTGAAAGGTTTTTTTTGCTTGAAATGCACAAAATTGGACCCATCAGCCTTCTGCCTAGTCAAATCTTTCTCAAAAAGGGTTTCGAGATCTCCCCATCTTTTTTTCAATGCAAAAACAGGTACTCGAAGTGAAAACAGGATATTCGAAGCCGAAATTTACTTGGTCGAACCCAAAAATCACTTGGTCGAAGTGAAAAATGTGTTTCCTGTAACATTCGCCGTTGTGTTTTTCGCTTCGATTAATTTTTTTTAGGCTTCGAATAACTGGTTTTTTTGCTTCGACTAACATGTTTTTTGCTGCGACTAAAACTTTTGAATTCCAGTAACATTTGGAACTTTTTTGTTGGCTTCGACTATCACGTTTTGGGCTTCGACAAACTTCTTTTTTCGCTTTGACTAACACGTTTTGGCTTCGATTAATTTTTTTTTATCTTCGACTTCTTTTTTTGGCTTCAACTAACTTTTTATTTGCTTCAAGTAACTTTTTTTGCCTTTGAGATATTTGTTTTTTGGCATCGACTAGTTTTTTGGCTTAAGGAAATTTTTTTTTGCCTTTCACTATAAATTTTTTTTTGGCTTCGACTATCATTTTTGGCTTTGAGTAACTTTTTTTTGGCTTCAACTAGTATTTTTTGGGCTTCAACTATCATTTCTACCTTCAAATAACCTATCGATTTTCTGGCTTTCAGCTATCGATTTTGGATCCGAGTTACATTTTTTTAGCTTGAACTAACCTATTTTTTGGCCAAACAGTATAAGAGGTGGGTTTCTCCCCAAACCCACATAATCAAAAGCCACAAATACATTGATATTAATTTCCTTTTATAGAAGCAAAAAGACCTCAGCATGAGAAACCTAATAAAAGAAAGTGCCAAATGTCTAGATGAATGGGAAGATTAAAAACCTAAAGACTTACAAAGATAATGAGATTTTGGATATTTGGAGGAAGAAAAAGAAAATGAGAAAGGGGCATCTCTAGAGAACTCTTTCTACCCTCTCAAGACAAATGGGCATATGCCGGAGAAATGACGATGTTTCGCCGGAGAAATGACGATGTTTCGTCGGAGAAGAAGGCTTCTATCGCCGGAAAATGAGGTCGTTTCACACAAATGCGTCGGAGTAAAATCCGCAAGTAAAAGAGTAAAAGGTAAAACCAAGAAGAGAAAGATAAAAGTAAGTTGAGGGGTATTTTCGTCCTAAAAAGTCTTTTTTTAATAAAGTAACATTTCTTAGTATTTTTTGAAAACTCAATATTTTCTCGTCATTTTTTCAACTCTCCAGCATGTAACAGTAATTGATCCAACTATAGGAGTTGAAGTGGATGTGTCAGAAACTAGAGGGGGTGTAATGTAATTATCCCTATGTTTTATATGGGATACCCAACTTGTTTTTTACCTGGGACAGTCCCCCTCTTTAAGAAAAAACGCAGGACAAGGCTCTTTTTGTCCAAAAGTGATTGTGAAGTCAAAATTCATGGGGATAGATATTTGTGTAAGCTCTAGATGCACGGGAAACTCACTGACAGATACTTACACTGACTGTGTTGTTAGGGATAAAGTTATTCAAAGAAAAAACAAACAATAATTTTGCTTGTTTTGTAGTGGATGCCCGTACCTTCCGTCTCTCTCAACTCTATGAATCATTTCCTTTTAAATTTTGTATTACTTTTTAAGCTAATAAAGTTTGTTTTGTAGTGGATGTCCATACCTTCCGTCTCTCTCAAATCTATGAATCATTTCCTTTTAAATTTTGTATTACTTTTTAAGCTAATAAAGTTAGGGGAAGGATAAGAGATAACAAGCCTGGGTTTATCTTATGCTTGGATAGGATTTATATCCTCTGTTCACATCGAGAGCAACCCCAATAGATGGTACTATACAAGCACGATAGCCTAAACTAACTACATCATGAGGATAGCCTGAATTTTACTTGTTTAGTAGCTGATTTTATTGATTAAGCTAATTAGAGTTCTATTATGGATTCTAAGAAGTCTTTCTCTATAAATATAAGGAGATATTTCCCAGCAGTGATAAGGTTGACCATAATTAAAAGAAGATCCAGCCTAGATTAATCTCCGCCATGGCTAAAAGAGATAAGTTTTTAATAGTCCGGTCATCACCTTCAAATGAATGGCCGAAGAAAGGAGCAACATTTACATTCGAGTCCTGTTGATATGTTAGTTCGGAGTAACATTTACATTCAAGTCTTGTTGATAAGTTAGTTCAGAACTAGAATTATTACATAATTGCAAGGTAGAGTGTGATTGATTTTTGCAACCTTAGTGCATGTTTGGGTGTAGGGATTTTAGTTTCTGGGAAAAAAAATATTCTTGGAATATGAGAAATCCAAGGTTTGGTGAACTTTTTTAATGGAAATTTTACAATTCTTGCATCAAACTTTCCCTAAAAACTAGGGAAAGAAGAAAACCTATGTAGATCAGTTATTTCTTTTTCCAAGAAAGTTTAATGCTCGTTTTTTAGGGGATTTTTTTTTCCGCTCCTCTTCCTCTTTTTTCTAGGGTTTCAGGAAATTTTTTTTTTTTACCTTAATCTTCTTTTCCCTAGATGCAAACTTGTTCAATCAATATTTTTTTATATACAAGTACATTATTGTTTTTTATAATGCACTCTGAGATGTAGGGATCAATGCAAATTTTTTGGTTCCCTCTATTAGACATCTTTAAAATTTGGAGTGACACCTACACATGTCATGTGTAATTGTAAAGACAAATACATGCTGAAAAATAGCTAAATTGTTGTGTCTCAATACCAACTTCCAAATTTTAAGTAATTACATGCACTTTAAACAAGCAAATACCTGGTAAATAGATTTTATATGTAGTGGGACAGTTCTCCACGGGGGTAGTAAGGTGGGATTTAGTATCCAAGTGTAGCCAATCCCAAAAAATAGCTCATCCCGGGATTTCTAGCATAGGACACTTCTAGAATCCTCTATAGATCGGAGGGTTATGATCATCCTGTGGAGATCATTTATGAGACACGACATAAACTACATCGTGACCCAATTAGTGAACGGTTTGAATAACCCTATGAAGTGACCCCACAATACCTTTTGAAAAAATATTGGACTTAGTGTGCTTACACGCCATATTTTTAACCCCCTTGTAAAATCTATTTATGGAGTGTCCTCGTGGGGTTAGAAATGGATTGGCTATTGTTAGGTACCTGACCAAGACGCCAAAACCTCCAGAGTGAATGAAACATGTTACGCTAGGCACTTTAAATTTGTCTCATACCAGGTGAGGTCCCATTTGGTCCCATACCTAGGTATGCCCCACTCAAGATCGTAAAATTCTACCACCTAATGCAGGTGCTTAAGAGGGAAGAATAAGAAAATTACAACTCAAGAACACAACAAGAAAAGAAGAAGAAAATGGGAGCAAAGCTCAACCCAATTGATATTCCATCAATTACATAAGTTAATCAACATCCAAAATTCCCTCTCAAGATAGTTTCTAACTCTTTAAATAAAAGAAAACCAAAGCAAATTCGTTCAAGCTCCTCCACTAGCTAGCTTAGGGACTAAAATAACATTAATTGCATAGGAACTCACTAACTTTGACTGTTTTAGGAACCCACAGACACAGTCCACAAAAACTGTCATAACTTTTTACCATGTCGTCCAATTTTCAAGCACAAATGCTTGTTGGAAAGATCTCAAAGAGACCTACAACTTTCTAGTTTACCACTTTCCATAATTCTTCCATTTAGAAGCTCAAAAATCAGGTTCAAAACGGGCCAGCAACTTTAATGAGGGACTGCACCTTGGAACTTCACCAAAATCACTTAGGCATGACATGGCTACCATGTTGGCACTGCATCACCACCCTTCTGCATCTGTCGTCCTCAGCAGCCCACTTTGTAGCGGATTTTCAATCCATCATCTTGTCCAGGGTAGCTCCTTCCGCAGCTTTCATTTTGGCTTTTTACCAGGTATCCCTTTACCGGTAACTGTCTCCACAAGTTGACCCTCCCCTGACGAACACAGAACTTGATGGGTGTTATGATACCAAATGTTAGGTATCTAAACCTATAACAGCTACACTATTGGAACTGGAAAGCCCTCTAAATGTCACATAATAGGTTGGGTCCTACCCTATCCAGGCAGCCCCCTACTCAGGGATCTTAACAGCTACACTTGGATAATAAATTCCACCTTCCTCTCTCCCAAGAAAACAATAATAATAGAAATGGACTAAAAAAATAGAAGTAGGTGGCCGTGGTTGTTCTCTCCTGCCGAGAAATGGTTTTTTGCGAAACGGACAATTCCTTTTTGGGAAATGATATGGTCTCCTTTTCCTTCATCGAGCCAACCCCTGGTATTGTAAAAGCAGTCATAAATACACGCGTCAAGAAGATTTTGATTTCTCAAATTTGCCCATTTTGCATTGTGATTTGGATCGGATCAAATCCTTGGATTTCCAAATCAGCGACTGACAGTGAAAAAATAAGATTTCCAAATATGCTGTGGAAATAAGTAATTGGAAATCCACATATGTGCCAGTTTCCTTCACTCTCTTTGCTCCTCAACCTCTCCCTTCCAGTTGGAAGTACCTCCTTCCCCCCTCCCTCTCTCTCTCTCCGGAACATGAGCTGGCTGATCATTTCATTTTGTATTCAAAACTCAATTTCAAATCCAATTACAAAATACCAGTCATCCAAACGGACCCTAAAGGGGGCTGGCCCAGGGATAAAAAGGGGACAACTATATCAGTATTAGATTATATATGTTCGACAATCCCTTTTCCGAGAATTTATATGATGGGTGGCCGTGAAAACACGTGAAGTCTTGGAAAGCAGGTATGTCCCACTTTTTTTTTTATGATCCAAACCGTTCATCTGTTTGGGCACAACGTAGATAGGTTGTGCCCCAAAAATCATTTCCATAGGATGATCCTAACCCTCCGATCTGTAGAAGATTCCATAAATGGTTTTTGGAAATCTCCATATTCAGATCAGTTTAGATCGGAGGGTTAGGATCATCCTATGGAAATGATTTTTGGGGCACAACCTATCTACGTTGTGCCCAAGCAGATGAACGGTTTGGATCATAAAAAAAAGAAAGTGGGCCATACCTGTTTTCCAAGACTTCACGTGTTTTCACGGCCACCCATCATATAAATTCTCCCCTTTTTCCATCCAAAAATATCCTAACGCAAACTCTCTCTCTCTCTCTCTCTCTCTCTCTCTCTCTCTCTCTCTCTCAGATTACGTGGCCGAAGGGACCGCTTCAAAACCCTTCGCTTTCTCACCTCTTCTCATTCTCACCATTTTCATTTCTTTTAAAAAACCCCCAAATCCCTGTCCTCGAAACCCTTATGGTGGCTGCTTTCAGTCTTCAAGTTGGAAAATAGAGGTAGGAAGAAGAAAAGTCTACAGATCTCCATTACTGAGTTGAATAATCGCGTGGTTTTGAATTTCTTGTTGCTTTTTTATTTTTCTCCATTATAGAGCTTTTAATCCTGTGAAAAACCTCCATGTTTTAGTCTGGATCTGAATTGTACTGTTTTTTCTTATCCCTCATAGCTTTGGACAATGTTTTTATGCAATTCAACTGCGTATTCTTTGATCGTTGCTCCTTTTTTTCTTTTCTTTTTTGTCTTTCTCTCCGATCATTCAGCCATGGTTATGAGCTGGTTTTGTTTTCCTCTTTTCTTTTTTTCTTTTTTTTTCTCACACTGTTCTTGTCAGATTTGAAAAAAAAAAAGAGACCGGTAGATAGAATGTCCATCTTTAATGGCTGATTTTTTGTTGATTTTTAATTAGATTGTCAAATTCGGAATACATCAAAAGATTTTGGAGAATTGATGGTCAAATCTTTCTTAAAGCCTTTTAATTTTCTTCGTTTGTTTGATTTTGCTAGAAATCTCGTTTCTTGTCAGATCTGAAAAAAAAAAAGAGACCGGTAAGTAGAGTATACATCTTTTCTTGCTGATTTTTTGTTGATTTATTATTACACTGTCGGATTCGTAAAAGATCAAAAGATTTTGGAGAATTGATGGTCAAATCTTACTCAACGATTTTTAATTTTCTTTGTTTGTTTGATTTTGCTAGAAATCTCGGTTATAGTACTAGCTAGGTATCTGTCTTTTTTTGTCTCTCCATTTTTTTTACTTATTTCATTTTGTTTTCTATATTTTTTTTCTGATGATAATCATGATTATTTTGCTCAATTTCGCTAATTTTTGTGTCTGATTTAAATTAGTGATATTGGTGAACAAATTACCAAGGATATTTGATGAACAGAGTGGCAGCCTTTCCTATTCATTGGATTCTTCTGCAGTGTTGGTTCTACCACTGTTGTTTCTGTTTTCTTTCTCTCAGGTTTTCGTTCCCTATTATCGAAAGATCCAGGGAGACTTTAGAGCTGTTCGATCTTCTTCCTCCCTAGCTCCTATTTTTCATTGTACTATTCCCTCTTTGTTAGGTACCTTACCGATCCGCCAAAAGCTCCAGAGCTGATGGAACGCTTTAGGCAAGGCCCTTTAAACCTGTCCCATACCAGGATGGGTCCCACCCAGTCCCATACCTAGGAGGGCCCCACTCAGGACCGCAACATTCTTTTTCTATTTATTTGCTCCTCTGTATTTTGGGACCTTCTCTGTCTCCTTTTCAGTAATGAAATCATTTCACCATTAAAAAAAAATTATGGAAAAGATCCAGAGATTCTGATGAATATACCCTGATCTTCACTTATGTATGTTTGCATTTTTCTTCCTTTTTTTTTAAAGATTTTGATAAAGTTTTCTGAAGCTAGATTTCTATCTCTCCTTTATGCCTCTGTTTTGTATTGCCGGAATTCAAGACAGGGTAGTTGAGAACTTGAGATAGAAAATGTTGGAAATATGGATGAGCAGGGCACTGATCAATTATTTTGTTTTGGTGTTTAGAAGATTAATTTATTTTGCTTGGTGTAGTGCAAAAATGCCTGTTATAAATCTCTCTCTCTCTCTCTCTCTCTCTCTCTCTCTCTCTCTCTCTCTCTCAGATCACCAGCAACAGGACGAGGCCTGAGGCCTAGTTAGCCATCCCAGGTACGGATCTATTTCAACCGTAATCTTTTCCACCACATCTCCCCAGCTTCATACCCTGAGCCTATTAACTCAATTAGCCTGATATTTGTTAGATACCTTTCGGGTTGTAGTTAGATATTAGTCAGTAGACCTGATTTGTTTGGTAGATTTATATTGGGACCTGATTTCCTTGTTTAGTTGATTTCTTTTTTATTGGAACATATTATTGGAACTTTTACGTGGATGAGTTAAGTTCTATTGATAAATTAAATTTAAAGGTATGGATCTTTATGAAAATTCTGGCAGCTTTGATTATCATGTGCTGTTTATTTTGTACGGAATAGAGAGATTTCGCCTGCCCAAGTAATGACCTGTTACAAATAATGAGGAAACTAGTAGATTTAGGTAAGAAGCAACGTATAATAAACCAAATTTGATACCTGAATATTCTGTTTGATAACCCGCTACTAAGTACTCTTATGCTTCTGGTAAATCAAACGGTAATCTCTCACATTCTGTTAGGGAAAAAATTGTCAAAACTATAAGCCCTATGAGTTGACGCCAGAGATTTCATCCCCAAAACCCATAGATTTTTTTTTGATTGGATGGGTTAATTTCTTGATGAATCTTGAAATAAAAAAGAACTTTCTTATCAATTATTTCATTATCATGAATCCCATTCTATTGATTTGAATTTGAGAATATTTCTAAGCTTCAAACCCAGAAAATGATATGTGAAGCCTAGGTTTGCACCAAATCAGTATCAGAGCTCAGAGCTCTGATTTCTTCTAAGTTCTATAACCATACACCATCTATGTGTTCGATTCAATTCCTCTTAGAGTCTATTTTAGTCATTCTTGTCAGTTAGAAAGTGTATCTAGTTGTTCTTGTCAGTTGGAACGTCTTAGGTCGTAGGGTACACTCACATGTCAATTAGGTGTCACTTTCCATAATTTAGTGTCATCTTGGTCTCTGTTTAGGAGCCACAGTTGTTTCCAGAGTCCGTAGGATTGTCTTGCACATCGATTCCACATATCCAACCTATGGCTAATAGGGCCAATGCTCCCCATCATTGGCAAGTGTGACGCAGTCCAGTAGTAGATTCGAGTTCATTGTTACATTTATTTTATCAAAATCATTAGAAGGGTCAAGTTCATCTTTGTCCTTATTGTTAGGGGGATGTCTCATTTCATGCTAAGATATTCTTGAGTCATTTCTGGAAAACTATAAGGAGAAAAATGGGGCCACACTTCATTTCAATAGTGCATATCATCCCTGGCCGGATGAGCAGACAAGATGTTGTCGATCACAACCTCATAAATTTGTTGAGAGATGCTTAGTCGGCGAAAGATCTCATCAATGGGACTTTATTCCAGCCAGTTTACATATCATAGTTACTTTACCTGCTCTATTGATACCACTTGTGGCTACCCCATTCCACACCTTCTGGATCGTATCCCATGATCCTACCTTGGGAGACGTAGTACCGAGGTCAAGGACTTTGTTCAACACATCAAAGACGTACAACAAGAGGTGCTAAAGAGACTCCTATTGGGTAACATGAGGTATGAGGTGACTATTGATTAGTTTTGGAGAGACCATTTCTACAGCACGGGGGGCCTAGTGATGACATTTCTTCGATACGATCGATTCATGATTGGAGCCGTTCAATATCAATGCCTTGGAGATTTGACAAAGATTACCATCATCACCACGTTACCATCTAGAGCTTAAGATATGGACATTCAGACGACGGAGATGTGTCATGGATTTCACTAGATATACCTCGTTCATTTGCAAGGGCATTTTCTAGTAGGTTGTTTATTGGCGGATACAGTGCAACTACAACGACCTTGCAAGAATATGTTTCAGCATATGGCAGACTTCTACTCGATGTAGTCGAGTTCTTTCCACACGGGGAAACTGATGTGATCTGGCCTTCATCTTAGCCGTCAGATTTAATTTTTTTATGAAACTATTGGACATGTGTTAATTTCTCTTTTAGGTAATTTTTTTTGCCTAGATGTGGGGATGTCTACATCAGCCTATGGGCCCACCATACATTTTCCTCAATACCCATCTATTCCATTTAACACCATCTTTTATAACCTTTTAGCCTTGGCCCACTTACATTATTTCCAATTGGCTAAAGCTAAAACCGAACTTTTAAGTGGTTTGCTTAATTCCTAATTCCTACTGACCAGCCGTAAGGACCCGCCACTTAAACAAATCCCCGGCCCTCTAACATATAGATATTCACCAAAGCCCCAACTTGGAAAAAATGCAAAAGAGAACCCCCCTTAGTTGATTTTCCCTCCCTCTCCTCTCTTCTCGATTTCTCCACCGCTCTTTCTCTCTCTCATCTTCGTGTTCTTTCTTCCTTATCCTCTTTCTCCCACTGATCTTCTCCTCTCTCTACTAAGGCCCCTCTCTTCTTTTCCTATCTTTCTCCTATCTTTGTTTCATCAGTTTCTTTCCATCTCTATTTCAGCTCTCCACTTCCTTGCATTGTCCCTTCCCTTTCTTTCTCCTTTTTTCTTCTTTGTTCTTTCCTCTTGTTCTTTGTAGTCACATTTATCTTTACCTTCCTTTCCCCCTCCCCTTCTTTTACATCCCCCTTGGTTGTCTCTCTCTCTCTCTCTCTCTCTCTCTCTCTCTCTCTCTCTCTCTCTCTCTCTCTCTCTCTCTCGGTTGGGTTCATAAACCTCCACCAAAGACCACTTTTACTATTTCTAGTGGCTGAATGCTGAGCTAGAAATCTGATTTAAAAATATTTTTTTGAATGGCGCTCTGATTTAAAATATTGCAGGTCAACAGATTATTTAGCTATGTTTTATATGATATATCAGTTTCAAGAGATTTGGTTCAGTCAAATTCGGAAATTGAAATTTGAGTCTAGTTTTCAGCACTGATACCAACTAAATGACAAAATTCGTGGTTGTTCACTGGGAAACGTTTCTAGATATTCAAATAACTTATTTGTAAAACGCAGGAACTTTAGAAACTTTGAAAACTCAGTTAAGCTCATTATTCCTGAACATAGTCTTGGGGCAACTAGTATCTATCTGTTTGTGATAAGAGATCAAAGTTCAAAAACTAGGAACCCAAGTCAGAAGTTAGAACCTTAGACCCAATTAGGGTTTGAGTCTGAGTTGATCCCAAACTCAGTTGAGTGCTTGATCAAGGTTTTTTGTTTTTCCTCGTCTAAAAGGAAAGTTCTGCTATAGTCTATCTTTTTCAGGTATTTGGTTACCGTATAGAGTTTTGTTTGCTCATTTGAGTTTCTGATTATTCAATCAAGTTAGACCATATAAGAGTACTTCATACACTTAAAAAAAAAAGATTACTTGGTTATGCTGTCTTGATTTTAGGAAATCCAATTAGCTTCCTGAGCCAAACCTGCATCTTTAATATCATGAGGGGATATAACTAATTCTTTCAATTGTTTGATCGAGTTCTAAAAAACTATTGTTTCATTCTCAACTTTTAAATAAAACCCTTACTGAACTTTTAACTAAATCCCTTCCTTGATCGTTAGCTCTATCTGCCAAGTGAAGAACAGTTGACCCTGACAAACTTGTCCCTTAACCGGGCCGGCCTTGATAGATGCCAACCTTGGGAGGTTAAGCTTCTTTCTCTTCTGTTCCTGCTACTTGGGTGAATGTTGTTGCTTTCAAAATCAATTCCTAGCCATGTATAAATTCCTATCTGTGCCCAACATGCTTTGTCTTGATGATGTAAATAGTATTGAGTTTGCAATGATGTAAAGGAGAGAGAGAGAGAGAGAGAGAGAGAGAGAGAGAGAGAGAGAGAGAGAGAGAGAGAGAGAGGATTCAAACTATTTCATAATTCATCAAAATAGCTCAATATAGACCTCTACGAGTTGAATTTGAACACTAGTGAATAAAGACATAAGGAGTTAGATGCATGGGCCCCTTATCCCATTGGTCCCCAAGGTCAATTACCCTAAAGAACCAACTGTCGTGATGACCTATACCACGGGTGTTCGAGCAGTGACTCCATTGTGATGCATAAGAAAGAGGTCTCAAGGCGTACACAAAATGGTCAAACTATGTTGTCATCATCCTTAGCTAATAAAGGTTTGCCTCCTCCCAAATGACCATATGTCGAAGAATCTTTTATTGCATTTAGCATTTTTCTTTAATGAGAAATGGTCAATTACTCTGTTTATTTTCAGATAGGATGTACTTTATTCATATAGTTTATGCTAGCGAAGGAGAATTGCTGATTCCTCTATATAATGTTATCCGTTGTTGCTTCTTATAATGATCGGAAAACCTCTGCTTACATTTTTCTATGATCTGTAGAGATTAGTCTTTACTTTTTTATTTATTACAGAGATAAATATCGCTTATAGTGTTTGTTACATCTCCGTCTTCCTATATTTAAGATATTAAGAGAAGCATGTGGAGAGAGAGAGAGAGAGAGAGAGAGAGAGAGAGAGAGAGAGGAAAGCGCTAATCTTTTTTATTTTACTTGCAGACTAGGCATTACAATGTGATGGTATGACTCTGTACATCAGTATACTTGAACGTGCAACATTATCATGTCAGACCGTGTTTCTTCAGAACATATGTCTAGTAATGCAAAAGCTAGGGAATCTATGCATCCTTACCAATCACTGTGGATGTCACACTGGATGCGTGCAAGCTGTATTCCAGCCTCACGGGATCAGATGAAGGAAGGCCACAATACTATACAGGGACAAACAGCTGTTCAAATTTTGGAGTCTACGAAGCCCAAAAGATTAGGTGTAGATGAGGATCTGAGTCTTATTTCTGAGTACAAGAATACACGGAGACATGGGCAAGAGGGCTTAGTGGTATTATCTGATGTTCCCCAATCTGCTAGAGAAAAAGTGACTGGAGCCAGGAGAATCAAATTAACAAACGAGATGCCGATGATGAGCTTGAAAAATGCAATCTCTCTTGGTGCTGAAGCAGCACAATTAGATGCAATGTCTCTTTGCAGGTTGTCGGGATCTTCTGTAAATCCGGAGAATTTGACTACACCTTTCCCGTACTCAAGGAATACAATATCAGAACAGATTCCCATTCCGAATTTCAAATTCAGCCAAAAAGTGGAAAATATCTCGTCTCCAGTGACTGACATTTCCATATTCAACAAACATCCTTCCAGGTCCCGAATTGATGGAAAATCACAACACGGTGATACACACGTCAGAGAAAGTGAGACACATTTACCATCAACAGCATTTCCGTTACCTTCAGATGAAATAGGATTTCTGTCAAAAGAGTATCACTTCAAAGCAGGTGTAGGACAAAGTCAAGAGCAACAAATAGAGTCTTATAAGTCCCTTGAAAAGAATATGTTACCTGTTTCAAACCCTCTTCAGGGAAGCTCCAAAGGGTCAACTTTCAACTCTGTACCATATAGAATTAACACCAAAGGACCAAATATGAGGTCCTGTACATGCAGAGGAGAGGAAAATCTACTATCTAGCTCTGGGCTAGTATTCAAAGAACAATCTGCAGACGCTCGTGTTACTCACATGGAATGTGGACACTCTAACTATGGCAGCTATTCTACTTTTTTGGCTTCTGGTGCAAAAATGGATAACAGATTAAATGCTACAAGTACTCGATTTCCATGTGTAGGTCATAAGGATGGGATCCTGCAACTCAATAGTGATGCTTTAAAAGGTGATCCTCATTTTCCAATCCTTGTCGGTGAACAGGATGGAAGAATAAATGATTTCTCTATTACTCGGTTGCTCCCGCCGGACAGCAGCACTCCAAAGCTAACCCCATTAGAAAATTTAAATTGTGGACATCACTTACTAAATAAAATGCCAACATGCTCTCTTCATGATGTGGAAACATTGCGCATATGTACCACAGTGGATTCTGTGGAGGGAAGGCATGGAGGCCCTCCAAAGTTCGCAAAGACAACCCACCATCTGACAATTACAAATAAGACTGATGATATCTTGTCTCATGGAGAACCAATGATTAACGAGTCAACTGTGTCTACTGAGTACAAGGGAGATGTCTTCCATAGTATGTTTTCCCTTCCTCCCTTTTTAGGTTTCTATGGTGAGCAAGGAACAAGCTTTCAGCATCGAAGAAATTTGATTGATAGTGAAGAAAAGGAAGATAAATGCGTTAGTAGGGCTAGTTTTCTGCGCATACAGAATGAATCCTCAGCTGAGACTGATACTATGTCTATTGACGTCTATCAGTCAAGAAACTCACCTTCAGGTATACATATTTCATTTTCATATTCAACTACAATCTTTATATCCATGATTTAGTTAAAAGTTAAAACGTATTATGAGAAAATTAAATAGGGAAGCCCTTAGACATGTAAGCCTTTTCAGAAAAAGTAGAAATATTATGGTTTTGTGAAGAGTACTTGACCATTTCCATTTGCAAATGACTGAATGTGATGTGATGTGTACCTAATATCTGCTTTCTGATTCATGTTTTTCAGGTGGAACTCCTTCCCCATCACGTAAGGTATAGTACAGTTATCCTGGCTTTGTATTGGACTATCTTCTCTCTTTGCAATTTATGTGTTTGATTGCTGAAGCCCAGAAAGTTAAATATGATTTCCTTAGCTGCTCACTTCATGGATGCTGCATATCAGTGCCTTAAGCTTCTTCGTCTAGGTCTTTGCCTTGTGAGTTATATATTAAGACCCTGGACTTGTTTAGCCAAAAATTATGCCATAATATATGATCCGAGGAAAGTTATTTAGAACTAGTAATGTTTATAATTTGTTCTTTCTCTGATTGATGATGTGTCTCAATCAACTCAACTCAACTCAACTCAACCCAACTCAACCCAACAAAGCCTTTGTCCCAAACTAGTTGGGGTTGGCTAAATGAATCCTTTAGAAAAATTTCATGAAGAAGGTGAAAGGAATCTACCCGGCTCTAATCTTGGCTCTAGTTGGGTTCCTCTACGTGGATCATTTTCTTCCATTCTATCCTATCCAAGGTCATGTTCTCTGTTATGTTCCTAGCTATCAAGTCTTTCCTCATTGTTTCTACCCAAGTTGTTTTCGGTCTGCCCCTACCTCCTTTTACTCCATAAACTTGGCACGAGTCGCCTCTTCTCACTGGAGCTTCCAAAGGCCTACGTTGGATATGTCCATACCATCTTAAGCGGTGCTCTCTCATCTTCTCCTCAATTGGTGCCACCCCCATCTTAAGCGGTGCTCTCTCATCTTCTCCCCAATGTCTTCATTTTTAATTTTATCTAACCTTGTGTGGCCGCACATCCATCTAAGCATCCGCATCTCCGCTACACTCATCCTATGCGCATGTTGCTTCTTGGTGGCCCAACATTCTGAGCCATACAACATGGATGGCCTCACAACTGTATTATAAAACATTCCCTTCAACTTGGTAGGGATTTTATGGTTGCACAGAACTATTGAGGCAAGCTTCCACTTCAACCAACCTGCTCAATCAATATTATGAAAATTAAATTGCACAGTTAACATTCCAATTGTGTATTTATAATTGTACATACGGTATCTTGGCCCACTGGACATGGGAAAGGATATTTGTCTTATTGAGTTACCCTTCAGTCCATGACATAAGATATTTTGATAGTTTTGTAGAATGATGGAAACCATTGCCATTACCATCATTTTTGTGGTTTTATTCATAATCTGTGATCCTATGACTAAAATTTAATCACGAATCATTCTCCATGAGAAATCATATTGTAGGATATGACCGAAAGAACATAGGGTTTTGATGGTACTTGTTAAATATGTCAAGGGGCCATTACCAAACAATCCTATCATATTGAACCTCAACTGTAGAATGTCTACCATAATTAAGTCCATATCTTGCAGGATGTTTGGGTGAGCAAAAGGGCAGGGAATTCTCAGGCAGCCGTAGCTTCTTCAAGCAAAGAAATCAGAATCAGTAATGCCAAAACTGATTTACCTGATATAAATGAAGAGCCTCCTGTCAGTTTTGTTGGAGCTATCTCTGAAAACAACAAGGAGTTAAGCACATCTTTAACTGAGAGCCTTGATGTGGAACATCTCCTTTCTCATGTTGAGCAACCGGAGTGTTCAAATTATGGCCCTCGGAATGACAGCTCTATCAGTCTGGGTCCAGAGTCAAGCAGCAGATGGGTCAAGCGTCTCAGGTTAAATGCCTCGGATTCTTTTGCCCTAGGTACCAAGAGCTCGAAAGTTGGAGATGCAGCATCCAACAGAAAAGTGAATGAGTTGTTTAGCAGAATAATGAATTACAGTAAATTGAGCTCAGAACCCATGCTAGGTAAACATCTGGAAAAGGGAGCTCAGCAGTTAGATAAGACTGTGATGCTGTTAAAAAATAGTGACTCTTCTTCATCGGACTCTGTAAAGGACCGTCGAGATCTAAGTTTATCCCATTCATGGATCCGGAGATGGTGTCACAGTAAAGGAGTGGCTCCACAGGTGAGAGTGGCATCAGGGGTGGTGTGCGAGCCTGAAAGTTCGAAGGCAGCATTGGAAGAGCTTCAAAGGAAGCAATTCCCAAGCATTGCAGCAATGGCATTGATGGGGAAGGCGGTCAGAAATTTCCGGCCGTGTGAGTTCAGGTCAAGGGGGTCCTTTGTGGTTTGGAATACAGAGAGGTCTTGAAATCTCTTAGGTTCAAAGCTTAGGGATGAAAAGTTGAGTTCCACACAAACTTGCGGGCAGTTGAAGACAACTTGAAAAGAAACTGCAAATTACAGCGTTGCTGGAGATTGGTTTAGAGAGCGATTAGAGCCCCATGGAAGGGATTAGAACCCCTTGTAGGGTCATAAAAAAAAAACCCTTGTAGGTCTATCACTGACAAGAAAATCTGATGCCATGGTTGGAAGGTATAAAGGTTTGGATCCTGAGGTGGTAAGTGTTTTAACCTTTTAGTTTCTTGTTTTCAAATTCTTCTACAATTGCAAGGATTTCTGCATTTCCTTCTATCTCTGGGTAAATTTCGGGTTCAAACTCCTAAATTTCAAGACCCATCTCTGAGTTGTACAAAAATGATCTCTCTCGATATTTTCATTCTTTCTTCTCTTTCGTCTTGTTCATTTATTTATTTTTTAATTTTTTTTTTCAATTGACTGGTTCGCCCTTGTTAAAAAGCTAATAATGCAATATAATCATTCTAAATTCATGTAAATGGATATTATTTGAAAATCATTGTTGTTTGTAGTCATGGATGTTAATGCAACTGTGTCATATTTCAAAAGCTTTGTTTCCATGCATGACTTACCAGTCTATATGAGCTCATTAAGTTGGACCAATTGACAAGTGTACTGTGTGACAAGCATAGAACTCAAGTTTGACCCTGAAAGAGTGGAACAGGAACAGGGGAGCTTTGCTTTTGCTCGAGTCTGAGGCTCAGCTTCCTACCTCTAAATCTTAGTAAATTTGGGTTAATCTCAAGCCAACTATTCATGTTTTAAACTGTGATTCAAGTTGCGCTATTTGGGAAGCATAAATATTTGGTTTCCTTAATCAACTTACGTGTTTTTCTACAATTAAAACCTTCTCTAATGGCCAGAGTATTTCAAAGGATTCCATATGGGCGATGTTAATATTCCTTTATAGTGGTGTTAATGCAATATCTTTTTGTTTCGTTCATGTTCTGGCATTTATGATTTCTTTCCCAATTTTTTGGAATTCTAATTTTACCAGGACGTGCACCAAATAATATGAGTATGTGCGTCACATTTTCTGAAATAAATTGGATTCTGGCAATTATAGAAAGTAGGTTGAGGAACTTATATTGGAATATGTGGTCCTTGAAATCTGAATGGGTGGGTACTGTTGACATTGATTTTCTTTTTCCTGCTTGAATTTGTAGATTTCTGTTGATTGGAATCAAGTGGATCCTTTGGGCCTCTTTACAAGGTATGCTTACCATCATAGACTGCGTTAGTGTCTGATAATTTTTTTTTTTACGCCATAGGTTTTGTTATTGGATCTTTTCAGAGCCAATTTGATGTAACATGGAATTTTCTTGTCCATGCAAAGTTGTTCTCCTTTGGAGGTGCTTTTTTAGTATGTGAGATCATTATCATGTGATTGTCATGTTTGTTGGTGTCTTTTAATAGAATCTATGATCCCCTTGCCATGTAAAGCTTTTTAGAACTCTGAACTAAGTAGCTGTTGACGCAGGTTAATTTAGTTTCCTAAACTGTTCAAGCCTGTTAAAAAAAATCTGAACTACAACTGATGAAAGAGACTCCTAGATGCATATCTTGCATCCTTGAACTGATAACTGTCTTTTGGCTTGAACTGATTGATCCTATGCAACAAATTCTGAAGGACTATGTAAGTGGATTGCACGATTAGCAATTTCTTTTGAGATTGTTATGGACTATGTGGGATGCATCATTCACAATTTCTTTTTGAGCTTGTTACGATAACAACTTGGCGTAATTTGTAGGGACTGTATGTGGGATGCACCATTAGCATCTGATGCAGAAAAAAATCACAGACCAATTTCACAAGAGGAACAAATAGTGAAGAACAGCAGCGCCCAAATAATCACCATCTTTCAAAAAAAAAAAAAAAAAAAACAAATCACCATCTTTCATTTGTCCTCTTCCAGTTTAGAGATGGCAATGCCCTTCTCCTGTTTCATTACCAATTTAGAGATGAAGTGATCTTAAGGTTGTTTTCATAGAAATTTGTTTTCATTACCAATTTCAAGTAGTCACTACAAAAGCGGTACATCTTATACAAGAAGGGTAGTTAAAAATTTAGGTGGTAATTTATTTTTATGCCAACAAAGCTTGTTCAGGGCTTTTAATCGGGGTAAAAATTTTATGCTCTGTTTGGATGCCGGGTTTTTTTTTTGCCTGGGATTTATGTGGGTAAAGGTAGGAGACAAAAGAGGGGACAAGCATTAATTAGAGAAAGATATTATGATGAGTGGAGAGAGAGGGTAGAGAGAGAAAGAGAGAATACCATTTTCAAGAGAAGATTTTGCTGATGTCAGCAAGAAAAAGCTGATGTGACCACTTAAACTTTATCTGTTGGAACTCATTTTTAACGTAGCAACTAATTTTAGGCTATTTTTCTATTATTTGGAAATGTTATTAGCATTACTGAATTTTGATGATCGCACTCCTCACTTTGGATGATCCAAACCGTCCATTAGATGGCAACAGCCTAATAGGTTGTGCCCCAAATACTATTTACATAGGTTGATCCCGACACTCCGATCTAAAGAGGGAGGGTTAGGATCATCCCTCTAACATTCAGATCGGTGGGTTAGGATCAACCCGTGGAAATGATTTTTGGGGCACAACCTATTTAGGCTGTGGCCCATCTAATGGACGGTTTGGATCATCATATGGTGTGGGCCATACCGTACTTTTAATAAAGTGAGGAGTTAGAATCATCAAAATACCGTAGCGTTGATAACATTTCCCAAGAATAAATAACCACTTTTTCCAACAAAAACATGACTGGTATTTTTAATTTTTTTTTAAAATTAAAGTGCTTAAAAAACAATGCCAATAATAGATTACCAAATTAATGAGACTTAAGTAATGCGTGGATGTGTGGAGTCCAATATTTTTCAAAACATTGTGGGGCCAGCTTCGTACGATGACGGCCACAACCTAAATAGGTTGGTACCTTGCATATCATCTCCAAATCGTACGAGGTGGCCCCACTGTACTTATTGGTCATCAGGTGATCATAAGCACCCACTTATCGTGTGCACGTAGGATAAATCCTCCAAATCAATATCCATGAGAATTTTTATGGTGGATGGACGTGTGGCCAAAAAAAATACGGAGGGCACACATGGCTTGGGACATAAAACCATTCATTTGTTGGGCTTTGGTAGGGCTGCAACAGGGTCGGGTTTGGTTGGGGTTTTCAAAACCCTAACCCAACCTTGGATCCCATGATCTCGGCCTTGACCCACCCTGACCCCGAGTCAGGGCCGAAAAACCTCAACCCATTGCCCGCCCTACAGGGTTCAGTGCGGTCCTGGCCCACCCTGATTGGCCCTGATTGACCCTAGCGTAAATACATATTAAGAGTGCCAAAAATAAAGCAATCACATATCATATAGAACAAAATAATCAATAAACAGAGAAAGGGAACAAAATAAGACAATATGAATTCAACAACATTACGGGCAGCAGAGACAATTAATAATAATAATAATCTAAAGAAACATCAATCCAACATAATAGAAAACATTAGCAAAAGAAACATGCACAGATGGTTCAATCTTATAATAGAAAACTTAGGATCAGGCCGGGTCAGGGTACCTGAGGCGTTAACCCAGAACCCGACCCAACCTGAGTCAGGGTCTAAAAAAATAAACCCTGACCTGCTCTCAGGGTTGGAACATCCAGCCCTGACACCCTGCTCGAGCTCAAGACGAGTCAGTGTGGGTTAGGACTGACATGGCCAAACTTGCACCCCCTAGGGTTTGGCATAGACAGGACGTGGCCATAAAATCTTCTCCATAGGATGATCCCATCGAGGCAGAATTTGTTTCTTTTGGGTCACGGCCTATCTACATCGAGGTCCAACAAATGAATGTGTTTGATCACCCAAACAATGTATACCACATAGTAATATTCGGCCGCACGCGCATGAATGATCGTCCACCGTATAAATTCTCGTGCCAGAATCATTTTTGTTTTAACTCATGCATACTCTCACTTTCACACATCAAAATCAGACGGGCTTGGTTTGCCACCTGGCACTTGGATTTTGATCCAGTCAAAACACTGACGAGATCAAAATCCAAGAACAGGTGATTTGCCACCTAGCCTTTGAGATTTTGACGGTCGGGCGCCATATAAAAACTCTTTTTTGTTTTCGAGTCCTAAAAGGCGGTTAAATAAAGGCACGACCATTGCCGGTTATTATTTTTGCCGTTTTTTTAATTCCGGTCAGAAGACAAAAAACGTGAAAGAAAAAAGGATAAGAAAAAGAGTGTTTTTTTTCCCCAAAGCCCCAAAGAGAATCAGGTGGAGGCTTTCAAAGACCTCTTTTTCAGGTAAAAAAAAAAATCTCTGAAATTTCCTCTTTTTCTTCTTGTGTTTAGAATTTCCATTTTAAATGCGATGATAAAGTTCTAAGATTGATTGTACTTTGAAGAACAGAAAAGCAAATCCAATCGTCCTCAGCTTCGCAAAAAGCTTCTGATTTTAGTAGGTTTGGTATTTGATTGGTTGATTAGATTTTTAGGGTTTCATCTTTTCTATTGTCGATCTCTCGTCGTTTTAGGGTTTTACTGTTTTGAAAGCATCTCTGTAACAAATACCTAGGTCTTTGATTTTCGTGGTTTTGGGGCTACGGATGCATTTTTTTTTTATCTGTTAGGGTTTTGATTTGATGATGATGCAAAAAGATTAGGTTTATGTTAGGGTTTGGGATTTGATTGAGCGCTATGTAGGGGATTGAAATTAGGTTTTCAGTTTTGATTGGAGAACGTATTTATAAGCTTATATTACAGATTAGTTCATTTGTGCGCATCACACGAGACCTATGGTTGGAGTCTTGGGGTTCTGGTGTTCCAAATGGAATTTAATCAGCTAGGTTTCTTATTTCACATTGTGAAAGAATTGAAAAAATATAGAAGATATTGTTATGTTAGGCTTTGATTTGGAGATTTAGGATTGTATTGAGCTATAGATGTTTGGATTTGTGGTTACATTTTCAATTTTGGATTTTGTTCTGGGAATTGGGAATTGGGAATTGAGATCAGGTTTGCTTGAGTCTTCTCTGTAATATCTTGGAAGGTTTTGATGCTCGAGAGATTCAAATGGGTTTTCCAACAGCCAAGGTTTTTATTTGATTATACAAAAGGGAAAAAAATGGAAATATTTTTGGTGTAATTGTGCTAGAGCTCTCTGGCTTAAGGGTTCATATTTGATTATGTTGTGTCAGTTAGGATTTTGGGAATATAGTTTACATTGGATATCTCATCTGTATACATAAAACTTCAAATCGATCTTTTCGGTTCTTCTTATACAATCTTGGGTGTTTCGCTTTCAGGGTTCTGGTGCTCAATGGTTCTTCCTTACGCTTGATTTTCAAAAGATGATGCAATAGTATGCCAACATTTACAGCAATTGCACTCGATGGCCTACTGGAACCCGGGGCTAAAAAATCTACTGCGAAACCCCCTCCCTCGAAGTTGGAGAGGAGAAATCAGTCAACGGATAATAAACCTTACCGATCCTATGCTTCACCAACACTCTACACGACTCCCAAGACGACACCACTACCAGATTCCCCATCTTCATTCCCTCCGTCGCCATACATTGTCAATCATAAGCGCCGCGGGCCCCGTCTCCTGGAAAGCTGTTCCCAGAATGATGTTGCTGAATGCCGACAACCTAATGTGGATGAAAATATTGATAAGAATGGAGCGGAGCGAGAAAAGGTTTCAAATTTATCCGTCGATGTTTCTTGTATTGGAACAGTTTCTGCTCCTCGTGAAAAAGTGTTGGCCAATGGTTTCCATGATAGGAATCCCAAAGAAAATAAATCAGGTGGCGGGTTGGTTGGGGCTGATGACTCTGCGAAGTCATTAGCTATAGATTCTGAGAAAGACTGCGAATGCGAAGATTTTTTTGATCCTCAGGATTCAGTCAGTGTTGCCAGCAATACTGAAACAGAGGATAATAATGGAATTGAGTGTTCAGGGAAGAACAATATGCTTCTTGCGGAGTACTTTGATGCCTATGAAGGTAGAATTATTCTTAATGTTCTATATGCCCTCTTCTTTCTACATGTTATTTTGCTATATCTTACTGATTTATGTTGTCTCATATAAACTGCTTGTAGCTGTTAATATTTGAAATGTCAGAACTAATCACTACGGTAATCACTAACAGCAGTATCAACTGAACTATTTATATGCATAGAAAATAGTCAATAGGACATTGTAGTATTGTACTGTAAAGTGCAGACCTGATGTTTGCACGCTATAAATTCAGTTTCATGTGACATATGCATCCGCATATGTATGTATGCGTTATTATACATGTCCATGGAACTAGCCGACTCGACTTGACTCGATTAAGACTCGGGTCAAGTTTAAGAGGGTAACTCATCTTCACAAAACCTTAGAAGCATGACTCGATTAAAGATTCGGGTTAATTTTAAGTGGGTAACTCATCTTCAGAGAACCTCAGAAGAATATAATTAGGTACACCAAGAATTTGATCAAGTACACAAGTAATTAAATTTTATCTTGATACAACATAAGCGTTTGACTGAAGAACCTGATTGAGTACTTGGTGGACTGTATTTCAAGCCAACTTGGGTTCAGGCCTTAGAAGCACGAAGCAGGTACGGGGGTGGTGTCGGAAAAGCATGGGGTTTAGAAGAGTAAGTTTGTGAGTGCCATGAGAGCATGTATGTAATATTTTATTTATATATCTTTCAAAATTCAAGTACATCTAAAAACAGTAATTTCTAATCATCTTCACATATATATAACCATCATCATTTCCGTGTCCTCTTTCCTCGTGCTTTCTAACAATGCCTTTGTGCTTGCTCCGAAGAGTTGGAGAGGAGTTTGATGCAAGGAAGTTGGTGATGGTGGGAGTGATGAAGTAATAGGAGCATGTTGGGAGCTTTCGTCTCTTCGGGGTTGTGCTTCCCGAAGCTCCTTCCTAAGGAGCGCCAACTCAAGGTTCCGGGGCGGGAGCGACACCCATGAGGGAAGATTCCTGCTTCTAAGGTTCAGGCTCTCACTGATTTTTTTGAAGTTTTTGAACATTTATAGGATAATTTAAAATCCGAAGTCAACATTATTATGTATATATTTTTTATTTAATCTGACAAAGAGGAAACTTTTGGTGAATTGTTGGTTAATGATTAATGCCAACGGTTCTATTGTTACCACATGCAGCTTCTACTGTGCAAGTTCCTATAATACTCGGTTCTTAAACATTCATCCAATTATCAATCATGCATTTAAATTTGCATTTCTATAATCCATAACTTTTTTTGGAAGCATGGCTTATGAATGTTTTGAAGTGCATTTTTTTAATGGTGTTTTGACACCGAGCACTGGCTAATAGAGCTATGGGCTCCCACCTCTCCCCCTCCCAAAGTGACCTTTTCTGACATCTTTGGAGTTGGACAATAATACAATCTAGACAACATTATAATGGACTTCCATCTTTTAGTTACTGAGTAGGCTTACTTGATTTTTACTTTATGTAGAACTGTCTGCTGAGGGTACCCCACATTCTTCTCTTCGAGATGTTGAAGCTGAACTACGTGAGATAAGAGTGAATTTCTTGATGGAGATCGAGAGACGAAAGCAAGTGGAAGAAGCTTTCGATAAAATACAGAACCAGTGGCAGAGGATTGGCCAACAGTTATCACTCGTCGGCTTGACACTTCCTCCTGCTTCAACCATCACTGCAGAGAAGGATGAAGAGTTTGATGTTGATCCTGCAGAAGAGCTACACCGGCAAGTTGTTCTTGCGCGGGTTGTTGCCAATTCTATTGGGAGGGGTTGTGCGAAGGCTGAGGTGGAGCTAGAGATGGAGTCTCAGATTGAGTCAAAGAACAATGAGATCACTCGATTGTGGGACCGGCTACACTATTATGAAGTTGTGAATCGTGAGATGTCTCAGAGAAACCAAGAGGCTGTTGGTGAGTTTTATATACTTCTTTTTCTTTGATAAATTTATTTTACCTAAACAGGGTAAAAGATGGCTTTAATCGGTATTACTGTTTTTTTCTATCCCTGCTATCATGATCCTTTGCTTTGATTAATTGCTATTAGTCATCCTTTTCTTCATTGTAGAAAATTACATAATAAACTTTGGACGTGAGAGACTTGTTTGTATCAGACATGTCGACCTCACGAAACACACACAGCATTCTCCAGTCCTCTACGGTTTGATGATAGTATTGAATTACATACTATATAAATGCTAGGGCATTTGATGATGAAGTTTAGAAAGATGTATCCAGAACCCATATCAGTAAAGTAATTAATGGTTTTCTGGTGAAATGCTAGTTGGAAGCGCCCAAGGACCTAAGCTTTGAGGCCCGGGTCTGGTTGGTGGATGCAGTAGGAGCATGTCAGGGTACAAGTGGGTTGGGTTGTGGTCTGTACAAACCCAACCTGACCTGAAAGTTGGCTAACCCGACCCGGCCTACCTGATCAGCCTGACCATTAAATGGGCTAGCCCATTTTTTGGTTGCACATGGTTTCATCTTTCATGCTTTGCATGTTTTTTTTTTTAATATGATTTATTGATAATATTGATATTTTTACTTTTATGATAGTGCGTAATTCTTAGAAGCTGTTCAAAAAAATGATAGTGCTTAATTATATGAATTGATAATGCTGGTGCCATTCAAAGAAATAAATAAAAATGAATTGATAATGTTGGAATCAGATACAGCTGTTGACTTGTTGTGGAAGACAAGATGACTGTAATTAGAATTAGATAGCTTATGCCCTTACCGTAAAATAAAATGAATCAACATTATCTGGATAAGATCCTCCGATGGTGCCATCATGCCATTTGATTTGGTTTACTGGCATTACATACTAGATCTGACCAGATGTCAGAGGTTCAGAGCATTGTCAAAACTCATGGGAGTAGGAAAGTTTGTGATTCTTCAGGAGTTAGGGTTACAACATTATGGGAGGATGAAAATGGCGTACATGGAAAAAAGTTCATATGTTATAATATATTCTATGTGTGATAAATGATACGTATTATATTGTACTTTATGTAGGGAATTGATATCTTGCAAATGTTGCTCTTCCTTTTCATTATGTTGCTGCTCCTCAGCTTTGATATTTTCTACTCGGCCATCCATTTGTAGTTTGAAGTTGGCACTTCTTGGTATTGAGTATCTTTTTACTTTATATTGTGGAGCTTATCAGCTAGTCAAGCATTATAAAGTTCTTTTTATTGTAGAGGTTATAAAAGGAAGTTTGTTCCTTTCCAATTACTCATTATGAAATTTGTCATCTAGCTAGAGGTCAGAGTTCACTGGGTCATAGGGTTTTGTTGTTTTCAATTGTGGGTGATTACTCTCGTATGACTTGATTATATTTAATGAAAGAAAAGTCCCATGTTTTGTTTATTTTCAAGTGTTTAATAAAGAAGTTCACACCCAATTTGGCAAATTTGCCTTTACCTTCATAATTCTCCTCTGTAGATCTGTAGAAAACAAAGATCACAACACAAAGCTTTGATACCACCTGTTGAGACCAAAGATTAAAGCAAGAAGAAAACACAAATCGCACGAGAGAGAGAGAGAGAGAGAGAGAGAGAGAGAGAGAGAGAGAGAGAGAGAGAGAGAGAGCTCTTTTTAATATTCTTATTCCAAAGCAATAGTAACCGTACACCACATTTCTCCACTTCACGGTTTTCTCTTCTGCACTCCATTTCTCTCTACCTTTTACATTATGGCCTTGCCTTTTTGTATGACAGAAACAATGAAAAAATCCTATTCTAATTAAAACTCTATTCTAACTCAAACTCTTAACAAAAATTAGAAACTTCCTAATTACCAAACTCATCACGTCTCCTCTTTCCAACTTTACAAAAAAATAAAAAAATCAATCACAATACTAACTAAACTCAATTACATACGGTTTTTAACTCTACTTTATAATTCCAACCACCTTCTAAAAACTAAATAGAACACAAAGGAGACCTTGTCAGTAGATCCTTATGTCTCTCAAAGGACTGGCAATGTGTAGTAAAAGGCAAGCCGCGTATGGATTGATCCCGGATTCTGTTCCTTTTTCTTGGTCTTCTATCTCACAATTTTCACTTCTTGAGTCTGTCTTTCTTTCATAACGTTGTTACTTTTAAGCCGCCCTTTCACCTGAGGCTTTTGGACAAGACTACTTAATCCATTTGAGAAACTTCTTTAGGAAAGATCCATGTTGGCCCGCACCGGCACGCGTTGGCCTGTGCGCCCACCCGCATCAGTCCGGCCCCTCCGACGCCGTGGATAGTCGGCGATGACTCTCAACAACCTCATTGTCCTATTTCCTAAAAGTTTGTTGTTTCCCATTTCTCATAGTCCATCTAATGTGTTTGGTTGCATCTGTTTTATCCATATAAGAGTTAAAGCACAGATAAGTTAGATCGCCGTGCAGCTTCTGGAGTTACTATTGTACTCTGAAAGGTACCCTGCTATAGTCCCATTTCAAAGGAAAATGTTTTTGCTGATTTTACCTTTTTTAAGACAATTCCTATTTTTCAAATACAAATGTGGACTTACCTGAACTTTTTCCCAATAGATGTGAAGAAAATTTAGTAGAGGTAGTTCCTTCTTGGGTGAAGTCAAAATCTCCAATAGATGTCAAAATCTCCCTATTTTGTTCACCAAAGCTATTGCTCTGGTTATCTCTTGGGTGAAGTCCCTTCCACTTTTTAGATTCACTTCGGCTTTTGATTTATGGGAGGGATGGCAGGAGGTGTGCACTAGTATGGAGAGGAGGGGTTCAATTGCTCAAGCATGGGAACCTCCACAAGAGGGTTGATTAATGCGTTACCTATTTAAAAAAAAGAAGAAGGGTTGATTAAACTTAATTTTGATGGCTCTAGTATGGGTAATACGGGGCCGGCCGAAATTGGGGTGTATTGTGGGACACTCTAGTAGTGAGACCATATGGGCTTTCTTGGGCCCGATTGGATCGGCAGACACTAGCGAAGCGGAAGTAAGGGCAGTTATCAATGCATAAAATGTTCAAGGAATGAGCTCTTGGATATGACGATTGTGGAAGGTGATTCGATGAACTTCATTAGGTAGTTGAAAGGCATGATTGTTCCTCGATGGCGCTTTGCTCAGCTTTTTGATGAGATCCAAGACAAAAATGGGGATTCTTCTATTACATTTAAGCATGTTTGGAGGTCGGCTAATAGTGTGGCAGATTGCCTCGCTCGTCAAGGAGTGGAGCGGGCAAATTTGGAATTATTTGATTTCCTTCCCCCATAATTTTTTTTTCTCTTTTTCTTGTATTTCTCTCCTTTTATCTTTGGAGTTCGACCATCTCGGTCTTTTTTAATGAAAGCTTCACCATTAAAAAAAAAGGTTGTTTCTTCTTCTACTCCTCTTCTACTTCATGTTGTGGCACCCTTATTAGAAATTGTTATATCCCAATGTTTCAAATTATGGATGTGGGCCAAAATGCAGCCAAAGCAAATTCAACTTGGCATGGTGTGATTGAGTACTCGGTTGATGCAGTCATAACTTGGGGAAGTCAGAAGAGTTTTAATTGAATTTGTGGGGCAAAATACAGAATCTGACAAGAACTCGGCTAAGGTAAAAGGAAGTCAGCTCGGTCAAGTCAACGATGGTACGGGAGAGTTTTGAAACTATGGTATCTATCTGAACTACACGCGGGCTCATATAATTAATTGTAGATGGGTTGATATGGTTAAATGTCTTCTTGATAGAACTATTGCGAGATTTATCGCACAATTGGTTGCTAAGGCCCTCTTCGTTTAAGATTATGACAACCGATTGTGAGTGTCAACCCGATTGTTGGATTCAAATTTAAGGCCCTGTTCGTTTGAGATTGTGACAATCGATTGTTAGCCCCAAACATATTGTCGGACTCAAATTTAAATGTAATTTTGAGTCTGAAAATAGGTTTTGGGCTCACAATTGGTTGTCACAATCTGAAACAAACAGGCCCTAAACATAATTTCGAGTCCATTAATCAGTTTGGAACTCACAATCAGTTGTCATAATCTTAAACGAACAGGGCCTAAATGTTAGACTTAGAACTTTGGCATTGATTACTCAGAGATCTTTGCTCATGTTGCAAAGCTTAAGTCAGTCAGAGTGATCATCGAGTGTTTATTTCTATTGCAGTTGGATATAAATATTGCCTTTCTTCTTGGCGACTAATTAGAAGAAATTTAAATGGAGAAACCTCTAGGGTATGTTGAGCTAGGTAAGGTTGTATGTTGAAAAATGATGTATATGATTGTAACTGTCTCATCATGCTTAGTGTGATAATTTTAGCTCTATTATTACCAAGTATAATTTTAGCTCTGTTATTTACCAAGCTTGTTCCCTCCTTTTGATGAGTTCAATTTGTGTTCTCAGAGATGGCTAGGCGTCAGAGGCGTAGAAGGAAAAGAAGGCAGAGGTTGGTTTGGAGTTCAGTAGGCCTTGCAATTACACTTGGCTCCGCAGCCATTGCATGGTCTTATCTACCCAGTTTAAGGGGTTCATCTATCACCAGCCCTTCCGATGCTCCTGGTGGCGATGGCGATTCCGCCAACCATGAACATGTCTAGTAACTTGCAACAGAATGGAAAGGAAGAAATAAAAAAAACTGTTGGGAGTTTGATTGGACAGGGTGCTTTGTACCCCCCAATCTGATGTTGCAGGTTCAATCTCAACTTACCGAAAAATTTCTGTTCCAAGTTTATAATAAAAGCTTGCATGTTTATAATAAATTTATCTTGCTTAGCTCCTTTTATTGATTATTTTTACCCTATGTCATACAAATAATTCATGGCAGGCTCTAAGAGCTGCTAACTGTCAATTCTTTTATAAGATTGGTAGGATTGCTTCCCTTACCGGCAATCTTCTTTGCAGGGCTAACTCATACTGGTTCCTTGTATTTAGAATTTATAATATGCTGGTTTGCTAGGTCGGTCGAATCAGATGCATACAATGGTTTACAGTTCATGATCATGTGTTTGTTTCAGTTCAGCTATATTTGTACACTGCAACCTTATTTGTATTCCAGCTTGACGTTCCATTGGGCTGTCTCGTAGTTCAATCGGATGAAGATCTGTGTTGCAGATCTGGGCATTGTGGTTTAATCCCAACTTGCCAACCAGTTAGAGAGAATAAAATCCCTGCTATGGAGGTGCAAGATCAGAGAGGGAATTTTGCTCATCTTTGATTTTAAGTACGCGATACAGAATGAAATCATGGCATTTGATGTCAATATTGCCCAGGGGAGGAGGCAAGGGAATATGGAATAACCAGTTTGCCCAAAATTTTGCAATTTTACCATCCGAGATGTATTTTGCATAGCTTATCATTTTATAAAGATTTACTTAATTTTGTGTGTATTCTAATCAAATGAAAATTCGAAAGAACCCTCTCTTAGGCCCTGTTTGTTTTGGATTTTGAGTACCAGATTGTGAGTCCGAAACTGATTCATGGACTCAAATTTATGTTTAGGTCCTGTTTGTTTTGGATTTTGAGAACTAATTGTCATCCAAAACTTATTAATGGACTCAAAATTAGCTTCAAATTTGACTCAAATTTGACTCCAATAATCAGTTTTGGACTATCCGTTATTTTCATTTCGCTCAAGGAGGCCATACTCTCGTAGCATCACTCATCACTATGGTTGTGTCAATGGTTTTGCATAGGGCTGCAACTCGGGTCGGGTTTTGAAGAACCCAACCCTACCCGAGAAATATCTCGGCTCGGCTTGGGTTTTTTTTTTTCCGGAAAACCCACTATTCCCAAACCCGGCCCTACCCATGATAAATCTCGGGTCGGGTTTTTTACGTTGGCGCAATTGTTTTAAGGAAAACTCTTGTTTAGCAAGCCAACTCAACTCATAGGAGTAGAAAAACTAAAGCATGACAAACTCTTTAGTGCATTAACTAATAACTAGTCCAAAGAGAATAAATTGATGCATTATACAAAATGAAAATGATTATACTCGTATGATCATAAACAACAAACTAGTTAGTGCATTAACTATTTAGTTGAAACTTGAAACCTTAGAGCTAAAGGGGGAACCGAACACAAGATGGAAAGAGTCCCTGTGATTGTGTGCGTGCGTGAGTTTTACTTTTAAGTTTTCACTTTTAAAGTAACAAAGTTTTAGAAAAAAAATACACTATAACTTATGTAACTCGGGTCGGGTCGGCCCCTTCAAACGCGGCTCAACCCGAGATTCATGCGGGCTTTTGGATCGTAGACCTGGCTTGACCCGAAACCCGAGAAACATGAACCCAACCCAAGCTATTTTCAGGTCGGGTCGATGCGGGTTGGGTCAAACCCGACCCAAGTTGCAGCCCTAGTTTTGCACAAACAAAGCAAATTGGCCAGAGCCACCCTCAGTTCCTCACTCTTGTCTCTTGCTCTGAAAACTTCTATACCGCGAAGAGTAACAGAATCTCCCTGAATACTGCAAAATCCCCTCCACTGAAGCCGAGAGAAATGCTCATCGAGGGCTTCACTCTAAAATTCAAGCTGTAAATGGTAGTTCGACTCAAGGTTTTAAATTTCGGTCCTATCCGAAACCAAAATTTTAGCCGAAATCCTAATATTTCAGCCGAAATTCAGTAATGGGCGCACAAAATTTCGTTTTTTGGGCCAAAATTACCGTAGTAATTTCAGGTGAAATTCTGTAGAGGAATAAAAAATTAATATTTTATCTTAAATTTAGCTGAAATTTCTGAAATTTTGACCAAAATTTGGTACGTTTCAGAAATTTCGGTTTAGGAACGTTTCGGTTTTGGTGTTGAATTTTGGATTTCCGTTGAAATTTAAAACCTTGGTTCGACTAATGCTATCAAATAGTAACGATTTCCCTCCTTCAAGGAATCATAGCTATTATACTCAAGATTTAAATATGTACGATCACAAAACCTCAACATGTGTGTGTGAGAGAGAGAGAGAGATACACATGCCCCCGGTCACAGTTCATTTTAGTACCGTGTTATACACATCTAGGCCCTGTTTGTTTTAGAATCCAAAAGTGATTGTGGGTCCAAAACTGATTATTGGACTCAAAATTAAGTTGTTTCTCAAAATCCAAAAGGAATGGGAAATGATATGTGCGCCAAGGTGTTTTAATAAACAAGTGCTCAACTTTTTTGTCGTGTAGTATTTAAAGGGTTTAAAGAGCTTTTTGAGAACCATAATATCCTCTGAAATCTTATTACATACTACACGACAAACAAGTGGAGCGCTTGTTTATCGAAACACCTTGGCGCATATATCATTTCCCAAATGATAAATGCACCCTTTTCCATCACTTGGATACCCAGTTGTGGTGTACTAGGCAATCAAGTCACTTCATCCCTTCAAATGCAAAGTACACTGAAAAGGGGTGCATTTAACATTTCCCAATCCAAAACAATTAGGGTGTTAATCTCTTTGGCTTGTAGTGAATTTAGGGGTGCAAGTTTGGCCCTGTCAGCCCTGACCTAACGATTTTTCAATCCTGAGGGCGGATCAGGGTTCATTTTTTTAGACCCTGACTCAGGTCGGGTCGGGTTCTGGGTTAATGCCTCGGGTACCCTCACCCAGCCCGACCCTAAGTTTTTTATTATAGAATTGAACCATTTGTGCATGTTTCTTTTGCTAATGTTTTCTATTATCTTGGATTGATGTTTCTTTAGATTATTATTATTAATTGTCTCTGTTGCCCGTCATATTGTTGAATTCATATTGTCTTATTTTGTTCACTTTTTCTGTTTATTGATCATTTTCTTCAATATGATAAGTGGTTGCTTTATTTTTTGGCACTCTTAACAAGTATTTGCACTAGGGTCAATTAGGCCTGGCCCAATCAGGGCAGGCCAGGGCCAGCACTGAGCCCTGTAGGGCGGGCAATGGGTTGAGGTTTTTCGGCCCTGACTCAGGGTCAGGGCCGAGATATTGGGTTCCAGGGTTGGGCTAGGGTTTTGAAAAACCCGACCCTATTGCAGCCCTAGTAGTGATGATATACTGATACGGTGGTGCCGCCGCATGAGAGCTGAAAACGCTAATGGAGTCAAGAAGGGCATTTTCGGAATGTTAAAATGAGCTTCTGATATAAAAGTTCATAAAACTAGAGAGATAATGCTGAAACGAAACAAAAGCTTAAAAATAGGCTCCAATGGAGCTCGCGCGTCATATCTCTGCAACTCTTCCCAGGGAAAATATCTTCCCTTCTTGCCTTCATTTCCTCGTAAACAAGAATCATTTTCCTCGTTCTACTAGAAACCCACTTCGGGGATCGATCTCTCAGGCCCGAAATCGTGAGTTTTTTCAGCCGAAAACCCAAAATCATGAGCTTTTTCAGCCGAAAACCCAAAATCGAGACCTTTTGCTCGAAAATCAACTCTCGGATGGTGAAAACATGGGTAGAGAAGAGAAGGATAACCCCTCTGAAGAAAATTCATTCTTGTCTTTGAGCGAAAAGCCTGACAGGAACGTGGCCTTGTTGGACGACTACGAGATGGAAGAACTGGACCTTGATATCGATCCTAATCATCATAGCGGTAAGACTTTTTAATTAAGTCCCTGTTTGGTTTGCAAGAAAAATATTTCTAGTGGAAAAATTTAGGAAAATTCTTTTACCCTCTCAATTTAGCGAGACATGATATGGTTATAGCTTATTTAAATAAATCTGGTTCTACTTACTTATTTCACTTGTAATCAAACTATGGAAAAGTAAGAAATTTTGAAATAAAAAGTTTTTCTTTTCCAAACTTTTTCAGAAAATTCTTGCAATCCAAATCCAAACAGGGAATACGGGATTGGCATGCGAATTTCATGATAGTGGAAATAAATGCTTTACTCACGAATGTACAGATGCTTTAAAAAGATCTACACTAAACTTTAGGTAGAAAAAGAAATATAGGGTTGAAGTTTGTAAGAAGATAGGTAGATTTGTTTTTGCAAATGCCCTTCTGTTTAATATTGTGAGTAACCCATATTTGCCGCTATGGTTGAAGCGGCAACGATCGATTGAGATTAGTAGTTTAGGATCAGTTTCTCAGCCTTAGTTCAGGGGCCTAAGAAGTGGAAAGGGTACTCCTTAAAGTGAGTATACATTCTACTTCTAGGTTTGTCGATATATATTCCACATACTTTTTTTATTTATTTATAATAAGTTATCCCAAGGCATATCTCAAAAAAAATAAAATAATAATAAGTTATCCCTAGGCATCTGAGATCCTTTCGAATGACCTATGTTGTGTTGAAGGGATATCTATATGATCTGATTGATTGCTTATGAGGTAGCAACGGAGTCGAGGAAAGTTTACATAAAAGATCCCTGCTCGGTGAGTCCTTTATTCTATGATGAACTGTTGGCACCAGTCCTGCATTTTATCTCTGTGGACTGAGGAGAAAGGGGGATTAGAAAGAAGAGGATTGCACTATGAGAGAAGCAAGGAGGTCAACCCGTTTCAAATATATGGCATGGATTCTGGCAATGCAATGTAGTTGGAGCCAAATGCTGATCCTAATGAATCATTCTTTATATATACTCACTCACACACACACACACACACACACACACACACACACACACACACACAATAAGAGCAATGATAGATGCAAGGGAACCCTTGCATAAAGAGCCGTAAAAGCGGTCGTGATTGGTTCCACGTCATTAAGTGTAACCGAATTTCCTTTTTCAACTGATTTTGATCGGTTACACTCAATGACGTGGAACCAATCAAGGGCCCTTTTTTAGCTCTGTATGCAAGGGCTCCCTTGCATCTATCATTCCTCACATAATAATAATAATGCATCTTTCAATATTATCATATACCATGTGGATGAGTTGACAGATAAGGTTTGTTTGGGTCGAAGCGTCTGCCACGTCATGTCCCGTCTATCATTGATTAAGTATATCCGAATCTAATTATAGAAGACCTGATTCTTTTATCAATGTTGACCTCAAGTCTCTTTGCAAGTTTTCTAGGATTGGTCAAGTCTTGACCATGAAAAGACAAATTACTATTATGCTTTATTACATCCTGATGCTTTGCACCTTATTTCCTCTGTCTAATCATTTGAGAACTAATTCATGTTATTCCAATTGATGATCTCTCTTTCTGATCATTTTCTTCTTTATTTGCATGCTTTAATGATCTAATTGGAACTGATTCATTGTAGCATCTTCCTTTAATTTGACTGAAGTCTGTTAGTATTGTACTTGTTTTCTGTGAAAGTATATGCTCTGATAAGGAAAAAGAGAGCATAAGAAATAAAAGAGAGCATGGGAACAATCATGGGACACACATTCTTTTATCTATATTACTAATGATGCTTTTACATTTTTCTAATGAGATATTGAGGTTAAATTTCCTTTGAAATCTGAAGTTTAGATTTGTTACACGGGGTATTTAGAGGAAATCTAAAATTAGATTTGTTACACAGGGTATGTAGCTGTATTAGGAAAGCCGAATGTTGGAAAGAGCACACTTTCAAACCAGATGGTAGGTCAGAAGCTCTCAATTGTCACAGATAAACCTCAAACTACTCGTCATCGAATACTTGGTATATGTTCTAGCCCTGAGTATCAGGTAAATGCTTTCTGTGTATCTCTCTTCTCTCATATGTTTGCTTCCCTAACCAATATTGACATGACAAGCAGTTATTTCATCTAAAAAAGCTAGCATTTCTGTATTTATTCATCAGAGTGATGGGTTAGTTTGCAGATGATACTCTATGATACACCTGGTGTCATTGAAAAGAAAATGCACATGTTGGATTCTATGATGATGAAAAATGTCAGGAGTGCTACAATTAATGCGGACTGTGTACTGGTTGTTGTTGATGCATGTAAAGTTCCTCAGAAGGTAAGTTTTTTTGGTGAGAAATAATTAGTGGGACACTAGTGCACGTTTCTTTAAATTGATTACGTCAACTTTTAGATTGATGAAGTGCTGGAAGAAGGTGTAGGAAGCCTCAAAGAGAAGCTGCCCATTCTTCTGGTGTTGAATAAGAAGGATTTGATCAAGCCTGGAGAAATTGCAAAGAGACTCGAGGTTAGCGTTGCTAAAAGAATTTGGTCTTCTATAATTTAGATTTAGATACACTTGCCAACATTAGACAGGGGACACATGAGGTGGTGGACACTTCGACCCAAGAAAACCTGATCTACTCATCCACATGTTATATGACTTTTTTTTTGGGAATAGTATGCTCATGTTATATGGTAATATTGCAAGATGCATTATTATTAATATTATTATTGTGTGTCTATATATAAGTTTTCATATGGTGAACGTGCTGAGTTTAGCAAAAATACACCGGGGCCCACGTATTTGGATAATCTAAACCATTCATTTTTTTGGCCCTCAACGTAGATAGGTCATGCCCCAAAAATCTTGTCCATAGGTTGATCCTAACCCTTCGGTCTGTGGAGGTTTCTACACCATGACCTCCATTATAAACCTCCACAGATTGAAGGGTTAGATACTTAGATTCATCCTATTTAGTAGATTTTTGGGGCACAAACTTTCTATGCCAGGGCCCAAAAAATGAATGATTTACATCACCCAAATATATGGGCCCTGCTGTATTACACACATGTGCATGCGCGCGCGCACATATATAGAAACATGTATCTATTTTATTAGAAATGCATTAAGACAATAAATATTGTGTAAATAATTCATAATATTGAATAGAAGGGAGGTGATACAGTGGAGGTTTTTTCAAAGAGCTGTTTAGGGTATTTGGTGCATGTTTTTGGTATGCATGCTTGGCATGGAAATTTCTTATGAAATGAAGTGTTCTTGTTGCATTGATTCATTTGCCACTTGCAATGGATGGGAATTGATTTTTTTTTTTTTTAAGATAACCTAAACTTTATTAGAAAAATGCCAGTGTATGTGTGAAAAGTTTCATGGTTCAAAACTTAACAGCTATTGGTGCAACCTTCAAATTTGGGATCATTGATAGAAATTATCTTTTGTTTGATTTTCTGCATTTCTTGTAGTGGTATGAGAAATTCACTAATGTTGATGAGGTCATACCTGTGAGTGCCAAGTATGGCCATGGAGTGGAAGATGTCAAGGATTGGATCTTGTCAAAACTTCCCATTGGGCCTGCTTATTATCCAAAGGTATGCATAAAGATTTTTGTTTTTAAGGGTTTGCATAACATTTTTGTATGAAAATAAAACATTATATTTACTCAACCTATTAAAATTTTCAATATATTACGTGTTAGAATTAAAATTTGAGAATTGATTAAAATATTTTGGCAAATCCACAAACATTCCTTTTTGAGGTTTGCTGAAGCTGACACCCAATACCTGTGCCAGGTTCTGTCGCTCGCACCCGTACTGATGTGACATAGGTTTTTATATAGTTATATCCATGACATGTGAATATTATGGCGAGACCATATAATTCAAAGATATGGGGCTCTTGGTAGGCAAATCATGTATTTCATACCTTGTTCCTTGGATATTTGATTGGGATATGCATACCTCATGGTCCCGCCAGGCATTCATCATATGCTATCTGCATGAAACTTGTTCATACAACAACGCAAAGTTATGCAAATAGTTTGAGCTTCAACTGCATCACCAGCAACAAAACCAATACGCATCGTTTGATACTTAATTGCATATCTGCTGATAAGCATAAAGAAAAACAGCCACACATGCATTTCCACCACAAATTCTTGTCTAGTTTTATATTTAATGATTTTTTAAGCAATTCTTGTTAGTTGTAACAAATGTGTTTTGAAAATTTTGATGTGATTTATAGTGTTTCTAATGTTGTGAGACCTATATTGCATGTTTTTCTGTTATTTTTTTTTATCTAATACTTGGGCTAAAAGTTTAGGAACATGTAAACAATTAAAGAAATGAACAATATAAGTATTTAATATTCAAACACAACTATGTAATTGACAACACTCTATGGTAGGTACATTACATCTTCACAAAATTCCAGAAATTACAGATCATAGTATATTGTATATTAGTGTGTAGTATTTACCTGTTGCTGTCCAAGAGCTCAAAAAAACTTCTAAACCTATAAAATTTCTAAAAATTAAATTTTTGCTACACTCAATTACGAACTCTTTCCCCTACAAGGCTACGACAAAGTACTTGTCATAGCCCAAATATACCACTTTCCACTTAATTCTTATCTTACATAATTTTTCTCGTTTTCATTTCTTGGGTCCACCAAAACCTATTGAAACTTAAACCAAAAATCAAATAAAAAACACTAAAATTCTCCACAAATCAATTCTAAAAAAAACATCACGTAACCTAGTATCATATGTTTACATGGATACTTTTGGATTCTTCTAATGGTAAAGCTTTTTATATGAAAATAAAAGATTTTATTTACTTATCTTACCAAAATTCTCAATATATTACCTGTAATAGCCATATTATCATGTAAAAGAATTGAAATTAGAATTGATTTAAATATAATGGTGATTATCCATGAATCCTTTTTCTAAGGTTAGCCGAATCCGACACTCAGTACCCGTGTTGGATTCCAACACTTGTACCCGTATCTAGGGGCGGACATGGTTCGGTTCTAGGGCCAGAACCGAACCACTTATCTTTGGAACAGAACCGAACTTGATCGGTTCGGTTTTGGGTTTACCCACTTATCCGTTGGGGGTGTCATCACTCTCAATTCTCGGTTCGGTTCTTGGTTCCAAGAACCCAAACCCAGAACTGAACCAAGTGCAATCAGTTCCCAAACATCTGAACCGGAACCGAACCGAACCAAAGTGGCCTGTTCGGTTCGGTTCCTCGGGTTGGACCTGAACCATGTCCACCCCTACCTGTATCCATGAAAAATAGCTAGTATCCTTATTCAAACTTCTCAAGCAATTTACCCAACTTATCTCTTTAGCGTTTTTAATTTCTGGATACTGATTTCTGTAGATTAAACTCTAAGTATGCCTTATTTAATTCGTATTGTTTTTCAGGACATCGCCAGCGAGCACCCTGAACGATTCTTTGTAGGTGAAATTGTTCGAGAGAAAATTTTTATGCAATATCGAAATGAAGTTCCATATGCCTGCCAGGTATTCATAAGCAGTAAGTTTCAAGCATCTCACATGTGTTTCTCTATATGCAACTACCCATGTTTCTCTTTGTTATATCAAGAACGCTACTAATGCAGCCATCTCTTCTCTGGTTTTCCTTGTTTTGATGCATCCCACAGGTCAATGTAGTAAACTACATCAGTAGGCCAACCTCCAAAGATTTTATTGAAGTTGAGATTGTTGTTGAGAAGAATTCACAAAAAATAATTCTCATTGGAAAAGTACGTTCATAAATCTTGTATCTAGAGTTCTCCGAATACCTCGGATCTTGTGTTATCTTCTTGTTTTGTCGCATTATGTTTTGATGATTATACTCGAAATAAATAACAACAATCATTTTCCAGAAATCCTTTTTTTTAGTGTTGGACATGACCAGAATATAAACAGTCAACATAATCTGCGAGTGTCACTCATCATATCAAGAATTGTGGTGTCTATGGCTCATATATAAGCTGATTTACTACATTTAATAATGAGTTGAGGACTTAAAGTCACCAAGGAATTCTGAATATTTTGATGGCTACTATGTCACAATGGTATTAGTTCTGTGGCAAATACTTGTTATCTTATGCATAAGCCTGAAACATTGGTTGTTGTCTGTTTCTTTTTCTAATATCTTCTCTGGTTCAGTTCAGTGTACAACACTATTGTATAAAGGAATGTATAAATGAATCCAACTATTGTACATGGGCTAACGATCACCACAACATTTAAAAAAAAAAAAAAGATTCCTTTCTACTAGCATATATCTTGCTTTCGTCTGCCTTGTACAGCTACTGTACACCATCTTTTTTTTATGTTGAATAACTGGTTCAATAACTTTCCTTTTAGTGTGAGATATCTTATTTAATTTGAATCTGATGCCTACATAGTTCTGAACCGATGCAGGAAGGAAAGGCCCTTAAGTTATTGGCTACAGCTGCAAGGCTTGACATTGAAGATTTCTTGCAGAAGAAAGTATTTCTTGAGGTACCTAACCTTACAGTTTCTCTGGTTATTTTTTGAATTCCTATCAACAATATTTGATGTGGTATTTGGGATTTTGACCCAACAGGTTGAAGTGAAGGTGAAAGGAAACTGGCGGCAAGACGAAGGCCTTCTGAAGCATTATGGTTATGGTGGTCAAATCCGGGCATTGTAAGTACGGCGCAGCATATCTACTCGGAATATATTACCATCTCTCGCCTTCATATTTAGTCATAGAACGCTCCCAATGAAAGATTTGGGTCCAGACTCACCTTCAATTCCTCGAATTTGTTCATGCCTCAAGATTGGATTGCTCTCCTTACATTAATGATCCAAGTAGCAGCTTGGTTCTCATGTACGAGTCAAAGATTATGCTCTTTCTCACTTTCTATAGCAAGTTTTGTTCTTATGTACATTATGGATTAGTTAAAGATTATGCTGTTTCTCAGTTTCTACTAGTCACTTGAGATGTTGAAAAATCTTTTTTTATCAATCACCTGCTAACTTGATGATAACATGGGCTCTGAACTTTAAGGTCATGTTTGACACCCATGAAAGTTTTTTCCATGGAATATTGGTTTGTCAAGTACCAGGTGAGAGGCAATGAGGGTGGGAGAGGAAGAGAATTGAGTTTGCATGAGTGAGGAGAGGGTGAGAAGTGGCTGAAAAAATGCTCTTTTGTATATATATATATAGATTAGGGGGAATTAAGTGTCTTATATTCATAACATTTCCCGTAACATTTTACCAGGCAATTTCGTGGAAAGCCATTTGTGGCTCACTTTTGCAGGAGAGAACGGCCACCTCAGATGAATTAAATAAATAAGACAAAATATGCTAACAAGGGTGCCTTTGTGGCTGTTCTGGCCTGCAAAAGTGAGCAGCGCAAATGGCATTTTGCAGTTGGGCTGTTGCAATTGAGAGCAGACACAAAGGCTCAGATTTTGTCTTATTCATCGAGCCTGTGTGGCTGCTCTCACATGAAACAGCCAAGGAGCAAAATGTCTTCTGCAAAATGTCTTCTGTGACTGTCCCTAGCAAATCCCTCGTAACTTGCTAGGGACCAGAAGGCATCACAGCTGTTGAATGAGAGAGCAGCCACATAGGACGAATTAAACGAAAAGTGAGCCTATGTGGCTGCTATCTCATGCAGCAGCCTGTCCGTGAAATGGAGTGCGATGGTCCCTAGCAAATCCCTAAATATTAAGACGTTTGAATGTGGAGTTGCCGTATTTTTCTTAAGCATCTATCATATTATTAACGTTACTAATCAAACTGTTAAGATGGTCCGATCTAAGTGATTCTCAAACAATTAATATGTTGGAACCTTATCGATACCAGGCTGGGTCCCACCCAGTCCCATACCTAGGCGCCCCCCCCCCCCCCCCCCCCCCAAGACCATAACATACCACCACGCTTCCGAATCCACCATCCTCGGCGGCCCACTCTGTGACTGGCAAAAAGGTCCAGAGCTGATGAAACCCATTAGGCAAGGCCCTTTAAACCTGTCTCATACCAGGCTGGATCCCACCCAGTCCCATACATAGGCGGGCCGCCACTCAGGACCGTAACATAATCTACATTAGGGGTGCAAGTTTGGCCCTGACCCGCTCTGAGCCCGAACAGGGTTAGGGCTGGATTTTCTAACCCTGAGGGCTGGTTAGGGTTCATTTTTTTTTACCCTGACTCAGGTCGGGCGGGTTTTGGGTTAATGCCTCGGGTACCCTGACCTGGCCCGACCTTGAGTTTTCTATTATAGAATTGAACCATCTGTGCATGTTTCTTTTGGTAATGTTTTCTATTATCTTGGATTGATGTTTTTTTAGATTATTATTATTAATTGTCTCTGTTGCCCGCATGTTGTTGAATTCATATTGTCTTATTTTGTTCTCTTTCTCTGTTTATTGATCATTTTGTTCCATATGATAAGTGGTTGCTTTATTTTAAATACTCTTAACAGGTATTTGCACTAGGGTCAATTAGGGCCGGCCCTGCCCAATCAGGGCCAATCAGGGTGGACAAGGGCAGCACAATACCCTGTAGGGCGGGTAATGGGTTGAGGTTTTCCGGCCCTGACTCAGGGTGAGGACGGGTTAGGGCCGAGATAATGGGATCCAGGGTTGGGCTAGGGTTTTGAAAAACCCGACCCTGTTGCAGCCCTAATCTACATGATAAGGCCATTGATTTGAGGCTAAAGACAAAAGCATTATGAGCCGTTCATTTTTACAGTCCCTGATCAATTAAATAAGATCTTCTTTTGGCATGTGATGAGATCACGTTTCCTTCTACTATTTTCATGGGGCAACCCAATCAACGTGAACATGGTTTTTCCAATTAGGCCATGCATTAGGAAGTTATTTACCGGATCAAGGCCTTCTTGTATCGATTATAGGGATCATTTGAAGACAAGCAAAGACCTTTTGACTGAGAAAATCCAGTTGGGCACCAATGTAGGTCCGTTTGAAACTAACACTCTTATGAAAGAACTAATAAAGACCGGCAACTTGAGCGATGCCCGCTACCTGTTTGATAAAATGCCTCAAAGAGACGAAATCTCATGGACAACAATAATAGGTGGATATGTGAATTCATCAAATGCCTCTGAAGCTCTGTCTTTGTTTTGGTTGATGTGGGTCGACACAACAATTCGAATGGACCCTTTCATTCTTAGCCTCGCGCTCAAGGCGTGTGGGTGCAATCTGGCATTAAAACAAGGGGAATGCATACATGGGTACTCTGTGAAATCAGGTTTTGTGAATTCCATTTTTGTGGGAAGTGCTCTCTTGGACATGTACACCAAAGCTGGGAGCATTTCCACTGCTCGTAGAGTTTTCGCGGAGATGCCATTAAGGAATGTGGTCTCTTGGACTGCGATAATTACCGGGCTTGTTCGCGCTGGCCAGAGCAAGGAGGCTCTTGAGTATTTTTCTGAAATGTGGGGATCAGACGTAGAATGTGATTCTTATACATTTGCTACTGTGTTGAAGGCTTGTGCTGATTTGTGTGCTTTGAATTATGGCAAGGCCATTCATACACAAGCTATGAAGTTTGGCTTTGATTCAAGTTCATTCGTTGCGAACACTCTCGCCGCAGTGTATAATAGATGTGGGAAATTGGATTATGGGCTGAGGTTGTTTGAAAGGATGAGGAGTCGTGACGTGGTTTCATGGACAACGATCATTGCAACGTATGTCCAGATGGGTCGTGAGGAGCATGGGGTATTGTAAACACCTAATTTTCAAAATAACCTTTTTTATGTAAAAATCAAAGATTGCATCACTATACAAAATCATCCATAATTTAGTATTTCTATTTTTTACCAGCCCAACATACCTTTTAAGCAAAATTCAAAAAATCTCCCTTGCATCTATCAATAACAACAATTGTCAAGGCTGGGGAAGATCTAACCTTTATTTATTTTCCTTTTACCCTTCATTTATCATATTCATAGTTTAATCATAGTAGATAATCAAATCAAGCTTTTATTAAACTCATTCATTTAAATATCTATTTTTCTCTGACCCTTACTTTACATTATTGTCTATTAATAGATTATACTGATGCTTGATTATAAGTAATCTCTAATTTGATTTGATCAATTGATACATTTGATTTTGAAGTCCTTTTTTTCTTCTATAACATTCAAATTCAACTTTTGAAACTATAGCATTCAAAATTTCAAACTCTAAATTTTCTTGTTTTCAGGTACAAGCGTTTGTTCAGATGAGAGAATCGGGTGTTAGTCCTAATGAGTTCACGTTTGCCGCAATTATCTCAGGCTGTGCCGGCCTTGCGAAAATCGAATGGGGCAAACAGTTACATGCCTGTGTTCTCTGTCTTGGGCTTTTGGGTTTCATGTCGGTTTCCAACGCAGTCATGACCATGTATTCAAAATGTGGATGCTTAGATTCGGCTGCAATGGTGTTTCGAGACATGCCCAGAAGAGACTTAGTTTCATGGAGTGCAATTATTTCAGGGTATTCGCAAGAAGGCCAGTGTGAAGAAGCATTTGAGCTTCTCTCACAGATGAGAAAGGAAGGAACTAAACCAAATGAATTCACTCTAGCTAGCTTACTAAGTGTTTGTGCTTACATGGCAATTCTCGAGCAAGGAAGGCAAGTCCATGCTCACATCCATTCAGTTGGGCTAGAACAGGATGCTATGATAAACAGTGCTTTGATAAACATGTATTCTAAATGTGGGAGCATAGAAGAAGCTTCACAGATTTTCGATACAATGCAGAATGAAGATACCGTGTCATGGACAGCCATGCTAAATGGTTATGCGGAGCACGGATATAGCAAAGAAGCAATTGATTTATTCGAGAAGATGCCAAAGGTTGGATTGAGAGCAGACTATGTGACTTTCATCGGAGTTTTGAGCGCTTGTAGCCATGCTGGACTAGTTGATCTTGGTTTCCATTACTTTAACTCTATGACTAGCGATTACCAAATCAATCCAGGGAGAGAACACTATGGTTGTATGGTTGATCTCCTATGTAGGTCCGGGAGGCTAAGTGATGCCGAATCCATGATCAAGAGCATGCCCTTTAAACCAGATGATGTTGTTTGGTCTACACTACTGAGATCGTCTAGAGTTCATGGTAATACTGAGTGTGGGAAACGCTCGGCTGATCAAATTCTTGAGTTGCAGCCGAATTGTGCAGGGACCCACATCACCCTATCAAATATTTATGCTGCAACGGGGAGATGGAGAGATGCAGCGGGTGTGAGGAAGCTTATGAAATCAAAAGGGGTGATAAAGGAGCCTGGTTGGTCTTGGATTGAGGTTAAGGAAAGAGTTTCTGCATTTGTGGCCGGCGATAGATCACACCCTGAAGGTGAGGAAATTTGTACAATGCTGGGTTTACTAGCTTCGAGGGCAAAGATGGATGGTTATGTCCCTTAAATAAATGTTTTGCTCTATGATCTCGATATTTAGGAAGCATTGTACTTCCATTACTACCGCCAACTGCTAAATTACCGGAGTGGAAGAAATATCATTGCACAAAGAGAAAATACAAAAGAGATAAGCTATCCAAAACCCCTTTTTTGGACTGTTAAGATGGAGGTTGTTCTCTCTCTTGATCTCATGAAGAAGAGGTGGAAGCGATCTAGAAGGAAAATTCAAGTTTGAGAATGAATAAAAATGATCCTTCTCAGTGAGATATTCTGAGCAAAATAATCGATACATACATGATCTATGCGTGCCTCAGTTTTGATACTAGGTTTGTCAAGAGGCATGACAATACTCCAGTCAATTATGGAGGCTAGCTTAAGCACCAAATGGGGTTCCTCTACAGAAGCTAATTTAAGAACAACTGTGGCATGTTTAAATGCCATGCCCCTAGCATACATTTGAAAGTATTCCAAGATTTCTTTCACTCTGAAAGGAATAAGCTTAATGAATAGAACAGAGTTTGTTTCTAGCTAGGAATGTTGTTGGGGAATTGTTGGTCTAATTAAAAGTACAGTGCTTAAAAACATTTGAAAGTATTCCAAGATTTCTTTCACTCTGGACTAACATATCCTCTAATGACTTAAAAACAATCCCCACTTAGAAATTTTGTAATACTTGATAGGATCACTTTTAAGATTAAATCACTTAAGTGCTCAAGTGATTTATATAATAATGAGTAAGGTATCCCCTGTGAAAGAACTTATAGTTCTCTGACTAATAAAAGACTCCCTCAGAGTATAAGGATCACAATTGGGACGTTGAAACTGTTGACTTTTTAGGATCACAATTGGGACGTTGAAACTGTTGACGTTTTATGTGAAAAAAGTCTTTTTGTAATTCAAACTTACAATGGGGTGTTTTTAGTCTTTATATGTATGCTTTTGGGCCTCCCTCCAAAAAAGACTAAAGTCATGAGAAAACTTTAGTCCTAGATAGGAAGTGTGAGAGGATGAGAGTGGCCATATATATACTTTCACTCTCTTAACCTTGTGAATAAGCAAGAGGTCATGGGGATCCTACGCGCACGGATCGCCCACTTGGGTCCGGTGGGCTTTTGATCTTACCACACACACGAGCTGTCCGGCACGGCTCGGCCGGCCGCGCGCGTGGACCCAAGGCTTTTCTTTTTATTTATTTATTTTTCTTTTTAACGGTCAAGAATTTATTTATTTTTGTTTTAACTCTTTTTTTACCGTTTGAGATTCCTTAATCGTGGTTTAGTGACCGTTTGGAAAACGTCTCTCACGCACTAAAAGAGTGCGACGTTTCACCCTAACGTGTAGATTACCTTTCTATATAAATCGGTTTTAGAGAAAACAGAAAGAGATCCTTGACGGATTCTTCTTCTGCTCTTTCTCTTCTCTGGCTTTCTCTCTGGTTTTCTGCTCAAGGCTTTTGGCAAATATAAGCGAGTTCTTAGGCATCCGGGCTGCGTGAGTGCACACCCCTGGAGCGAGAGTTGTTGTATCTTGAAGGCATACGCCAAGACGCCCATTTGCACCGTTGATTCGTCATAGTGGGGGCGAGATTTGCCTTAAGGACAGCGAAGAATCTTCGTGCCTCAACTCGATAAGTGATCTAACAATTTCTTTTTCCTTTACAGATTATTATTGCAGAAAATAGTATTATTGATCTCTGTCTTTGAGTTGTGAGATTAATATGTTATAAGGTATTCTCGAATCCTAAATTACAGATTTGCACATCAATTTTTCTAACAGAAACTCTCTGGTAGAGTGATCCCCATGGGAATAGTTAATTCTCTTCCTTAATTTAGGCCTAAATTTGGAAGTGTTTCCTGCAGAAAGATTGAAGCAAAGTGAAATGACTCATATTATAAGAGTGAGTCTAAGAATTTCGCACAAAGCCATTTCACAGCCTCCACTTTTTCAAGAGAGGAGCCACCTCATAGCTGATTTTGTCTTATTCATTTAATTAATATGATGTGGCACTTTTATCCCGAAAATGAGGGACTACAAAATCGCTTTTGAAAAATTGCTTAACACTCACAACAAGGGAGTATAGTTGGATCTTGGGAAAATTTAAATCATCCATTAGGTAGACCATACATGGATTGACAATATCACAAAAAGTTGTTCCTAAGTAGAGAACAATATTTACTCTCGTATTCAAGGTAGAGAGAAATTATATGATGGAGGTTGTTTTTCCCCGAAGGGTATTAAGATGGAGGTTGTTCTCTCCTAATCTAATGAACAGGAAGGGATTTAGAAGGAAAAATCAAGTTTGAGAATAAGTCAAATGATCCATCTCAATGAGGTATTCTGAATGAAATAATGGAAGTTTTTAATCCTGAAAAGAGCTTACAAACCAAATGGAGTTCCTCTCCAGGGAACTAATTTAAGAACGGCTGTGACATGTTTCAATCCCATGCTGCACACATATACATCTGAAATTATTCCAAGATTCTTTGCTCTCGGAAAGAAATAAACTAAATGAATAGAACAGAGTAGGTACAGTGCTTATGAATTATGGTAACAGAAATACTCTTATTTGCGAGTTTTTATATGCTGCCCCGACCGTCAAGTCATGAAGCAAAGGCCAGTGCTGCAGAATCTACCAAGTCCGTCAAGGCCACGGAGTTTGCTTGCTCACATAGTCTTATTATCTAGAATTATGTAGAGGGGCTATAACACGAAAGCAGAAATTCCAATCTCATATAAGATTCGAAAGAGAGATTGGTTGCCACCAATAGACAGAAGAAAGAATACACAACGTTACCTCTTTGAGAAGGGTGTAATTCTATTCTCATATAGCCGTTGCCAATAAGATCCGGCATGTTACCTGGAGCCACTAAGTTACCCTTGTGATGGTTCTTCACATGAACAGGCCCCATTCACCAAGCACATATGCCACGTGAGCACTAAATTCATGTTGTTTTCGTTCATTAGAACCGAGTGTGATGAAGGTCTTATCTCATTTTCATCTGTTTCCACCCCTTTCTCGGCATTTCCACCCTATTTTGTTTGTCCTTCTACCGAAAATGAAGAAAAAAAACAGCCAAAAGGAAAAGTGCAGCCATTTTTAGGAGATGTGAACGAATAAGCTGGATGTTGACAGAACCCTACGGGTTTGGATGCGTGGATTTTAGAATCAATTTTTTAATTTGAAAGTGGTGTAAAATTCTGGATTTTACAATCCATTGTCCTGGATTTTAAGTAAGAAATCCAGGTTTTAGAAATCTCTGTTAAGAACTAAAACCTATAATTAACAGTAGATTGCATGTATCTAAGAACATGTAAATGAATAGGGAGGATCAAGTCGTTTGTACATTAAAAGACAAAAAACGACCCACTAACATCTATTTATAAATCTTTAATTATAGCTTGGAATCAAATATTTGCAAGATTAAACTCATCAGGCATTTGCGTACCTGAGTGTGCTGAATTTTGATACATAGAGGGGTTTAATTATAGGTACACAATATGATTGTAAAGGGTCTGAAATTTTGGACATAGGCTAAAAAGAAGAACCTCTCTGGAGAAAAATCCTCAGATCAAAAGGCAAGTTGGTGCAGTGTAGGAAAACAGAGAATTCCTGCCAAGGGTTATTTTCTTGACGATCAAACAAAAAAATAAAAATAAATAAAAGGGAATGTTTGCAATCGTCCCTGGAAATAGAGAACACATGATGGAATTCTAAGATAGCAGAAGAAAATCATTAGTTACAGCTCCAAAACTTCACCTGTAGCAGCATCTGGACCTTAAAGCAAGGCCCTCTTTACCTTTTCTGTTGGAAAGATATGGTAAAGGAAACTGAAAACTTCATGATATTGACCCAGAAGATTAAAGAGTAAATAACATTCAACTAATGGGGCCTTGCATACTACAGAAAGAACTAAATAAGACAAAAGATCTAAGGTAATTTGTTCCATTTCATTTCACCAAGTGCATATTGTCAACAAAATCCCTCTTCATGAGTAACTAAATGGGGAAAACATACATTCTTGTTCAAGTCGATTAAAACTCATTCAAAATGTTAGTCATGCCATGTATCCAACTGCTGATAAAACAGAAACATGAGAGTGGGAGGGGCAACCTATGTATTGGTCGCCCTAGTGTAGATCTGCTGGCTCGAGTGAGAGGATATCATCCTAATAGAACCTCTCGCCATCAAATCCTTAATCGCCTTCCGCGCAAGTGATCCATTAATCTGAGGCATAAGGCAAGAACATCAACTCTTAAATTGTTTATTTACCTTTTCCCCCCAAAAGATGAGCACTTTATTAATCAGACTATGCTAGAAAATTATCATCAACTTCCAAGAATGAAACACTAACCGAAAAGAAACAGGAGAAAGTAACTCTAGTGTTTCAAACATTAGTTGTTTTCAATGGGTTGATAATAAAGCATATCTTTCCAATAAAAAAACATTAGAAAAAGATCACATGCTCTGTTTAACTCTAGTGTTTCAAACATTAGTTGCTTTCAATGGGTTGATAATAAAGCATATCCTTCCAAAAAAACAATAGACAAAGATCAAAACAGGGAAGGATACTTATAATTCTTATAAAAATGTCACACTGATTCTACATAACAGTTGAAGTAGACTAATGTTCTGTTAACTCTGGTGTTTCAAACATTAGTTGTTTTCTCTGGGCTGATAAAAAAGCATTATCTTTCCCAAAAAAAAAAACATTAGAGAAAGGTCAAAACAGGGAAAGATACTTATAAATTCTTATCAAAGTGTAACACTGATTCCACCTAACAGTTAAAGTAGAAAACTGTTCTCTTTATATAATAATTAAAAAGGATCAAAATGTAACTATCGAATTAATGCATGCAATGGACATAATCAGAACAAAGTTTCTGGTTTTAATAGTAACCAATTTCCAAACAAGGCAATTAGCTGCAAATATTCAGTTCTCTATCTTCTCTGTTACCTTGAAAAGGCAAAAAGATCTGCATTTTAAAGCTCAACAAGTACTTAAAAGTCAAAATACCTGATCGAAACTAAGAAGAAAAGAATGTACATGGATGGCTGAGATGGTCATAAACAGACAACAACAACAGCAAGCAATAATATAATAGTACAAAGATCTGCAACAACAAGTAGATTGGGTTTTTCTCTCTCCAACAACTATCGTTCTTACTTCTTTCGGTTTATTTTTCTCCCTTTCCCTACTCCTTTCAACTTATCTCTTTCAATTGCCCTTTTCAGCTCATATTTTTCACTTTCTCGTAAGCTTCCAAATTCACCCCCTTTTAGGCTTTTACCATTTCCTCCTAATTTACGAACCATCTTAACTGAATCTTGATAAATGTTACCCACTTTTTATCCAATAATAGGATCAAGAAACTTTCTAGAAAATCAGTCCGTTGCAGATCCCATATCTTTTAATCCAACGGTTCGATCATTGACTGATCACCCAGCTACTACCAGATTTCTCAGGGCAAAATTTATGGTGTTAAAATCTCTGCTGACAGTAATTGTGCCTTTCTCTGACCCTATTTAAGTCAGCCCATACTCTTCTCTGTAGCCTAGATTGCATGAATTTCTTTCCTCCTGAATTCCACATATTTCCGATTAAAAAAAATAAAACATACGGATAATAGAAAAGTTAAGAACACATTCAATATTATAATACTGAGACCCTCTAAAACACCTGAGTATACAAATATCTGATAATGATACACAGATAAGATCCTAAAACAAAATGGTATGATAAAAATTTAGAGGGTCCTGCTACTTGATCTTTGTTGTGGATAGTTGCATTAGTAATTCGGTGACGTTTGATTGATAACACACCATTGCATATCTTA